>NC_056733.1:411589025-412189025 GCF_019279795.1 Protopterus annectens | reverse complement strand
GGGAAACACAAAATCAGACCAAGGCTGTTGATGTTTATGTGCAGCAAAACGAGAAACAAAAGTAGAAGCATCCTCCTGCTCTTCAAAATAAACATCAGCAAAAGCATCCCTCCCCCAATGAATAATAGCACACAAAGACTAAACAGACATAGACAATGGTTTTAATAAAAGAAGCCAAATAAACTTATGTGAAAGAGGCTCACCTGAAGCAGATATAAGACAAACCCCTGCATTCCTCTCAAACAGCTTTACTGGCTTGAACTTCCCCACCTCCTACTATATCATCAACTCACATTAGCCCACAAGATACTGTACTACCCTGATAAAAACCCCTTCCCTTCAAAACATAATACACCCTTGCACCAAAACAAGAGTCCTGAGATCCAACCACAAACCTCTACTACAAATATCTAAAGCCAGTAACTCTGCAGGTGCATCCTTCTACAGCAATATAATTGCGAGACAATGAAACAGCCATCCCCCCAATATCTTTACCATAGCTTCCTGCACCTCCTTCAAAACAGCCCTAAAATCACATCTGATGAATTCTCGGCTCTGTAACTGCGATAACCCCAGATAATGTATTAAACTTCATGCTTTTCTATCTCTAATTCTTCTCCACCATCACTTACTTTTCAAATCTTGTCACCACTGACTTCCTCAACATTCCTTCTAACTCTGTCCCTCTCCTAACTTACTTCCCCTCGTTTCCCTACTTCTTCAAAACCTATTAATCACGCCAACCAATTTGTTATTTTAAACTTTTGATTTCTGATGTGCTGGGCATTAATTGCAACTTTATGTACACTCTTTTAGACTGAAAGTAAAAGTATAGCATCTAAAATATGTATTACTCATTTGGAAGCTGACATAGCTCATGTTTACCAACTTGACTACTGATATATACTTTAATCCCATGTGATGTTCACCAACTAGTCTATCAAGGAATGTGTCGATGAATTTGTCAGTGTTTGTAACAGATTCTAAATATTTGTCAATGTGTTAACGCATTCTGAATATTGGTGTATGTGGAGCTTTTCTCCCCGAGCCTCTGCTGAAAATGGACCTGTGCCCAGTCAGACTTTCCCGATAAACACATGTAAAATAAAAATAATAATAATAATAGAAACAATCCTGGACTGCCTCAGAGCTAGACTGATTCCCAGAAGCAAAAACTGACATTTTTGCTGCAGCAGCATAAGACCTGGCCTGACAAACAAATGCAGAAGCAACAGAAGACACAGCACTAGCAGAGGAAACCAGCAGATCAGTAGGAGGAGCTAAAACCGCAGAAACAGAAACAGAAGCCAAAGAACCATCCTGAAGCTCCATTTCATCATCTCAGTCAAGCACAAATTACCAGAGTCATGCAACACAGCTGAAGCCTGTGAAGAAGTCGGAGACACAGAAAAAGTTAAATGAAAAGAAGACTGTGAATCAGTAATAGAAGGCAAAGTAGAAGAAACAACAGGATAAACAGAAACATTAGCTGCAGTACTCGCAGCAGAAATGGCCGCCATCTGCTTCACCCAGAAGCCAAAGCAAGAACTTCCTAGGGCTTACAGTAAGTACCTTCATTGGTTCTTTTGAGTTTTAAAAATTTTCTTTTTTAAGTTTTTAGCTTTTGGTATTTAAGCCTTGAGTTTGAGAGGGTTTCTGCTTGTTTAATCCAAGCTGAATTGAGGCAGGCTACCAACCACAACTCTGAGCTCAGATACCAGATAACTAGAGGCTTCTGAGCTTCCCAAAAACCATAAGTAGCCTGTTTTTTTTTTTTTTTTTTTTTACTTGATTACACTATTTACTGCACTTTTTATTGTGTTCTGCTTATTTAATACTGTATTTTAATACTGTAATCTGAACTGCACTGTTTGCACTGCATTTGTCTACCCGTAGCGTTGCCGCCTCACAGTAAGACGCTGTCCGGTTCAATTCTCAGCTAGAGCGTCTTCTGCATGGAGACATGTGTGAATGGGCGTACCTTCGTTGAAGGTTGTGCGTCAGGCCTGGCAAGCCAGTATGTAAAAATCAACTGCCAATCATTAGTGGACCGGTGTTCCGCTGTGGCGACCCCTAACCGGGAAAAGCCGAAAGACACAAACAAACAAACTGTGCCTATTAAATTGTATTCTGTTGCTTTTTTTCACTGTTTACAAAAGCTTTTCTGCTATTTTCACTGTTTGCAAAGAAATTGTTGCTACTTTTCACTGTTTGCAAAGCACCTGTTTGGTTTGTTCTGTTTTTCCTGCCAAGCAGTGTCTTAAATAACTGATTAATTTGCTGTTTAAAACATTCTTTAGTGTTTCCTTGCTGATTTTCTACTATTTAAAACATTTTTAGTGTCTTACTGCTGTTTTTCTTCTATGTAAAACATTTTAGTGTTTCCTGCCTAAATTAGGGTAGCTAGTAGCTGTAGTATAGTCCAGATACAGGTTTGCTGCATCTGGATCTGTTTGTAGTGGCTGTTGTATTCTGAGCACATTTTCCAAGCCATCTTTGATTGTAAGGGGTCCTTCTGCACCATTGTGAGAGAAGTGTGCTGATTGGAACCTGTCTGGTAAAGGGTGATTGGTCTAGGGCTTGGTGTAAGCACCCTCATTGGTTCTTTTGAGTTTTTTTAAGTTTTTGTTTAAGTTTTTAGTTTCTGGTATTTAAGCCCTGTGTTTAAGTGCGTTTCTGCTTGGTTGTGCATCATGCAGCACCATGCACTGGCACACAATTGTGTACCATAGCTGGACAGATAATTTAGACAATTATTCCCTTAGATACAGCTATAGTACATTAGTGTAGTCGTCATCTTTAGTACACCTCTGGTCTAAGAAGTACTGCTAGTGAGCTGTAACCTATTAAACCACCAGGCAAAAACCCCATTGGAAATAACCATCTACAATGCACCTCCTAGATCAGCCCTGAAAGCACTCCCCATTTGTGATAACAGTTCTTCAAACCTAGCATTATGGACAGTTGAACAACCCTTGTTTTGCCTGTCAGCCTTGTTGACTTGGGTCTCTGAGGCAGTGTAGCAACTGCCTCGTGTACAATGACAACCCTCTACTAATAACTCTCTCTAGTACAGAGTGCGAGAGATGTATCTACAACAAGGATCTTGAATCCCTGCTCTCTCGCACTTGAAACAGTAACACTGAAGAGGTTGCCAACTCACCCACTAATACTCATGCACACAGTACCACTACTCATACACATAGCATGCATCCAACACATAAATCAACATATGAGGAGGTTCTCTCAAAAAACTTACAGAAACACCAGAAACCTCCAAAACAAAAATGTCCACAACTCAAGGCAAAATTAGATGAAACGACAAAATGCCAGTAGATCCAAATCCAATTGCAAAGTTTATTATAATATATCCAAACACCTCTAGCTCCTCAGCATAACCACCTTCAAAGGAGTTAAAACAACACATACTTCCTAACCTCTTAAATACCATCATTTAGACACCTGACCAAGTTAATTAAACAATTGCATTTAAATATTAAATTAAATTAAAACCCTCCAGTTGCAATCTGTATTAAGACCAGCAGGGCTCAGGTACCATATTTAAGAATTAATAATATTTCATTAATAATATTTCTTTATATAGCAGTTTCTTCTTCACATCTGTTCGATCCCCATATACATTAACTTTTACCAAAACAGTTCTGTGAAGATCTCCTGGGTCACAATTATGACTAAAATGTGTTGCAAGAGGGCTTTCAATCCTCCCAAATTTTATATCCCTGACATGTTCCTGCAATCTTAAGTTGAAAGCCCTCTTGCTTTCCCTAATATAAAAAAGTCAGAAGAACATTTTAATGCATATACAATTCCATCATGCAATTATGTCTCCCATTTACTTTAAAAATTATACCATTAATTTTATCAAAAGTACTGACTATAAACTTACATTTGCCAATACATTTGCCACAGACAATCATTTCCATATATGCAGGATCTCTGTACATTTTATTAACAGGGTAACAAATCTACTATGAACAATCATATATTTTATACTCCTTCCTCTGTGGAAGGAGAACATAGGAGTATCAAATAAAACATTCACAAATTCTTTGAACCTAAACAAAAAAAAAATCAATAGTATTTTATAATTTTAGTAACTTGTTCACTTAGATTATTATACATGGTAACTACATATATTTTTCTACTATTAAAAATTCTACATCTGTTAGTTCTATTATGATCGTAAATATCAGTTTTCTTATCCATCTTTTCAATATTTTGTTGAACTCTTTCCACAGAGGCCATTACTACATCTGTATTATATCCCTTCCCCATAAACATGGCAGCCATTCTTTGCAACTCCCTCTCTACGTCATTACTAGAGACTATCCATGTGCAACTAACAGTTGGTAAAACTGCCTTCCAGTTTATAGCCTGCTACAGACCACCCTCCCAAACCCAGGAACCCCATTTGGCCTTCCTGAGAACACTGGAAAATATGAAGGTCTCTCCAAACACCATTATATCGGGCGACTTTAACTACCCAAACATAGACTGGGAGCATTACTCTAGCTCCAACACCCTAGCCCAAAGGTTCCTAGAATTTATAAACTCAAATGTTATGGAACAACTTGTTACCACTCCCACAAGAGGGGAAAACATACTGGACCCTGGACCTGATCATCACCAACATGGGGACTCTATGCTCCAGACCAGAAGTGTATCCCTCACTGGTAAGATCAGACCATAAACTAATCTCACTGTATATTCACATCCTGACTCCACCCCCTGCCCAGAAAACCACAGTAAAAAACTTCTCTAAAGCAAATTTCACACTCCTCAAAACCGAGGTGGAATCCTTCAAAGCCCCCGAGCCTGTGGAAAATACAGCCCAGACCACAGAATCCTTTATAAACGCATTCTATGAACACCTTCAGGAATGCATGGATCATGTAATCCCAAATAAAACCAAGACCCAATCCTCCAAAGGCAGACGTCCTGTCTGGTGGACCCCAGCCATAAACAAACTATATAACAGAAGGAGGAAGCTACTACATGATAGAGCAAAATCCCAAAAAGGGAAGGCATCTCTGATCAGTATTAGCAAAAAACTATGGGCACTCATAAAATCGTCTAAGGCCAGCTTCGAGAGAAAAATTGCACAGGACACTAAGGATAATCACAAGGCTTTCTTTAGTTATGTTAGGAACCTGGGTGAGAATTCCCAGATATGCTCAGAATTAGTCCAAAATGACAAAAAAATACATCGAACCCACAGACATTGCCAACATCCTAGCTGACAGGTTCAGCACAAACCCCCGCCCACACCAAAAGAGCAAATATCTATCCCAGCAGAGTGCTGCCCCCCTGACATCTCAGATGCTCAGGTAAGAGCCACCCTCTCCAAAGCAAAAAACACAGCATCAATGGGACCAGACGGTGTCCCGGGCTGCGTCCTACATGAACTCCAAGAAGAGCTAAACCCAAACATAAAACTACTGTTCAATTTCAGCCTTACTACAGGATATGTACCCAAAGAGTGGCGTACAGCAACAGTGGTCCCTCTCCACAAAGGTGGTGCCTCAACGGATCCTGGAAACTATCGCTCCATAAGCCTGACTAGCTTGGTCTGCAAAGCTATGGAAAGGATCATCATGGACCCCATAAATAAAGATATTGGGGACCTACAGACACTGGATCCTACCCAGTTCGGCTTTGTTAAGGGCAGATCCTGCCTCTTAAACCTGGTCGATTTCTTTGAAACAGTCACCAAGGCCATTGACGAGGGGAAGGTGGTCCACACAGCCTACCTGGACCTCACAAATGCCTTCGATACAATACCCCACTCGGGCATTATAGATAAGCTCACCAGCTTAAATATAAACCCCTATGTCACTAGATGGGTTGCAAACTGGCTCAAGGACAGAACCCACATGGTTAGAATTGCTGGAGTCATGTCAGACTCCAAACCAGTTACAAGTGGCATCCCACAAGGCTCAGTCCTGGGACCTCTCTTGTTCGGTATATATTTCTCGGAGGTACAGGCCAACACGGAAGGACTGTGGCTGACCAAGTTTGCAGATGACTGCAAACTGGGCACCAGAATCGACTCTCCAGCTGACACAAGCATCCTCCAAAAGGGCCTAATAGAAACAAACAATTGGTGCCAGAGCCATGGCCTCAAGCTAAACACCAAAAAGTGTATAGTCATCCCCTTTGGCAAAAACAAAGTGCCCACAAATTACCACATAGGTGGTAATCCATTAAGTACAGAAGAAGTAATTAGGGACCTGGGGACCCAAGTTGATAGCAATCTCTCATTTGACAACCACGTGGCCAAAGTGGTTAGAAAAACATTTTATATAGCCCACCTAATCATGAAGGGATTCACATCTAGATCAGGGGAGGTCATCGTGCCTCTTTACTCATCCCTCATCAGGCCCATAATTAAGTACAATGCCCCTTTTGGGATGTACCTTACCAGACACCTGCAGCAACTGGAAAGACCCCAAAAGTACCTCACCAAGAGGATCAAAGGACTCAAACAGATGCCATATGCTGCCCGGTTAAAGAAACTCCAGCTCTACTCAGTGGCATACCACCTGTTCAGAGGCAATCTGTGCCTGACGTATAAAGCCATGTCCAACCCGGAATTAATGGACATGCTGCACCTCAGAAAATCCAAATCCCATCAAGCTACGCGCTCGAGAGACTTGAACCTCAGCACTGAAATAAACAGGACATGCTGGAGGGACAGATTCATAACCCAGAGGCTCCCTTCACTCTGGAATCAAATCCCAGTCCAGGTTAGGCAGAGTCCCTCATTGACTCTCTTCAAGAGGAATCTTGATGAGTGGATGGGAGATCGTAGGTTTACCCCGGGTATCACTTCTGTGTCACTGTTAGACAGAGGCACAGTATACTAACCTCAAAAAAGGGCATAGCAAAATTAATTTAAAATGAGTGGCAAAAGCCAAACACACTCTGGCTAGGCTTATAAATGCCCTAGGGCAGATAGCCTAGTATGAACCTATGAACATAACCTTTCAACCCGTAGCAACTCTCCATATGGTAACGCTTTAAGATTGGGAGGCATGGCAACTATTTCCATCTAAGAAGTGGGTACCATCTCCAAACTTTCTATGTACCACATTTCTAATTTTCCCATTTGCCAACCCTTCCAGATGGACATCCAAAAATACTACCTCCTTACCATACTGGAGTCCATCAAAGTGCAAACCAAACTTACTGTTATGTCAGTCTTGAATAAATTCTTCCACCTTTACATAACCCCCTCTACAAACCAAAATTAAATCATCTATATATCTATAGTATTTAACATATTTATGCATGAAATTATATACATATATATATATATATATATATGTATGTATATATATATATATATATATATATATATATATATATATATATATAAAGATATTCTACTTCAAACAGGCCCATAAAAATATTAGCATACATGGGGCAAAAGGTGCCTCCATGGCTGTACCCTGTAATTGACAATACAATTTCCTATTACATTCAAAATAATTATGTATTAAACTGAAATGGGCCAGTTCTATTACATAGTGGGCCACTGGGCTATCCACCCCCTCCACAAAAAAAATTAAAGTCTTAATACCAAACTTATGCTATATGCTTGTATAGAAGCTTTTGAAAGCCACTACAAGCCAGTACATGTCACCAGTCCATTTTTAAATCAAACATTTTGTCCAGAAAATCAAAAGTGTATTTTATATATGAAGGTAGCTTTTTAACTATAGGTAATAGATAGTCATGTAAAAATAAACTGATATTATGTAAGAAATACTTACACACAGAAAGTATTGGCCATCTTGGGGGTCATGTAAGGTTTTATATATTTTGGGGAGGCAATAGAAAATGGCCATCTCACATCCACCAATATTAAATATGTTATCTACATCCTTCTTAGAAAAGTAGCCCAGTCTAAAACCTTTATTCAACAATTCCTCACACTCAGAAGACAGGGCTCCTTTATACTGATCAATACTACTTACTTCATACACATTGCCATCATTTAAATGATTATAGCACAATTTCAAATACTGCATAAAATGTAGTACCACTATTTTATTTCCTTTGTCTGCAGGCTTGAAGATCAATTCATCCTGATTATTTAAGTCCTGTTCAGCCCTCCATTCTGATTTTGTTAAATTATAATGTATTTTATTTAAATTTTCCATAAAACTATGAAATGCTGACTTTATAGCAAAATTAACAATGGCAGAGAATTGTTGTACCACTTCACGTGCAAAATGAGGAATAAAATTAGTTTTACACACATTATTAGTACCTAGCTGACAATATGCATTACATCCAACATCCCTCTCCAACTCAGACATACAGCAATAAAGACTTTCTTCCATATCATCCACCTAATCTAAAATTGAATCAACAGAACCATTCATACTTTCAATATTGTCTACCCTGTCATTATTTTCAAAAAAAATTTAAAAAGATGCAACTTTCTGACTAAGCAGAAAAATATCTCCTTTGAGCATATGTAACCTTGGTAATACAGTTACAATAAATTTAAGACCACAATTTAACACTGAAGTCTGACTATCATTAAATATATATCCTGAAAGATTAATTACATCTTTCATTACTTGATTTTTGAACAATCACCATTTTCCATATTATAAACAACAGCATTTACAGTCTCTAAAGTAGTCTCATTTGGTTCTCTTGTACCATTGTTGATGCAGTCCTTCCGTGGAAGATGGATTCCCTGGTTCAGCATAATTTCTCCCGCATTTTCTCCCATTGTCCATCTGCCTTTCCGAAAGGTATCTTGCGTATACCTAGGTTCCTGAGCTGCAGGAAGGGCAGGATATATCAAATCATCATTTTCTCAGTCCATGGAGCCACCAGTAATGTCTGAAGATACTTGCGAGCTGCCATGCTGTTTCTGATTCACTTCCTGATCTTGAAAATGGAACCCCTGATTGCCATCTCTTCCAATTGATTCTATACAAAAAGGCAGATCCATTGTTATAATCTTTAAGGTAACTTTGTAATTTAATTTTCTTTTTATCTATAAGTTATTTTTCTAAGTTTAGGAGCTTTTCATTAATATCTCCCAAACATTGTTCTAGACATCTGGCATTTAATGTATTCACAAAAGACTCACAAACAAACAAAATCTCTTCTTTCAATTTACATTGTTTTAAGGTGTCCCTCTCAATCAGAATATTAATCTAGTCCAATGAATATCAGTGAGCAGCAGCTACCCACCTCATTTAAAACCTCTTATCATCATTGTTGCTGGGGTCAAAGGGTATAGATAGACTTTTTAAATGCCCTCAAACCCCTTGGAGTAATATCTAACTCCAAATAACGTTGTAAACTTAATAAATTAAAATGGACAGCAGTCTCTTGGGCCAACAGATGCTTTAACCTGTCATAAAGATTTTGTGTTTCAGGGGACAAAAAATGGTGGAATGCTGCTCCACAGAAGTGAATGGATTAACAATCCTTCTATTCTGTTCTTCTTCCAGGAATTTCTCCCATGGTTTAGGCAGTCCTTCACCACCATATGCACCACTGCCATGGTCTAAGAAACATTCCCCTGTTTGAACCACATAATGTTCCATAGTTCTCTGTGTAGAATCATTTACATCTTCCCTAAATATTCTGGACAGGTGCAAAGATGGATCACTGGCCATAGCAAAACCAAATATGTCCACAACACAAGGCAAAATTAGATGAAATGACAAAATATCAGTAGAGCCAAATCCAATTGCAAAGTTTATTATAATATATCCAAACACCTCTAGTGCCTCAGCAAGACTGACTTCAAAGGAGTTAAAACAACACATGGTTCCTAACCTCTTAAATACCATTATTTAAACACCTGATCAAGTTAATTAAACAATTACATTTAAATATTAAATTAAAACCCTCCAATTGCAATCTGTATTAAGACCATCAAGGGTCAGGGTACCATATTTAAGAACGAACAAAAACAAAACTAGAATGCTACAACTAACACAGTTTCCACAGCACCCAAGACACATAGCACCACTAGTGTCTCATCTACCAAGCCCATAAAGCATGACACTCAAAAAACACATTTTCTTGTCATTGGAGACTCCATAGTGAGACACACAGATGTCCAATTCGCCACGTTAGATAAGGAGAAAGTCACAGTCAGCTGCCTGTATGGTGCCAGGATTCATCAGATCATGCATGCACTGAGGTCTCTTGACAACAAGTACCATTATGATTCTGTCATAGCTCATGTTGGAGTGAATAACCTGAGACGTAACTCACTGGACTATACGAAGAGAGTCATGATTGAGCTCTCTGAGTATGTGTCCCAGGCAGGTATGTCCCTTGTCTTGAGCAACATACTATCCTCATTTAGAATGATGCCACAGTCTAAACAAAAAAATGACAGATTTCAATAATTGGCTTAGTTTTTGGTGTCATTCCAATTGGATCCAGTTTCTATCAGCATGGGTTGACATGGTTGACAAACCTCGCTGCTTTACCAGAAATGTTTTGCACCTGGCACCACTAGGCTTTTGGCTGCTGGCAAAGGCTCTTGCCTCCCCCATAGTGCCTTTTTCAGGCAAGGTCTCAAAAACAAAATTGCCAATGTGAAAATTGCCAACCATAACAAAATAAGCGTTATCCTGCTAAACTCTAGGAGCTTAAACCAAAAACTGCACATCCTGGAAGCACTTCTGTCTGTGGAGGATGCAGATGTCTGTGCAGTCACAGAAACCTGGTTCACGGCCTCAGAGAGTACCCCGTCAGTGCAAGGCTACAATGCCTTCCACACCTTCAGACCGCAAAACGAACATGTGAGAACCAAAGGAGGTGGTGTTTCTGTCTAAATTATTTATTTATTTTATGTTTATTTACTGGGATAGTCTGACTGGGTGGAAGACCCATTTTCAGTGGAGGCATGAGGGGAAAAGCCCCACAAGTTGCACAGAATAATCACAGTTGAAATTATTATAAGCATATGTTAGGACAGGATGATAAGAAAAACATATTTAGCTATAATATTTGTTACAATTATTAAGAAAAACATATATAGCTATAATAATAATTACAATTTTCAACAAGAAAAATCATAATATTCAGAGGAAATATAACCACAATTGAGAAAAAAATGTCATTTAGCTAAACACAGCTAAGTCTTATATATGAATGGATAAATTCAACTCCCAACTAGTTACACTGGACAACTCCATGTAGTTACTCCAAGTTTAGATAACTGTGGGTAAGACCCCCATTCAAGTCATAGATCCCCCTCCATGGATCATGATGTGCACGAGGCCTACTTGACCAAACTGCAGTCAATCCAAATACTGCCAAACAATCTGGTCATGGGGGATTTTAAGTATCCCACCATCAACTGGGAAACCTACTCTAGCCCTAACTCACTAGTGCAAATGTTCCTTGACTTTGTTAACTCAAATGCCCTGGAACAAACTGTTCAACCCCCCAACAAGAGGAACAAACATACTAGATCTGGTCCTCACTAACATGACAAACAGATGCACCACTGCAACTGTCGGACCATCATTAATCAGATCTGACCACAAATCAGTCGCCTTCGAACTGACACTAACACCAGAACTCACAAAGGGTGAAGTCAGACTAAAAAACTTCAAAGCCAACTATACCCTCCTAGGGGAAGGTATAAATGCCTTCCAAGCCCCACCCCCAGCTGAAAGTGGTAGCTACACCAAAGCTTACACTAAAGTCCTGTACAATCACTTGTATAAGTGTATAGACTCGGCTGTTCCAGACAGAATCAAAGCCAGAGCTGCAAGTAAAAACTAGCTGCCCTGGTGGACATCCAGCATCAACAAACTTGATTACAACAAACACAAAGAGTTGCTGTCTAAGAAAACTAAGGCGAGGCCCCAAGAAAGGACAAGAACTCTCCTCAGCCTCAACAGGCATATAAGACGTGTCAAATCCTCTAAGAGTAATTTTGACAAAAATTTTGCAATCATAGCCAAGGATAACCATAAGACCTTTTACAGCTATGTATGTAGCCTAAAAGGTAGGATCCAAGCATGTGCCGAACTAGTGACTAACAGCATCACACACACTCTGATCCTGCAATGATAGCAAACCTGCTAGCAGACAGATTTGGCAAAAATTTCACTCCGTTATCCCCTCCAAACTTATCACAAACCTTGGCCCTAATTCCCCCCCACCCTATATATCTGAAGAGCAGGTCATTAAAGCCTTGTCTAAGGCAAAAAAAGCACAGCCTGTATGAGACCAGACAGCATCCCAGCTGTCTTCTAAACAAACTAAAGCATGAACTAACATCACCATTAAATACCCTATTCAATCACATTCTAACCACAGGCTTTGTTCCTGTGGAATGGAGAACAGAAACAGCTATTCTCTACAAAGGTGGCTTAGCAACAAGACCCAGGAAATTATAGACCCATAAGTCTGCCAGCCTCATCTGTAAAGCCATGCAACATATCATCATGAACCTTATAAATAAAGGCATAGGCAACTTCCAAACCCTGGATCCGACCCAATTTGACTTCATCAAGGGCAAATCCTGCCTGTTAAACCTGGTGGATTTCTTCAAAAATGTGACCAGGGCCATTGATGAGGGCAAATCTGTGCACACAGCATAACTCAACTTGGCAAAGGTCTTTGACACAATCCCACACTCATGCATTACTGATAAACTTAGTAAACTGAATGCAAACCTCCTTGTTGTAAGATGGGTTGCCAACTGGCTCACAAACTGGTCACATACTATAAAAGTGGGTGACTCCACATCAACCAGCAGACCTGTCACCAGCGGGGTGCCACAAGGGTCAGTGCTTGCCCCCTACTCTTTGGTATATACTTCTCAGAAGTTCAGGCCAAAATTAAGGGGCTGAGGCTGACCAAGTCTGCAAATGACTGCAAACTGGATGCAATTACTGAATCCCCAAATGATGTTAACATACTTCAGGAGGGTCTTACGCAGACCAACAACTGGTGTCTTAGCCATGGTCTCAAACTGCATGCAAAGAAATGCATAATTTCCTTTGGTAAAAACAATGTCCCTTCACACTATCAGAGTAACAACAATACCCTATGTACCTATGAGGTGGTAAGGGATCTGGGATCACAAGTAGACTGCCACCTTAACTTACCACCATGTGTCTTAGCAAATGCATCACCTCTATAGCAAAGGAGGTTATAACCCCTCTATACTCATCACTAGTCAGGCCCATACTCAAGTATAACACCACTTTCAGCATGTACCATACATAGCACCTATAGCAATTGGGAAGACCTCAGAGGTTTCTAACTAAGAAGATTAAGGGACTCCAGCATGTACCTTACACACATCGACCAAAGTTCCTGTCACTATACTCGGTATCGTAGAGACTTCTTAGGGGAAACTTATGCCTAGCTTACACAGCAATCTCCGACCCAAACCTAATTAATTTGCTGCACATCCATAAATCAAATGGGGCTAGAGCTACCCATTCTAGTGACCTAAATATGGCCTGTGACTTGAATAGGACATGCTGATGGGACAGATTTGTCTTCCAGTGGCTACCAATTCATGTGAAGCACAACACCTCTGTGATATAACACTGTTCAAAAGGAACCTGGATGAGTGGATGGGGCACCATAAATTCTTACTGGGGATAGCGCCCATAACCCTCCTGGACATGGGCACTTGTTACTAAATACAATCCTGGTTATTGACTAGAGTATCTATAGTATTACATTGGGATGAAACGGCTAGGCTTGAAAAGACCTCCGGGATGATAGCCTAGTAAGTTTCTATGATAAGCATTCATAAACCATAAACTCCTGAAGACATTTTAATGTCTTAGGTGGTATGAAAAAGGAATACATCATGATGGGCTGTGAAACTAAGATGAAAAAAACAGCATTCTAAGTGCACTGTCAAAATGATAGATTAGTAAAATGCAGCAACTCACTTGAGATATCTAATAAAAATCATTACATTCTGAAAAGTAAGCATAGATACAAGCATACCTCTCAAGTGTACCTCATTACAAGGAACGTACCTCATTTGAGGTCTTAAAAAGTTCATGTTCCTCAAAGTTCTTCAAAGTTCCACATTGAAAGAGTCTGTCACACATTCAGTGTTAGGATTTTTTTAAATCCATGGTAAGTAGAAGTTACTCATATTAATTAATTAAATTATCTTCCGTATGAGTAAAACCAGCATATTTTTAACCATCCTATGACCTTCCTAGTTGAAGTTGTTAATAAGCCATTAGTATGTGTTCCACATTTTGCCCATTTGTTCCACATTATGAAGGCAAGTGTTCCTCATTTTGGAGGTGGAAGGTTGAGAGCTATGGATACAAATGTGATTTTTTTATTGTGAAATTCTTCTGCAAACAGTAATGGTATATCTTGTGCACTTTACATACATCAACAAGATTAAAAGGGTGAGTAGATTTTATCAGGATCATAACCCATGATCTCCTCATAATAGTAAGCACTAGAAGTTCAGACTAGGAAGTCCCTCCCCTTAGACTGCTAAAGTTCTATTACTCTTTCTTTCATATGTTCCACACTGCAATGTATAGAGAATTAATCCATTTTGTTCCATACTACTTCTGAAATCGCAACATCTGGGTAAGCCTACCAGTCACTATTAGTCTACAAACCACATCTCACAAATCAGCTTGGGATTAGTGCTTCTGCTTTACTCCCGGTGTAAGATATCTAACCTTCCTAGAGACTAACAATCACCAGAAAGCCTGAAAACTACTTCTTAGCAGCAGACTTGGGATAAGTGCTACTGTTTCGCTCCTGTGAGAGAATCAAGTTCTGGTAAATTTAATTACACAACTGTACTAGGTGCATAATACTGATCACTGCTGCAGTAGCCTAAGCTATATAAGTTGATTACCATAGCTTAGAACATCTGGATGGTGGAAGGGGAAGGGTCCAGGAGGCCCTGAAGAATGGTCTTAGCAAAGCTGGACCTAGACCTGAAGAAGGAATCTAGCTTGTAGTTCTTTGTAAAAACACGTACAGAGGACCAAGTTGTTAACTTCTAGAATACTTGTAGAGTCCAACCCATTTCAAAAAGCCATAGATGAAGCCAAGGCTCTAGTATAAAGTCACTTAATCCTACCTAGAAGAGTTTTGTTGTGGTTGTAACAACAAAAGGTAATAGCCCGAGACACCCATTTGGAAACAAGTTTGTCACACGTTGTTCCTTTTTGTTACCTTTGCAAGAAACGAACTGACTGGAAGCTCTGAAAGATCTTGTTCTGTGAAGATAGTATTCAAAGTTGTCTGTGGACATCTAAGGTACGAAGTACCTTTCTTTCTTATTTTTCTGTTCAAGAAAGATACAAGGAAATAAATAGTTTTGCTTGAAGTAAACTCTGATACCATTTTAGATATAAAAGAGAGACTGGTTCTTAAAAAAACTGTCTTTGAAGAAAATTAGATAATGTTTACTCACCGTAAGAGTTTGCAACTCAAATAAATATTCTTCTTGTAGAAGTCAGAGCAATCAATAAAACTGTTTTCCATGTTAACAACCTCAAGTCAGCCAGATAAGCAAGTTTAAATGGAGCAGGTGTTAGCTTCTCTAACACAAAACTAAGATCCCAAGGAGGAACCAGTGTTTTTTGTGCAGGTCTCTTATGCAGAACCCCTTTGAAAAACATGTTGAGACGAGGATGCCTTGAAAGAGGGAATACATGGGTAAACATACTGAAATAGCCAGCAAATGAACATTGATAGAGGAGTAAGAAAAGGCCATAGGAAAGTAACTCATACAAGTATTGTAAAATCAGAGAAACACTAGCCCAGAATGGGTGCTGGTTAAGTTGTTGGCACCAGATAGAAAACCTTTTGCATTTGCTTATATATGATTGTTTAATAGCAGGCTTTCTTGCCTCCATTAGTATCTGCTGCACATCCTCAGTAAACAGTTGCTTAAAAGGTATTAAGATCCCATCATCTGGGCAGTACGTTGAAGTTGTTTGCTGTCAGGATGCATCAAACACTCCTGCTCTTGTGGGAGCATATCCAGTATGTGAAGAAGCTTGTCATGTTAAGTCAACCTAGCCAATTCCAAAATAAGGGAGGAAGTACAGTTGTGTAAAAACTTACTACTGTTGTATTCCTTACAATAGGGATCCCCTGCCAAGGGTAGCCCAATGTCTGGCCAGTATACCAAAGCCTTGAGGTTGTTAAGGGTATGCCATACATCACATGTATGCTCCCTGCCTACAGCATAGGGCATAAAGGTGAAGTCTGGATGTACCATCCAAAGAACTGAGAGCCCCAGTAGGAATGCCAGTCCAAGGATTAGAGAGGTACCAAACACATCCAGGAGGGAAAAGAACCAGAAGGAGGGGGAAGGGAGTGAATACTACAACAATGAAGTGAAGGACATCTACCATTATGATAAGAATTTACACAACTGTACTATGTCATGTCACTTTTGCAGTATTCCTTACAACAGGGAGAGTGCAAAAGCCCATGAAGAAAGGGAGAATGAAGAACCAGCAGAACTCCCTAGGAACCCATGAAGGATGGCCCTATCAAAACCAGCTCTAGCTCTGGATGTCACATCTAACTTATAATGCTTGGTAAAAGTATGGCACAGAAGTCCAGGTAGCTGCCTCAAGAATCAAGTTAGTAGCTAAACCCTTGAAAAAAGCACCAGAAGAAGCCACAGTTCTGTTAGAATGAGCCTTAACAGAAGAAGGAAGGCTCTTGTCATGAAAAGAATAAGAAAAACAAATGGCTTTAGATATTCAAGAATAAATAGTTTGCTTGGAAACAGCTAATCCCAAAGATCTAGGATGAAAGAAAACAAAAAGCTGAACAGATTTGTGAAAAGCTTTGGTCTTATCCAAATATAATTTGAGTTATATATGCACATCTGAACTGTGCAAAACCTTTTCACTAGCAGATTGTGGAGAAGGGAAAACAAGTGGGGAAATGGATAGACTGATTAAGAGACAACTTATCTACCACTTTGGACATAAAAGGAGGATTAGTATGAACGGACACCCTGACCTTATGGAAAACTAAAAAGGGAGGAAAAGCCATAAGGGCTTGAAGCTCAGACACTCATCTGGCAGAAGTAAGGGCCAACAAAAGAACTGTCTTCCAAGAACAATACTGCAAGGAACCTGAAGCCAAAGGGTTGAAAGGAGCTTGGGTCATTTTCTCTAAAACAAAATTGAGGTCCTAGGATGGACGGACAGGTTTCCTGGGAGGACTAATAAGAAGAACACCTTTAAGAAACTGTTTAGCCTCAAATCTAGAGGCTAAAGGGGATGATAGAGGCAGACAAACAGAAATAGCTGACAAGTAGACCTTAACAGAAGAATATGCCAACTGAGCAATTCACACAGATAAGAGAGAGAACCAAAGGAACATCCACAGAAAGTGAATCCAGGTTACAAGAAATACACCAAATAGAAAATCTCTTCCATTTGGATACGTAGGATTTCCTAGTGGTGGGTTTACTGGCCTCCTGCAGGACCCTAAGCACATCCTCAGAAAAAAAAGATGTCTATATGGAATCAAAATCCTATCACACACAGTTGAAGAGTGGACAGGTGCTGATGGATGAGAGACATCCCTTGTCTTGTGTGAGTAGGTCCACCTTGTGAGGTAACTTGTGATTGCCCTTGGCTAAGTGCAGAAGAAGAAGGAACCAATGCTATCTGGGCCAAAAGGGAGTTACAACCAAGATTTTGGTAGCATCCTGCTGCATCTTGAACAGGACTTTTGGAATGAGAGGAAGGCAAAAAGAGACATTCACTTCCAGGAAAAAGAGAGGGAGTCCACCTTCCAGACCAGAGGACATGGGGCTCTGGCACAAAAAACAGGAAGTTTTCTGTTCAGAGGGGAGGCAAATAGATCTATTTGAGGAGTACCCAGCTGGTAGACAATGTTCAGAACCACATTCCTGTGAAGCATCCACTCATGGGATTGTGATATGGACCTGTTAAATGAGTCTTCCACAATGTTCTGACCTGAGGGAATGTAAACTGCCTGAAGTGTGACTCAATACTGGATAGCTAGATCCCACACTTTGAAGTGGCAACCTGCACAAAAGATAAGATCTTGTCACCCCCCCCCCTAATTTACATACCACAACACTGTTGTACTGTCTATCAGTACCCTGAGCAGCCCAGGAATGAAAAGAGGATGAACTGCTTGAAGAGTCAACAGAAGAGCTCTCATCACTTTGACATTGATGCAATCTGTCTTTTGCTGAATTGACCTGCACTTTTAGAGAGTAGAAGGAAGACCCACATCCCATATCTGAAGTGTCTGTGAACAGCTCCCGAGAGGGGAGTGGGGGTTGAAAAGGAAGCCCTGGACTGAGTGACGACTGGCAAATCCACAACGGAAATTCAAGCTTGAGGCATGGAAAAGGGACTACAAAATCTAGAGGATGAGAGTGCTGAAGCCAAACTGACTTTAGAAATCACTGAAACTTTCTCATGTGGCATTTGGTTAGAGGACCATAGGAATGGTGGAGGCCATGAAACCTAGGTCTCTCAGAAATTCGCTGTATGTAACTTAGGCCAAAGGAAGAAGGGACTGAAAGAAGGCAATGAGAGTTAATGCCTGGGGAGGAGGCAGGGATGTCAGCATTGGAACAGTTTGGATCCAGCATCCAGAAATACATGATCCTGTGAAGGAGTCACGAAGGACTTTTGGAAATTTATAGTAAACCCTAGGCTTTGCAAGAGAGAAATGACAAAGTAGGTCATCTTGGTAGAGAAAGACCTGTAACCCCATTAACCTGCAGAAAGCAATCACAGGAGTGAGGCATTTGGTGAATACCCCTGTGGCAGTAGAAAGGCCAAAGGGCAAAGCAGAGAACTGAAAATGCCAGGAAGCAACAGAGAAACGTAAAAACTTCCTGAAAATAGGATGAATGGGAATGTGAAAATAAGTATCCTTGCAGTCCAGAGAAACTAGAAAAGCCTGAGGAAGCAGCAGAGGAAACAGTGTCTGAACGGACAACATCCAAAAGGAGGAGACTTTCAGAAAAGTGTTTAGGTGAGAGAGAGAGAGAGAGAGATACAGAATGGGTCTCCAAGTGCTCTCTTTCCTGGGGACCAAAATATTCTGGAATAAAACCACTGTCCCCTTTGAGAAACTGGAACTTTCTGAATAGTTCCCTTAGTCAAGAGACCCTGAAGCACCTGTGGAAAAAAGGCTAATTGTTCCTGAAGAGGATGAGGAATGCCAATGAAAGGGGGAAGAGATTTCCAGACCATGTAATACCCTTGGCAAATGTTGGAAGGGACCCAGGAATCTTGAGTAATCTTTAACCAAACAGGAAGAGACAGGGAAAGACAAAGTGAAAGAGGAATGTGGCTGAGAACAAGATATCAGACAGAACCTGGTTTATCAGGAAAAGGAAACTTCTGAGCTACAGGATGCTGGGTAGCCTTAGCAGGAGGAGCCCTTCTACCACCTTTCTTACCTTAGGGGGTTGGGCGAGACTGCCTACACACAAAGGCCAGCTTATTAGGGTAATTCCTTTGGAATTTAAGTAAAGGAGAAACAAAGATGTGTTTTAGTTATTGTAAAGCCTTATCCATTTCCTTTAGGGACTTAAATCTGCAGCAGCAACACCAAATAAATGCTTGTAATCCACAGGAGCATCCATCAAATTAACCTTAATAGCATCTGGCAAAGGTTGAAGCTGAAGCCAGGAATGTCTCCTCAGCACAGAGCCAAAGAGCAGCAGCCCTAGAAGAGGCATCTGCTGCATCATAACTGCATTTAATAGAGTAGTGAACCACCTGAGAAGAAATACCTAACAAGGAGAGAGAGCAGACATCTTCTCCTGAAAGTCAGGAAGGTCAGAAATAACCTGACAGGCCTGAAATAGAAGAGCCAACATATATCATGTTTTATGGGTCTGATAACTGACATCCCTAAAAGCATGGGTAGCTGAGGTATATACCTTCTTACCCAGTCTTTCCATAGTTCTACTGTCTTTACCAGAAGGAAGGAACTGTGTAGAAGACAGTAACTTTGAAGGCTTGTCAGATGCCACAGATGGGGCACCTGATGGGCACTTATAAAGGAACTTGCAATCATCAGGTCTCGTTTAAAACCTATCAGTTTTTTTGCAAGGAGGGGGCTGAGAATCTGGAGCCTGAGATACAGTAGAAAGGCATCCAACAAGGCACCCAGAACAGGAGGAACAGCAGAAGGTCTAGGAAAGTCCATTTGCGGAAGTTCATAATACCTCTTCTAAACCTTAGACACCTGGGTACAATCCCATTTGAAAAATTACATAATTCTGGAAACTGTCCCCCCAAAGGAAACCTCCTTAAATGGGAAATCAGGACTAGTGGACTCTTCCTCTTCAGAACCATAGCCTAATAAAGAAAGAATCTGTGACGAATAGGCAAGGGATTCCTCATACAAATCATCCACCTCCTCAGAGGAATCTTGTTCTTTATACCTCTTAAGAGGAGTAGAAGACTGGGAGGCTGGAACAGAAACTCCTTGAGGAAGCCATAAGGGCATTAAATAAACCTTGAGTGAAATTCTGCAATTCACTCAGAAAGTCCTTAAGAGCAGAAGAAACATGTTAAGGGATGTTAGCCTTGCAAAACCTAGAAGGCTCAGACCATATACAACACACGTTAATGGTAGATGGTACCTCCTCCTCCTCCTTAAGCAAAACCTGAGGAACACCCCTGGGCCCTTCAGTAATAATCAGCCGAGATTCCCCCTGAACATCTGAAGCAGATGTCTGCAAGGCTTCCAGGAATCAAGCATGAAGCTGGATCCATATTGGCCTCTGAAGCAGTCATAGCAAAGGAATCCAACAAAGGAGCCGCGCGATCTCCCAGGTCCTCAATACCCTCGAGACAGATGTCCATTGGAGGCAGCACAGCCAAAGAATCAAACCTAGCTTTCTTGGCCTTCTTCTTCATGGATGGCTGACCCTCAGAGCAGGAAGTTCCTTCCATAGCATCTTTTGCTAAAAGCTTAAGAGGTTTATTTTCTTAATATATAGCCAAAGGGGAAAACCGACTACACACAGTCTTTGGAATGAAAGTCTAGCAAACAGAACAGGACATATGATTGTGGAAGCACATAGACAAAATAAGCACTGCTCATGATGTTCTTTATGGGGAATCTGTCCCCTGCACTGGCATTTACCCTTTCTGGATGGCATGAGCCCCACAAGCAACAAAAACAAAGGAAAAAAGATAAGAAGAAAATCCCAATGGAGCATTTACCTGAAAACAGCTTGGTGAACAAGCAAATGAAGTGAGTGTTCAGACCGATGATCAAAGATGGCATTCGGACTGGCAGCATAGAAGTTCTGAGTATGGTATGTCCAGAAGTCACTGTTATGCACTACACTAAACACGTGGAGCATACATGTGATCTACAGCATATACTTAGCAATGTAAAGGCTTTGGATAGCAGTGGAAAGTTTGTCAAAGAATACAGAAACATTTCTGTTGAAGGAAAAGAAAAGGCATATGTCTTCCTGGACTTCTTGCATGGAATCCTCAAGTAGACGTTTCCCAGCTAACTGCTAAGACAGGAAGCAAAAAGGTCTATGTGAAAACTCCCCCAAGGACAGATCACATCTTGGAAGACTCCCTGGTTCAGTTTCCATTTGTGAGGCTCTACCTTTGTCTTGCTCAACTTGTCTGCCATACATTTTTGCTCTAATGGAATACAGGATGCCTGTAGAGTGAGACTGTGGTTTAAATAAAGGGTTTCTTTACTTAGCCCTCATTAGGCCAGTAATTGAATATAATGCCCCTTTGCCATGTATCTGTATAGATATATGCAACAACTGTAACATCCACAGAGATACCTTACTAAAGGGATAGAATGGATAGTTTAGCTTAACATGGACCGAGCATGCAGCAGATGCTTCTTCTAGGGCTGCTGCCATGGAATCTAGTACTTGAAGTATTGATCTTGCTGAAGGAGATGGATAGGAAAGAAGAAAATGAACCTGACTTCTGATGGTGGAAATGTGATGTGGAGGTAGAAATGCTACTGTGCTGTTGTATCCAGAAGTACACCAATGAGCTCCATGCTGAGCTCCATGCTCTGGACTGGAGTTAAGTTGGATTTGACATAGTATATTGTTATACCCAATGACCTGCAAATCTCGAGCAAATAGTCCCTGGCATACAGGAGATGATGCTGGGGGGGGGGGGGGTGGCAGTGAGGAGCCAGTCATCAATATATGGAAACACTCTGAATGCTTTGAGTCTCAGATGAGCAGCCACCACAGCCATGCACTTGGTAAACACCCTGGGGTCTGTGGTGAGACCTAAGGGGCAGGACTCAGGATTGGTAATGACTGGCTCTCAGCCAAAAACATAAGCATCTTTGGGAGTGTCTGTCTATTTTGATATGAATGTATACACCCTGAAGGTCTATTAAAAACATCCAATCATCCTTGTTAAGAAAAGGTGGGATGGACTGTATCATGACCATTCAGAACTCTGATTTCTGCATGTACTAATTCAAACAGCTTAGATCCAAAATAGATCTGAGGTCCCCTGTTTTCTTGGGCACTAAAAAGAAGTGTGAATAAGTTCCAAATCCTATTTGGTCTGGTGGGACATACTGGATGTCTCTTTTTTTTTCTAGCAGCTTTTGAATTTCTTGTGCTGTTACCTTCCTTTGACTGGGTGGAACATCAGGAAGCTTCTTTCTTTTAGGGGAATGGGTTAGGAAAAATGGTATGTAATAATCTCTGGATATTATTCCTAGCACCCATGAATCTCATATGATATTTGTCCAGGCATATGGCAGCAAGGACAAATGTCTCCTGACTGCCTCCAGAGTTGAACAGTTAGGCAGCACTTCAGGAGTGCTGGAAGGACCTGTCTGGAAAAGAATCCCTGAAATCCTGATTGTGTGGACCTTCTCTGTCTCTAGGGTGATGACTTCAATTAGCATTCCCCCCCTCTGCTTCTGGAAGAATTATCACTGCTTGGGTATTGGAGAGGTCCCTAAGATTTTTGAAACCAACCACATCTTCTTACTGCCTCTCTGATTCCTGGAAAAGGTTCATTGAGGGGTAGAAAACTTGATTCCCACAGCAGACAGAGTCTTTCCAACTTGCTTGCAGCAGGTAAGCATCTCTTTTACTGATGGCCCAAACAAGGAAGTGCCATTGAAAGGGGTGTTGATAAAAGACATCTTAAAAGGCTCCATACAGTCACACAGCCACATCCAGGCATGTCTCCTTATGGCAATGCCTGAACCAGCTACTCATGAGGTACCTTCAGCTGTGTGAGAGATCAACCTCATTGAAACATTTGATATGGATAAGAGAGTGGCCAGTTGCAAGGATGTTCTTTTGAAGTCCTCTGCAGAGATGGACTCTGAGACCTCAGAGTATTTGATAGCTCTTTGGTCAAATCTTTCTGAAGTCTAGTAAAGTGTGCTTGGTAGTTTAATGACCTCAGGGCAAATGTTGCCAAGGCAAAGACTCATTTTCCAAATCTGTCCAATGCTCTAGACTCCCTGTTTGGCAGGTGGACAGAAGAGCTCTGTTCTGCTAGCTCTTTCTTGGTGGCTACAGCCACCAGCATAGCATCAAGTAGGACTCCTTTGCTCCAGTGAGGTCTATCTATTTGTGGGGATAAAAATTTATCGGGTCTTTTCGGGATCAGTTCAACAGTATCCCATTCCTTCCATGCCTAGTAGGAAACAAAATCAGTAAGTTCATCCACTAGGGGGGTAACCCAAGACATAGACGGGCCAGAACCAAAAACCTCCAAAAATACAGATTCTTCTGAAGACAGGCTTTAGGAAGACCACACACCTTTTTGTTTTAGGATTTCTAAAATATCTTGAAAGGTGATGTCACCCAGTGGTAATCTGGGGGACTCTTCTCCTTCATCAAAATTAGCATCCTTCATGAGTGACTCCATCGGGGAGTCAATGTCTCATTTGCATGTTCTCTTCTGATGCACCTCCTCTGTGGGATGTTCAGGTGATATCGGAAGTGAGGGAACTTCCTCTACTGGAATTGGTTGGACACTTATTTGAACTACATGGCCCTGTGCAATAGGCCTAATCATCTCAGAACTCAGAACTGATGAGAGAAAAGGAAAAGTATCCTAAAAGTGAGAGGACAGTTCTCTTGTGCGAGAAAAAGCCCTTTCCACTACCTCAAAAGCCAACGGACCTGGAGAAGCTTCGAACTGCCCTCTCCAAGCCAAAACTCCCAATGAAGGTAGGTCTCGACCGCTGTCATATCCATGCCTTGAGGATGGAATCAGATCTGAACTGTCCAGGCCTGAGGCTCTGAGGGGAAGGGATGGATTTCAGAAAATCAGAGCCAAACCTATCACCTCTGACACTTCGGCTTGGGGACCCATTCTGTTCTGATGGAGCAGAACTAGTCAAGAATATAGCCAGAGTTGAAAAAGGAGCTCTCCTCAGCTCCAGCACAGCACCTCTTGAGGATTTCAGATCCTGGGATTCTGAAAACACTGGATGGATCTGAGAAGGAAACAGAATGGTCCTGGATGCTGCAGACGTACTCACGGATCAGACAGGGGATGAAGCTGGTAAGACCCCCATCTGGATATGAGCTCTGAGAAATTGTCACATCATATAATCCACATCTGCTTCTGATAAACTTCTAGAGGACCTAAAAGAAGTTGTGGATGGAGGCCTGGAGTGTTTCTTGGGAGTCTGAAACAACTGAGCATGCAGTGTAGGCGATATGGGTTTAATATGGAATTCTGAAGTATGACTCCTATGAAATGTACTAGTCTTGGATCCAAGGACTTAGGGTCCAAATGTGTTGTTGAAGGAGATAGTGAGATAACAATAGGAACTGATACTTTCAGATCCCAGGATCAAATCTTCAGATCTGATGATGTCAGAATCAAAATTTTCCTTGTTTTTGTCAGAGGCTCTGATGAAGACCTTGGGAACTTCAGAGGAGAACATTTTTTTATGCTCCAAGGGAGCTGACTTGCTAGATTTGGAGGAAGTTTGAGCCCCAGAAGAAGTTGCTGGTAGTAGACCTTTTAATTTCAGCTTGTTTTGCCTACCTGCCAAAGCCCTAGGGTTGAAAGTAGAGCATATGGAACAAGAAGTGTCCAAAATATCCAGGTCTAAGGTAGTACATGCACTCCTTCTGGACATCTGAATTAGGGATTTTATGCCCACAAGAACTGATTTTTTTAAATCCTGTAGGTTTATCTGACATGGCAGATAACCAGTAAAGAGCAACAAAAATAATGATAAGAAGATTTTTTTTATGAAAGAGTGAAAGAAAAAGATAAATATTGTTAATTACCAACTATGGCAATTTAACAGAATTACCCTACATTATAAAAAGGTAAAGATAAAATCCTAACAATGGCAACAGTTTTACTATATTCCAAAAATAGTATAAAATCCTAAAGTCCCATGAAAAAACTAAGAGGGAGGATATATAGATTAAGATAAATGTTTAACAACAGACAAAAGATTGAAATAACTCACTAAATGCTTTACTGATGCTTGAGAGGACACTGCATCTGTTCGCGATGGCAACAAAGGAGATCTGGGGTAATGAAGATGGAATATTGCATTATGGCTAGAGGGAGGAGCTCAAGAGCTGGATCCGAAGTCTGCAGGATGTGGCAGAGTTGGATCCAATGATTAGATCTGAACCTCATGGGTTGAGGAAGAATGAAAAGGACAAAATCAGATGTAAGTTTAAACATTAAAAATTATATGTGGAAGGGTTTTTCCCAAAGGGAACTTACCTGCCCAGCAATGGAACAGCACAAGCTGATTGTTGATCCTTTACAGCCAACAGAGCAGCACTCTATTTAGCAGCAGGAAAACTCTGAAGCACTTGGTGCCCAATCCTTTTTTTAATCATCTCAGCTACAGCTAACAGTTTGGGCACATGGAAGGTGCCCTGTATCTTTGGAAGCTGGCCAGCTCTTGCATCCCATGCAGGATATAACCTATATAGCTTAGGCTACTGCAGCAATG
Source organism: Protopterus annectens (assembly GCF_019279795.1). NCBI lineage: Eukaryota > Metazoa > Chordata > Ceratodontiformes > Protopteridae > Protopterus > Protopterus annectens. Next base: position 412,163,036 of record NC_056733.1, on the reverse strand, counting down.
ATCCTTAATGATGACCATTGCACAGTACATGGGTCCCACACTTCTGACACTGCTCAAACTCCCAGACTCTGTAACAGATGGATCTCGAGGCAGAGTAAGTGCCTACTCCAGGTTTGAAAGATCTTGATTAGAACTGGGACGCTTCCCCCTACAATCAGATGCATGAAAGCCTGAAAAAATAAGCACAAACACACCCCTTTTAGAAGGGAACAATGCAAAATAATGTTGGTCTTCTTTGCATTTTAAATGCCGACTAGAATCACGAAAAATAAAACAGACTTCTCAAAGGACTGAAAAAGTATTCAGAGCGACTCCCCTATCCTGCTACACGAAGCAGATAGGTGAACTTTTTCATTGGTGTAAACAAATCACTCTATGGAATGACCCAATTCTGGAAGACTGGTGCAAGGTATGATTCCTAAATCCAAATTTTATGAATGGAATGGAGGAGCAGTTCAGGTAGTCTGACAACAAGCTCATTTTATCCAAAATGCGCAATTCAGAAAGAGTGATGCTTCTGTATGTGGCCCAGTGTCAGATAGGCATTACCTCTCCACACAAGGGGTCTGCCTACAAAGCCCCTTGCTTGTTATGAAATCACATGATGACCTGGTTGCCTGACTGAATCAGAAGCAACCTCTTCCAAAGCCCTATGTGTAGGGTGGCATGCACAAAGTCACAAATGGCTGATGAGAAACTCTTCCCTTGAGAAAGATACCACTTCTCTGAAACCATAAAGCAGCACAGATTACCTCCCAAGATTGTCAGTGAAACATGTCATCAGCACCAGCATATGACTTGGCTGCAGTAAAAACATCACCATCTTCAGAATGTAAGAAGCATTCATCATTTTTGGACCATGTGTCAGGGTTCTGTCAACAAGAAGTTTGTGAGAATGTGGTATCTCTGCAGCCACTGACACACAGTTTACTGTAGCCTTAGGTATACAAATAGCACTGCAAAAATAGGAGCAGTCATCAGTATCAGAAGATGGTCCACTCACTGCATCTTTACTAAGCTGCCAAGTTCATGACTTCCTGGGCAATCTCCATCAGTAACTACAATGGATATTGGAAAGTGCCCTGCACTGTAGAAGATAAACCTCTAAACTGGTTCAAAGAAAGCTTCTCCCAGTTTATGCCCCCCCCCAGAAACTGCCGTGATGCAAGCATCTACACCAGAGACATCACTGAGTCCCTGAATTGCTTCACAACAGCAAGACAACTACGATAAGAAAGAGTACAGTTACAAAGTAAACATCATAACAGTAGATATTCTAAAAGACTACTGTTGCAATCACCCAAGGATTGATCTTTGCCTAGGATATGTCCACTGACTAGCTTTCAAGACATTTGGGCACAATCCACACACCCAAACTGCCACTGGCTCAAGCACAGACATGTAACAGGCAGTTTGAGTGCTAAAAGCTTCAGTGCTTTCTTGCCCCAAGAAGGGAGGCTTTAGCCAGAAAGGAAAAATGCTAGGAAATGAACAACCAAATACAAATATAACTATATACTCAAGGGTGTCTGTGTATTTACACAAAAACATACACTATATATATATATATATAAATATATATACATATATTTGTATGTGTGTTTCTATCTATTTATTGATATATTTCACACCCTACCAATACATACAAAAAAAAAAACACAAGTATGGTGGCTGGAAGGTGAGAATGATGAATGCAATGGTGATTTATCCATCTAAGCACCATGTTCAATCATTGCCTCACCTCAGGCTTTGTGCCCACTGAATGGTGCACAGTGACAGTTATCCCACTCCACAAAGGGAGAGCCACCACAGACCCCGGGAACTACCGCCCCATTAGCCTAATGAGCCTGTTTTGCAAGGCCATGGAATGCATCATCATGGAACTTATAAACAAAGACACTAGTAATCTCCAAGCTCTGGACCCCACCCAGTTCGGGTTTGTAAAAGGTAGATCTTGTCTCCTAAACCTGATTGACTTCTTTGAAGCAGTCACCAAAGCAGTAAATGAGGGTAAGGTGGTTCACACAGCCTATCTAGATCTCACCAAGGCTTTTGACACCATCCCCCACCCTGGAATTATAGATAAACTCACTAAACTAGGTATAAATCCCTATGTCACAAGATGGGTTGCCAACTGACTCACTGACAGAACCCACACTGTGAAAGTAGCAGACTCCAAATCTGAATTCAGACCAGTGACAAGTGAAGTACCACAGGGTTCAGTCCTGGGTCTTCTCCTGTTTGGTATCTACTTTTCTGAAGTACAGGCTAACACAGAAGGTCTTTGGCTAACAATGTTCGCAGATAACTGCAATCTAGGAGCCATAATTGAAACTCCTAATGATGTGGACATCCTACAAAAGTGCCTCACTGAGACAGATGCCTGGTGCCAAAGCCATGGCCTCAGGCTCAATGTCAAAATGTGCATTGTCATCCCCTTTGGTAAAAGCTCTGTATCCATGAGCTACCACATAGGTGGTAGTCTACCTATCACCAAAAGTGTGATAAAAGACCTTGGGACACAGGTGGACAGTAGTCTCTCCTTTGATAATCACATCACCACAGTAGTCAGGAAATCCTTCTACGTGGCACACCTCATCACAAAAGGTTTCTCATGCAGGAAAAAAGAGGTCATTGTTCCCCTCTACTCGTCACTCATTAGACCCATTACAGAGTACAACACCCCTTTTGGTATGTACCTCACAAGACATCTACAACAACTGGAAAGGCCGCAGAAATACCTCAAAGAGGATTACTGGCCTCAAACAGATGCCCTATGCAGACCATCTCAAAAAGCTCCAGCTTTACTCTGTCACATATTGCCTACTCAGAGGTGATCTCTGCCTAACATACAAAGCTATGTCAAACCCAGAGCTGTTGGACATGCTCCATTTAAAGAAATCCCAATACCTCCAAGCTACACACTCTAAGGACCTAAACCTTGTCACCACAATAAACAGAACATGTTGCAGGGATAGATTCCTGTCCCAGAGACTTCCCATACTCTGGAACAAACTACCTATCTATATCAAACAAAGCTCCCCATTAGCACTCTTCAAGAAAAATCTTGTTGATTGGATGGGAAATAGGAAATTCACCCCTGGGAACAGCTCTGTGGCTCTGCTCGACAGGGGCACAGGAAAATAATTTTCTTGGGTGGCGAAAGCCAGGGTACCTTTTTAGCTGGGTTGTATAGGCCCTAGGGCCAATAGCCTAGTACCTACCTATGAAACTATTGGTACACCTACCATCATGGCAAGTTTACTTACACAACTGTACTATGTTCAACATTTAGTTCACTGTTGCAGTAACCTAAGCTATATCGGTAGATTAACATAGCTTCTAAATATACTGGGAGGGGGAAGGAATTCAACCAACCAGATGCCCCTGGAGAATGGTAACTGCAAAGCTTGCTCTGGGCATAGGTGAAGAAGTTTAGTTTGTAATGCTTTGTGAAAGTATGTACAAAGGATCAAGTTACTGCTTCGGGAATACTTCTAGAGGTCTAAACCTTTCCAAAAAGCCACAAATGAAGCCAAAGTCCTAGTAGAATGAGCCTTAATGCTGCCTAGAAGTGGCTAATTATGGTGAGCATTAACAGAAAGAAATAGCATGAGGCAACCATCTGGAAATTGTCTGCATTGACACTGGTTGTCCATTTTCCTACCCTCACAGCAGACAAATAGCTGATTATCTTTCCTGAAAGGTTTAATTCTGCCCATGTAGTATCTGAGCTGCCTGTGGACATTAAGAGTAGGTAGGATGTTTTTCTCACTTGTTTTTAGGTTCTGCAAAGAATAGAGGGAGATTAATAGTTTGTCTTAAAGTAAAATCTTTAGTCATAAAAGAAAGATTAGATCTCAAGAAACCCTTTTCATATGGAAAGTGTGTTATGGTTGAATCATCATAAGAGCTTGTAACTCTAACACTCTTCTTGCAGATGTCATGATAATAGAGTTTTTGATGTTAAAACTTATATAACTTATGGTTATTCATTCCATTTTATATCAACCCTCTTTCTCTCCCAACCTATCCCCTTCATCTCCTACTACACTTCTTCTTGGACTCTTCGAAGCTCTGACCAAGACCTACTTCAAATGCATCAACCAAAGAATAAAATGCATCCTTTACAGCTACAACCCTGCCAAATCATGTAACAAACTACCTGAGAAATCAGGACTCTCAATAATGCAAAGGAATTCAAATTAGCCTTAAATGAGTACCTGAACTGTCTATGGTCCTGCAGCTGTACACAGCCTCCATAACTTATTCTCAAGTAATCAACCTTCCTTACCTATTTTCTCCTTCTCATTTCTCCTGTCACACCACACTTGCCTATTTTAATCCTATATGCAACTTCTCCCCAACTATAAAATCTCACTTTTCCTTTCTCAACCTAAACATACTGCCACTCTCTTATCACTTCATTCAACTATCTCTGTACTAAAACTCTTTCATCCAATACTTCCTAACTATACTGCACTTTCTCTACAACCCATCTCTGAAACAAAGTCTTATAATTAGTTCACTATATGTGAACCCAAGTAAACTTGCATCTGTCTAAACTGTAACTTATCCTGTCTGTACTTAATACTGTTAGTAACTGTAAATTCATTTAAACTGGTCTGTACTCAATCGATGTCTAATTTTATCACTATTATATGTTGCTAATTACTGATGTATTACGTTTTCAGTTATTGATGTACCTCCCTTTTCTACAAGTATATTATGTAAAGTGGAGCTTTTCTCCCTGGGCCTCCACTGAAAAAGGGCCATCACCACAGTCAGACAAACTCGGTCAACAAATGTAAAATAAATAAAAAAAAAACCCTCAGATTAGCCTGATGAGATGGATCAAGGGAAGTATCAACTTTTCAAACCCAAATTTAAAATCCCAAGGAGTCACTTGTTTTCTAGGTGGGCAGATATATGAACCCCCGTTCAAAAACTGCTTAACTTGAGGACAGGTAGAAAAGGAGCTCTAAGGGTAGGGCAAGCAGAAATGGCTGAAAATTAAACTTTATATAACAATAAGAGCCCAGAGAACAACTCCTCACACAATCAAGAACTAGAAGCAGCTGAACCATGAAAGGGTCCTGGTTCTTAGAGTGGCACCAACTAGAAAACCTTTTCCATGTACGCTTCTGACATTTTTTTAAAGTAGTTTTTTATTTTTGTTTTATTTTACATTTGTTAACTGGGAAAGTCCAACTGGACACAGGTCCATTTTTAGCGGAGGCCCAGGGAGATAAGCTCCAAACAACACATACATAGAATAACAGGCAATTACACAGAACATCCGTTTCATGTTATGAGTTTTCATTGCATACACACAAGGAGAAGATACATACAGTATGGAATACATTAAATTAACAGTTCATACAAAAGTCAGACATTGAGGTGTAGAGTATCAAAAGACCTAAAAAGAGACAGAATTTCGTATTCCTGAAACAGACTGTCTGAGAGTAGTTGGGGTACAGAGGAGTTACCTTTATAAGGGTTAGCCTGGTGAATGTCAAAAGCAGAGCCAAATATACAGAAAATGTTTTTTCAGGAGTTTTTTAAACTGAGTAGTGGAGGTGGTAGAGGTTGTATGGCTTGGTAGGGTGTTCCATTTTTTTGGCAATGGTGCTGGCAAAAAGGAATTTGCCAGCATCATTTCTGAGCTTGATGACTTTTATGAGATTTTGGCTGAGGGATCTAAGAGTTCTAGAGGGGATGTGTCATTGTATGAGTTCCTGTAGTGCAGGGGTTAGGTTGGGAAAGTAGTAAGAGTTTGTGAGCAGCAGATAGTTGGTTGAGTAGTAGCATATGAGGTAGCTCCATCCAGCTGACTTGCTTAAGTGACAGACAATGATGGAACCTATAAGGTGATTCAGTAGCAAATTTAGCGATTTTGTTGTAACAACATTCCATTTTATTTAGGTCGGTTTGCCAGAGATTAGTTAAGATGGGAGAGGCATATAAGAGGATGGATAGGAGATGGGTCCTTGCAATGGTTGCTTTGGTGCTATTAGTCATAAAGTGTTTATTCCTATAAAAGAGTCCAAGTTTTTTGTTAACTTTCTTGATGGTTTGAGCAAAGTGGATATCAAATTTAAGATTGTTGTCAGTTTCAACACCTAGCAGTTTTGTGTGAGTGGAAGGGCTGATTTGAGTGTTGTCTTTGAATTTGATGGAGAAGCTATCACTTAGGGCTGGTGGTTTTCCTGTGCCAGATATAATAAGTTTGTTTTTTTGGGATTGAGAAGGTTTGATATTGGTGAAACATGTTTCTGCAAGGGTGAAGTAGTTCTGGGTTAAGGATTGAAGTCCACGTAGTGTGGAGGCAGCGCAAATAAGGGTGGTGTTATCTGCATATTCTACTACTGACAGAGGGTGAGGATAAAGTGATGTGGTTAGTATATAAGGAGAACAGTAAGGGACAGAGAACAGACTCTTGAGGGACTCCTATGGTAACTGGCAATAGAGGGGATAGTTGGTCTTTCCAGAACCGTTTATTGACGGCCAGATAGTTAGCTGTTAAACCAAGCAATAGAGGAGGGGCTTATGTTTATGCTAGACAGAGAATTGAGAAGAATGCTGTGGTTAACCATATCAAAGGCTTTTGATAAGTCTAAGAATATGGAGGATACAAACAGACCATTGTTTCTGTGGTGGTTAACTATATCTGTGAATGATAGGAGGGCTGTGGTGGTGCTGTGAGATGGTTTAAAGCCATGTTGTGAAGCAGAGAGAAGGTTGTTATCTTTGAGGTGTTGCATTAGTTGAGTGTGAACCACTCTTTTTAATATTTTGGACAGAGGTGATAGGTTTGCAATTGGATGATAATTGGTCAGCTCTAAGGAGTTTCCCCTTGTGTGTAGTGGAATGATATGTGAGGTTTTCCAGGAGGTGGGTACTTTGTTTTCCAGCAGTGATCTATTTATGAGAATAGAGACTGGGTAGGCTATGGCATCAGCTGATATCTGAAGGAAGTCTGCTGGGAGCTTATTGGCTGCTAGTGTGGTTGGTTTTAGTTTTTTGAGGAGCTTAGAAATTACCCTGGTGGACATGGGGTGGAGGTTGAAAGTGGGGATGTTGGGTTAAGTGTTGAGAAGGGTGGGGGTATTTCTTGGTATGGGACTACTGGTACTGTATTGGGCATTGTCCAGGGTTTGGACAGTTTCGGTAAAGAATTTGTTGAATTGTGTGGAAATGTTGTCAAGATTGCTAGGTAGCACTGGGGATGGGGTGGTGGTTTTTCCTGGGCAGAGCATGCTATTTAATGTGGCCCAAAATTTCTGGGGGTTCGGAGCATGTTTTTCCTGCATGTTTTTATAGTAATTGCCTTTGTATAGTTTGATTTGCTTTTTGGTTTTGTTTCGGAGTTCTAGATAGTTTTGTCTAAGACATAAGGTTTTATTTCTCTGATACTGTGTCCAAGCTTTGTCTCTTTCTTTCATTTTAGTTTTGGTGTCTTTGGTGAGCCATGGGGCATAGTTAGTTTTTATTCTAATGGTTCGGGAAGGTGCGTGATGGTTTAGGATGTTTAGAAAGGTTGACTTGAAATGTTCAACGGCTTTGTCTAGGGGTAGTTGTTTAAGATGGGCCCAGTTGACACTTTGTAGCTTTTGGATAAAGTTAGTGGCTATAAACTTTTTTCTGTTGTGAACTTCCCTGAGGATGGGTTGGTTGATAGATTGCGATTTATACCTAATTAGGTAGGATGGGTGATGGTCACTTAGGCTGTCTGGGAGACAGCCTGATAGGTAAGCCTGAGTTGGGTCAGATACTAGAATCCAGTTCAAGATTGATTGGCGTTTGGATGCTTTGTCATTTCTTGTGGGAGTTATTATGGTTTGGGTAAATCTGTGGAGGTTTAGGAAAGCAGAGGGATTGTGGCTGGAGCATTTTGTCCAGTCTATATTGAAGTCCCCTAGTAGTATGGTTTCATGTGGAAAGGAGTTGGACAACCAGTTAAGTAGGTGTTCCATAACAGTTGTGTTATTGCCTGGTGGGCTTTAGCCACCTGCAATAATTATGTGCTTATTGGGATTTATTTCTAGTTTGCCAAGGATTAGTTCTACATCTTTGATTTCTGGGTTATTGTAGTCTAGTTGCTCTATGGTGAAGTGATTTTGGAAGAGGATTGCTACACCCCCTCCTTTTTCTCCCTAGCCTATCTTTTCTAATCATATTGTAGCCCGGGGCAGTAATTTCATCATTGTGGTGTTCTGGTTTAAGCCATGTTTCTGTTAATATTGTGACTTCAGGTTTGTATAGGGTAAGCAAAGCATGAAGGTCATGTGCTTTATTGAGTATGCTTCTTACACTGATGTTTAAGAAGAGGGTAGATGTTCTAGGTCTATTGTAAAGGGCATTTTGCTTGTTTGGGGTGAGGTTGATAGGTGATGTAGGTCCTGGGTTGGGGTGTATGTCACCACAACTAGTGAGTGTTTTGAGTAAGTGTGAGTAGTGCTTGCTAAATTTGTGTAATATTTTGTTTAGACTTTGAGAGCTATGAGGGTTTATTTTGAATGTTAGTTTGTAATGTGGGTAAGCAAGGTTTTGGGTGTGGGTGAGGATGTATTGCTCTATAGGGATGCCATTTAGTATGGTGTGGTTATTTGTGGAGTCTGTCTGCCAAGGGGGAAGAGTGTTGTTTCTGAGTTGAGTGTGGTAAGAGGTTAGGTTGGAAAGAACAAGCAGAGTAATGATTATAGTAGGATAAAGTAGTGCATTTAGTAATTGGGTTGGTTGTGTGTAAGGCATGGTGTACCGAAAAAACTGTATAAGGCAGACATATAAATAGGAAATCAAATAAAAATGACTTCCTAAAAATCAACAAACCCTAGAAAATGTATAAGGAAATGTCTAGATGTTGAAACAACAAGGTTTTAAAGAATGCACCCTGATCAGAAGACACAAATCTGTAAAAACTGTCAAAAAATATGTATTTGCAATACACAATGTGTCCCCATGTGGTGTTCTTAATCCTATACAATCTGTTAGTATCCCCAAAAGGATGACTAAACCAAGAAAGCAACTACCAGCCTGTGAAACGAACTCGCAGGATTGTGGAGACACTAACAAGTTCCTTGATCACAAAAACACAAAGATTAAGACCCAGAAAATGATCCCAATGTAGGTTACAGATCAGACTATACATCCGAAAAAAATATCTTCAGCCAGAATAACATACGCCAAGAATAATAACTGTAGAAATTCCGGTTCCCTCAAAAAGCATACGTCTATTTATTTATTATTTATTTACATTTGTTTACCGGGAAATTCCGACTGGACGCAGGTCCTTTTTCAGCGGATGCCCGGGGAGAAAAGCTCCACATCATGTACATGATAGAGATACAAAGTTGCAGCAATAGGAAGCAACATTACAGGGTGTTGGCTTTAATACAATAACAAGATATTGATTATCAACAGTATATACAGAAAATGTTGCAAGTTAAGATAGTTTCTTGTCATTTATAATATTAGTAACAAAGTTGCTAGACAAGATGTTAAAGTATGTAAAGACAACTAGCTATTTCTGACTGTGGTTAGTAGTGGCGGTAGCATAGTTGGGTTAAGAGTCTAGGTGGGGGGGTAAGGGGGTGGGTGTTAGTCTGGATTAGAACAAGGACAAAGCCAGTATAAATTTAAGTGGAATTTGAGTGCAGTCTTGAAAAGGCTGCTGGAAGGTAGAGTAGTTATAGAGGGTGGAAGATTGTTCCAAAGTTTAGATATGGTACATAAAAATATGACTTCTCCTGCTGAGTTTTTGGGTTTGATAGCAGTGAGTTGATTTTTGTTGCTTGATCTTAAGGGCCTAGTGGGGTGATATGGTTGGAGAAGGGTTTGTAGGGAAGGGGTGTTAAGGGGGTGGTTAATAAGTTTATGAGCGAGGATGAGTTGATTAAAGTGAAGGAGTTGTGGGAGTTCTTGCCAGTTTAGTTCTTTAAGGGAGATACAATGATGGCTGCGGTAGGAGATTCCAGTGGCAAATTTAGCAATGTTGTTGTAACAAGCATTCAGCTTGTGTAGGTCTGTCTATCTAAGGTTGGTAAGTATTGGGATGCATAGAGTGTGGTGGAGATTAGCTGGGAATTGGCTATGGAGATTCTAGCTGCCTTGGTTAGGAATTGGCAGCTTCGATATAATGCACCAAGTTTCTTGTGAACTTTTTTTATTGTGAGAGATATGTGGGTGTCAAATGTAAGTTTGTTGTCTATTTCCACACCAAGTAATTTTGTGTGCTCTGATGGAGAGATGATGGTATTGTCTTTGGCAAGAATGTTGAAGTGGGGGGTGTTTTGGATGGCTTTGGAAGGTTGGAACAGGATAAGTTTTGTCTTATTTGGGTTGAGTAGGAGCTGAGCATTGTATAGCCAGCTTTTTACAGAAGAGAATGATTCCTGTGTGATTTGTTGTAGTTCTGGTAGAGTGGGGGCAGAGCAGATGAGAGTAGAGTCATCTGCGTACTGTATAAGAGATGCTTGTGTGGTGGCAGTATGTAGGTGTTAATGAAAAGTGAGAATAGCAGAGGGCCAAGGATAGATCCTTGGGGAACTCCAAGAGTAACTGGGAGGCGAGGTGATGTGTTATTGTCCCAGATTACTGATTGCTGGCATCCGTGTAGACAGCTGTGGAACCATTTGCAGGCTGGTTGTGACAAGGAGAGGTTGGGGAGAGTAGAGAGTAGTAGCTCATGAGATACCATGTCAAAGGCCTTTGAGAGATCTAGAAATATGGCAGTAGAGAAGAGGCCATTGTTTTTCTGATGAAGTATAGAGTAGAGCAGAGCGGAGGTAGTGCTGTGATATGGCCTGAAACCATGTTGGGTATTGGAGAGGAGATTATTAGCTAGGAGGTAGTTGGAGACCTGGGTGTTGATACATTTTTCAAGTATCTTGGAGAGAGGGGAGAGGATAGCAATGGGGCGGTAACTGGAGAGGTCAGTGGAGGGGGTGCCTTTGTGGAGGGGAATGATATAGCAATAACCCACACCTGGGTGTGGGTAATGCAGGATTTACCCACAGTTGGCGTGGTTTGGTCCCGAGGCGCCAGGACCAAACAGACAACCGTGGGTAAATCCCGCATTACCCACACCCAGAAGTGAGTTATTGCTATTATACTATGACATTATTTAAGAAAAGAAATAATTACTTTTCTTAAATAATGGCATTGTATAATGCCTCTTTGCTGCCCTTCCGCAGCTGTCTGGTATCCGCAGCAGTTCTGATGTACTGCGCATGCCTACGCAGTACATCAGAGCTGTGGCCAAAAGCAATGGAGAAAGCAAAATCTCCATTGCTTTTTACTGTTTCACTATGTTAAATGGGTTTAACATAGCGACACAGCTTTAAAATAAGCAACGGAGATGTCCGTTGCTTATTTTAAAGCTGTCTCGCTATGTTAAACCCATTTAACATAGCGAGACAGGTTTAAAAAAAAAGCAACGGAGAAAGCAAGATCTCTGTTGCTTTTTACACACTGTGTCACTATGTTAAAGGAGTTTAACATAGCGAGACAGCTTTAAAAAAAGCAACGGAGATCTCCGTTGCTTTTATTAAACCTGTGTCGCTATGTTAAACTCTTTTAACATAGCGAAACAGTGTTTTAAAAAAAGACTTATACTAATGGAAAAAGTCCGGGCGACCGGACCTTTTTCCATTAGTATAAGTCGATTTACAATGTGCACGCTGGCCAATCAGCGTGCACGTTTTGGAATATTAATGGGGGGGTCATGGTATAATGTGGGATATTTTCCATATCAAGGGAACATAGCCTTCTGTTATGGAATGGTTGATTAGAATTGAAATTGGGTAGGCTAGTGTATCGGATGCAATTTTCAAGTATTCAGGAGGGAGGTTGTCAGCTGCGAGTTTGGTGGGTTTAAGTTTTGACAATAGTCATTTATGTTGGAGGTGGGTACTGAGGTGAAGAAGGAAAGAGGAGTTGGGGGGGGGGTCTGTTGTAGGGAAGTGTTTGTTTAGAGATGTTATAGTTTCAGTGAAATGTTTGTTGAAGGATTCAGCAATATTGCTGGATGAGGGGGGAATGGACGGCTGGGGGGTATCATCCTTCCCTGGGTGGAGGATATTGTTAACAGTGGACCAGAATGTCTTAGGGTTGTGGTTGGTAGAGTTTAGGGTGGATTTATAGTAGAGGGATTTGTCTAATTTTATATGCTTTTTGGCTTTATTGCGCAGTTCAAGGAATGATTGCCCGAGTTATTTTTTGTTAGTCGCCAGTGCTTCCAGGCCTTATCTCTGGATTTCATTAGGGTTCTGGTGGTCTTTTGTAACCATGGGGCATGCCTGGATCTGACTCTGGCATTTCTTACAGGAGCATGGGTGTTTAGGATGGAGAGGAAGGTACTGTTGAAGAAGTGGACAGCCTCATTTAGGTGGAGGTATTTTAGTGGTGACCAGTTAATTTTTTGCAGGGAGGAGATGAAGGAGTTGGGGTTGAAGTTGGACTTGTTCCGTATTTGCCTGTGGATAATGGGCTTCAGACTATTTGTGTGGTGTTGAATTAGGAAAATGGGGGAGTGGACACTAAGACTGTCAGGTAAGCAGCCTGCTAGGTAAGAGTGAGGGGCTTTGTTGACTAGGATCCAGTCAAGTAAGATATGATTGTTAGGGTTTTTGTTGATTCGGGTAGGAGATTGAATGAGTTGAGTGAACCCATGGAGATTAAGGTGAATGGTTGGGAGACTGTTATTACAGGATAGCCAGTTGATGTTAAAGTCACCGAGAATGATGGTTTCCTGGGATACAGATAGAGTAGCCCAGTATATGGCCAACAATCCAATAAATATTGTAGATATCATGTAATTCCGAATGACACTTTGCAAACAGATGTAGATGACATCACATTAAATGTGCTTCTCATGAGAAATTCCACACTTACTTCTTGTATATTTTTTGAACAATAAAAAGCATTGCACTCTAATGTCTGGCTTTACTGACTGTTATCCTCAGTGATACACCATAAAAAAAAAAAATCAAGAATTTTAGGAGGGACCGATAAATCTGTGAGACAAAATTAATGAGAGAAATAAACTGAGAGGTATGAAGCAAATAGTCCGGCTAAAAATCCGTGAGATAAAATTAATGAGAGAGAAATAAATTGAGAGGTATAAAGCAAACAGGCTGGTGAAAACACAACTAAGGTACACCAGTCTCTCTATATTACTTCTCAGAACACACCCGACTTCTGTTAAATACAGAATCCCAAAAACTGCACTGATAAGGCCCACTGAGCTCTGAAACACCTGCCGACTTCCACCAATTTTTTTGTCTTTCATTCACTTGGCACGTTCCAATCAGGCCTCCCTTCTGTGCCCACAACAAACAAACCACAGCCTTTACAAAACCTTTCTACCCAACTTGGGTACTCTGCAAACCCACTACTGAGTAAAATCTCACACTGCCTCTACAATGTTGCTTTCCGGAAAACTTCTACAGCCAGTCGAAGATGCTGTTTTAACCATTTTTCTTATGTTGCAGGACAAAAAGCCATTGTTGATATCTGGGAGTATTTAAAAAAATTTCTGGATGGTTATTCTACAAATTGTGCTCCTTTTGCTTAGGACGTCTTGATAGTGCTACTGGTTATGAGCGATGCCTTTGTGAACACAATATCAGTGCAGAGTGAAACTAAAACATCATAATCCTTTCTTACAGTAAAAACTTTCAGAAGCTTTTCTCAGCATCACACTGAGGCCTAGTGATACATTCGAGAATTGGAGCTACACCGATGGTAGTAAGATGGATTAATGATAAACACTCAGGCTATAGTTACGGCACTGGGTCTTTCTATTAGCATCTGTGTCTTCTTCACCTCTCTTGCTACTCTCTATTTTTCATATCTATGCAAATCTTCTATGGACACAAGGTTCTGTCATGATTCATTCATTTTACTTCCATATGCTGCACTTCCTCAGGAAAAAAAATGCCTAAACGTTATCACAAATCTATCATCCAGACAGTCAAGTGAAGACCTTTTAGGCTGGGGTGTATAAAACAACCCATGCATTGTGTGAGTAAATCCAGTCTGGGTAGCTTATGGTAACTGCCTTAGCCAGTTTCAGAAGAAGGAGAACCACCATTGCCTGAGACACAAATGGAGTGACAACCACAATCTTGGGAAGAGTCCTTCTGGATCTTTAGAAAAACCTTAGTATGAGTAGAAAAGTATGTAGGAACATTCCTATCCATGGGAATGAAAAAGCAAGTCTTCCAGCAGGAGACTTCTGGTAAAGGACTTTTATCAAAAATACCTGGAGTGATTAGAATGGAACAGGTATATTTATTAAAGATGGACATTGGTCTTACTTTAAGCAAATTAATAATGAATTTCCATGTGAGGAAGATAAGAAAACCTCATTTTATTATCTTCTAAATAGACTACTAGCTCTCTTAAATGGAGAATTTTTTTCTTGGAAATTTCTTCACAAATCCTTTCAACTCCACACAGAATTTAATTGCTTTGCAGGCTAAAACAGTCTATTGAGGATGTAAACTAGAACTCAAGGCTGATTGACAACATTTGTTTTTTTTTCCAAATCCAAGTGTGTGACCCTCCAGTGGCAATGAAACGAAAAGCAGAGATTCAAAGGAACTTCAAATAAGATGCATTCATAAAAAATAATAAAGTTTATTCCAATGAGTGAGCGCTTTCGCCAAAGGCTTCTTCAGACTCTTAAAACAATGAATAAAACTGTTTGAATCATTTTTAAACCATCCTTAAGCTTCCTATTGGACATTACAAATTGATATGTCACATGTTATCTTGTCTTAAAGGAACAGATACTCAAAAAGTTAACATAGTTAAATGCAACAATATTTAGAAGGAATACTTCCAAATATACAATTAATGATCAGAATGTCCATGCAAATAAGTAAAAATATGCATATACCCTGATACATTCTAAAAAATAAAAGGAGCATTGTGCTTGGTCCTATATCATTCTACAATCATTAAAAACTGTTGCTACATTCATTAAAACCCTGAACATTCTCTCTCCTCATGGTGTTAAAAACATTAAAATCCTTAGATAAACAGCAAGTTTTATCGCGTTTCAATATCTAGCATCTCTACTAAGATAGTGGTGTGTCGAATGCAACTTTGCATATATCAGGTTAAAAACTAATATAGCGAGAACTCTGTACTAAAAATGTAAGCGTACCTTTACCACAAAACAACATAGCGAATGTAATGTATTTCGCGATGTGCCTCATCAAGGAGTCAGACCTCATCATATCGGTGAAAGGCTGTTGTCCAAGATTAAAAAATTCCACAAATAGGAACCTCTTAGATTCCACGTAAAACAAACTGTTTACAAGTTGTAAAGTGCCGTGTGCTATAGGAACTCTGAATGCAATTGAGTACAACATAACTTCATGCGCTATGGTAACTCAACGTGTGGTGAGCACGTTCTAAGCATCTAAGTACTGAACAACAGAAACAATGTTTAAATTTCTAAGAAAAAAGGTGAGCCTATATTCGTGCTGTCCTGTGCCTAAAATAGACAGTATTTGTAAGCACGATTATGCCCTAGAAGCATATATTGATCACAAAGTGTCACTATTTAAAACAATGAAACATGTACATATTAATGAGTACACTTATTAAAGTGTTCGCTGAACATGGCAGAGATGGCATTAATTAATACAAAATAAAAAGATAAAAACAGATAAATAGTGGAATGCTAGGCGTAACACATAAAAATTGACACTGTTGTTCAGTACTTAGATGCTTAGAACGTGCTCACTGCACGTTGAGTTACCATAGCGCATGAAGTTATGTTGTACTCAATTGCATTCAGAGTTCCTATAGCACACGGCACTTTACAACTTGTAAACAGTTTGTTTTACGTGGAATCTAAGAGGTTCCTATTTGTGGAATTTTTTAATCTTGGACAACAGCCTTTCACCGATATGATGAGGTCTGACTCCTTGATGAGGCACATCGCGAAATACATTACATTCGCTATGTTGTTTTGTGGTAAAGGTACGCTTACATTTTTAGTACAGAGTTCTCGCTATATTAGTTTTTTAACCTGATATATGCAAAGTTGCATTCGACACACCACTATCTTAGTAGAGATGCTAGATATTGAAACGCGATAAAACTTGCTGTTTATCTAAGGATTTTAATGTTTTAACACCATGAGGAGAGAGAATGTTCAGGGTTTTTAATGAATGTAGCAACAGTTTTTAATGATTGTAGAATGATATATGACCAATCACAATGCTCCTTTTATATTTCAGAATGTATCAGGGTATATGCATATTCTTTTATAAACTTGCATGGACATTCTGATCATTAATTGTATATTTGGAAGTATTCCTTCTAAATATTGTTGCATTTAACTATGTTAACTTTTTGAGTATCTGTTCCTTTAAGACAAGATAACATGTGACATATCAATTTGTAATGTCCAATAGGAAGCTTAAGGATGGTTTAAAAATGATTCAAACAGTTTTATTCATTGTTTTAAGAGTCTGAAGAAGCCTTTGGCGAAAGCGCTCACTCATTGGAATAAACTTTATTATTTTTTATGAATGCATCTTATTTGAAGTTCCTTTGAATCTCTGCTTTTCGTTTCATTGCCACTGGAGGGTCACACACTTGGATTTGGATTGCTCTCTTTTATGTTTACGTGAGTCTCCTGCCTCAACTGATAGCAGCACTGCATTTGGCTTTTTGATTTGTTTTTTTTTATTGTATTATACTTAAATCTTATTAGGAAAAAATAAATATTTTTTACAGTCTTTACTTTCAGATAATTTTTCTTTAATCAAATCTTTGGTTTTATTTAATGTTCCTGTACCTAAGTGTGTTACAGAACTAAAATACCCATCAATACCTGCACTAAACAATATCCTTCACCCCTGCTCCAGTAGCAAATATGTTCTTGAAGTAACAAATGCCAACAACACAGCTGGAGCCTCCATCTACACACATTTCATAGCTAAAAAACAGAATACTCCGTCCACTAACATCTCATCAATATCTCATCTACACAATTTAAAAAAGTACTAAAAACTTACCAAATGATACTTGGCTATGTAACTGTACAAGTCCTGGCTCACCTTCTTCTCTACCCTCACACCCTATCTCTTGAACTACCACTTCATACTGAATTCTATTTCCTACATATGTATTTTGCTAAACACTGATCAAACATGACTATTGTAAATTGTGAACCTTGTAGGAAATGTATACTGTTTATTGTTATTTGTGCAGCTTTTCTCCCTGGGCCACCGCTGAAAAAGGACTTGTGTCCAGTTGGACTATCCCAGTAATCAAATGTAAAATAAAAATAAAATAAATAAATCCAATTTTATGGAGCACTCAATCAACGGCAACAAAAGTCATAACAAGAAATTGGAAAAGTGATTCTTCTCCCTCTTTTAATGAATTTTCCAGTATTTTGAATGAGGTATGTAATTTAGAATTGATGACCATCAACTCAAGGACTACTAGAATTACATCCATATATAATTCTTGGACGAAACTAAAAGAACTGTTATACAAAGAATAGTTGAACTGTTATTAGTTGGAAGTGCATTTGCTGTTTTTTTTTATATAATAGGTGCCAGTCATAGTTACAGGAGAATGAATAGTGTTTTTTGTTTCTTAAATAAGTAATATAAAAAAGGTTATTAATTTAATGTAGCTATCTGTTTATTCTTGTAAAATCAATAAAATATTAAAAAAATAAATAAAAAACAAGTCTTCCAAGCCTATTTGCAAGGAACTCTGGAACAAAATCTGTCTATTTTGAAAGGAGGCAAACAGATCTGAAGTGCTCCCCAGTAATTCCTATTTGTGAAGGTCTGTCTTTGTCCTGCTCAGTTTGTCTGTTTCAATATTGCACTGTGACAGAATGCATGAAGCTGGAAGAGTCAGACTGAACTGATTTGCTACCTTCCAAACAATCACAGCAAGTCTGCAAAAGGGATGAGATCTGGTACCCCTTTTTTATGTACCACATCATTGTGAGGTTGCCTGTGACAACTTGCAGAGTCTGAGGACTAGATACAGTTTAAGACTTTAAAAGAATTAATAACTGCCAACACCTCTGACATTTATTAGCTTTTGTCTGTCCTTAGAATTCCACCCACCTTCTACATTCACCCTTTTTGAAAGTGGTCCTCATTAGAGTCTGTTGTGACTGACTGGGAGGGAGAAGGAGAGCCTGGAATGAGAGATTACTGGACCACCCACCAAAGTAACTTCTGAGAAACCTTAAAACTAGAATCTGAAAAGATAGTGGGCGATTATTCTGATTTCAGACTCTTTCTTGTGGTGTTCTTGGTATTCTTAAAACACCTGGATTTATTGCAAATTAGAATGTGTTAAGCATCTTTTAAGTCTGATGTTACCATGAAGCTGCAGGAGAATATGAGGTATCAGGGTTTGAAGGGTTAACACTTTGACTTTTGGAATACTGACAAAAAGATTGAGAAAGGAGGTGCACAGGACTGGTATCCCATTTTTCTCTTTCTTTGGTACCAGAAACATCCTTGAGCAAAAAAAAATACTCTGCTTATCTGAGCTGGAGGCACAGGTTATATAACCCCCCCCCCCCACACACACACACACACACCCCAAGCCAACACTTGCTCTAAAATGGGAGGAAACAGGGAAGTCTGCATTGCAGGATGAGGAGGGATTCCATGAAATGGGGAAGGGATCTTCTTTGCCATACATACTACTGTTGGATAAGTGTAAGAACCCACTTGCCTGAGATAATCTGCTACCATTCTGGAATAAGGAGGCCTAGAATAATGGGGTGATTTGTTGCCATGGAGGGTATAGAAGAGGCAAAATAGTCATTTTGACTTTTTGTACTGTCCTTGGTTCTGGGACTCTCGCTCTCTCTCTTTTTTTTTGAGCCCTGTATTACTGCTTTTTGAAACTTTACTTGTAAGAACTTCAAGACTGCTTACTGTATTTCCTAGAAAAGGCTCCTGAAATGGATGTAAAGTTTATAGCAAACTGGGTTTTTGAAAATCTGAGTATCTCTTGAATCAACTTCCCTCTCTCATCATTTTTTAAGAACACCCAGTAGCAGAGGGCCCAAGCAACAGATCTTTGTCCAAGGGAGAATTCAAAATCTCAGCTTTAACATCTTCTGGGAAGGTTTTTAGAATGTAACCAAGTAAACCTTCTCATAACTGAACCAGTTCTGGAAAAATATTAGAAACACAACAGCATTTTAAAGTATTTGATTAACCTGAGAAGCAGACATAAATTAAGAGAATTTAAAGAAGTTTTATCTTCAGAAGTAGAAAGGCTAAACGTTAACTTTCACATGTTCTCACAAGAAGCCAGTAAAAATGCACTGCATTATCCTGGTAGTTTAAAACCCTGAAAGTTAAGGTAGCAGAAGAATAAAACTTTTTCGAAATCTGTCAATATGTGTTCCCATCCTTGTCACAGGGAATCAGGTTAGCATTCCCAATATGCAATAGACGACTTAGATAAAGACATCATTGCAGAATCTGATTTGGAGTTGGAGAACATGAATTTGTTAGTCTGAAGTACCCTATATAACCTGTCAAACTTTTTGAAGTCAGGGGTTGGCTGGCTGGCTGGCATAATGCAAGCTCTTAAGAAAACAGCCTCTTGGGAAGATGATATAGGAGGAACAGCTGCAGGTTGACAAACCTCCAGATGTAACAAATCGTAACAGTTCTGCTGAGACAGAGATGTCATTCTGTTCTCACTTAAATACATCTCTCATTTTGTTAGGAAAAAGATAATTTCATTCTGGTTGAAAATCTGAAGAAACAACTTTGCTCAGAATCAGAATCTTCATCCTGAGGAGAATTAACTGAAGAATTATACCCTCACCTTCCATCCCTGCTTATCTGACTGGAAATCAATGATCTTATGTTCCTGTTATGAGGAACAAGGATTTAGCACATTAGAGCCAGATAGTAATCTCTTAGCAAATTCCAGTAAATCTTCCCTGTCCATAGCTAAAGAAATATGTTTCTGCGTTTTCTTCCTGGGAGACTCCCTGGAAAAGGATCAAACCATGACAAGAGCAATCTGGGACCTTACTCTTGCTAAGTGATAAACCTTCACCTGCTTCTTTCCTGAGCCAGACAAGAGTGGTTCTCCCTATCTGATCAGGGCAACTCTACAGCTGCAGTGGATGTGCCAATCCCCTGGTCCTTAGTGGTTTCCCAATGAACTACATTAGAGGGGCAAGGAGCAAAAGATGAGTGATCCAAGGAACCTACTGGCCACAGTCACCCACCAGCAGCTCAGACAGTGTTGGAACCAGTTGGGCACCCAAAGACTTCCTAACAACTTTCTTCTTATGGAGAGGGAAGCAAGAACTGTGGAAAAGTACAACTAAGTACATTTACCATAACAGTAATGTTTGAATGATCACTGCTGCAATAGCTAAATGGGTTATATCCTGACAAGGCCCAAGTGTGATTACTCAGAAAGTGGTTCAAGAAGACATTCTGTCGGACATCGTTGAATATCATCTGACGTCTGGCCCTCCAACTCTTCACTGTATGTTGGAGGCCCCTAAGAAGAGAAAACAAAAAACAAAGCATATTTATTCTGGCCAGCAGGCAATGCCCTCCAACCAACCCCCTGACTGGCAGGCATTTACACATGGCTTCTTTAATGTTTTTATGGCCTTACACCAACCTTCATCTCCTGTCCAGGCTCTACCTCCCTCCATTTCTTGGAAAATGCCTGTGGAAGAAGTTTCCTCCAAGGAGGAAGATTCATCTGGGAATGAGTCATTAAATTATTCCTCACAGATTGCTTCTCTTCTGGGGTATGCTTCCTCTAAGGAGTCATCTAATGGCACAGATTCTCCTGGGGAGGACATTACATATGGGGAGACCATTGTGCAGATGAAGGATTTTTTCAACTGGGACTGCTGTCAGGTCTCTGAGACCCAGAAGAGGTATTATGACCTCTTGCAGATGAAGTTCCCTAACACCTCTGCCTTTTTGGATGCCTTTTCTGCTGCTTCCAAGTCCCCAGGCTCCTAACCTCCAGCCCCTAAATAGCCCGATAGATTCTACAAAGTGCCTGAGGATGCTAAGTTCCGCTTTAAGGCTCTGTAAGCTGACCCCTCTACCATTTCTGTAGCTGCAGATAAAACTTCCAAGTTGTTACCCTCCACTTCCTTGCTTCCCTCTGATAAGGACAGTAAAATTATGGAGAGGTTGGGTAAAAAGTTTATACATCTGCCACTCTAGCTTTCAGAGCCATGAATTACCAAACCCATATGGCTAAATATTCCCTGGCTCTTATGGCAGATGCTACGAAATTCATTTCAGAACTCCCAGACACCCCTAACAAGGCCAAAATATCTAGCATTCTTAAATCCTGCAGCCAGGTTATTAGGAACTCCATAAAATGTAGTTACGATGCTGTGAACACCTCAGCCAGAGCAGCAGCAGCATCAGGGTCTGTCTTAAGGAGGTTGTCATGGCTTAGGTTGCAGCCTTTGCCAGATGATATTGAAGCCAAGCTTATGGATGTGCCTTTAGACAACAAGGCTTTATTTGGCTCTGCAGCTGCAGAGCTATTTAAAGCCCTTCAGGAAAAGGGGAAGGAGCTACAAGATATTAGGCACATTTTTTTCTCCTGCTCCCCACTTCCAGAGGAGTCATCCATCTAGGACCACCTTTGTGAGAAAGGCCTCTAAGTATCACTCCCAAGGGGAAAAAGGATACCTGAAAACAGACCCCCCCCCCACTAGCTCTTCCCCTTCCATGCCTTCTCAAAAGTAATCCTTTCGGACAAAACCTAGCCTGTGACTACCAGGCCCTAAACCCCTCTATCCCTCTCAGCTTGGAAACAGATAACCTAGGACTCTTGGGTTTTTACCATTATTGAACACAGCTATTTCATGGCTTGGGAATCCATGCCAACCTTCAGAGGTATCCCAAACCCCTCGGGACAAAATGGCTTTCTTTCCTCCAATACCATCCAAGAGGTGGCTGCAAATCAAAAGGGAAAAGGATTCTAGTCCCCAGGAAAGAAGCCCCCTGGAGGCTTAGCTTAGATTTATCTCATTAAATACCTTTCTAAAGGTCCCTACTTTTCACATGCTAACTCTTCCTATACTCCTTCCCCTGATTCTTCCTCAGGAAGACATGGTGTCAATGGACATAAAAGATGCCTATCTTCACATTCCCATCCATCTATGTTTCAGTAATTTCCTACTATTCTCGGTGGATTCTTCTCACTTTCAGTTCTGTGTGAGTATTCACAAAATGTTTGGCCCCAGTCATAGCCTTCTGCAGAATGCAGGGTATTCAAATTATTCCTTACAATGGATGACCTCCTCATCCAGGCTTCATTCCCAAAGTTGGTGCAGGAGTACTTGGACTACACTATGTCCCTTCTGAGGGATCTGGGGTTGACCATAAACCTTCAGAAATCTATTCTGACCCCCTCCCAGGACTATGTCTTCTAGAGTTCTCATGGTCCAGATGATGGCCTATCTACCACCAGAAAAAAACCTCTCTCTCACTACTTACTTTCAGGAACTAATTCTACTACAATCTCTGACTGCTACAAAGTTCCTATGACTCCTGGGAATCATGTCAAGGCTACACATGAGGAAATTTCAGTGGTTCCTGAGGACAGTTTGGAAACAACACCTTCACCCTCTGAAGTTTGCGGTTCCACTCTTGCCCTGTTTAACAAAATAATTACAGTGGTGGATTTCACAGGTTACAAAAAATTACAGGCTTCCCCTTCAACCACTCCCTCTCCCAACCAGGATCTGTACATAGATGTGTCAGACATGAGCTGGAGTGAAACTTTAGGGAATTGGAAGGTGAGAGATGTTTGCCCCCCCAGACAAGGGAGCATATCAATACCAAAGAAATGAGGGCTTTGATTTTTGCTCTAAAATCTTTTCAAATCCAGAATCCTAGCAGGAGTACTGAGATGGTTCACAGACAACACCACAGCCCTCTGGTACATCAACAAGCAGGGACAGATAGAGTCCTACATTCTTTGCAGATTGTCTCTGTATGCATGGGAGACTGCTCAACAGTCTCAGGTTTCTCTATAGGCTGTTTACATCCCATCAGTTCAGAATGTGATGGCAGATTCATTAAGCAGGTCCATGGCTCAAGCCCACGAATGGATGTTAAACAGGGATGTGTTCCTGGATCTGGTCCATCAATGGGGTACTCCACAGGTAGATCTGTTTGCCTTCCCCATGAACAGACAGCTTCCCAAATATTGTACCAGGATTCCCTCCCCTGGGACATGGAAGGTGGGCGCCCTTTCCTTTCCTTGGAAGGGGATGTTTGTGTATGCATTCCCCCTTCCCTCTTATTCAGAGTTTTGCAGAAAATTCAGAAAGAACAACCAAAAGTCTTGCTGGTGACTCCCTTATGGCCAAGACTGCATTGGCTCCTCCTTCTTCATCACCTAGCCAAGGGAAATCACCACAAGTTACCCCTCAGGATGGACCTACTCACACAGGACAAGGGAACTTTAATACACACTCAAATGTCCACCCTAAACCTAACTCTGTGGGTGATAGGGCTTTGATTCCCTTTAAACACTTTTACATTGAGGATGTGCTACAGGTTCTGCAGGAGGCCAGAAAACCCACTATCAGAAAATCCTATCTATCCAAATGGAAGAGGTTTTATGTCTGTTGTCTAAAAACAATTTACAACCACTGTCGGCCACTGGTCCTGTCTTACCTGTGTGAACTGATGAAAAGTGGCTTGTCATACTCTTCCATCAAGGCACATTTATCCGCCATCTCAGCATGTTTATCTTTGACTCCTCCCTTGCCATCCAGGTTGGAAGTCAAGTTGTTCCGGAAAGGAGTTCTACACATCAGACCACCAAGAAAACCAATTCGTCCTTCATGGGATCTCAACATTGTGTTGGAAAAGCTTACCTTAGCTCCTTTTGAACCAGCTAAGGCCTCTTCTCTACAACATTGCATGTGGAAAACTGTTCGCCTGGTGGCTATTACCTCAGCCAGAATGGTTTCTGAACTTTAAGCCCTCATGGTATCATCTCCTTTCACAATTTTCTATTGGGACAGTGTATCCCTGTGTACCAACCTATCCTTCATGCCCAAGGTAATGAATGAGCTATCACTGAATCAGGCTATCAGTCTTCCTACCTTCTTCCCATTTCCACAATCCTCTAGTAAAAGGATCCTTCACACTTTAGATGTGCACAGACAGCTCAGATACTACTTGGAAAGAACCAAGTCCATCTGTAAGTCTGTTAGGCTTTTTATTTCCTATCACCCAAGAGTCCTGGGACATCTTATTTCCAAGCAAACTATTTCCTCCTGGATTTCTAAAGCCATTACCTGCTATTACACCGCAAATGGGAAGGATCTTCCTTCTTCAGTTAAGACACACTTTACTAGAGCTGTGTCTTCTTCTGGGGCCTTCTTTAAAGGTTTAGATACAGCTTCCATTTTGGAGGCAGCTACATGGTCATCAGTTCACACTTCACAAAACACTACAAATTGAATATCATCTTCAGGTGCAGAGCAAGATTTGCCAGGGCTATTGTGGAAAATGTCTCTGCTCCTCCACCCAATCCCCCCTCTGCATGAGCTTTGGCATTCTCCCTCAAGTTATGGATACTGCAGCATATGAACAGAAGGACATAGAATAGTTGTGTAAAATCTTACTATAACCATAGATGTCCTTCTCTTCTCTATGCTGCATATAGTTTCCCTCCCTGCCTTCCCCCTGATGCTTGCCTGACCTCTGGATACTCACTTCCTTCAGTTCTGAGGTGGGTGCATGCTGACGCCTGCTTTATACCAGACATATGTTTGTGGCTGATGTACGCTGTGTGATGAGGGCCATTGCATGTACCTTCACAGTAGCATTTTAACAGTTGTGAAGTGACGTCATTTTGAATTTCAGCACTATCACAAATAGGTTTAGGAAAGAAAAATCCAAAAATGGTCTCAAAGCATTTTCTTTCTGTGGCACTAGGAACATCCTTGAATAAAAACTCTTCCCCACCTGGAAAGGAGGAACTGTTTCTATCACTCCTTGTGACAGCATATGATGAAGTACAGGTGGAAACAAGACAGTCTGATTGCGAGGATGAGGAATGACCCCCTAAAAAGAAGGAATTTCCTCCCACTGCCATCTGTAACCTTGACAAATGATTCTCAGAACCCACTTGACTGAAACTTTCTGTTGCTAGAGAGAGACAGATGGAGATTCAGACTTCCTGGAATAAAAATGGGCTAGGGTGGGAGAGGTCCACAAGGTCTCTTGAAAAGTCATTCAGACTTACTGGACTGTCCTTGGATTGAGGAGGTTTGAGACTTCTTTTAGGAACCCTCTTGCCATTTATTCTTAAATGTCTTTTTACCTGTATTTTGTTCAGACTGTTGTTCTGCTTTTTGCTAAACCTAGATAAGAAGATAGAAAATCCCTTGGAAAATTTGAGAAAGGAGGGCTGAAATCCTTTATAGAGATTTCTTGGATCAGCTTGCCTCTTTCATCACACTTTTTGATCACCTCTGCAGTACAGGGGGCAGACATTAAATCTCTATTCAAGGGTAAATTTAAAATCTCGTTTGGGAGATTCTGAGAATGTAACCAACAAACCTCCTCAAAGCAGTATCAGAGGCCATGGCCCTGGAAGAAGTATCAGAGTCATACATACACTGTAACAATGAGTAGTGACTTGTGCAATAGAAACTAAGTGATTTAAAGAAGATTTTAACTCCCAAGAAGAAACTACAGATAAAACATTCCTCATACTTTCACAATTAATCAGAACAAACATACGAGCCTGGCAATTCAAAATTCTGAAAATCAAAGTTAGAAATATACACCTTCCCCCATACTTACCAATAATTTTCACATCCTTATCAAAATGAGTAAGATTGGAAGTAACTAAATGCATAGGAGCAGAAGAATTAACTAAAGCTACAGCTGCTAAGTCAAGTTTGGGAAGAGTGTATAAAAACAAAGGATTGAGGAACTTTATGCATTTTATCTGCCTTTTTGGGGACAGCTGGCTGACCATCAGGAAAAGTGCAGTCAGTAATACACACATACTCTAAAGTCAACAGAACCAGAGGAATGGATGCAAGATCTGGGAAATTCTTCTACAACAACTCATAGTATTTTCTGACGGCTGAGAAACCTCAGTGTTCTCTCATTTTAAATAATGGTACATTATAGCAAGTGTCTCAGAGAAAAAGAACCCCTACAGAGAGAATCAGAAACTGAGATCTCCTCAGAGTCTGAATAAGAAATCTGATGAAAAAAACTCTATCCATCCCAGCATCTTGCAGTTCAGATTCAGAATCTTGAATTTCTTCAGCAAGAGGTATTCCTCTTTCTTTTACCAGAAACTACTCTACAAGAAGGATCAATAGCCTGAATAAAAAACATAAGCCAGACCCAGTAAACTACTCCTACCAAAGAAATTTGAGTAATAGTAAGTCATGCTTGGTTTCTGTATCTTTTTGACAGGAAAAATGGGGACAACCATGTTACTAATGACAGCAGCTTCCCCAGGGATTTGTACAGCATTCTGACACAGCAGGGAAACCTTCCCTGTTTCCTCACCAAGGACTGACAAGAGTGTCTCCCCCCTTGCTGACTGAGAGGACACCAATGCAGAGGACATGGCTGTACAGGTATACCAGAGGGATCTGGGGTAAAGGACAAGTGGTCTGAGGTACAACAAATGGCCAAAGCAGTCACCCACCTGTGTCAGAAGCTAACTGCTAGCCCGCTGTGGTGGCAAAGGCTGTTTGCTTTATTTTTTTCTTTTTGTGGCTAGAGGAAGGACCAACTGTGGATCCACTACTCTGCTCCATGGTTAGCTGAAAATGGTGCCTCTTTTCCGAGGAGGACAAGCAACAAATGCCAGTAAACACTACCCATCTACAAAATTTGCTTTTTGATAGAAAAATATGTTTTCATTTACTTCACACCAGTTTTAAACTGACAGGAAAAACAAGTGCTCCATTTTAAAGATTGTTAAATGCTTGTTTAGAATTCTCCCTCCCTTCAATTAAAGGGTAGTTCACAGAGAACTTCCACGAGCCTCACTGTTTTTCCAAATTAAAGGGGGTGTAGAGTCTTCCAATGGGGAGTGGTATGGGTGAACCCATCTTCATCTGGCTCAGAGACAGGCTTCAGGCTTCTCAGCCTCCTTGCTGTACAAAGACAGAAAGATATCCACATCCCATCAACATCAGAAGTAATATGATCATACTGACACAACAGGTGCGTAGGATCAAGCATGCAGTGGCTGCATGTGGGTGTCAGATGCCGATTTACTGGTGTTTAAGGACATGCCTACAAATTACAACATTAGGACTAGAAAAAAAAACTGCACTGGCAGAAGTGTTAGAATTAGTCTATGCTCCTTAAAGGTACATTTCCACAAAACTGTGAAGAAAGGACCCAAAAAGACTTCCAAACAACTGCAATGAACTCTACACCTGAAAGGTAAACCCCAATACAGGGGGGAAAGGCACTGCAGCTTCCTCAGCCTCTGCTACTGAAGTCTGCTACACTTGGGGGGTAGGGTGGAGTGGAGGCTTTTGGAGAAGATTCCTCAGTTACTAACTACTTATAGCAGGTATGGCCTGGAAACATAAGACTGCTCACCAGGATCAGATCAGCATGGATGAAACTGACCAAGGGGTGAGAATAAAGCACCTCACTGTCCACTGAAGCAGAAACCTTTACTAGTTAAGGGCAAGACTATATACTGAAGCCAGAGGGTCACTTATATAGGGGATCTGCCTCCAATAAAATATGACAGAAGTCTGCTTTCCACTTCCTTCTGATGGTATTTTGGCAAAGACGTGGGATGCATTTAGGACCCTTTTGTTGACATCAGGGATGGGTCCTTCCAACCACTATCATTCTATGAGCAAAAAGAGAAGCCAGGAGTTTCTCTTTCATACATTTAAAAAAATAGCCAGATTAAAAAATATATATGGTTTCTCATGTTGTGCTCTTCCTCACAGCATTCCAGGCAGTACAATGTATTAGGTACAGGTCCTTGCCTCAATACACTATGGTCATGCTAACACATTGAAGACTTCAGTGCCTTAGCCATCATACATGGGAAGCCCCTGATAATGTAAAGAGTGAGATCTGAACTGAATGAGTTTTCTAAATAAAAGCAGCATGCTTGGTGACTAGGGGCATCTCCTGCTGTAGCATGCAATTACCTGGACCCTGTAACTTGACAAGGATAATTTTAACAACAGTAAAAAACGAAAGATATTCTAACTTGTGTTTTAATGCATTACCTGTGTAGCACATGAATTAATATGTACAATCCTAAACTCACCCCCTCTGTATGTGCATTTCCAGGCTGCTCTTTGTTCTACTCTGAAGTTACTTCTTGGCATATATAATGTACTACTATAGATTGCATTTGCTTTACCTTTGTACCTTCTTGGCCACAGTCATGGATGAAGTGGATCCTTTCATCCGCTTACCTAAGCCAAATAAAGTAAAATCTCCATATAGGTTCATAGGTTCGTACTAGGCTATCTGCCCTAGGGCATTTATAAGCCTAGCCAGAGTGTGTGTGGCTTTCACCACCCCTTAGGATGAGAATACTACGCCCATTTAGGGTTTAGTTTACTGTGCCTCTGTCTAGTAGTGACACAGAGATGACCCCCGGGGTAAACCTACGATCTCCCATCCACTCGTCAAGACTTCTCTTGAATAGAGTTAGTGAGGGGCTCTGCCTAACATGGATTGGGATTCTATTCCAGAGTGTAGGGCGCCTCTGGGTTATGAATCTGTCCCTCCAGCACGTCCTATTTATTTCTGTGTTGAGGTTTAAGTCTCTTGCTCTTGTGGCTCTGATGGATTTGGATTTTTTGAGGTGGAGCATGTCCATTAATTCCGGATTGGACATGGCCTTGTACGTTAGGAACAGGTCACCTCTGAGTAGGCGGTATGCGACTGAATAGAGCTGGAGTTTTTTCAGTCGGGCAGCATAAGACATATGTTTAAGACCCTTTATCCTCTTGGTGAGGAACTTTTGGGGTCTTTCCAACTGCTGCAGGTGTGGGGTAAGATACATCCCAAATGGGGCATTGTACTCAATCATTGGCCTAATAAGAGATGAGTACAGGGGCACAATGACCTCTCTTGATCTAAATGTGAAACCCTTCATGATAAGGTGGGCAATATAGAAGGTCTTCCTAATCACTTTGGCAATGTGTGTCAAATGAGAGGTTAGTCAACCTGGGTCCCTAGGTCCCCGATTACCTCTTCCGTACTTAATGGATTACCACCTATGTGGTAATTTGTGGGTACCTTGTTTTTCCCAAAGGGTATGACTATACATTTTTTGGTGTTAAGCTTAA
This sequence comes from Protopterus annectens, assembly GCF_019279795.1. Lineage (NCBI taxonomy): Eukaryota > Metazoa > Chordata > Ceratodontiformes > Protopteridae > Protopterus > Protopterus annectens. The sequence goes on along the minus strand of NC_056733.1, from coordinate 412,133,671 downwards.
GGCCATGGCTCTGGCACCAATTATCCGTTTCTATGAGTCCTCTCTGAAGGATGTTTGTGTCCGCTGGAGTATCAATTATGGTGCCCAGTTTGCAGTCATCTGCGAACTTTGTCAGCCATAATCCTCCTATGTTTGCCTGTACCTCGGAAAAATAAATGCCAAACAAGAGAGGTCCCAGGACTGAGCCCTGTGGGACACCGCTTGTGACTGGCTTAGAGACTGACATAGCTCCAGCAACTCTGACCCTGTGGGTTCTGTCCTTGAGCCAGTTTGCAACCCATCTCGTGACATATGGGTTTACATTTAAGCTGGTGAGTTTGTCTATGATGCCCGAGTGTGGTATTGTGTCAAAGGCTTTTGCAAGGTCAAGGTAGGCTGTGTGAACTGCCTTACCTTCATCAATGGCCTTAGTGACGGTTTCAAAAAAGTCGACCAAGTTCAAAAGGCAGGATCTGCCCTTGACAAAGCCAAATTGGGTAGGATCCAATGTCTGTAGGTCCCCAATGTCTTTGTTTATGAGTTCCATAATGATCCTCTCCATAGCTTTGCAGACCAGGCTCGTCAAGCTTATGGGGCAATAATTTCCAGGGTCCGTAGAAGCACCGCCTTTGTGAAGTGGGACCACTGTTGCTGTACGCCACTCTTTGGGTACGTATCCTGTAGTAAGGCTAAGATTAAACAGCAGCCTTATGTTTGGGTTTAGTTCCTCTTGGAGTTCATGTAGCACACAGCCCGGGACACCGTCCAGTCCCATTGATGCTGTGTTTTAGCTTTAGAGAGGGCGGCTCTCACCTGGGCATCTGAGATGTTAGGGAGGCTACACTCTGCTGGGATAGTTATTTCTCCTTTTGGGGGGGGGAGGAGAAATTTGCACTGAACCTATCTGCCAGAATGTTGGCAATGTCAGTGGGTTCAGTGTATTTATTGTAATTTTGGACTAACTGAGCATATTTGGGAGTTTCCACCCAGGTTTCTAACATAGCTAAAGAAGGCCTTGTGATTGTCTTTTGTGTCTTTTGCGATTTTTCTCTCAAAGTTGGCCTTGGATGATTTTATGAGTGATCGTAGTTTTTTGCTAGTACTGATCAGAGATGCCTTCCCATTTAGGGATTTTGCTCTGTCATGTAGTAGCTTCCTCCTTCTGTTGTAAAGTTTGTTTATGGCTGGGGTCCACCAGACCGGGCGCCTGCCTTTGGGGGAATGGGTCTTGGTTTTATTTGGAATTGCATGATCCATACATTCTTGAAGGTGCCCATAGAAGGCATTTGCAAAGGATTCAGCAGTGTGGGTTGTGGTTTCCACTGGCCCAGGGACCTTGAAGGATACCACTTCAGTCTTAAGAAGTGTGAAGTTGGCTTTTGAGAAGTTCTTCACTGTGGTCTTTTGTGCAGGGGGTGGGGGCGGGATGTGGATTTCCAGTGAGATTAATTTATGGTCTGATCTTACCAATGAGGGATATACTTCCGGTGTGGAGCATTTTGTCCCCATGTTTGTGATGATCAGGTCTAGTATATTGTCTCCTCTTGTGGGAATGGTGACTAGTTGTTCCATCGCATTTGAGTTTATGAATTCTAGGAACCTTTGGGCTAGGGTGTTTGGGCTTGAGTAATGTTCCCAGTCTATGTTTGGGTAGTTGAAGTCTCCCAATATGATGGTATTTGGAGAGACATTCATACTCTCCAGTGTCTTCAGGAAGGCTGTGTGAGTTTCCTGAGTTTGAGAGGGTGGTCTGCAGCATGCTACAAATTGTAAGAAAGTTTTGCCTATGGTTAGTTGCACCTGGATGGTCTCTGATGCTTCGTGCGTTGCCACTAACCTGGAGGTGTGGGTATCTTTGATGAATATGGATACTCCCCCTCCTTTTGTGGTTTGGTCCAAGTTTTGGGGCCGGAAAGCATGATATGAGGTAAAACCTGATAGTGCTGGGGTGCTCTCAGGAGCCTTGAACCAGGTTTCAGTCACTGCACAGACATCGATGTTCTCCATACTGAGGAGGGCTTCGAGGGTGTGCATCTTGAGGTTTAGACTTCTGGCATTGAGCAGCATTACCCTTATTTTTTTTTCACTTGTGTTTTCTAGGAAGGTAGGTTTGTCATTTGAGCCTTGCCTAAAAAAGGCACTATGGGGGTGGCAAGAGCCTTGGCCAATATCCGGAAGCCCAGGGGTGACAGGTGCAAGCCATCCCTTGTGAAGCAGCGTGGCCTGTCGAGCATGTCATCCCAAGCAGACATACATTGGATCCCCTTTGAATGCCACCAGTAATTAAGCCAATTGTTAAAACTGATCATTTTGTCTTTGTACTGTGGCATCATTCTTGGTGAGGGTAAGATGCTGCTCAGGGTCATACCGGCCTGGGCTACATAATCAGAGAGCTCCTCTATGTCTCTTTTCATGTAGTCCAGGGAGGTACATCTCAGGTTGTTCACACCGGCATGTACAATGACTGAGTCATATTTGTACTTGCTGTGGAGTGACCTGTGTGCTTGTGTTATGTGGCGGATTCTAGCTCCCGACAGGCAGCTTACTGTGACCCTCTCCTTGTTCAGTCTGGTGAGCGGGACGTCAGTGTGTCTGACTATGGAGTCACCTATTACAAGTGTGTCTGGCATGTTGTTTGGCCTTAAGGGCTGTGACCGTTTAGCACACTGACTTTGTGAACTATGTGTTGCATGTGCTATGTCTTGAGGTGGCGGTTGTTTGGGTGTCTGCTTTGGAGGCCTCTGTTGTTTTGGTAGATTTTTAATCAGCGCCTCCAAGTATGTTTTTGTGTGTTTATGTGTTTGGTTTGCAGTTGTGATAGTTCTATGTGAGACTGGGTTTGTGGTGTGCGTGGTTACCTTCTCCTCCTGCCTGGTCTTGCCAGTACTGAATTGAGAGAGCTCAGCCTCCAGTTTGGCTATATAGTTGCATCTCTCGCATATATTTGTATTTGCTGGGAGGAGGAGAGGGTTGTCTATGTACATGAGGCAATTGTAACATTGCCTCAAGATTCCCAGATTCACCAGCTGAACAGGAGAGGATGCCAGCAACTGACCCTTCGACATGCTATTCTAGCAACTGAGTCAGAAAGGATCTATAGGGAAATGGGTACTCAAGGGAATTTAGGTGAAAGAAGTACTTTCTTTTGTTTAAGAGTGCTTTACCTGTATAAAAAATGCTTTAGGAGCAAGTGCTGAGCTCTTCAGTTAGAGAATAGGCTGTTTAGATTGCAAGTAGAGCAGTTCTAAGGGAAAAATTGAAGAGTAGACTTTACGGAGCCAGAAATAGTTTAAACTTGATTAACCGGCTGCCCTATGCTGCTCTATGAGCAACTTCGCGCAAAAGTGGCCTTTATAGCAGGGGGTTGAAAAGAGCCAGGAATTGACCCAAAATGGCCAATAAACTACAAGTTGCTGGGCTGGAACCAATCCTCTAGGGACAAATAGGTTGCTCAGTGCTCCCCACTCCCACTGGTGAACAAAGAATCTTCCTCTTATCCAAATAAGGGTATGGATAGCACAGGAACTAAGACAAAGCCCAGAGATCAGCAAAATCTGAAGACTGGACTATTCTAGTTAAGAAAAGGGGGAAAACAAGGATATTTTTTTTTGTTTTTTATTTCTTTTTTCACAAAGAAGGGAGAAAAAGATACAGTAACAAACAGTAAATGCTATAAAACGGCTAGCGCACTTGAGTGTGTTAGCCCAACAATTAAATTAAACAAAAAATAACTTTTTAAAGTGCTAACAGTACAAATTCAACACAAGTACAGTAAAAACAATATGCAGAGCTGTTTTTTAAGCGAAATGCAGTCGAGATGCAGTAATTTAAGCGAAAGCCAGAAAAAATACTTATAAATCCAGGAAAGTCACTCTTTCACTCTCTGCTGCTTGTAGAACTCTGCAGGACACCCCGAGGAGCTGTGCTGAGTCTTTTACAAGTGAAAAAGCACGCAAAAGCAGGCTTTATATAGCAGGGGGTTGAAAAGAGCCAGGAATTGACCCAAAATGGCCAATAAACTACAAGTTGCTGGGCTGGAACCAATCCTCTAGGGACAAATAGGTTGCTCAGTGCTCCCCACACCCACTGGTGAACAAAGAAGCTTCCTCTTATCCAAATAAGGATATGGATAGCACAGGAACTAAGACAAAGCCCAGAGATCAGCAAAATCTGAAGACTGGACTATTCTAGTTCAGAAAAGCGGGAAAACAAGGATATTTTTTTTTTTTTTTTCTTTTTTTACAGAGAAAGGAGAAAAAGATACAGTAACAAACAGTAAATGCTATAAAACGGCTAGCGCACTTGAGTGCGTTAGCCTAACAATTAAATTAAACAAAAAATAACTTTTTAAAGTGCTAACAGTATAAATTCAACACAAGTACAGTAAAAACAATATGCAGAGCTGTTTTTTAAGCGAAATGCAGTCGAGATGCAGTAATTTAAGCGAAAGCCAGAAAAAATACTTATAAATCCAGAAAAGTCACTCTTTCACTCTCTGCTGCTTGTAGAACTCTGCAGGACACCACGGGGAGCTGTGCTGAGTCTTTTACAAGTGAAAAAGCGAGCAAAAGCAGACTTTATAGCAGGGGGTTGAAAAGAGCCAGGAATTGACCCAAAATGGCCAATAAACTACAAGTTGCTGGGCTGGAACTAATCCTCTAGGGACAAATAGGTTGCTCGGTGCTCCCCACTCCCACTGGTGAACAAAGAAGCTTCCTCTTATCCAAATAAGGATATGGATAGCACAGGAACTAAGACAAAGCCCAGAGATCAGCAAAATCTGAAGCCTGGACTATTCTAGTTCAGAAAAGCGGGAAAACAAGGATATTTTTTTTTTGTTTTTTTTTTTGTTTTTTTACAGAGAAAGGAGAAAAAGATACAGTAACAAACAGTAAATGCTATAAAACGGCTAGCGCACTTGAGTGTGTTAGCCTAACAATTAAATTAAACAAAAAATAACTTTTTAAAGTGCTAACAGTATAAATTCAACACAAGTACAGTAAAAACAATATGCAGAGCTGTTGTTTAAGCGAAATGCAGTTGAGATGCAGTAATTTAAGCGAAAGCCAGAAAAAATACTTATAAATCCAGGAAAGTCACTCTTTCACTCTCTGCTGCTTGTAGAACTCTGCAGGATACCACGAGGAGCTGTGCTGAGTCTGTTACCTTGGGTTTCTTATCCACACCTTTCCTATCCTGTCTGCAGGAACTTGTACAGCAATTGCTTAAAATCCGTATCTTTTGACTACCTGCCATTTCAGAGATAAATAATTCAGTCTTTCATCATACCTTTCAAAAGCTGTGGATTTCCTTATAGTGCAGTGCAGTATACTATTTGATATTTTTCAGTCATACAAGATTCTGTTTGATTGCCTGTTTATTTGCATCTCTAAATGTATGGCTTTTCTCTTCCAACATACTTCTATACTGGACACACAATGGCTCATAGCTTTACTTGATATATATGACTCACTGTTTCCTTGATACTACCATATTTAATTTGCTGGACTGCATTAATCAGCAACCTATAGCTTTTTTTTCTTCTTCTAGCTTTGCTAGCATGTCAAATTTTCACAGGGTACAAACATTTATGTATTTAAAAGCAACAAAGTTCTTACTCTGCCACAATGTCATACAAGTCTACCTAATTTTTTTGCCCTGTCAAAAAATTATGCTTTTAGAGCCACTGTCTGCACAATTCCAGTGGGCAGCTGCTATCCACTGTAATTCTGCTCACATTGTTACAGACCTTGCAGGACTTCTGTTTTTGTTTGCAATTTAAAAAAAGGGATTCTGGAAGGATATACTTACGAGTCTGTAATGGGATGTGACCCATAAATTTCAGTGGCTACTTAAGTACTCATTCTTCTTGCATTCTAGGACAAAATATTTAGAAGCTGTGCTTGTTTTAAGTATCTCTCTCATCATTATAATATTCATTTTTTACAGGAAACTCATCTATGGTGATACCCAGTTTCCTACATGATCCACAATAAAAAGCACATCTTGTAAGATACAGGCTGGGGTCAAACTGCACACTTTCACACTTCTTTTAGTTTTAGACAGCAATACATTTTAAAAGCATTAAAAATGTATCAATAAATAAAATAGTAAATGAAAAGAAAAAAAAAAAAGAAATTGCATATTTTAAATGTCTCCTTACAGGTATCAAGTTTTAAATCCTAGAGGATGGATAGGTGAGACTGCATAAGGCAATGCAATGCAAACTGCAAGTACTGAGATTTTCATATGCTATTCATTTACAAAAATCATTTAGACACATTTACTGAGCATCTACAGTACCTATTTCAAATCAAAACTGGGGTTTATATGTATTGCAGAATTAGAAAACAAGCTACTCAAAAGAATTTTGCAGAAAAACAAAGTAAATACTTTTTTTTTTTTTACCTTTTTAGACTTTTTTTTTGGTTAGTGCAACAGTAAACAGATGTCCAAGTGACTATAACTATAAGAAGACAACCTTGCAGCAGGTACCATTAAACATTTTTAAGCCTGTTGCCCATCAGTCACTGCCCTTTGTCTTAGCAGTGTATGACTACCATACCTGTAAGCATTTAGCTGGTATGAATCAGTTTCTATGCATTGGTCACATCCTTCCTCCATTTCTTTTTTCTGCAACTAGGCTATTAGGAATCTTGCACAAGACTCAGACTCTGTCTTCAAGGTGATAAAAAGAAAAGTACAGTTGTGTAAAATCTTGTAATAATAGATTTCCTTCTCTTCACTGTTGCAGTATTCTTTACAATAGGGAGAGTACAAAAGCTCAGGAAGATTAGGAGGAGGAAGGCCATCAGAGTCCTCAAGAAAGCCACGAAGAACTGCCCTGGCAAAACCAGCTCTAGCCAAAAAAGAAATTCCTGCACGGTGAGCAACTGCACGGCCCTCAAATCAACTGTGTGAAAAGGAAAAAAAGGAAAACCAGCTCTAGCCCTAGAAATCACATCCTGCTTATAACACTTGGTAAATGTATACACAGAAGTCCAGGTAGCTGCCTTAAGAATAAAATTAGTATCCAAACCCTTGAACAAAGCAACAGAAGGGGATACAGCCCTAGTAGAAGAAGCCTTAACAGAATAAGGAAGGCTCTTCCCATGAAAGGAATAACAAAAAGAAATGGCTTTAGATAGCCAAGAAGAAATGGTTTGCTTGGAAACAGCCAAACCTAAAGACCTAGGATGAAAGGAAACAAATAGCTGTTCAGATTTACAAATGTCTTTAGTTTTATCTAAATAATATCCGAGTTGTCTATGCAAATCCAAGGTGTAAAGAGTCTTCTCATTAGTAGATTGTAGAGAAGGGAAAAAGTGGGCAAATGAATAGACTGATTAAGAGGCAACTCATTAACCACCCTGGGCATAAAAGAAGGATTACTACAAAGAGATACCCTGTCCTTATGAAAAAAAAAAAGAAGGGACAGCCATAAGGGCTTGCAGCTCAGACACCAGTCTGGCAGAGGTAAGAGTGAAAAGAAGAAGCGTCTTCCAACAGCAATGCTGTAAGGAAGCTGAAACAGCAGGCTCAAAAGGAGACAGAGTTAACTCTTCTAAAACAAAATTATGTTCCCAGAAAGAAGGAAAAAGGCTTCCTGGAAGGCCTAATGTGAATGATGCCTTTAAGAAACTGTGGCTTCAAATCTGGAAGGCAGACAAGCAGAAACTGCTGATAGGTGGGCTTTAACACAAGAGTATGCCAACCTAGCATTGAACAATTCACACAAATAAAACAGAACCAAAGAAATATCCACAGTAAGTGGCTCCAGATTATGAGAAAGACACCAGATAGAAAATTTCTTCCATTTGGACAAATAAGATTTTCTTGTAGTGGGTTTCCTGGCCTCCTGCAGCACCTGAAGCACGTCCTCAGAAAAAAAGATGTCTGAAGGGAATCAAAATCCTATCACCCACAATGTCAGCTGAAGATTGGACAGGTGGTGATGGATAAGACCCCTTATCTTGTGTGAGTAGGTCCACTCTATGAGGCAACTTGTGGTGATTGCCCTTGGCTAAATGCAGAAGACAGAACCAATATTGTCTGGGCCAAAAGGGAGTCACCAGCAAGATTATGGGGGCATGCTGTTCTATCTTAAACAGGACCTTCTGAATGAAGGAGAGGGAAGGCATAAAGAAACATCTCCTTCCAAGTGAAAGAGAGGGCATCCACCTTTTAGGCCAGAGGACACAGGACTCTGGTGTAAAAGAGAGGAAGTTGTCTGTTTAGAGGGGAAGCATGGAGATCTACTTGAGGAGTACCCCACTGGTGGACAATGTCCAGAAACACATCTCTATGAAGCATCCACTCGTGGGACTGAGTTATGGACATGCACACAGAACCTGCCACTATATTCTGATTTGACAGAATATAAACTGTCTGAAGTGTCTCCTGATACTGGGTTGTCAGATCCCAAACATGAAGAGCTAGTCTGCTCAGGAGATAAGACCTTGCACCCCCCCCCCCCCGCTTGTTAATATACCACATCATGTGGTATTTTTTGTGAGAATTCAGAGGGGCCCTGGAGGAAAAGAGAATGAAAAGCCTGGAGAGCCAAAATAAGGGCTCTCATCTCTCTAATACTGATGCAGTATTTCTTCTGTCGAAGAGACCAAAGGCCCTGCACTTTCACAGGACCGAAGGAGGCCCTCATCCCACATCTGTGAAAAGTTCCTGAGAGGGGAATGGAAATTGAAAATGAAGCCCTGGGTTGAGGAACAACTGATGAATCCACCACTGAAATTCCAGCTTGAGACATGGAAGAAAAGGGACTAGAAAATCTAAAGGACAAGAATGTTGAAGCCAGGCTGACTTTAGAAACCACCGGTGCTTTCTCATATGAAGCTTGACAATAGGAAGCATGGGACTGGTGAAAGCAATGTAACCCAGAGCCCTGAGAAACTCCCTGGCTGTAATAGAAACCAGAACAAGAAGGGAATGGAAGAAAGCAATCAGAGTTAAAAGCCTTGTGAGGATGTAGTGATGCCAGCATTGGAACAGTCTGGAACCTGCACCCTAGAAAAACTTGATCCTGAGGAGTCAGGAATATGTTTTTGGAAATTTACAGTAAACCCCAAGGTTTGCAGGAGGCAAATAGCAAAAGTGCAAATGCTGAAGCAAAATATCTGGAAAAGAGGCCTGAATGAGCAGGTTATCCAGGTAAAGGAAGATCTCTATTCCTCCCAATCTGCAGAAAGCAATCACAGGAGCAAGGTGTTTACTGAAGGCTCCTGAGGCAGTAGAAAGGCCAAAAGGCAAAGCAGGGAACTGAAAACTCCAGGAAGTAACAGAGAAACATAAAACCTTCCTGAAAAGGGGATGGATATGGATATGTAGATAAGCATCCTTTAGATCCAGGGAAACTAGAAAATCTAAGAAAGTAGAAGAGGAAACAAAGTTTGAAGGGACAGCATCCAAAAAGGAGGAACATTCAAAAAGGTATTTAGCTGAGAGAGATCCAGAATGAGCCTCCAGGTGCCTTCTTTCCTGGGGACCAAGAACATTCTGGAGTAAAACCCCTCCCCCCGAAGAGTTGAAACTTCTTGAATACTTCCCTGAGCCAACAGACCCTGAAGTACCTCTGGGAAAAAGGGAAGTTGTTACTGAGGAGGCCGAGGAATGCCCAAAAAGTGTGTGTGTGTGTGTGTGTGTGTGTGGGGGGGGGGGGGGGATTTACAAACCATGTAATACCCCTGATGAATTATGGAAAGAACCCTGGAGTCTTGGGTAATCTTTAGCCAAATAGGAAGGGATAGGGAAAGACAAAGAGAGAGAGGAATGTGACAGAGAAGAACAGGGAAAGGATAGTAAGATAGCTCCTAGTTTATCTGAAAAAGGAGGCTTCTTAGCTGTAGGGATTTGGGTAGCTTTAGCAAGGGGAGCCCTTCTACCACCCTTTTTACCTGTAGGGGGAGGGAGAGACAGTCTATAAACAAAAGCAGGCTTGTTAGGGTAATTCCTTTGAAATTTAAGCACAGGTGAAGCAAAAATATGCTTCAGATCCTGCAAAGCTTTATACTTTTCCTGGAGGGACTTAACTCAGCAGCTGCAGCACCAAACATCAATTTAGCCTTGACATCATCAGGCAAAGGTTGAAGCTGCAGCTAGGAATATCTCAATACAGAACCAAAGGCAGTAGTCCTAGACGAGGCATCAGCTGCATCATAGCTGCATTTAATGGAATTGCAAGAAACCTGAGAAGATGTCCCTAATAAAGAAAGGGCTGAAGTCTTCCCCTTATAGTCAGGAAGAGCCAAAATAACCTGACAGGCTTGAGGAGAAGAGCCAAAATATATATGGTCATATGGTTCTGATAGTTCACAGCTCTGAAAGCCAGGGTAGAAGTTTACACCTTCTTACCCAACCTCTCCATAGTTCTTCTATCTTTGTCACAAGGGAAGCAACTTTGTAGAAGACAACAGTTTAGAAGCCTTGTCTGAGGCAACCGACAGCAAAGGAGGGTCAGCAGGGGGGCAGTTATAAAGAACCATCATTAGGCACCTTAAAAAATCTATCATTGTTTTTTTTTGGGAGCAGGGGCTGGAAATAAGGAGCCTGGAAGTAGTGGAAAAGGCATTCAGCAAGGCAGCAAGAACAGGAGGGACAGCAGAGAGCCTAGAAGGCTCCATTTGCAGAAGCTCTTCTGAACTGGAGCACAATCCCATTTAAAATAAAGTCCAGCATTTAAGAAATTGTGTCACCAAAAGAAATCTCCTCAAAAGGAGATTCAGGACTAATGGACTTCTCTTCCTCAGAATCATAATCTAAGGGAAAAGGAATCTGGGAAGAATAAGTCAGGGATTCTTCATCAGAGGAATCTTAAGAGGGGTAGAAGGCCAAGTTGGAGAAGGAACAGAAACCCCTTGAGGAGGCTTCAGAGCCATACCGGCATTAAACAGGCCTTGAGTGAAGTTTCGGCATTCACTCAGAGGATCTTTAGCAGGAGGAGAATTTTTTTTTTTTTTGCTTCTTTTGTAAGGAGACATCAGCCTTAAAAATATTAGGAGGCTCTGAGTCCTGACAGTATTCAGTTATTGCAGTTTGTATCACTTCCCTTACCAAATTCTGAGGAACATCCCTAGGCCCTTCAGTAATTATCAGATGCAGTTCCTCCTGAACATCTGAAGTGGATGTCTGCAAGGCCTGCATAGACATGCGTGAAGCCAGATCCAAGCCTGCCTCTGAAGTGGTCGCTACAGAGGAATCTGACTGAGAAACTGGACGGTCCTCCAGGCTTTCACTAGCCTCAAGAGAGACATTCAGTGGAGGTGGCACAGCAGAAAAATCCGAATAAGCTTTCTTGATCTTCTTCTTCACAAATGGCTGACCCCTGGGCTGGGAAGATCCTTCCATAGTGTCCTTAGCTAACAGCTTAAGATGCTGTTTTTTCATATAAACAGCGAAGGAAGAGAGCAGACTACACAATGTCTTAGGAACAAAAGCCTGGCAAACAGCGCAAACATACAGTAGTAGGAAGCACCTCAGCAAAATAAACACTGCTCGTGATGATCTTTATGGGGCATCCGTCTCCCACACTGACATTTTTCCCTTTCTGGATGATATGAAACCAACAACCAAAAACAAATTAAAAAAAGTGATAAAAATAATCAAAAAAACAATGTGGCACATATCTGAAAGTGGATAGGTAACCGGCAGATGAATGAGCATTCAGACTGACAATCGAAGATGGTGTTCAGACGGGCTGCAAAGAAGTTCTGGTACATTCAGGTGTCACCTTTATGCCCTATGCCATGTGTGGGGAGCATGTGTGTGACGTACAGCGTACCCATTGCAACCTAAAGGCTTTGGTATTCTAGCCGGACAGTGGGCTGCTCTAGGCAGGGGATCTCTATAGTAAAAGGTATTGCAACAGTGATATGGAAGGACATAAAATATTACAAGCAGCACACAGGATGCAGAGAGCAAACTGGGTTTAATCTTGTATGCCAAAGCTGGATTCCTTTAACCTCCCATCTGTATACTCTAATTCTTTGAGTATGCCACCTAAAAGGCAATGTTCCCAGACTCTGTTGTGTTTGGAGTACTTATCCAATTAACAAATGAGTAAAACAAGCATAATTACCCAAATATATGTGGTCTAGAAAGAGAGGGGAGGCTGAAAGGGCTTGTTTTACCTGCTACATAACCACAACTCCAACAGCTGCTGTCATGCTTATCTCAAAAGCAGTTCAATTCTTACCTCAAGGGGGTTCTATATGTGGATACCACATAAAAACATAATTCCAAGTCTTCTCCAGGGTACAAACAGTGATAATGGCAAAATCTTCTAAAGAAAATGACCATCATGGCAAAATCCCCTAAAGGAAATGACCTTTCAAACTATATGCAGCACCCACTGTTTGAGGAAAGTGTGCACAGAAAATAAGCAGCTTCTCAGCCATTTCTTACAAAGATTCAGGTGACAAGCTACACAGTCTAGAAAGAATATCCTTGACAGCTTTATTACCTTATTTCAGATGACATGAAGGAAAAAGTAACTCTGTTTTATAGCGGTTTTTCTTTTGGAACAAATGAGGAAAACAATGAGCAATCTTAGTGTGGACAACGTTCTTTCTGTGTTTAAAAACATGGAAGAAACTAAGTAACTGAACAGACTACTTCAGAGTAAATTTTCAACGTTCTACAGAAGGGCTGGTCCGTGACATTGCAGAAGTGCTTTCCAGAGTCACACAGCTCAGTGGAGGGGATCTGGATAAGCTACATAGGTGCCAGATGAAGATGGGTCTAGCATTTGTGCATACCCATTTCATAAAATGCTGTTGAAAACAGAATACTACAGTTGTGCAAGTAAGCTCACTATAACAGCAGATGTCTGAATTATCTTTTCTGCAGTATCCTTTCATTATATGGGTTATATCCTGCCAAGGATATAAACAGACAGACAGCTTCAAAAGTGTTCTGGGTACATTCAAAGCTGCCAAACAATCAGTTCAAGCTGAGATGACTAAAAAGTTAGGTTTGGGCATCAAGCCATTCTGAGCTTTCATGCCAACAGAAAGTGGAAGGCTAAAGCCCTGACAATGGCAATGCTAGGAAAATAAAATAAAGGACCACATCACGTCACAGAAGGCACACAAAAATAAGGGGGGTGGAGGGACACAGGGAGTGGCTAGTGCAGCAGTGATCATTGAAGCATCAACTATTATGGCAAGGTTACTTACACAACTGCACTATGTTCACCACATGGATCACTGCTGCAGTAGCTTTAGCTATATGGGTAGATTACCATAGCTTTCAGTGACTCAAAGGAGAAAGGAAAAAGGTCCAGAAGCCTCCAGTTTACAGTACTTTGTAAAATTGTGCATAGAGATCCAAGTTGCTGCTTTTATAATGCTTCTAGAATCAAACCCTATTGGAAAAAAAACACAGATGAAGCCAAGGCCCTAGTAGAATAAACATAACATAGCAAGCCATGCTGCTTCGCTAGAGATGACTTGCACCTATCACCCTTAGGCTTTCGAATACTGGCCAAGGCTCTTGCCACCCCATAGTGCCTTTTTTAGGCAAGGCTCAAAAGACAAACCCACCGCCGTAAATAGCACAAGTAACAAAAAACTGAGGGTAATGCTACTCAGTATCAGAAGTCTAAACCTCAAAATGCACGCACTCAAGACACTCCTCAGTATGGAGAAAATCGATATATGTGCAGTAATAGAAACCTGGTTTAAGGGCCCAGAGAGAACCCCAGCACTACCAGGCTACAACTCATACCATACATTTCAGCCACAGAACCCAAACCGAAATACAAAAGGAAGGGGCGTATCCATATTCATCAAGGATACCCACACCTCCAGGTTAGTGGCACAGCCCAATGCTTCTGAGATCATCCACGTTAAACTAATAATGGGCAAAACTGCAATTCAAATTGTAGCTTGCTACAGATCACCCACCATGTCCCAGGACCCCCATTCCGCATTTCTGGAAACACTGGGAAACATAAAGGTCCTACCAAACACCCTAATATTGGGTGATTTCAATTACCCAAACATTAACTGGGATAACTACTCAAGTCCTAACTCCCTTGCCCAACTTTTCCTAGAATTTATAAACTCAAACACCCTGGTTCAACTGGTCAACACTCCCACCAGAGGTGACAACATATTGGACCTGGTCATCACAAACATGGGCGACCGGTGTTCCACACCAGAGGTCAACCCCTTGCTGATTAGATCTGACCATAAACAAATCACTTTGGATATCCATATTCCGCCCCCACCCCCGGACAAGAAAACCACCGTGAAAAACTTTTCAAAAGCAAACTTCACATTACTCAAGACCGAGGTGGAAAGTTTCAAAGCCCCCATGCTAACGGATAACACTGTCCAAGCTGCAAAATCCTTTATTAATACATTCTACGGGCAACTACAAGAATGCATGGATAGTGCCATCCCAAGCAAAACCAAGACTCACTCCTCCAAGAAAAGGAAACCAGTCTGGTGGACTCCTGCCATAAACAAGCTATACAATAGAAGGAGGAAACTAGTACAGAAAAAAAAGAGTAAAATCCCAAGAAGGGAAGACATCCCTGATCATTATCAGCAAGAAACTACGATCCCTCATAAAATCATCCAAGGCGAGCTTTGAAAGAAAAATTGCCAAGGACTCCAAAGATAACCACAAGGCATTCTTTAGCTAGGTCAATAATCTAAGTGGCAATGCTCAGATCTGCTCGGAGTTAGTGCAGAATGGCACAAAATACACTGAACCCGACCGGTATCGCCAACATCCTGGCAGACAGGTTCAGCGCAAACTTCACCCCCCTCTCACCCCCAAAAGGGCCCATAACCATACCAGAAGAATGTAGAGTCCCTGAAATCACAAACACTCAGGTTAAAATAGCCCTCTCCAAAGCCAAAAACACAGCATCAATGGGACTGGTGTCTCAGGCTGTGTCCTACACGAGCTCAAAGACGAACTAACCCCTCAACTAAACACACTGTTCAAACTCAGCCTCTCCACAGGCTACATACCCATAGAGTGGTGCACAGCAACGGTTATTCAGCTCCACAAAGGTGGAGCCACAACAGACCCCAGAAACTATCGCCCTATAAGCATGACTAGCTTGGTCTGCAAGGCTATGGAGCGCATCATCATGGAACTCATTAAGAGAGACATTGGGAACCTCCAAACACTGGACCCTACCCAATTTGGCTTTGTTAAGGGCAGATCATGCCTCCTAAACCTGGTGGATTTCTTTGAGACAGTTACCAAGGCTATAGACGAGGGAAAGATGGTACACACACAGCCTACCTAGGCCTCGCTAAAGCCTTCAACACCATTCCCCATTCTGGTATTACAGACAAGCTCACCAGCCTGAGCATAAGCCCCTACGTCACAAGATGGGTTGCCAACTGGCTCACGGACAGAACCCATATGGTGAGAGTTGCGGGAGCTAGGTCCAACTCTAAACCACTTAGAAGTGGCATTCCCCAGGGCTCAGTCCTAGGACCCCTCCTGTTCGGCATATACTTCTCAGAGGTACAGGCAAGCACAGGAAGACTATGGCTGACCAAGTTCACAGACGACTGCAAACTAGGGGCTATAACTGACTCTCCGGCTGACACAGACATCCTCCAAAAGGGTCTCACTGAGATGGATACCTGGTGTCAAAATCATGGCCTCAAGCTAAATGCCAAAAAGTGCATAGTCATCCCCTTTGGAAAAAAACAAAAGTACCCACAAACTACCACATAGGTGGTAGTCCCTTAAATACAGAAGACGTAATAAGGGATCTGGGGGCCCAAGTAGATAGTAATCTCATCTTTGATAATCACATTGCCAAAGTGCTTAGAAAATCCTTCTATGTGGCCCAACTAATCACAAAAGGTTTC
Source organism: Protopterus annectens (assembly GCF_019279795.1). Lineage (NCBI taxonomy): Eukaryota > Metazoa > Chordata > Ceratodontiformes > Protopteridae > Protopterus > Protopterus annectens. The sequence goes on along the minus strand of NC_056733.1, from coordinate 412,117,832 downwards.
GCATCCAGATCAAAAGAGGTCATTGTGCCCCTCTACTCATCACTCATCAGACCCATCATAGAGTACAAAGCCCCATTTGGGATGTACCTTACAAGACACCTGCAACAGCTGGAAAGACCACATAAGTACCTCACCAAGAGGATCACTGGCCTCAAACAGATGCCCTATGCAGCTCGACTGAAGAAACTCCAGTTGTACTCGGTTGCATACCGCTTACTCAGAGGTGATCTCTGCCCGACATACAAGGCCATGTCCAACCCAGAATTGATGGACATGCTCCAACTAAATAAAACCTTATCCCCTCGAGCCACATGCTCTAGGGATCTAAACCTCACCACAACAATAAATAGGACATGCTGGACGGATAGATTCCTGTCCCAGTGACTTCCCATGCTTTGGAACAAGATCCCAATCTACATTAGGCAGAGCTCCTCGCTAACACTCTTCAAAAGAAACCTTGACGAGTGGATGGGAAACAGAAAGTTTACCTTGGGGATCACTTCAGTGGCTCTGCTGGACAGAGGCACAGGGAACTAAATCTAAGGGGGTGGCGAAAGCCAGCACATTCTGGCTAGGCTTATAAATGCCTTCGGGCAGATAGCCTAGTACCAATCTATGAACCTATAACCCTGCCTGTAATTGTTTTCCTGTAGTAAGTATAACAAAAGGTAACATGATATAACTAATTGGAAATAATTTGCTTTGACACGAGTTGTCTTTTTTTTTTTTTTATTATCTTCACAGAAATGAACTGATCAGAGTTCCCGAAAGATTTTTTTTTTTTCTGTCAAGATGATAATAATACCCAATTGTTAACCAGCTAAGGGCCCACTGGACACAGTCAGTTTTCAGAGGCAACATGGATGCAGTATCTAAGTGACTAGCTCAAGGTTATAGGGAGATGAGGGCTGTGGGAATCAAACCCTGTACCACAAGAACTACAGCTCACAGCTTTAACCCTATACACCAACTGCCAGACTGAAAATTTGAGATGGCTGTGAACCATCCAAGGTATGAAGTATCCTTTCTCTCTCATTTTTAGACTCTGGAGAGAATACAGAGAAATGGATAGTTTGGCTTAAGGTGAACTCTTATACCTCTTTAGGCATAAACAATGGATTATTTCTCAAAGAAACCTTGTCTTTGTGGAAAAGCAAATAAGGTTGATGCACCATAATAGCTTATAACTCAAACACACTTTTTCCAAAAGTCAGAGCAATTAATAACATAGTTTTCCATGTTAAAGACCTCAAGTCAGCCTGATGAGCTGGTTCAAATGGAGCCAAAGATTGTAATTTTGTATTACAAAAACTATCAAGAGGAGAAACCATCCGTTTTCTAAGGCTTCAGATGCAGCACTCTTTCAAAAACATTTTTACCCACGACTACACTGAAATAAGGAGATCCATGGGCAGACATGCTGATATGGCCAACAAATTAATTTTGACTTAGAAGTAAGACAGACCAAAGAAGATTAACACACATAATGTGGAACCAGAGTAACACAAGCCCTGAATGAGAGCTGGTTCTTTTCTTGGCCCCAACTAGTAAACCTTTTCCATTTACCAATTTATATCTTTCTAGCAGCAGGGTTGCTAACCTCCTTTAATACCTGTGACACATTCTCAGAAAAAAGGTGCTTAAAATGTATCAAGATTCTATAATCCTGGCAGTCAGCTGTACTTTATGGTCAGAATGCAGTAAATACCCCTGGTCTTGTGTGAGATCCAGTCTGTAAGGAAGCTTGTGGTATGTACCCATAGCCATTTCCAAAAGAAGGCAGAACCACTGTTGCCTTGGCCAGAAGGGAGTCACCACAATTATCTTTGGGGAGTCCTTCGGACTCTTCAGAATGACCCTGGATGTTAGTAAAAAAGTGTGGTAAAGCAAACATGAATGTTCATATGTCCACTGAAATTAAAAAGCATCTATCATCCAGGCCTTCTTGCATGGAGACCTGGAACAGAGTTCCACCAACTGATTGTTGTGAGTGGGGGCAAAAATATCCGTTTGAGGGGATATCCACAGTTGGATCAATTCCTGAAAGCCCTCTGATTCAATTTCCATTTGTGAGGATCTGCCCAAGTCCTGCTTAGTTTGTCCATCACACAATTTTGCTCTAACAGTATACAAGATGTCTGTAGAGTGAGACTGTGCAGAAAATATATGTCCAAGTCTATCATGACTAGTCTGCACAAGGGGTAAGATATGGTTTCCCCTTGTTTATGTAACACATCAGTGTGATGATGTCTGTAAACATCTACAGAAGTCCCAGGGATCACAGATGATTGACAGAGTTAAGTGCCAACATCTCTCTTGTTTGTGTTTGGGTCTGTCTTTTCTGTTCCAAGCACCCTGCACTTTTATCCCAATAAGCACTGCTTCTCAAGTAAAGTCTGAAGTTTTTGTTATTGTCCAACTGTGCTGGAGCTTGGTAAGAGAATGGGAGACTTGAATTCTGAGATATTTGGTGTCTACTCCAAAAAATCTACCCTGTTCAGAATGTCCAAAACTGGAATCTGAAGTGTCAGAGGATACTGACATTGGGACCACACTGATTTCAGGTACCACCAGATTTGTCTCAAGTGGAGTCTTGCAAGACATACCATGAGAACCCTTCATGCCATGAGACCCAGAATCCCAATTCTGTGAGACAGCCTGAGTAGAAAAACTCAGAAATAAGTCTAGATACAGACCTATTTTTCCTGTGGAACAAAAGCTCTTTGAATGGAAGCATCCTGGAGACACCCCTGGAAAACAATACTGTGGTAAGACAAGACTTCTGTAAGATTCTGGAGCACTAGTCTGTGTATGAGGTCTCTTACTAAGGTGAGAGATTCCTTGCATTTTGAAAAAAAACTCTGCAAAGATAAGTCATCTAAATATGGAAAATGTGAACACCTTGCAGTCTGCAGTAGGCTATCACAGGCGCTAGACATATTGTGAATACCCTTGGAGCAGTGGATAGATCAAAGGGTAATACAGAGAACAATGTGAGCCAGACATAGAAAACTTTAAGAAATGTTTGAAATCTACATTTACAGAAATTTGATGACATGCATTTTTTAAATGTAAAGTCACGAGAAAACTCAAATGTGAAATAAGGGGTAATAAGTTCTGAAGAGAGAATATTTTGAAATTGGGCACCATCACAAACAGGCTCAGACAGGAAAGATCTAGGACTGGTATCCAAAAATGTTATTTCTTTGGCACCAAAAAAAAAAAAAAATTAAATCCTTGAATAAAATCATTCCCTTAGCTGAAGAGGAGGAACAGCTTCTATCACTCCTTGTGAGAGCATATGCTGAATGACAGGAGGGAAAAGAAGAGTTTGGCCTGGCAGGTGAGACAGAACACCTCGGGATGGAAGGACAGACTCCCCATTTGCATCTGTAACCATGATGGATTGCTCTCAGAGCCCATCTGTATAAAACTACTTGTTGCTAGAGACAGATTGAGTTTCAGACTTTCTGGAATGATTTAGGAATTGCCACGGTAGGAGAAGGGAGAGGAGGGGAGGGAAGTCTTGCACAAAGTCATTCAGGCTTACAAGGCTGCCATTTGTTCTGGGGGGAGGCTTTCTGCTTTCATTTTGGAACCTCCCTGCCCATTACTTTTTAAATGTTTGCCTGCCAGCAGCTTACAGGGTCACTTTATTTTGCTTTTTAAAGAAGGTTGGAAAGGGAGCGTTAAATTCTTTGGTAAACTTGGAGAAGGAGGGCTGAAAAATCACTTGAATAAGTTTAACTCTCTAATTTCATGTCTTAAGGACCTGAGCAGCAGAATGTCCAAAAACCAAACCTCTATCCAAATGAGAATTCATATTTCCATTTTAACATCATCTGGGAGATTTTGAGAATGCAACCAAGCAAACCTCTTCATAACACTTCTGGAATTCAGTAACTGTATCTATACATATATCTGTGAAGAAATGTAAAATATGTTCTTGTATAATATTGTATGCATTTAAGAGAAAGTGTTGTAATTCATAAAATTATTTGTTAGATTGTTTTTTAAGTGCAGCTTTTCTCCCCAGGCCTCTGCTGAAAATGTACCTATGTCCAGTTGGACTTTCCTGGTCAACAAATGTAAAATAAAAATAAAATAAAAAAAATAAACAGAGTGGTAGCACCTCTGCAAGTGATAGCAGAAGAATCATGTGCACATTTCAATCAGTGGGTAGCCACTTGAGGAACAGAATCAACCACATCACATACAACAGATTTCTCCTCAGTGGAGGAAACAGATGCCAAAATATTACTCATGTTCCAAAAGAGACAAACATAAACTTTAACAATTAAGATTAACAGCTGAAAATCCTAAAAAACAGAAGCCCATACATCATACCTGAAGTTACTAGAATCACTCACCATCCAGCCCAATACCATACTCACAGGTGATTTTAACTACTCCTCCATTAATTGGGAGGATACATGACCACCAACATGCAAGTAGATAAAAAACAAGTGATACACCATCGGCAGAAGAAAAACGTAAACCTCAGTATTCACTTCACGGTTTATTCAAGTAACAGGATTCAAAAGTAAGCACTTTCACGTTGATACACAACGCTTCCTCAGACTTTAATACTTAACTAAATATCCATACATTTATATAGTGCACATTATTAACAATTAATTAAATAATTGAATAATTAAGTAATCATTAAAAGAAAACACATTTAAAAACCCACATTTTAAAACACAATTATAAAACTCCTATATTTATGTATTTCATAAATAAGAACCTATATAAAAGTATAAATTTATCTAGAGTTACTATAAATATATTTAGAAATAAAAATAAACTGTTTATCTGCATATAAAAACTATATGTTATGATAGAAGTGTAAATTTAATAATAAAATATACAATAAATAGTGTATTTACTAGATATTAAAAGTGTAGCAATAAAAAATACTGTACATATATATTATATTGTAACAAGTAAATATATAGCTTGGAAATCCAAGTTAATGACTGTATGGTCTAGCTGCCAAAAATGGTTTCAGTGACACTTTGTCATTCAGGCCATAACCTTGATGTGCTTGGAGTTTAATAATCCATCTATTTTCTGTGCCCTCTGTATAATTTTTAATGTTCCCTAGCCTGCAAGTCTTTTTTATTAATTCTAATACTCTAAACCTAAAGGTGTGTTTTAAACCATTCTCTAATACATGTTTGGCTAGAGCATTATTAGTATTTTCTTTGTTGATGGCATATAAATGCTCCCTGATTCGTTCTCTAAGTGTTCTATTGGTTTTACCCACATAGAAACATTGACATGCTTGGCATTGTGCTAAATATACTAAATCACAAGATTTACAGTCAGCATAGAATTTGGGAATAAACTCCCAGCCTGTAGATGGATGTATAAATTTAAGATCCTTGCAAATATATGTACATTGGTTGCATGATCTACAGGCAAACGTGCCTAATCTCTGGGAAGGAATATCTCTTTTGTTTGTATTTTCATAACATAATAATCTTTTAAGAGACTTCATATTCCTATAAGTTAATTTTGGTCGCTCATCAACAAGACCCTTCACTCTATCATCTGTTTGTAACATGCAAGCCCAAAGATTTCTTGACTTAGTAAATTCAAATGCCATGAAGCAACTAGTCTGCACTCCTACTAGGGGAACAAAAGTACAGTTGTGTGCCTACCATAAATGTAGATGTTTGAGTGTATTCACTGTTGCAGTCATTACACTTGGGTTATCCTGCTGGCAGGCGACCCGCAGTCGGCCCGAGTTCCAAAGTCTTGGTCCGACATCGGTTGCTGTCCCCTCTTCCCTGACGTCAGTGTGCCAGGGGTATAAAAGATGCAACCAACGCCATTTTCTTCAGTTTTTCTTGCCCCAGATATCAAGTGCCCCCAGATAGGAAGGCTGGAAAGATAAAATTATGCCAAAAAACAAGCATATATTACTATAAACATTTCCTTCATCTACAAGCAAATACACCACATAGGTTGTATAGAGTTGAGAAGTACAGAAAAGTCCCAGCAATGAAAAGGGGAATGGTGGGTGGGTAACCTGGACTGCAACAGTATGGTAGGTACACAACTGTACTATGTTTATCGTGTTTCACTGTTGCAGTCATTACACTTGGGTAGAATCCCAAAGCTGATGTTGGGCAGCTGGGTCTAAATTGGATTTGGAGAGGCTACCATGCCCTGCAGAACTGCAGTGGCAAAGCCTGCTCTGGATGTAGAGTAGAGAGGTAAGTGGTAGTGCTTGGTGAAAGTGTGTACTGAGCTCCAGATTGTAGCTTCTAAAATGTCTTTGGTTGGTACTCCTCTGAGAAAAGCTGCTGAAATGGCTGCTGCTCTGGTAGAATGTGGCCTAATGCCCTTAGGCACTGATTTGCCATGTTGTGCATAACAGAAGCGGATGCAGTGTCCTATCCATTTTGAAATTGTCTGCTTTGTAATGGGCTTTCCTTGTGATCCTGCAGCATAGGCTACAAACAGTTGCTCAGTTTTTCTGAAAGCTTTTGTTTTGTCCAAGTAGAATCGTAGCGGTCTGTGTAGATCCAAAGCGTGCAGAAGTCTCTCCCCTTTATTCTGGGGATTTGGCTAGAAAGTTGGTAAATGAATGGTTTGATTCAAGGCCACATTGGAGACCACTTTTGGCATGAATGTTGGGTTTGTCTTAAGAGAAACCCTGTCCTGATGAAAAATGATGAAAGGTTCCACAGCCATTAATGCCTGTAACTCTGAGACTCTTCTTGCTGAAGTTATTGCTAGGAGCAGAGCAGTTTTCCATGATAAGAATTTTAGATCAGCTGTGCTGGCTGGTTCAAAAGGAGGCACAGTGAGTTTTTCTAAAACAAAATTGAGATCCCAAGTTGGTACTGGTGCTCTCTTTGGGGGTCTTACATTTTTTGCCCCTCTGAGGTACTGTCGTAGTAGAGGATGTGAAAAAATAGGAGGGTCCGTATTGTAATGAGCTGAAATGGCAGAGGCATGGATTTTAATTGATGAGAAAGATAGGCCTTTATCCAGCATCTCAGTTAGGTATTGTAAAATCTGAGGTATAATTGGGACAAGTAGTTCGAGCCAGTGTGCCTGGTTCCAAGCACAGAATCTCTTCCATTTTCCTGCGTAACATTTCCTAGTGCTGGGCCTCCTGGCTTCTAAAATGACATCTATAACAGCTTTAGAGAGAAGTGCACAGTCTGAGTGGCTAAATTATCTGCCATGCTGCCAGATTTACGGTTCTGAGTTGACTGTGCAGAATCTGGTTGTCCTGTTGAGTCAGAAGATGAGGAATTTGAGGTAGAAGCCAAGCTGGACTTTGAGACAAGCTCTTTAGGATTGGGTACCAGTGCTGGCGTGGCCAGTCTGGGGCAATCAGGATCATTTTTGGCCTTTCTTGTCTGACTTTTAGGAGCACCTTGGTAATAAGAGGCATCGGAGGGAAGGCATAGACTGTCACAACTTTCCAGCTGAATGATGGAGCATCCACTTTCCATGCTTGATAGTGAAATTCTTGTGCAGAATTTCTGTATTTGGTAATTGTGAGGGGAGGCAAAAAGATCTGTGTCTGGGCATCCCCATTTCCTCGTTATCATGGTGAACACCTGTGGATTTAGTTTCCATTCATGAGGATCCATGAGATTTCTGCTTAGTTCTTCTGCCAGTGTATTTTTTGTTCCTGGCAGGAATTGTGCCTGCAGATGTACTTGATAGGTCAGTGCTGTGTTCCACAAAGTCATGGCTTGTCTGCATAGGGGGTAGGAATGTGTGCCCCGTTGCTTGTTTATGTACCACATAACTGTGGTATTGTCCGTCTTTATTAATAGTTGTCCTGGAAAGCTGTCAGGGCATTCTATACAGCTAGCATCTCTTTTTGATTGATGTGAAGATGCATTTGTTCCTTGGGCCACATGCCCTGAATACATTTTCCTGCCATATGTGCCCCCCAGGCATAATCCAATGCATCCGTTGTTATTGTCTGTCTGGCTGTGGGTAAGGTGAAAGGCTGTCCCTTGTTGTGGTGACAGGCCTGGGACCATCGAAACTCCTGTTGTAGGTAGGGAATTAGTTATGATTGTCTCCAGGCTGTGACAATGCTGAGTCCAAATACTTTTTAGATATCATTGTAGTTTCCTCATATGCAGTTTTGCATATGGATTTAGTAGAATGCAGGATGCCATGAAGCCCAGGGCCTGCAGAATTTTTCTTGCAGGGAGCTGGGTTTTTGTTGCCATCATTTGAAAGTAATGAGTCAGTTGCCTTTGTTTGTCTGGCGTGAGATAAGCCATCTGGGCAGTTGCATTTAAGCTTGCACCCATGAATATTATCTCTTGAGAGGGCACTAGTTTTGATTTCTTTTCGTTTACTGTGTACCCTAGGCAAATTAGTATTCTTTTTACAAATGCCAGATGCTTTAGAAGAATGTCCTTGCTCTCTGCTTGAATAAGGCAGTCATCCAAGTAGGGATATATCTGAATTCCTTTTTGTCTGCAAAATGCAATTACTGGTGCCAGGCATTTTGTGAAGACTCTGGGCGCAATAGATAAGCCAAAGGGCAGTGCAGAGAATTGGTAGTACATTGAGCCTGCTATGAACCTGAAGTATCTTCTGCAAGATTGTCTGATTGGGACATGCAGGTATGCCTCCTTGAGGTCCAAAGTAACTAGCCAAGCCTTCTTGCCCAGAATGGGCAGAAGTTGCTGTAGTGTTAACATTTTGAATCTTGGAACATCCAGGAAAGTATTTAGGATTGACAGGTCCAGTATTGGTCTCCAGGTTTTGTCCTTTATGGGTACTAAGAAAAGTCTTGAGTAAAATCCTTGTCCCTGTTCTTGCTGAGGAACTCTTTGAATAGCTCCCATGTCCATAAGAGCAGCAATCTGTTTTTGCGCCTCTGCCCATTGGTTTTGTGGCAGGTCTGGCATACCTTTTGATTTTGGAAGCGTGTGAAAGTGGAACCTGTAACCCTGAGAAACAATATTCAGTACCCATTTGTCCTGGGTGATTATGTGCCAATTTTTTGAGAAAAGTGCTAGCTTTCCCCCTAGAGGTGCTGCCAAAAGGTGAGTGCTTGGCATCTGTAGAGGGAAGTCATTGAGACTGTTTCCTATAAGGCTGTGATTTGTCTTCCCCTCCTTTGGGGGCTGAAGCACCCCATTGTTTAGGTCTGTAGGAGCCTTGGGGCTCAGATCTGCCTCTTGGGCATCTGTATCTGCCTCTTTGTGGCCTGTCTGACACTGGAAAGGACCCATTTTTTGAAGGCCAGTTTCTGCTAAATGTAGGTGGTTGAACCTGTAAGAAATCCTTCACTGTCTGCATTGATTTTGCTTTGTCCTCCATTTTCTTTAACACCTCTTCTGCCTTAACACCAAACAAAGTATGCTGTAGTGGAGCATCCAATAATTTTACTTTAACATGGTCAGGTAAACTTTATTCTTTCAACCAAGCATGCCTTCGAATAACAGAGCCTGTAACTGTGGCTCTACAAGAAGCCTCTAATGAATCAAAAACCACATTGCAGAGTATGATTTCCCACTTGTTCAACTGCATGCAATAAATCCTGCATTTCCTTACTGTCGGAACTTTCTGAATTTGAAACCATTTTCTGTTTAAACAATGACATGAGGTACTGTTGATATTTAAGCATGTGAAACTGATAATTTAAAGCCCTTACAGCTAAAGTAGCAGAAGTGTAAACTCCCCCCCCCCCATCTGTCCAGAGCTCTGGAATCCCTATCAGAGGAGACAGGATTTTTAGCAGTGGAAGCCTTAACCCCTTTAGGACCCTGGGAAATTGTTTCTTGGTCTGCAGCGGGGTTTTTGTAAAGAAATTTATGAGAGTCAGGGGCCCTGTAGTACCTGTCTGGGCTTGACTGGTGCAGGGGGTAAAGAATCAGGAGGCAGACTGGATTCAGAGAAAACATCAACAATATCAGTTACAGGGGGGATAGCCAGGGGCCTGTGCTGAGGCAATAAAAGGAAGTAAAGGAGCCTTTTCTTGGATTCTGAATAATCCTGGCTCTCCCGTGGAAATATTCCCTCATGGTGTGCAGGGTTTCCCCAAAAGAATAATCCTCAGGCGGAGAGGCTGAAGGTATAGACTCTTCTGCATCAGAGTCCTCATAGGGAGGGAGAGAATATCCCTGATCAGAAGAGGAATCAGAGGAAATAGAAACCTGGTCTGAGGAATCATAGTCAGTGTCTTGCCTAGGCCTTTTGTCAGGAGGGGATGGGAACCCCTGATTAAAGTAATTAGGTCTTCGGCCATTTTAAGCATCTGTTTCTTTGGCATGGATGACTGTTCAGAAGAATGCTGTACTTGTTTCCTTGTCTTTAATGGTGTTTTTGACTTTGCCTTGGCTGCTGTAGTGGGCTTAACTGTAAGCTGTGAAGGTCTGAAAACACCCTCAGAAGCCGATGCCTGCTCAGTGGCTCCGGACCCATCTGTGGGAATAGTTTCTGTAGGCCCAATATCTTGAGTTTCCACAGGCCTCGGTGTCTCCATGTGGCTGTCGGTTATGGCCTGTGGCTCTGAGGTAGTGGGTGTCAGGGGCTGCGAAAGCGACTCACCGAGAACCGGCGACTGGCCTAGAAGAGGCTTCGTCGTCTGTTTTGGACCTCGGATGCCTGTCCTTTTCTTTGTCTTTGCGTTTTTTATAAATTTCGGTCGTCGGTTGTTCCGACGGCATTATGTAATTAAACCTTCGGCCAAAATAATGTAAAGCAAAATCAAACCGATGTTTAACAGTGCATTTATTGAATCTAGCACAAAACAGACAACTGGTAACGTCGTGGTCAGGGCCTAGGCAAGGAATACAGTAAGAGTGAAAGTCCTTATGAGGTATTTGCTTCCCACAAGAAATACAATTATTAACTTTTACTGACATCGGTCTGAAGCAAGAAAAAGTTACCCCAATGGGGTACTTAGCTTTATTGAAGACTTCGGTTCTGAAACTCAATTTTGAAAATCTCAGGAGTTGGCTGACCAGCACTTGCGAACTGCTTTTGCTTTGGGCACCGCATGGCAAGAAAGACTGAAGAAAATGGCATTGGTTGCATCTTTTATACCCCTGGCGCACTGACGTCAGGGAAGAGGTGACAGCAACTGACACCAGACCAAGACTTTGGAACTCGGGCCGACTGTGGGTCACCTGCCAGCAGGATAACCGAAGTGTAATGACTGCAACAGTGAAACACGATGAACATCATCCTAGATCTGGTAGTCACAAATATGGGAGAATGCTGCACCTCCTCCCCCAGTGCTATGTTCTCATTTGTAAGATCAGATCGCAAAGTGGTTTCCCTTGAAATAAAAGTAAAACTAGCCCCCTGCCACCCAACACCAAAACCTTTAAGAATTTCTCTATGGTAAATTACCCACTATTAAAGGATGGCATGGCTAGTTTTCAAGCTTCCCCAAGTACAGAAATCAGAAAAACCTATGCAGAAGCATACACAAAGCCATGTATGACCATACAGACAACTGCACAAAAACAGCAGTACCAGACATAAATAAACCCAGGTCAAACCACAAAAAGAAGCCACATTGGTGGACCCTTAGTATTAATAGGTTGTAAAAAAAAAAAAAGAAAACCCTGTCGAAGTAAGAGGAAATGTGCCAACAGATAAACAAGTCCCTCATTAGTCTAAACAAGCAAATCAGGATACTATTCAAGTCTCTGACAGCAGACTGAGGTAAAAAATAGCCTCTAAAGCTAAGGATAACCAAAATGTTTTTTTTCAGTTATGGCCGCAATCCTAAGGGCAACACCCAACAATGTGTGGAATTAGTTGTAGATGGCATTACCTATACTCACCCAGAAGACATGGCAAATCTGCTGGCTGACAAATTCAGCTCAAATTTCACCTCCCCAATCACCCCCAGCTCTCCCCCCAAAAGTACTTTCCACCATCAATTATCACCAAAGAACAGGTTGCCACTGCACTGCCTAAAGGTAAAAACATGGCTTCAATAACAATATACCCAGTTGCTTCTTAAACTGCTTAAATCAGGACTTATCAGGCCCATTAGGCTCTCTGTTTAACCACTGTCTCTGTACTGGCTATGTCCCAAAAGAGTGGAGGACAGCAATAGTCATCCCTTACATAAACAGGGACCATTTACTGACCGGGGAAATTACAGACCCCTTAAGTTTGACTAGTCTTATATGCACGGCCATGGGAAGAATAATCATGGACTAGATAAATAATGACAGGAAACCAGCAAACACTGGACCAGACCCCAATTTGGCTTTGTAAAACGACAGGTCATGCCTACTGAATCTGGATTCATCACTAAGGCTATGGATGAGGGTAAAACAGTACATTCTGCCTATCTCCACCTGGCCAAGGCATTTGACACAATTCCCCACTCAGGTATTATAAATAAACTCACAAAACTGGACATAAATGCACCAGATGGATAGCCAATTGGCTCATGGACAGAGCACATGGTTAAAGTGTGTGAATCCACATCCAGCAAGAGGCCAGTTACTAGTGATATGCCACAGGGCTCAGTACTGGGACCACTCCTGTTTAGAATATACTTCTCTGAAGTCAAGGCAAATGTGGAAGGCTTCTGGATGACAAAGTTTGCCGATGACTACAAGCTGGAGGCAATCGTTGAATCACCCAATGATGTAGACATCCTCCAACAGGGTCTAGATCAGATAAATGATTTGTGCTAGAACCATGGCCTAAAATTAAATACAAAAAAAAAAAATGCATCATCATAACCTTTGGGAAGTCAGACACCCCTGCAAATTACATCAATAGTGCAACCCCACCCCTTAAAGTGGACTCAGAAGTGAGAGATCTAGGTACGCAGAAAGTAGCCTGAACTTTGACCACCATGTGTCCACAGTGGTGAGGAAATCCTTTTATGTGGCACAACTTATAAGTAAAGGTATGGCATCCAGATCCAAGGAAATTATAGTAACACTGTACTCAGCCCTCATTAGACCAGTAACTGAGTACAGTGTGCTATTTGGCATGTACTTGACTAGGCACTTACAGGAGCTGGTGCGACCTCAGAGGTTCCTCACAATGAAAATAAAGTGTGTAAAAAACATGAACTATGCAGCTAGACTAAAAGCTCTATCCCTTTACTCTTTCCCCTACCGATTATTAATGGGTGACCTACGCTTGACCTATAAGGCACTCACAAATCCAGCCCTGATGGAGCTGCTACACATCCACAAGTCAAACAGCATGAGGGTCACCCAATCTAGGGATCTAAACTTAAGAGACTCAAACAAAACATTCTGGAGAGAGAGAGATGTATGTCTCAGAGATTGCCCCTTCTTGGAACAGGCTTCCTATTCACATTAAGCAGAGCCCTTCCCTGACGCTCTTCAAATGCAATTTGGATCAATGGATGGGGAATCATAAATTCACACCTTGGGTAGTGCCTATGTCCCTTATGGACAAGGGCAATCTGTAAGATACTCAATATACAGGCACAAATCCATGCTATCTTCTTGCCCCCTCGGCCATATATTGGTAAAATTGGGTTATATTTGCTAGGCTTGTAAGGGCACTTAAGTTGTTAGCCTTGTAATCGCCTGTGAACCGTTATAGAATACAATTTTTTTCCCAAATTTATCAAAAGCCTTCATATCCTTTTCAAAAGGAGAGTGATTAGTATTAACTTAATGTTTAGTAGCAGCTAGAACCAGAAAAGTAATACTTGATGGGTCTGATCTGGGATGAGTATATAAAAGTTTAAAGAAAGACATTTTATACAGTCTGCTTTTTCAGGCCAGCAGGCTGGCTGTCAGGCAAGGTACAGGCTGTGACCAAAACATCTTCCCAAGCAGAAAGCACAGGAGACATTTCTGGAAATTCCATTTGTAACCAATCATACTACTTCCTGAGGGACTGAGAAGCTCAACCGTATTCACACTGAAAAATCTGTTTCATTCTAGAAATAAAGAGAAAGAGAGGTGATTCCTTCAAGGGGGCTAAATGAAGTTGTACTCTCCTCAGCATCATAATCAGAACGCTGTGCAGACTCTCTTGAAACTCTTCATAAAATGAAGAAACCTTTTCTTTGTTACTAGAAATAGCCATACAGGAAGGGTCAGCAGCCTGCACTAAATTCTGAATCAAACTCCAAAACTTAACTCCTGTCCAGAGAAACTGAAAAAGGAGAAAAAAGTTATGTACTCGCCATAACTTTCCATGTGAGTTGTTCATCTCACCTTCATTCTTACTGATGGGTTTCAGAGCCAACCTTCGGCTCTGACTTGGCCAAATGCAAAAGCTCGAGGTCTTCAACCAGTTCGTGGCCTACTCCCTCCTATCCCATGATGCACTAGTGCTTCCCTCAGATCTTGTTTGCTGCCAACTAAGGGGACTAGATAATTTCCCAATAGTAGTATCACAGGATATACTAGACAAGGACTAATACCGCCAAGACTTCTCAACTTCTCGGTCCCCCCAAAAAAACTGGTAGGGGGTTTGGAGGGTGGGAAGTAAGAATGAAGGTGAGATGGACAACGTACATGGAACATTATGGTGAGTACATAACTTCTTTATGTGAAGTTGTTCTCTCTCGCTTTCATTCTTACTGATGGGTTAGCGTCCCAAGCACCATCTTTCTCGGGGGTGGCTCATGGGAGTATATTCCTCAGGACAGTGGAACCAAAGGAGGCCCTGTCCCTGGAGGTCCTATCTACTTTGTAATGAGTGATAAAGCAGTGGCCTTGACCAAGTAGCTGCTGTACAAATGGTATCTATTGGTAATTTAGCCAAAAAGGCTGAAGAAGTGGAGACAGCTCTAGTTGAGTGGGCCTTTGTTTTGTGTTGTAATGGCGCATTGACTGAACTGTAAATAAAGGAGATACAATCTGTTAACCATTTTGATAAAGTGGTTTTCACCACCAGAGCACCCTATGAATCCGAGAAGGAAATGAAAAGCTGTTCAGATTTTCTAAAATCCTTGGTTTTATCTAAAAAAAAAACAAAGCTGCCTGTGGACATCAAGCTTGTGCAGCATCTACTCCATCTTATTGCTATATTTAGGGAAGAATACAGGAGACTCTATAGCCTAATTGAGACTAGTGTCTGAGCATACCTTTTATAAAAATGAGAGTTGTCCGAAGAGAAACTCATCATTATGAAAAATCAAATATGGAGGTTTAATGGACAAGGCCTGTAACTCTGAAACCCTCCGAGCAGAAGTGATGGCTACTAGAAATATGGTTTTTCATGACAGATAGTTCAGGTCACAAGAGGAGGCTGGTTCAAATGGGGGTAGGATGACCCGTGAAAGAAAAAAAAGTTATGTCTTACCATAACGTTCCATCTGTACTGTTGATCCTCATTCAGTCATTACGTATAATGTTCCATCTGTACTGTTGATCCTCATTCAGTCATTACGTATGGGTATCGGTTCTGACCTCGGAACTGAGCCAGCCATCTTTCAAGCTCGCATCAGCTACAAACTTCTCAAGCTAAACTCTTAACCAGAATTCCCCTCTCCCTGTTACCTCAGATTGAGTTTGCAAGTCAAAGGAAGGTAGAGGCTACTTCTGGTCAAATGACCTAACAGAACTGGATGGTGAGATCCACTAGAAGCCACAGGAGGGGGAAGGAGGAAGGGTCATAATGACTGAATGAGGATCAACAATACAGATGGAACATTATGGTAAGATACAACTTCTTTATCTGATATTGTTAATCCTCGTTCATTCCTTCCGTATGGGACAGAGTCCCCAGCTACCTCTAGTCCTAGGAGGCTCTCATGGAAGGACATTCCTGAGCACCATAGAACCAAAAGATGCTCTTCCCCTGGAGGCCAAATCCAATTTGTAATGATTGATGAAGGTATGAGGCATAGCCCAAGTTGCAGCTGTACAGATGTCATGTAATGAAGCTCTGGCATGGAAGGCAGTAGAAGTTGCCACCGACCTTTATGGTAGTAGGCAATGGAATATTACGTTGTGTATAAATGAAGGTCACAAGGTCTTTCAACCATCTAGTTAATGTGACCTTAGCAACAGCACATCCTAATCTAGGTCCAAAATAGGCCAAAAATAACTGGTCTGATTTACGAGAGGCCTTAGTCCTGTTTAAGTAGAAGTGAATTTGCCTGTGAATATCTAGGGTATGTAGGCAATACTCTCCTTTGTTTGAATGATTGGGGAGGAAAACTGGCAATTCAATGGTTTGATTAATGGACATTTCAGAGATCACTTTTGGCAGAAAAGAAGGATTAGTTCTCAAATCTCTATGAAAAATCAAATATGGACTCTTGATGCATAAGGCTTGAAGCTCAGAGATACATCTGGCAGAAGTAATGGCGACCAAAAAAAAGAAGTTATGTACTCACCATAACGTTCCATGTTGGTAGTCCATCTTACCCTTCATTTTTACATATGGGTTCAGAGCCGATCCTCGGCTCCGACTTGGCCGATTTTCAAGCTCGAAGACTTCTGGTTGGCTCGTGGCTAAGCAAGTATCCCATGGTGCACCAGTGCAATCCCCAGATCCTGTTTGCTGCTCACTAGAAATAGAAAGAAACCCCTAACCAACAAACCAATACTAAAGGGTCACCGACCAAGAAATTTACAGTATTACCTCCAGATCTTCCAGGATGGGGGCAGGAGGGAGGGAGGGTTGGTAAAAATGAAGGGTGAGATGGACTACCAACATGGAACGTTATGGTGAGTACATAACTTCTTTATGTTAGGTAGTCCAATCTCACCTTCATTTTTTACATATGGGACAGCGTTCCCTAGCGCCTTATTCTTGGGTGGCTCATTGGAAGATGCTCTTGAGCACCGTGGAGTCAAAGGATGCTCAACCCCTAGAAGCCAATTCCAACTTAAAATGCGTAATGAAGGTGTGAGGGGTAGCCCACGTAGCTGCTGCACAGATATGATCAATTGGTACCCTGGCTTGAAAGGCTGCAGAGGTAGACAGAGACCTGGCAGAGTGAGCCTTGATCCTGTGGGATAAAGATTTGCCCCCCCGAACTGTAGATGAAAGCTATGCAACTCAAAATCCAGTTAGACAATGTCATTTTAGAAACTGGTAAGCCCAATCTGGAATCGGAAAAAGAAACAAACAACTGGTCTGACTTCCGGAATTCTTTGGTCCATTGCAAATAAAAACATAGCTGTCTGTAAACACCCAACTGGTGGAAACGATATTCAGCTGCATTGCTATGACTGGGAAAGAAGACTGGAAGCTCAATGGACTGGTTCAATGTGGCAGAACAACAAACTTTGGGAACAAACGAAGGGTTGGTACATATAGAAGCCCTGTCTTTATGAAAAATTAAATAAGGTGGCTTAATAAACAGGGCATGTAGCTCAGAAATATGTCTGGCTGATGTAATACTACAAAAAGTAGAAAACAATGAAACCAATTGCCTAAACAATCCGACCAACAAGCATAAAAGGCAAAGGTACAAAGAGAAGAGGCTCGACTCCTTTGTTACACGTAACGCACTTTATTGGAACTCACAAAACTCCAAAGCACATTAACGCTTTTCCTAAACACCCTGCATTTTCGTTTCAAATGACTTCTTCAGATCAGAGTTAATGTGCTTCGGAGTTTTGTGAGTTCCAATAAAGTGTGTTACGTGTAACAAAGGAGTCGAGCCTCTTCTCTTTGTACCTTTGCCTTTTATGCTTGTTGATGTAATAGTTACCAAGAACAGAGTCTTCCAAGACAAGTACTTTAAGGAAGCTGAATGAGACAGTTCAAAGGGAGGGGGGATGTTAGTTTGGACAACACAAAATTTAAGTCCCAAGAAGCCACAGGTTCCTGTAAAGGTGGTCTCTGTAAAGTGGCTCCTCTCAAGAAAGTTTTACATAACTTATGAGACAAAAGGTTAACATTTGGAGATCGCAAATAAAAATGTGAGATGGCCACCAATTGTACTTTGATGGTGGCTGCGGCAGATCCCTGCTGAAAAAGCTCCAAAAGGAATTCCAGAATTACGGGAACGGGAGCAGTGTAAGGATCCACTTTCATTTTCTGTGCCCAAATAGAGAACTTTTTCCATTTACTGTCATACAGCCTTCTGGCTGATGGTTTATGCAAGGATAAAAGAATATGGGACACTGATGACGAAACATCATGAAGCCTGACAAGAGATGGAAATGGTGCAGCCAAGCTGTCAATTTGAGGGTGTAGAGAGAGGTGTAGCGAACCCGATTTGTGGGTCAATAGATCTGGAACTGGGTCCAGGATTCAAGGATCGTCCAGAAGAGGCTCGAGGAAGGGGAACCAGATCTGACTAGGCCAGTAAGGAGCAATGAGGATTAACTTGCTTCCCAGCCGGTTGGCTTTCTGTATCACTTTGGGGATAACAGGGAATGGAGGAAAGGAATAGAGAAGTCCTGTGGGCCAATAGTGGACCAGAGCACCTCTGGGTGCTTCCCCCGGAGGGGGATTAGCGAAAAATAACTGCTGCACTTGGCATTGACTGGACTGGCAAAAAGGTTGCAGCAAGGTTGTCCCCATTTTCGGAAAATCTGTTCCACTATTTCCCGTTTCAGAGACCACTCGTGGGGCAGCAAGATTGCCCGGCTCAGCTTGTCGGCTATCACGTTGGTTATCCCTAGAATGTGCATTGCCACCAGAAAGCGCTGGGAAGAAATCGCCCATTCCCAAACTCGCATGGCCTCTCGTCAGAGTGGGTAAGATCTGGTACCGCCCTGTTTGTTGATATACCACACAACCGACATGTTGTCCGATTGTATCGCAATCGTCCCTGGAGGAAGAAGGTCCTGAAGTGCTTGCAATGCCAGAAGCACCACTCATCTCCAGAACGTTGATATGCAGATGAGCCTCGTGTTCTTGCCATGTGCCATGAATATTCCTGCCAAGATAATGCCCCCCACCTGACCTGGGAGGCATCTGTGGTCACAGTGGCAACGGGTTGGGCAGGCACAAAGAGAGCTCCCGTGAACAAGTTGTTGGCGGCTATCCACCAACGAAGGTCCTTTTTGCATGATTCCGTCAGCAGAATAAGGTGATTCAGCAGTAGATATTGGAACGACCACTGGGAGAACAGGAGCCATTGAAGGATTCTCATGTGCAACTTGGCTAAAGGTATTAACAGAACGGTTGAGGCCATCATTCCAAGAAGTTGAAGGATCCACTTTGCTTTGACCTTCCGAAGCGGAAGAAGTTGCTGAACTTGTGAGATGAGGTTTTGTGCTCTTTCGGTGGGAAGACAAACTGTCAT
Source organism: Protopterus annectens (assembly GCF_019279795.1). Classification (NCBI taxonomy): domain Eukaryota; kingdom Metazoa; phylum Chordata; order Ceratodontiformes; family Protopteridae; genus Protopterus; species Protopterus annectens. Next base: position 412,098,646 of record NC_056733.1, on the reverse strand, counting down.
AGCCACTGTCTCTACCTCTGCGCTTATAAAAATTACAGATTGCGAGGGCAGTGATGCAGATTTTTCCAAATTTATGGAGATCCCTAGTTGAGCACAAAGCTGGATGGTGGCGTCCCTGTTTTGGAGAAGTAGATGCCTGGTGGGGGCAGTCAGGAGCCAGTCGTCCAAATACAGAAACACCTGGAATCCCTGACGTCTCAGGTGAGCTGTCACTACTGCCATGCATTTGGTGAACACCCTGGGAGCTGTGGTGAGACCAAAGAGCAGAGCATGATATTGATAATGGCTGGCTCCCAGCCGGAAGCGCAGATACCTCCTGGACGACTTGTCCATTTTTATATGGTAGCAGGTGCCTTGGAGATCTAGAGAGCACATCCAATAGTCTTTCCTTAACGGGAGTATCGAGTGCAGTGTTACCATCCGAAACTTGTCTTTTTTCACAGATTCGTTTAATCTGCTGAGGTCCAATATTGGCCTCCAGTCTCCGGTTTGTTTTGGGACTAAAAAGAGCCTGGAGTAAGTTCCAGATTCTGTCTTTTTGAGAGCAACTTGTTGATCTCCACAGTTGCCTGATTCCTGTGATTGGGCGGAACCTCTGGGATCTTCTTGGGAACAAACGGTGGAAGGTAAAAGGGTATGATGTAGCCTCTGGTAAAAACTCTTTGTACCCACTTGTCTTAGGTTATATTTAGCCAGGCTTCTGAATACAAAGAGATGCAACCCCCGACTGGCCCCAGAGAAATGCAGTCGGCCCCCACATCAGGAGCGCTGATAAGCCCGCCCTCGAAAGGAACCACAGCCTTGTTGGTATTGTGGACCGCCCCTGCCTCTAGGGCAACATCTACTATTTCCTCCTTCTCTGCCTCTGAAGGAGGATTCACTCTGTGTGTCCGGAAAGGCCCTGTGGGACTTTCTGAATCACATCTTACCTTCCCTTTGACCTTTGGGGTATGGTCGAGAGGGAACGGTAAAACGGACTCCAACGGCAGAGTCTTTCCTTCCTGTTCACACCGAGTGAGTGTTTCTTCACCTTGGAACCAAACAAGGAGGAACCATTAAATGGGACGTGGGTGAAGGTGGACTTAAAGGGCTCCGCAAAATAACACAAGCGCATCCAATGGTGCCTAAGGGCAACTCCTGAACCCGCTGCTCTGTTCGCTCCATCAGCCGCATGAGAGATAAGCAGCATGGAGGAGTTAACTACCGAATTTAGGGTGGGCAACTGAGCAGAGATCCTATCCGGGACTCCCTCAGGACAAGCACCCTGTATGGAATCTCAACTCCTTGAGATGATCTCTCTGCAACCTCGTGAAAGGGTTAAGATAGTTCAGGGATCGAAGTGTAAAAGCCACTGAACTAAATACAAACTTCCCAAATCTGTCCATCTGTCGAGACTCCTTGTTTGGGGGATGAACAGAGGAAGAAGTCTCCGCCAACTCCTCCTTCGTGGCTGCCGCCACCACCATGGCATCTACGAGAACGCCCTTAGACAAGAATTATTTTCCAGGAGGGGCAGACACCTTCCGACTAACCAGATCCATTAGCTCGTTAAAAGGTGGAGACACCCAAGAGGCAGAGGGTTGAGACCCGAAAGCCTTCAGGTATACAGACTCCTCATCAGAAGGGTTGACAGTGGGCCAGTCGCACCTCTGTTTAAGGATCTCTAAAATGTCCAAAAAGGAGACATCATAGGACAACTTAGGGGACTGCTCCGACTCATTGAGGTCAGTGTCCGATGTCAGAGACTCATCCTGGGAGTCAATATGCTTCCTCTTGCATACTCTCTTCTGAGGGGGCTCCTCGAAAGGACCTTCTGGGGAGGCCCCAGAAGAGTGGGGGCCACCAGCCGGTGGCTCCTGAGGCTGTGGGTCTCTGCTGTCTCTGGAGAGAGTAGGTACTGAGACCAAAGTGGGAGCCCTGGGGGGAAGAGTGCTTGTACCACTGGCAGGGGCTATAGATTGTGACAGCACACTCATCACCTCAAAAACAGACCTCTCCAGCTCCAAAGACCGTCCCCACTCCGAAGAGACAAAGGATGGTGCCGGAGCCCGAGCCATCGGCTCCGAGATAGATGCAGGGTCCGAGCTCACACTGGCAGAAGCACCGAGAGGAAGGCTCGGAACCGAAGATCGATTCAAACCCTCCCCCTCGGTGCAGACAGAAGAGCTTCGGTCCCTGGACAAGATGGACGGAGTCGAGCGTGTAGGAGCCGAACTCTGCTCCAATGCAACAGCAAGGGGAGCCGGAACAGAGGGTTCCTCCGTTGGTAATGAGCACTCCGGCTCCGAAAAACCAACATGGCTCGGAGGAGGAATCACGGATGATGACAAGACTGGTTTGAGTGGCTCCGGAGCCGATTGGGTCAGAGTCAACAAAAATTTAGGCAGAGCAGACGACTTCAGAGTCTCAGTATTACCCCTCTCCACATCTTCTCCCGAAAGACTCCTGGAAGATGTAGAGGATAAGGTTGAGGATCTCAACCTAGCAGGAACTGGAGATTTGACCATGAAGGAGACCGGTACGGACTCTACAGACTGGCTCCGAGAAGCAGAGTCAACTATTTGCAAGAGTTCAGCAGTCAGCACGGAAGCACCTGTGAACGACTCTGAAACCATGGTACTCTCCTTCAGCTCCGAAGATTGAGTAATCGAAGAGGCACATTTTGTTAATTTGGCAGGCGGCTCCGAAACACCAGCCAGTGCTGGAGAAGACCTTTTTGAAACTTTTGATTTTTAGTCAGATCTTGACTTCGAAGACTTAGACGAAGAAGTCGAAGAACCAGACAAAGCTTCCTCGAAGGTTGGCTTCAAAAGACCCCTGAGTATCAGCTTGTTCTTTCTCTCCTGCAACACTCTAGGAGAGAAAGCATGACAGAAAAAATATGATTTTTGCAAATGGATGGCTCCCAAACAGTAGACACAGCTACTGTGGCCATCCATGACAGACATTTTCTGGGAGCACTTCATACATTTTTTAAACCCAGAGGGTTTGTGATCCTTGCTATCCTTAGACATTGCAACACACAAGCAACCAGAGGAGAAAGAGAATGATGGAGGACTAGGTCCTCTAACTAAAACAGGCCTAGCCGTGCAGAAGAATTACACGAGGACTAGGTCCTCTAAGTTAAACGGACCTGGCCTGGTGTAAAAAAAAAAAAAAACTAGGTCTTTCACTAAACAGACAGATTCAGTCATACAGGAAAAAACTTTCAAATAAAAATATGGTGGAGTAGCAACACGAGGTCTAGGTCCTCTAAGTTAAACGGGCCTAGCCCTGTGAAGAACCAGGTCTTCTAATTCAAACAGACCAAGAATACCACAACAAACACACACGCTCAAAAGGTAGGAGCAAAATTCGCAACTGTAAAGTAATTAAGACTTTAGCGGGTCCCCACTAAAGACCACCAGTCAACAATAATCACTTGACAGGAAAATAATCAATAGGAGCCCCTATTGATTAAGAACGGCGAAATAGGCAAACTATCTAGACAATAAATCGCAACTGTGCCTAACTACTGATACACAGGAGACTACTAATACTGGTCACACAAGGCAATTAAGGTAAACCCTATCTGTATACTTTCCAGTAAATAACAGGAAAAAACGAAAACGCCAAAACTAACGATTTAGGCAAAGCGCAACTGCGCCTAACTACTGGTACACAGGATACTACTAATACGTCACACAATAAAGATAAAGCTCTATATATGTATATATTCAGTAAATATGCAAAAAAACACTAGATAATGAAAACTTGCAGCCAAGAGCACATCCGAACTCGTTGACGCGGCAAACGAGATCTGGGGATTGCACAGGTGCACCATGGGATACCTGCTTAGCCACGAGCCAACCAGAAGTCTTCGAGCTTGAAAATTGGCCGAGTCAGAGTCGTGGATCGGCTCCGAACTCATATGTAAAAATGAAGGTGAGACTGGACTACCTAGCATCAAGGTTTTCTATAACAAATATTTGAGGTCGCAAGAAGAAGCTGGTTCGAAAGGTGACACTGTTAGAGCTTGTAGAACTAATGACAGGTCCCATGGTTGAATAGGTTCTCTAAAAGGGGGCTTCCGATGATTCACACCTTTTATGAAGGTTTTTGCATAATCTGTGTGACATAACAGAGGAGTCTTGGACACCCTCATGGAAATTAGATATTGCAGCCAAATGAACTCTAATGGTAGAGGCAGATAGACCCGACTGAAAAAGGTCGGCCAGATATACTAGTATTATCAACACTGGTGCTGAGAAGGGATCTACTTGGTTTTCTTTCAGCCAACAGGTAAATCTTTTCTACTTTCTTAGATAAGTAATTCTAATGGAAGACTTATGAGATGCAATAAGAATGTCCCGTACTGGTAAAGAAAGATCATTCTCCCTGGCAATCAAGGGAATTGGAGGAGCCAAGCTGTGAGCTGCAGGCTGTCCAAATTGGGATGAATCAGGTTCTGCAGATGTGAGATAAACCCAGAGGTTGGATGGAGAATCCATGATTGATCTAGCAGATGAGGCCAAAGGAAGGGGAACCAAATCTGACGAGGCCAACATGGTGCTATGAGGATCACCTTGCTCTTCAACCAACGGGCTTTCTTCAGAAACATGGGAAAGGTGGGAATGCATAAAGAAGACCAGAGGGCCAATCATGGACTAGAGCGTCCCTGGGTGACTGTCCCAGAGGGGGAATCAGGGTGAAGTAGTTGCTGCATTTGTAGTTGGTCGGGGATGCAAAGAGGTCGTATCAAGGACAGCCCCAGTGGTGGAAGATCTCTGCCGCTATCAAGGGATTCAGGGATCACTCGTGAGGTTGTAGAATGCATCTCCTAAGTCTGTCTGTTATCACGTTGGAACTCCCGGGAATGTGCATTGCTACAAGAAAATGATTGGTAGCCATCGCCCATTGCCTTATCCTCATGGCCTCTCGACAAAGGGGGTAAGATTTGGTTCTGCCTTGTTCATTGATGTACCAGACCACCGCCATGTTGTCTGATTGTATCGCAATAGTCACAGACGGCAGCAGGGGATGGAATGCTTGCAATGTCAGAAGCACCAGTTGGGCCTCCAATAAGGACCAAGTGCCTTGGACTGTCTGTCCCTGACATAGCTCCCCCCCACCCCATCAGGAAGGCATCCGTGGTCACTGTAGCCTTGGGCTGCTGGGGGGAGACTACTGTGATGGGTTTAAATCCTGTTTGCACCTGTGAGTTACTCAAATCTTGGCTGAAAGAGGATATTGGAAAGGATACCATTGGGTGAGCAGTAGCCATTGTAGAAGCCTCATGTGAAACCTGGCCAGAGGGACAATGGTGATGGAGGCTGCCATGGAACCCGACAGCTGTAGGACAGAGTGAGCTGTGGATTTCTCCCTTGAAAGGATTGGGATCAGTTGTTGCTTTAGCCTTAGAATAATGTGCTCTGGGACAGATGCTCTGCAATTCTTCGTATCCAAGACCACCTCTATGAATTCTGTGGACTGAGATGGGGTGAGATTGGATTTTTGCCAGTTTATGGTTATGCCTAGCCTTTGTGCAGCGAGGACAGCGTATGCTAGGGCTTCTTCCAACAGATGTCTGGTGGATGCGGAAATGAGCCAGTCGTCTAGGTATGGAAACACCTGGAATCCTTGTAGTCGCAAGTGAGCTGTGACGACTGACATGCTCTTTGTGATCACACTGGGGGCTGCAGAGAGTCCGAAGGGGAATACTCTGAACTGGTAATGACTGGCTCCTGCACAGGACAGAAATCTTCTTGATGGCCTGCCCACTTTTATGTGGTAGTACGCATCTTTTATGTGGTAGTACGCATCTTGAAGATCTATCGAGCACATACAATCGTCTTTTTCCAAAAGCGGGAGGATAGACTGCATTGTGACCATCTGGAATTTTTGTACTCTTACAAACTTGTTCAATACACTGAGATCCAAAATTGGTCTCCAGTCCCCAGTTTTCTTTGGCACCAAAAATAGTCTTGAGTAGAATCCGGATCCTATCTGGTCTGGAGCGACTATTTGGATGACTCTTTTTCTTGGCCATCTCCAGTGCTGCCTCTTCCCTTTGACTGGGTGGAACGTCCGGTAAGTTTTTTAAAGGGACAGGACAAAGATCGAAGGGGATAAGATAACCTCTGGTTATAATCCTTTGTACCCAAGAATCGGTGATGATGGTTAGCCAGGCAGAAGGGTACAAGGAGAAATGACCCCCAACCACCTCCAGAGGAAAGGAGTTGGGCTGCTCTTCAGGAGCACTGGTAGGATTGGCAAGGAAAAGAGTCCCTGGAACCCTGGTTACGCAGACCCCCTCTGCCCCGAAAGGAGAGTCTTCCCTGTGAATTTCTCCCTCTGTCTCTAGGGGAGAACTCAGCCTGTATGTCACGGAAAGGACCCTGAGACTTCTTGAACCACATCTTCCCACTCTTTTGGTTTTGGGAGAAAGCACGTTGAGGGGAAGAATAACGGACACCTACGGCAGAAATGGTCTTACCGTCCTGTTCACATCTGGCCAGTGTGATTTTAACTTTGGGTCCAAACAATAAAGAGGCTACAATGGGAGCGTTAAGAAAGGAAGCCTTAAAGGGTTCCGCAAAACTGCACAAGCGCATCCAGGCTTGTAGTCTCAAGACCACACCTGAACCCGCCACTCTAGCTGCTGATCCTGATGCGTGAGATATCAGTCGCATGGAGGAGTTAGATATTGACTCAATGTTGGCCAGCTGAGATTCCACTTTGTCACGGACTTCATCAGACACCGCACCAGCCAAGGTTTTAGAGAGCTCAGAAATTAGATCCCTTTGTAGCCTGGTAAAGTGTGCCATATAATTCAGGGACCTGATGGCAAAGGTCGCGGATAGCAAAGGTGCACTTTCCTAGCCTGTCCAGGGCCCAGGACTCTTTATTGGGCGGATGGACAGTCTGGCTTTCTTCTTCTGCCAGATCCTTTTTGGTTGTGGCTGCCACCACCAGAGTATCCACAGGAAGACCTTTGGACCAAGGGGGATCTGTATCAGGAGGGGACAAAATCTTATCTGGCCTCCGGGGAATAGCCTTGATGGTGTCAGGAGCCTTCCACGCACACTGCATGATGAGCCGGACCAGTTCATCAGCAGATGGAGTAACCCAGGAGGTAGGGGGCCGGGCGCAAAAGGCCTGCAGGAACACAGACTCCTCAGAGGTCAGATTAGAGGGCTGCCAGTCACCTCTCTGTTTAAAGATTTTGAGGATATCACCAAAGGATACCTCAGAGGGTGACCGCGGGGACCCTTCCCCATTATCAAAGTCTGTGTCTTCAGTGAGGGACTCCTCTGTGGAGTCCATGTGCTTCCTCTTGCACAAACTTTTCAGGTGAACTTCCTCAGAGGGGGAAGTTGGGGAAGACAAAGGAAAGGGGGTTTCCTGTGGGAATACGTCCTGAGGCCCTTGTGCCTGGTGTCCGCTAGGTGAGACTTGTGAACATAACAGTCCAGAGGAGGGCGGTGAGATAGCACAGTATCGCCAGCAGACGCCAGAGCCTTCTCCATCAGTTGGAAGGCTGGTTCACCTGAAGAGTGGTGAGTGTCCAGGACAGGGGTCACCCCTTCCCTAAGTGGCTCAACCTGCCGACCTGGAGTCCCCGGATGGCTGTGAAACATCAAATTACGCATGTCACAACTATCATCCCGGGTCGTAGCATAACTCCCTGCCACAAAGGCAACTGCAGTTCCTTAGTGAGGCCCATAAAGGGAACCATAGAAGGGGAAGACCGTGCTATATCAAGGGGTACCAAAGGCAATGAAGGAGGAGAATAAGAAGGGGTCTTTGGCAATGGGTGATCACCTCCCAAGGAAGGATAGGTCCTGGAGTGCGGGATACCTCTGTCAAGAAGCACTTGATCCACAAGACGCAACATGTGCTCAGAAAGGCTTCTAGTGGACCTCACAGTCACAGCTGAGGGAGAAACAGGTCTATCCACAGAAGAGACAAGCTCGGTGCCCACCTCACCAGTCTGCACCGAGAACAACGGTGCCGAGAGAGACTGGGCTATGGGTGCCTGCACCGAGGAAATCATGGGTGCCGAGGTCACGGTCTGCACTGACAAAAAGATCAGTGCCAAAGTGGTTGTCAGTACCAAAGCTGGAACTGAAAATATCGGTGTCAATAACTGATGCGTCAGTTCAGAGTAAAATATCGGAGCTGATGTGGTTAAGGTCTGCGCCGTGTTAACAGTCTGTGCCGATGCAGTAGTAGTAGTCTGAACCGAGGAGCCCCTCAGTACTGATACAGTAGACGGAGCCGAAATCACAGACTGCGCCAAAGGTCTATGCACCGAAAGCACTGAGGCCAACAGAGTGAGCTCCAAAGCAGAAAGCTTAGCCTTCTTGGGTCTTGGTTGGTGGGAGTCCCAAGCCGGGGACAAAGGCAGACTTGGCCTTTGTAGGATCATCCGATTTTTTTCTTATGGGCTCTAGGAGGGGTTGAAGCCTCCGACCCAGAAATAGTCTCTGAAAAGGGAGCTTTAAGAAGTCCCTTCAGTAACAATTTATTTTTCCTCTCAATCAGAGTTCTGTTGGAAAGGTTCTTACAAATACCACAAGGTGGATCAACAGATAAGTGAGACACACCCAAGCAATAGACACACACAGTGTGTGCATCTGATGTAGGTAATTTGTGCCCACAATCTGAACACCTTTTAAATCCTGGACTACCTTTTTTATCTGCCATAATAGAAAAGAAGAAAGGATACCAGCAATGGTACGAAAGAATATCCGAAGGTAATGAAAAAAGGAAAGGTTTACCAACGATGGTAAGGGAGAAAATACCTCAAGGTAAAAAGTGCAGATTAAAGAGAAGGAAACTCAAGGAAATATAGTCGCTACATGCAATAAGGTAAGAGACAACAAATTAGAAACTTTTCTGACAGCAAAGGTTATATTAGACTAGTCTGACAACAAATATCTATACTTGGCACAAGAGAAGTAGCTTGACACGACCAAATGGCGATGCGGCAAACAAAATCTGAGGTAACAGGGAGAGGGGAATTCTGGGTAAGAGTTTAGCTCGAGAAGTTTGTAGCTGATGCGAGCTTGGAAAATGGCCGGCTCGATTCCGAGGTTGGAACTGATACCCATATGCAAGGAATGAGCAAGGATTAACAATATTAGATCAATATTTAGATTCCATGGAGTAGCAGGGGATTTAATGGGTGGTCTTAGATGTATGGTACCTTTGAGAAAAGCCTTGGAGAGTCTATGTGACATGATATTAGACCTTTGATCACCAAGATGAAAGTTTGAAATTGGCGCCAATTGAACTCAAATGGTTGCTACAGCTGCCACTTCATTGAAGAGCTTAGTCAAAAACTCTAAAATGGATGATACTGAAGCCAGATAAGATCAATGTTGTTTTGGGATGCCCATATTGAGAACCTTTTCCATTTACTGAGATATAACTTTCTGGTAGATGATTTGTGACAGGATGTTAAAATATGCTGAGCTGCATTGGAAACATTCTGATACTTGGCTATATTTGGAATTGGAGCAGCCAAGCTGTCAATTTGAAGGACTGAAGAAAATGATGAAGAGCCCCCGATGAATGAATCAGAAGGTCTGAAACTGGGTCCAGGATCCAAGGTTCTTCCAAGAGATGAGGCTGGAAGAAGGGGAACCAAATCTGATGAGGCCAGTAGGGGGATATTAAAATGATGGTCCTTCCCAGGGCACTGGCTTTCTGTAAAACTTTGGGTATCAGTGGTGCAGGTGGAAAGGCATACAGGAGACCCAGGGTCCAACTGTGTACAAGCGCATCCCTTGGGGCATCTCCCGGAGGGGGGGGGGTTAGGGCACAATAGCTGCTACATTTAGTGTTTGTGGGAGTTACAAAGAGATCGCAGCAAGGCTGGCCCCATCTGCGGAATATCCTTTCCGCTACTTTCTTCAGGGACCATTTGTGAAGCAATCGAATTGCCCTGCTCAGTTTTGTTTGTTATCACATTGGACCTCCCCGAGATGTGCATTATCAGAAAGTGCTGGCTGGATATCGCCCACTGCCATACCCTCAGGGCCTCTCGACATAGGGGGTAAGATTTGGTCCCTCCTTGTTTATGTACCAGACTACTAACATATTGTCTGTATCGCAAAAGTACCTAGAGGAAGAGAGTCTTGAAAGGACTGCAATGCTAGAAGTACCGCTCTCATCTCTAGTGCGCTGATATGCAGGTTGGCCTCGTGTTGTTTCCATGTGCCTTAGGCTGTTCTTCCCTGATAATGCCCCCTCACCCTATCAAGGAAGCATCTGTGGTCACTATGGCAATCTGTGTAGGTAAAACAAAGGGAGAGCCTATCGTTACCCAATGCGATGTTAGCCACCACCGAAGGTCCTTGCAGGAGCTTGTGATCATAATCTGATGATACATTGGAAGATCTTGAAAGGTCCATTGCTTGAAAAGGAGCCATTGTAGTATGCGCATGTGCATCTGACCCAATGGGATTGCAATAATTGCTGCAGCCTTCCTGCCAAACTATTTCAGAACCATAGACGCTGGGGCTTTTTGTTTTAAGAGAAGAGTTTGAACCTGCTGTCGAAGAGTAGACACTTTTCTGGTGGAAATTGTAAGGTCACAGTGGTGGTATCTAAGTCTGCTCCTATAGAAACGGTGTTCTGCGATGGCAATAAGGCAGACTTTTTTAAATTTATGGTAATCCCCAACTGGTTGCATAGATTCATAGTGGTGTCCCTTGCTTGAAGGAGTTGATGCCTGGTGATGGCGGTAAGGAGCCAGTTGTCTAGTTATGGAAACACCTGGAATCCTAAATGTCTCAGATGAGCCATGACTACTGCCATACATTTAGTGAATACTCTGGGGGCTGTAGTGAGACCAAGGGCAGAGCTCAAAACTGGTAATGACTGCCCCCCAGCCAAAAGCGCAGATGATTCCTGGATGGTCTGACCATTTTTATGTGGTAGTACACATCCTGGAGATCTATAGAGCACATCCAATTGTCTTTCCCTAAAAACGGGAGTACTGACTGTAGCGTGACCATTCAGAACTTTGTCTTCCTCAGTGATTTGTTCAGTCTGCTGAGATCCAGTATGGGCCTCCAGTCCCCTGTTTTCTTTGGAACTAAAAAGAACCTTGAGTAAGCTCCAGATCCTATCTGGTCTGCTGGGATTAGTTGGTTGACTTTTCCAGCAATCTTTGAATCTCTATGGTTGCTTGTTTCCTGTGACTGGGTGGAACATCTGGAATTTTTCTTATTCAGGGAGGTGGGGTGGAAAAGGGAATAGTGTAACCTCTGGATACGATGCCTTGTACCCAGCTGTCTTTTGTTATTTTTAGCCAAGCAAGTAGGTACAAAGATAAGCATCCCTCGACTGCCTCCAGAGATGGACAGGCGGGCCCTCCTCTCAGGAGCGCTGATAGGGCTTTCTATAGAACTGATCTCTGTTACCCTGGTTCTGCGGACCCCCTCTGCCATGTGAATGGCGTCTTCCATTATTACCCTAACCTCTGCCTCTGGAGGGGAGTTCACCATGAGTGTCCTGAAAGGATCCTTGACTTTTACTGACCTACATCTTTCCTCCCTTTTGACCTTTGGGGTAAGGTCTGGTAGGTGTGAAAAACGAACTCCGACAGAGTCTTTCCATCTTGTTCACTCCTGGTAAGCATTTCTTTCACTTTGAGTCCAAAAAGGGACGAGCCATAGAATGGGGTGGTGATAAAGGATGACAAAGGGCTCCGCAAAGGGACATAAGCGCATCCAGAAATGTCTCCTAAGGATGATTCCTGTACCCGCTGCTCTGCTCACTCCATCAGCAGCATACAAAAGCAGATGCATGGGCGAGTTTGTTAGGGAATTGAGGGTAGAGAGCTGTGAAGATATTTTCTCTGAGACCCCCGCAGCTACTGAACCCTGTACAGTATCTCCTAGCTCTTTTAGAAGAGATTTCTGCAATCTAGTGTAATGCATCACATAATTTAGCGACCTAACAGCAAAAGTCGCTGAAGTAAACATGCACTTTCCATATCTGTCCATGATCCTAGACTCTCTATTAGGTGGATGGGCAGATGTCGAAGTTTTGGATAACTCCTTGGTGGCTGCTGCCACCACCTTGGCATCAACAGGAACTCCTTTTGTTAGAAAAGCCTTGTCCTGGGGTGAGGTAAAGTTATTAGGCCTCTGAGGGACAGGTTCCATGGTACCCGGGGACTCCCACACCTTTTGACAAACCACTTGCATTAGCTCATCGAAAGGCGGAGACACAAGTGGTGGAGGGCTGGGACCCAAAAGCCTTCAGGTAGACTGACTCATCATTAGTAGGGTTGCTGGGCTGCCAGCCACCTCTCTGTTCAAGAATTTCCAAGATATCTCCAAAAAAAGAGATCCACAGAGGGGGACCATGTACACCCTTGACTCATCTAAGTTGGTGTCTGAAGTGACGGATTCCTGTGGGGAGTCCAGATGCTTCCTCTTGCAAAGTCTTTTCCTGGGAACCTCCTCAGTGGGAGCTTCTGATGAGGTCTCGGAACAGCAGGGCTCGCCCAATAGGGCATCCTGATGCTCTGGGTCCCTACTCTTTTGTGGAACCAGTGAAGCAGAGTTAGACGCAGGTGTTTTAGTGGAGGAGGTTGCTGGTTCAAATGATGTGTGTGCCCGAGGAGACAACATTCTCCTCATAAAATCGAAAGCCTTCCAGCTCCAATGCAAAGGAACCCCGGGATCCGAAGAAATAGGTGATTCACCTGACACCGAAGCGGTGGCTCCTAGCCCGAGATAGATGCCAAACCCACCCACGCCGAAGCCCCAAGAGGCAAAGTCGAAATCGAAAAGTTGGTTCGACTATCCACTCCGGACCCGACCGGTGAGTGTCGGCTTCTAAACTCCACAGTCAGCACCGAATAAGTCTGCGCTGTTGGAACAGACAGGCCTGGAACAGGTGTCGGCACAGACGGTTCCACGATCAACAGCTCCGAACACTCCAGCTCAGAAACCTCGAGTCAGGTCAGAGGAGGAACAGAAGAAGCAGGAAGGGTTTTGGACAGTTCCAAAGCCCCGAGGGTCGACCCCGACAAAAGTTCGGCCAGCACTGGTGTCTGCAGAAGCCTCTGCACCATAGGATCCACATCCATGTCCGAAAGCCTTAAGGACCGAGAAGAGGCTACAGATGACACCACTGATTGAAGGATAGGCGATTTGACGGTAGGAGATACCGGGCTCCAATACTGGAGACTGGCTCCTACCAACAACAGTCAGTTCCAAAACTTGGGGAGCCGAGGCAGATGGTTTATCTGTCACTGTAGAAGTCAATGAACCTTTCTTCGGCTTCGAACCAGAAGTTGTTTTTGAAGATTTTGACGTCTTGTCCTGGGTATTGTCTTTGTCCAGTGATTCTTGAAAAGAAGATTTTACTAGACCTCTAGCAATCAACTTACTCTTCCTTTCATGCAACACTCATCTGCTAAAAGAATGGCATACGGAACAGTCCTCTTGCAGGTGAACCTCACCTAAGCAATAAACACATTTTGAGTGTCCATCAGTTACTGACATCTTTTGTCCACACTTAGGCCATCTCTTAAATCCAGACTTTGATTTCTCTTGCTGAGACATGCTGCAAAGAAGAAATAATCCATACAACAAAAAACTATGCATTTTGGTCAGAACACTACCTTATATATATATTATATATAGATGCCCTAAAAAAATACGGGCTTTAACAATAACCTATAACTAAGCACGCACACACACACACACACACACACACACACACACACACACACACACACACACAGGGACAGTTATAAAGCCTTCTAATTTAAACAGGCAATATCAGCCCTTTTAAAGCACAACTTAGCCCAATAAAATGGGCTCAAAGGAAGAAATTCGCCTCTAAGTTTAGGCTAGCAAGAAAACACAGCAAATAACTATGAAATATATATATATATATCACACTAAATAGGGAAGGGAGTTTTTAACTAGGCCTAATAAAATGGCCACACAACAAAGAAAAATTCCTATAAACTAAGGATTGTGCAAGCACTATAGATAATTCTCTCCTATATCAACTAACTAATCTAAAGTACTACTAGCTAAATTTGAAAGAAAAAAAGTTTACAATAAAGTATAATAACAAGACAAATACTTAAATTAGACTGGCCAGAGTTGGTGAAACGCACAATCTGTTGCAGCAGCAAATGAGATCTGAGGGAAGCACTAGTGCATCATGGGATAGGGAGTAGGCCATGAGCTGGTTGAAGACCTTGAGCTTTTGCATTTGGCCGAGTTGGAGCAGAAGATCGGCTTCGAAACCCATCAGTAAGAATGAAGGCGAGAGAACAACTTCACATAATATGTTTAAGTATTTGTTCCTTTTTGACAGGAATTCTTAAGAAACAGGCCCAGGACTGCTGACAAAGATTTCGCAAAGGATTGGCATACGTTTCTGGCTAGACAAGAGATACATTCTCTGCCCTTTTTCCCAGGCCAACAAGAGTGGCTCTCATTTGTCCACCAAGTGCATTTCAACAGCAACAGAGGATATGTCTAACGCCTGGATCCATGGTGGCTGCAGTGAATACACCAGCAGGACCCATGCCAAAGCTGGTAAAAGTAAAATTAATAGATTTTTTTCTGAACAAAAAGTGGTTTAACAAAGTTTTAACAACTTATTACAGAAATGAAACACTGACAATTCTGTGACAGTCATTACAGGCACTTATTTCCTACTTTAAAAGTTAATATTTTAAAGACAGAGTACAATTTCTGTCACAAAGGGAAACATGGAAGGTTATTTCCCTGAAGGGAATGCATCTACCCAGCAGTGGAACACAGATAGCAGACCATTGATCCCTGAAAGCCCCCAGAGGAGCATTCTCTCCAGGAAAGCTCTGAAAGGCTCGGCACCCAAACCTGTCTTTTAGTCAGCTCAGCACCTGCTGACAAATGGTTTGATCATGTGGAAGGTGTCCTGAAGCTTTGGAAGCTGTCCTTCTGTTACATCCTTGGTAGGATAAAACCCTCAAAGCTTAGGCTGCTACAGCAGTGATCCATATAACTAACATTAGATTTGCCTTTTACTAGAAACACATAATGGAAGGGTCAGGATACTGAGCTAAGACCAATAAGTCACTCCATTCAGGAATAACTGACACAGAAGAGACATATGTCTTAAGTTTTTGATTCTTTTTGACAGCAATTTCTGAACAAAAAAAAAAAATGCAGACCCACACTTGCCCATTTGTCAGGGGAAAACCTTCCTAAGGACTGGTAGAGTGGCATTCTCTGATCCTTCTCTCAGGATCAAAAACAACTGCTCTCCCTTGCCAGGCAAGGGTACTCCCAACAGCTGCAGATGACATGTCTAAGCCCCCAGTCCATGGTGGCTGTAGGAACTATGCCAGTGGGAGGTAGGGAAAAAGATGAATGGTCAGAGGAAAGTACAGTTTTGTACCTACCATAAATGTAGATGTTCGAGTGTTCACACTGCTGCAGTCATTACACTTGGGTTATCCTGCCGTCATGCGGTCCCGCAGTCGGCCGAGTTCCAAAGTCTTGGTCCAGCGTCAGTTGCTGTCGCTTCTTCCCTGACGTCAGTCCGCCAGGGGTATATAAGATGCATCTGACGCCATTTTCTTCAGTTTTTCTTGCCCCAGATGTCAGGTGCCCCCAAGTAGGTAGGCAATACATATTAGTAATAAAATATATATATATAAAATAAAAAGAATACCTTCAGTTACAAGCAAATACACCACAAAGGTTGTATAGGATAGAAAGGTATAGATAAGTCCAGCTAGGACAGAAGGGATGGAGGGAGGGTAACCTGGACTGCAGCAGTGTGAACACTCGGAACATCTACATTTATGGTAGGTACGAAACTGTACTATGTTCATCGTGTTACACTGCTGCAGTCATTACACTTTGGTAGAATCCCAAAGCTAAGGTTGGGTGGCTGGTCTATAAAGAGTTAGGATCGGCTATGAGGCCCTGCAGAACTTCAGTGGCGACTCCTGCTCTGGATTTAGAGTAAAGAGGCAAGTGGTAATGCTTGGTAAAGGGGTGCACTGAACTCCAAGTTGCAGCCTCTAAAATTTCCTTGGTAGGTACTCCTCTGAGAAAGGCCGTGGAAGTGGCTGTTGCCCTGGTGGAATGTGGCCTAATGTTATTAGGGACTGATTTTCCATGCTGTGTGTAGAATTAACGAATACAGTGTCCTATCCATTTGGAGTTAGTCTGCTTTGAGATAGCCTTGCCCTGTGTTCCTGCAGCATATGCTACAAACAGTTGCTCAGTTTTCCTGAAAGCTTTTGTTTTGTCCAAGTAGAAGCGTAGCTGCCTGTGTATGTCCAAAGAGTGCAGAAGTTTCTGCCTTTATTCTGGGGGTTTGGATAAAAAGTTGGCAAATGTATGGTTTGGTTAAGAGCCACACTAGATACCACCTTTGGCATAAAGGTAGGGTTTGTCCTTAAAGAAACCCTGTTCTGATGAAAAATTATAAAAGGTTCCACTGCCATTAATGCCTGTAGCTCTGAGACTCATCGTGCTGAAGTTACTGCCAGGAGCAGAGCTGTTTTCCATGTTAGAAATTTTAGATCGGCTGTATTGGCAGGCTCAAAAGGTGGCAGGGTCAGTTTTTCCAAAATGAAATTGAGGTCCCAAGTTGGTGTTGGTGCTCTCCGGGGCAGTCTTATCTTTTTAGCCCCTCTGAGGCACTGCTTTAGCAAAGGATGAGAGAATAAAGGAGGATCCATGTTGTAATGTGCTGAAATGGCAGAGGTGTGGATCTTAATTGATGAGACGGATAGGCCTTTGTCCAGCATCTTACTTAAGCATTGTAAAATCTGAGGAATGTTTGGGACAAGAGGGTCAAGGCTTTGAGCCTGGTTCCAGGTGCAGAATCTCTTCCATTTTTCTGAGTAAGATTTCCTGGTGATAGGCCTCCTGGCCTCCAAAATGACATCCATAACAGCTTTAGAGAGAGATGCTGCCTGTTTGACTAATGAATCTGCCATGCAGCCAGGTTTAGGGTTTTGAGCTGACTGTGCAGGATCTGATTGCTTTGTTGAGTCAGAAGGTGTGGAGTTTGAGGCAAAAATCCATGATGGGCCTTGAGTCAAGTTCTTTAAGATTGGGTACTAGAGTGCTGCCATGGCTAGTCTGGAGCAATCAGGATCATCTGTGGTTTTTGTCTGGCTTTTAGGAGTACCTTTGAAAGGAGAGGCAGTGGTGGGAAGGCATAAACTTTTAGGTTTTTCCAGCTGAACGAGAGAGCATCCACTTTCCATGAATGTGTGTGATAAGTTCTTGTGCAGAATTTTTGTAGTTGGCAATCCAGTGGGGAGGCAAACTATCTATGTCTGGGCATCCCCATTTTTGTGTTACCATGCTGAAGATTTGTGGATTCAATTTCCATTCATGAGGGTCCATGATATTTCTGCTTAGATCGTCTGCCAGAGTATTTTTCTTTCCTGGCAAGAATTGTGCTTGCAGATGAACTTGATAAGTTAGAGCTGTGTTCCACAAGGTCATGGTTTGCCTGCATAGGGTATAAGAATGAGTGCCCCCTTGCTTGTTTATGTACCACATTACTGTGGTGTTGTCTGTCTTTAATAATAATTGTCCTGGATGCAGAAGGTCCTTGAAAGCTGTTAGGGCATTTTGAACAGCCAACATCTCTTTTTGATTGATGTGTAGATGCATTTGGTCTGTGGTCCATTTGCCCTGAATGCATTTTCCTGCCATGTGTGCTCCCCAGGCATAATCCGAAGCATCTGTTGCTGGAGTCTGCCTGGGTGTGGGTAGAGTAAAATGCTGACCCTTGTTTAGGTGACATGCCTGTGCCCACCATCAAAACTCCTGTTGTAGGCAGGGAATCATTGGTATTACGGCTTCTAAACTGTGAGAGTGTTGAGTCCAAACACGTTTTAGGTACCTCTGTAATTTCCTCATATGTAGTCTGGCATATGGTATTAGGAGTATGCAGGATGCCATGAATCCCAGGGCCTGCAGAATTTTTCTTGCAGGGAGATGGGACTTTTTTGCCAGTAATTGAAAACATTTGAGTTAGTTGAACTTGTTTGTCTGGCATGAGATAAGCCATCTGGGCTGTTGTATTTAAGCTGGCACCTAGGAATATAATCTGTTGTGAGGGCACTAGCTTTGACTTCTTTTTGTTTACTGTGTACCCTAGAGAAATTAGCAACCTTTTTACAAACACCAGATGCTTTAGAAGAATGTCCTTTGTCTCTGCTTGAATGAGGCAGTCGTCCAGGTATGGATATATTTGAATTCCTTTTTGTCTGCAAAATGCAATTACTGGTGCCAGGCACTTTGTGAAGACCCTGGGTGCAGTAGATAAGCCAAAGGGCAGTGCAGAGAATTGGTAGTGCATTGTACCAGCTTTGAATCTGAGGTATGTTTTGCAATTTTGTCTGATAGGGACATGCAGGTATGCCTCTTTGAGGTCCAGAGTAACAAGCCAAGCCTTCTTGCCCAGCATGGAAAGAAGCTGCTGTAGTGTCAACATTTTGAATTTCGGAATATCCAGGTAAGTATTTAGAGTTGAAAGGTCTAGTATGGGTCTCCAGGTCTTGTCCTTTCTGGGGACCAGGAAGAGTCTTGAGTAAAATCCTTGTCCTTGTTCCTGTTGTGGTACTTTTTGAATAGCTCTCATTGTGTTGTGGTACTTTTTGAATAGCTCTCATTGTCCATGAGGGCTGAAATTTGTTTTTGTGCCTCTGCCCATTTTGTGGCAGGTCTGGCATTCCTTTTAGCCTTGGTAAAGTGTGAAAGTGGAACCTGTAACCTTCAGACACAATATTCAGAACCCATTTGTCTTGGGTGATTGTTTGCCAGTTTTGAGAAAAAAGTGCTAGTTTTCACCCTAAGGGGGCTGCCAAAAGGGAAGTGCTTGGCGTACGAAGGGGGAAGTCATTGGGACTGTTTCCTGTAAGGTTGAGACTTGTCCTCACCTCCTTTTGGGGTTGAGGTGCCCCACTGTCATTGTCTGTTAGAGCCTTGGGGTTGAGATCTGCCTCTTGGGCACCTGTATCTGCCTCTCTGTGGCCTGTCTGACACTGGAAAGGACCAATTCTTTGTTGGCCAATTTCTGCTAAATCGAGGTGGCTGTACCTGTAAGAAATCTTTGACTGTTTACATAGATTTAGCTTTATCCTCCATTTTCTTTAACACCTCTTCTGCCTTAACACAAAACAAGGCATCATGCTGTAAAGGAGCATCCAGTAATTTTGCCTTAACATGATCAGGTAAACTCTGTTCTTTTAACCAAGCATGTCTTCGAATCACAGAACCTGTAACTGCGGCTCTACAAGAGGCCTCTAAAGAATCAAAACCACATTGCAGAGTATGTTTTCCCACCTGTTCAACTGCATGCAATAAATCCTGCATTTCTTTACAGTCAGGAGCTTCTGAGCTTGCAAGCATTTTCTGTTTTAACTGAGCCATTAAATATTGTTGGCACTTAAGCATGTGAAACTGGCAATTTAAAGCCCTTACTTTTAAAGTTGCAGAAGTGTAAACTTTCTTCCCCCATCTATCCAATGCTCTAGAATCTCTGTCAGAGGGTACTGGATTTTCTGCAATGGAAGCCTTAACCACTTTTGGACCCTGGGAAATAGTTTCTGGATCAGCGGAAGGATTTTTACAAAGAAACTTGTGAGAGTCAGGGACTCTATAATACCTATCTGGTTTGGCTGGTGCAGGGGGCAAAGAATCAGGAGATAAGCTGGATTCAGAGAACACATCATCCACAATATCTAGCACAGGCGGAATAGCCAGGGACCTGTGCTGAGGCAATAAAAGGACATCCCTGAGCCTTTTCTTAGATTCTGAATAATCCTGACTTTCCCAATGGAAATGCTCCCTCATGGTATGTAAAGTTTCCCCAAAAGAATAATCCTCAGGAGGAGAGGCTGAAGGGATAGATTCTTCAGCATCGGAGTCCTCATAGGGGGGTAGAGAGTACCCATGGTCTGAAGAGGAATCAGAGGAAATGGAAACCTGATCAGAGGAATCATAGTCTGTATCCTGCCAAGGCCTTTTCTCAGGAGGGGGATGGGAACCCCTGATTAGAGTAATGAGGTCTTCGGCCATTTTAAGCATCTGTTTCTTAGGCATGGAGGACTGTCCAGGAGAATGCTGTACTTACTTCTTTGTCTTTAATGGTGTTTTTGTCTTGGCTGTTGCTTTAATGGTAAGTTGTGAAGGTCTGAAAACACCCTCAGAAGCCGATGCCTGCTCAGTGGCTCCGGACCCATCTGAGGGATTAGTTTCCGTAGGCCCAATACCTTGAGTTTCCAGAGGCCTAGTTGTCTCCACGTGGGAGTCGGAGGTGGCCTGTGGCTCTGAGGTAGCGGGTGTTAGGGGCTGCGAAAGTGCCTCACTGAGAACAGGCGAACCGGCGACTGGCCTAGAAGAGTCTTCGTCATCGGTTTTGGACCTCGGATACCTGTCTTTATCCTTGTCTTTGCGTTTTTTTCTGAATTGCAGTCGTCGGCTGATCCAATGGCATAGTATAATTGAACCTTCGGCCAAAGTAGTGCAAAGCAAAATCAAAACGTCGTTTTATAGTGCGTTTGTTAAATCTAGCACAAAACCGACAACTGGTGACGTTGTGATCAGGGCCTAGGCATGGAATACAGTAAGAGTGGAAGTCCTTATGAGGTATTTGCTTCCCAAAAGAAATACAATTATTAACTTGTTCTGACATCGGTCTGAGGCAAGAAAAAAGTTTCCCCAATGGGATACTTAGCTTTATTGAAGACTTCGGATCTGAAATTCGACTTCGAAAATCTCAGGAGTCGGCCGACCAGCACTTGCGAACTGCTTCTGGCACCGCGTGGCAAGAAAGACTGGAGAAAATGGCATCGGATGCATCTTATATACCTCTGGCGCACTGACGTCAGGGAAGAAGCGACAGCAACAAATGCCGGACCAAGACTTTGGAACTCTGGCCGACTGCGGGACCGGCTGGTGGCAGGATAACCCAAGTGTAATGACTGCAGCAGTGTAACACGATGAACATCCAGTTTTTGTCATAGCAGAGCTACCCATCTGTAGTTGAGGCACTTTAGTAGCCCGCGCCATGGTAGCAAAGGCTGTTTATTTAATTTTCTTTTATGCATCTGGAAAAAGGAAGAACCGATGAACTAGTAGATTGCTCCATGCTTAAGCTGAGAAAGAGGACTTCAAACATGTAGTTTAAAATTAGTTTTAACAGCTTTTTACCTCAAAAGTAAAACAGTCACCCTCCTGTTTAAAAGCAATTAAAAGTCATGCAGATCTTATTAAAAATTGTTCTTCCTACCTTTAAAATTAATATTTACAGAAAAAGGACAATTTCTTTCAAAATACATAAAGTGGAAGGCTTTTTACCTGAAGGGAACATCTCTGCCTGGCATTGGAACAATGTTAGCAGACAATCGATTCTCGGAAGCCCACAAGAAGAGTGATCTTCAGCAGCAGGAAAGCTCTAAAGGGCTTGTCACTCAAACCTGACTTTTTGGTCGGCTCAACTTGAGCTGACTAATGTTTTGGTCATGTGGAAGTTACCCTGAAAGCTTTTGAAGCTGGCTGGCTGTTATATCCTTACCAGGGTATATAACCCATATAGCTAAGGTTAGATTAGCAGTGATCCATACGATGGACATCATTACTTATTTGAGTGCCTCACACCATATATACATACAGTTTGGTGTTTCAGAACATTGGGTCTTCTTCATGAAGAGAGCAAAGGATGTTCCACTGACTCTATGGGTCAGGGGATGGGCGCATACACTGTCAACATACTTTAGTCTCCTCCAAACTGGGCAGTGTATGTCAACTGCTGTCTTGCTAGGGAGAGATGGGAACTGGAAGAAGGATTCAATCACAGATAAGCTGGGAACTCAAATCAGCTGGCAGGTTATGGGGAGTGTTGGCTGGGGGGTACAATTTTTGACTCGGATGTAACTGTGTAGATGCCTTTTTTTCCTCATTCAATTTAAAAATTCAATATTTGCCTTTTTGCACATTCAGTTAAAAAATTCAATATCTGCCTGCTATAGGTATGGTAACTATTGCCAGCAGGCTGACATACACACCAATACTAATGTTGACAAGGATATCACATCTCTGCGAGATAAAGGAATTGAAGAGCGTTATACCCTGCATCTGAAAACAAGACGCCTGTACATGTGCTGTTTGCATACTGTGGCCCAGAGAAGACAATCACCTACTATCTCAGAAGACATCTGTTAGCAGTATTAAAAGTGCTTTCAATGGACAGTGTCTGCCTGCTGACACCCAGCAGGAGGTAGACGCAGGAAATTAGTCAACAGGTTTAGGAGGCTCAAAACTAACTAACGGTGCATACAGTAGTGCTGCAAAAGATGAGCTCTTTAGATTGTTTTTTCAGCAGATTAAGATTTTTTTTTTCACTGCTCTGTGCTCTGTATGCTACAGCCTTCTTTTTTAGTAAGAGAGCCTCAAAGTATTACGTCTTCTTTTTACTTAACGCTTACTAAAACACACAATTCAGTGTTATTCTCGTGCTTTGGCCCAAAACAAGATGGTACTTTGAATAACAGTCTGAGTACATATGTCACAAAGACACAGTTTGGTCACTTTGACAGAAAAAAAAACAGAACACTCAAAAATGTTTACAGACTTTTTTTTCTACAAACATTTAGTACAGTTAACAGTAACAAAAATAACTTTTTAAATAAAAAAGGAAAAAAAAAAACAAAAGCGCTAATATTTATACATCACAGAATAAGTTCAGAGACTTAACTTCAGAAAAACTTTTCAATACATTCAAGTAGATGTTCATCTCTTCTGCAGCAAATACACTAAAAAAGTGCATAGTTGTGTCCATTATACTGATGTCAATGTGTCAAAACACTGCTAATGAGATGGGGGTGAGAAAGTGAGGTGAAAAGGGTAGGAAAGTCTGTAAGTGACATTAGCTGCAACAGTCCCCAATTCTGTCCAGCAAGTAGGGTTGTATAACAACTCAAAAATAAACGACAGCCCCACCTAAAAAATAATACAAAACAGTCAATTCTTATGGCTTGCTCTTACTTTTAGAGCTGTTTCAACATGTTCTCCATAACACTTCTACAATAACAGCTGCATAACACAAAACAGACATACAGCCGAATGCATCAAAACCGTTTATGACGACTTGTTTATACTGTAGTGCGTCTCCATTGTCACTGAAGACTAAAGAAACAAATACTGCTTGATCCCTGTTATTTAGCTGCCTGCTTGCAAGTAGGGCGAAGGTCTGAAGTTCAAATATGTTACACCTTGTATACACTTGGATAATCAATAGAGTGCATCAAAGCAATGTTTGAATGAAATGATGGTCCAAAATTATTCCGCCATCATTTAACAGGTCAGATCAAGTCAAGTCATCTTCAAACTGTAAATCCTTCTGCTGTAGTTTCAGAATAAGCTCAAGTAAATTCATCTGTAGAGTCAACTCCTATACAACAAGAAAAACAGTGTTAATTAAAACACAAAACTTTCTTGCTGCCTCCTCTCTCTCTCTACCACTACACTTACACTTGCAGTTTTCAAAAGCATGGCCAGTGATCAGCAGGTTGTTCTACTTAAAAGCAATGGGTCTTCTCCAAAGTTGTACATTTCTTAAGAAGGAACAATATACCATATCCCACTACCACCACTCAGATGTCTACCTAGATAAGTCTTACATGAAAACAAAGCATCTACTGAACAGACAGAAGACATAAAGATACATGAAGATTGCATTTTAAAACAGTTCCCTTTGGCTAATTTAATACCCATTTCTCAACTGAAAAATGGAAAGTACTTGCAGATGAAGCACATGTAAAAAGGCAAATGGTCAGCACAGACATACATCACTGACAGGACAAACAACAAAACATACTAGATTCAATGATTCTTTAAAATGTAACCAGAGAATACTATGAAATGCAATGTTGCCAACATGCTAGATTTCTAATAGCAAAACAAAGTTGATCAAAAGCAATACTTAATATGAGGAAGCAAATGCTGTCTGTCAGGATCTGCATTCAATAAAGAAAGTTAATGGCAGTGAATGCTCAACGTTAAAAAGAGAATGCAAGAACAAGCATCTTCCTGGGCATGTCCGTGATTATCAGCAAATCAATCTGTTTTCAAGGGAACAATAGAATGCATATCTCACTGTGTAATGAAAGTTACTTACTTAACCAATAAGTACAGCTGGGTAAAATCTTACCATAACAGTAGATGTCCTGCTATTTACTGTTGCAGTTGTTGTTTGTCTTTCAACTTTTCCCGGTTAGGGGTCACCACAGCGGAACTCCGGACCGCTAATGATTGGCAGTTTTTTTTTTTTTTTTTTTTATGATGTCGAGTTGCCAGCCCGACGCCCAACCAGGCAGATTCAATGCATGTCTTTCGAACGCCCACTCGACCGCGGGGAGGACATGCAGACTCCAGACAGAAGGCACTCCCAACCCAAGCTGAGAATCGAACGGGAGAACCTCTTGCTGTGAGGCAACAACGCTATCGCTGCACCACTGTGTAATCTTTACTAAAGGGATTCCCTGCCAAAGGTAAGACAAATTCCTACTGGTGTACCATAGCCCTAGAATAGAATTATGTCACTCGTATGCTCCCTGCTTAAGGAGTAAGTTATAAAGGTGACGTACAGACAAATACCTCAGAAGTGAAGAGCCCCAGAAGGAATGTGCAGTTGTGTAAAATCTTATCATAGCAGTAGATGTTCTTCTCTTCACTGTTGCAGTATTCTTCATAGAATGGATGTCCCACCCAGGACAGAATGAAAAAGCCTAAAAAAGATCTTGTACATCACATTTATGCTCCCAATACAGAATTGTAGGGCACAGAAGAGATGTACGGACTCAACTACCTGGAACTGAATTGCCCAAGAAGAGAACAGTCATGAACAGTCATTATAGGACAAAGGAGTCCATGCACATACAGAAGGAAAAAAATGCAGAACAAACCAGACGGGCTTGGAGGGAGGGAGCGAATACTGCTACAGTGAAGAGGAGGGCATCTACTGTTATAGTAAGAGTTTACACAACTGTACTATGCCCTTCCATTTCACTGTTGAAGTATTCTTTACTACAAGGAAGAGTACAAAAGCTCAAGAGGAAACTTGGGAGGAGGCAGGATTAGCAGAACCCTCAAAAAACCCATGCAGGATATCTGTGTCAAGCCAGCTCTTGCTCTGGAAACAGCATCCAATCTCTAATGCTAAGTAAAGGTATGGAAAGAAGTCCAAGTAGCAGCTTCAGGGATGGAATTGGTATGCAATCCTTTGAAATAAGCACCAGAGGAAGCCACGGACCTGGTAGAATAAGCCTTTACAGATGCAGAAAGAAGACTTTTCCCATGAAAGGAGTAACAAAACAAAATGACCTTAGAGATCCATGAAGAAATGGTTTGCTTAGAAACAGACAAACCTAGAGATCTGGGATGAAAAGAAATAAAGAGCTGCTTAGACTTGCGAACGGCCTTAGTCTTATCTAAATAATATCTGAGCTGCCTATGCAAATTCAAGATGTGAATGACTTTTTCACTAGCAGACTGTGGAGAAGGAAAAAAAAGGGCAAATTAATAGACTAAGACAATTCATTAACCACCTTGGGCATAAAAGGAGGATTAGTACGAAGAGACACCCTGTCCCTAAGAAAAAAACAAAAAAGGAGGGACAGACATTAGATCCTGGAGTTCGGATACTCTCTTAGCTGAAGTAAGAGTCAAAAGAAGAGTCTTCCACGTACAATGCTATAAGGAAGCTGGAGCTACAGGTTCAAAAGGAGCACGAGTCAGTTTTTCAAGAAAAAAATTATGATCCCAGGAAGGTGCAATTAGGTTTCCTGGGAGGTCTGATATGAAGAACACCTCTGAGAAACCGCTTGACCTCAAAACTAGAGGCCACAGGAGGGAATTAATGGCAGACAAGCAGAAACAACTGAAAGGTGAGCTTTAACTGAAGAATATGCTAATCCAGTATGAAGCAACTGACACAAAAGACAGAAACACAGGGATGTTCACAGAAGGTAGTTCCTGGTTACAAGCAAAGCACTAAATACAAAATCTCTTCCATTTGGACATATAGGATTTCTTGGCCTCCTGAATAATCCTACACATATCCTCAGAAAAAGGGCACCTTAAAGGGATCAAAACCTCATCACCCACAATGTCAGTTGAAGAGTGGACACGTCAGGATGGATAAGAGATCCCTTGTCTTGTGCAAGTAGGTCCATCCTGTGAGGTAACTTGTGATGACTGCCCTTGGCTAGGTGCAGAAGAGGGAACCAATGCTGTTTGGACCAAAAAGGAGTCACCAACAAGATTATGGGGAAGTCTTGCTCTATCTAGAGCAGGACCTTTGCAATGAGAGGAAGGGGAGGGAAGGCACAGAGAAACATTCCCTTCCAGGAAAAAGAAAAGGCATCCACCTTCCAGGCCAGAGGACTCAGGACTCTGATACAAAAAATGGACAATGCCCAGAAACACATCTCTGTGAAGCATCCATTTATGAGCTTGTGTTACGGACCTGCTTAGAGTGTCTGCAACTGTTCTGCTCTGAAGGAATAAATACAGCCTGAAGAGTCACTTGATACTGGACAGTTAAATATCAAACTTGAAGAGTCAGCCTGCAAAGAAGGTAGGACTGTGTCCTCTCTTGCTTGTTGATGTACCACATTACTGTGGTACTGTCTGTAAAGATTTTGAGAGGCCCTGGAAGAAAGAATGAAAGACTTGAAGGGCAAAAAAGAGAGCTCTCACCTTTTTGATATTGATATGGTGTGACCTCTGAGGAGGAGGCTAGAGAGTTTTAAGGAGAACAACGTTTTTTGAGATGTTTTTTTCCAGGTTTTCAGCTTTTCGGCACTTGGCATTTCGACTGGCACCATTACAACAGGGAGTCAAAAGACAGTCTAATCTTTTTGACAGCCCAGATAGAAAATCTCTTCCACTTGCTATGCCATACCTTTTTTGTGTATTGTTTCTGGGAGCCTAACATGATTTGAACAACTGGTGTTGGGACCCTGGCATCTCTGGCTAAGGTCAACACTGGAGGAATCAAGAGGATAACGTCATGGATTTCTGGTCCGGAGGAGGCAATTCAGACAGGTAGGCCAACAAGGTTTGGATACTGATCCAATATCCATGGCTGATGCACTAGTACAGGCCATAGGAAGGGAAAACATGTTTATCAGGGCCAGAAAGGAGCAATGAGAATCACGCTGGCCTTGCACTTTCCTGATGAACTTGTTCATTAGGGTTAATTGGGAAAAAGCATAAAGGAGACATTGGATCAACTGTGAACTACAGCATCCCTTGGTGTCTATCCCTATGGAAAGATTAAGGCAAATTAACTGCTGCACTTACCGTTCAGGTACAATGTTAACAGGCTGTAGCAAGGCTGGTCCCAGCAATGGAAAATCAAGCTCGTTATTGCTGAATTGAAAGACCACTTGTGAGCCATTAAAATCATTCTGTTCAATTTGTCTGCTGGTATTTTGGATATCCCTAGTATGTGCGTTACTATCAGAAAGCAGTGTGAAGACATTGCCTAATGGCAAACTCTCATAGCCTCTCAACAAAGGGGATAAGAATGGGTTCCTCCCTGTCTGATGATATACCAAACTACTGCCACACTGTCTGTGTATGGAAATCAAACCTTTGGGGAGAACACCCTGGAACACCTGCAATTCTAGGAGGACTACCCTCATCTTCAAGAAACTAATGTGAATATTGATCTCTCTGTGTGACCAGGTACTTTGGATCACCCTCCCTTTGAAATGCCCCCCCACCCTAGCAGGGAGGTATATGTGGTTACTACGGAGAGGTAGATCCATGTGGAAAAATCTTCCTTTCGTTCGTGACGGAGACTTTAGTCAACAAGTGGCGTGTTCTTTGCAGACCTGCATAATGTGAATCCTTGGAATGCAGTGAATGAATGTTTTGAGATCACTGTACTAATATGGTCCACTGGAGTACTCTCATGGAATCTGGCTAGTGGGACCACCAAAATCATGGAGGCCATCAGACCTTACAGCCATAAAATCAGTCTTGCTGGAGGAGAAGGGTGGTGAAGTACCTGTGTAGCTGTGAGACGTAATGAAAGAGTACTCTGGCATGGGAGGACTGGAAATCTGTAGCGCTGAGTCCAGATGGCATCTGAAACTCTGTTGGGTTGTGTAGGAATCAGATGGCTCTTGGTCAAATTGAGCATAATTCCTAAATACTGCAATAAGTGGAGCAGAAGGTCCAGGTGACAAAGCAGCAGATCCTTGGAGGTAGCAATTAAGAGCCAATTATCAGAGTATGGAAAAACTTGAATCCCTAGCAGACGCAGATGCATTGCATCGACTGCTATTACCATGGTAGACACCCTGGAAGCTGTGGTGAGACCAAGACAAGGCTCTGAACTGGTGAAGACTAGACTCTCGGCCAGAAACAGAAAAATCTCCTGTAATGCTTCTCTGTCTTTACATGATAGTACACATCCTGGAGAACTATGCCATCCAATCAATCTTCCTCAGCAGAGACCAAATGGACTGAATCATGACATTCAGAATTTAGAGGATTCCAATCCAGAATGGGTCAAGTCCCCTGTCTTCTTGGGTTCTAAAAGAACCTTGAATAGACTCTGGACTCTAATTTGTCTTTGGAGAGCAGTTGGATGACTCTCTTTCTAGCAGTTTGGAAAAACTGCTGCTGTGGGTTCCCACTGACTGGTTGGAACACCAGGAACATTCTTCTTTCTTACTGGAGAAAGGGAAAAGGGAATTGAATAGCCTCTGGAAATTATGTTTAGCACCCAATAATCTTTAATTATGTTTTGTCAGGCTTGCAGGTGCATGAACAAGTCCCCCCCCCAGCTGTCTCCAGAGTGCAGCAGCTGGGCAACCTTTCAGGAGCACTGGTAGGGCTTTTCATTGAAGGGATTGTGAAAGCTTGGTTGAGTGGTCCACCTCTGCCTCTAGGGCAATGTCGATTAGAGTTGCCTCCTCCCCTGCCATGAGAAGGCCTATCCCCAGGAGTGTCCTGATAAAAACTCTGATTTGTGGAACTACATTTTCTTTCCACTCATTTGATTCATATACAAGGTTGTCAGGTGGAAAAGCAGATTCCTACTGCAGAGTTTTATAAACTTGTTGACTCCTGGTTAACGTGTCTTACCTTTGGGCCAAAAAAAAAACTGGACCAATCAAAAAGGGCATTAATGAAGGACGTCTTGAAACCTTCTGCAAAATCACAAACATGCAACCAGGCATGCCACCACATGGTGATGCTAGTACCTGTTGCCCTAGCTGAATCATCACCTCCATTAGAAACAGTGGCATGGTTACATTCAAATTAGGTAGAAAGCTTGGAGTCTACAGTCTTCTGAAACATCCTCAGACAGAATACCCAAGAGAGACTTGGAGAGTAATTTGGTCAAGTCTCTCTGGAAGCATGAGTAAAACAGTTCAGCACTCTGAGGGCAAATTTTGCTGAAGCTTATATCCATTTCTACACTTATCCATTGCCCTAGACTCCCTTTTAGGGGGATGGACAGAAGAACTTTCTTTAGACGGTTCCTTTTTAGTGGATGCTGCTACCACCATGGCACCCACTGATAGACCTTTGCTCCAGTGCTTCCTGTATTTGGGAGCTGCCAAAATTCTGTTTTTCTGGGGGACTGTTCCACCACATCAGGATCCCTCTGTGCCCGTTGAGTCATGAGGTCAATAAGGTGATTAACGGTGGGGTGGTACTACCTAGGATGAAACTGAGCTGGAACCGAAGGCTTCCAAGAACACAGATTTGTCTGAAGGGTTGCCTGTGGGCTACCCTCCCTCACTGTTTTCATTAATTCAAGGATCTCACCGAAAGTGCCATCTTCACAGGTGGACTTTGGAATACCTTCACTTTCATCCAAATCAGTCTCTTTAGTGAAAGACTCTAGTGATGAGTCTGTGTGCTTCCTCCTGCATGTATTTTTTGTGTGAATCTGTACTGGTGGATACTCATAAGGTTCAGAATCAGAATGGCAGCTAACATAGCAAACATCCTTAGAAGCTTGTAGAAACAACTGTCCCTGTCTGACAGAGTGATGGGAAGCAGCAGCAGAATCCTGCTGAGGTTTGGGTAGAACTGAGCTGGGTGGAAGTGCCTTCTCCTTTGGTACAGTGAAGACCCTTTCAAAAGCCTCAAAGGTCAAAGCCGCAACTGGTCCCAAATGAGGCCCCCTCCAGTCTGAAGATGAAGGAGAAATCCCGATACCAATAGGCATCAACCACAAAACCAAAGTTGGATTAGAGTCATCTAGTGCAGCGACCCCAAGGGAGAGGTACAGCTCCAATAATTTCAGCACTGACCTACCCTGCTGAGCTCCAGCACCAATCCTTCAGCTCCAAGTCTCTTCTTGATCTGAAAGCATCAGAGCCAGAACAGAAAGGGAAGCTATTGGAGTTCAAGTGGCTTTGACTGTTGGTTCCGACGAAGGTGCTCTGCGGCAAATTGGATCCAGGGTAGACAGTTCTGAAGGGCAGACCAGAACCAGAGAAAGAACTGGGGGAGGACAGTAGCTGATGAATACAGAGCACATTCAAAGGAGACGTCACTGAGAGAACCTCAAGCTAGATTTGCATTCTAATATACTTCTGCATCATTCTGTTGACGTCTTGCTCGGTTAAGCTTCTGGATGACCAGATAGAGGAAGCCATGGAAGATGGTCTTGAGTATCTCTGTTCCTGCAATACCGGTGAATGAAGCCTTGGGCTCTCCAGCTCCAGACAGTAAGGTGACCAAGGAGAAGGTCACACCTGAGAAATTGACGAATCCGACTTCTCTGGAGTCTTCAGATCAGGATCTAATGAAGTTGTGAGGTCAGGAGACAGTTTTTCTATTATTTTCTAATTTGTCCTCATCTCTCTTCTCTGAATCACTCTTTTCTTTTGCTTGTCATTTTGTCTGGTTTTGTCTTGCTTCCAGCAGTGGAAGAAGGGCCAGCTGAAATGAATGACCCTGTCTGAGGAAGGAGAAACCATTGGTTATCAACTTCACTGTCCGAGTGCGAAGTGCCCTAGAACTAAAAGAAGCAAAGGACTGACTATCTCTAGATAGGTGGGCAGTGCTCAGACAGTACACACAAAGAGTAAGGGTCTTGGGGGGGGGGGGGTGTGTGTGACCACACTCAGCACACTTTGTATCCTTGGTATCAGATATCTTATTCAACCGCTAATTAGAAATAGCTATACAGGAAAAAACACTGTAAAATAGTAACAAGAGAAGCTCAACAATTTCTACTTTCTCTCTTGTATTAACTACAAGTCTACAGCTCTACTAATCAAATTACTATTCAGGTACAGCATTTTAAGTACTATCTTAACTATGCTAGTTTCCTACATATCAAAACAAAATTAAACTAAATGACTAGAAAGAGGAGTATCTCAGTAGGAGAGGAGAAGAGAAAAGGGGCATAGCCCAAACTAAGAGCCCTTAAAAAACAGGTCTGATTTCCTCAGGCAGCAAACAAGATTGGAGGTACTAACATGGACTGGGGTGAAGGGAATTATGGGTAAGGTACGAGTCAGATCCCTGGAACCAAAAAGCTTCAGAAGCAGTGCCAAGGTTGAATCCAATCAGATCCTACAACCCATATTTTTAATTGGACAAAAACAGACAACACTGGACCAGATCAAATGCCATGCTGTAATCGGTTTGCTAAATAACAGAATAAAAATACACATCTATTGTCATTTAAACACATATTTCACAAATGCTGTTATCCTGCAGCAAAACATTTTAAACATAAAAAGCAACAGCTAAGCCTGTGATTTAAACTTAATTTTTTGCATTTATTAGAATGTATTGCTTGTATTTGAATGATCTGTTGGTTCTATTTAGCAATCCATTCAAGCAGCGTCATAGTTAAATAACAGTCCAGCTGAAGTGCAACAGTAAAAAATGTATTAATTTGTTCAGTGGTGCTTTTTGATGGCAAAAAGGCAGAAGACCGGCCTCACAGTCTGAATAACCAAGCAATGATCCTTTATTTCATAGGATGAAAACATAATGTCAATCAAATGCTTATTATATAACTGAAAATACTCAAAACTAACGAAGAGATAGAAATATAGCCAAAGGGCAACTTATAAGTAAATAACCCATGCTACTAAGCCATTAAATGCTGCATGACTCAAGCCACTGTGTCATAAAACTAGACAACATAACTCAAGGAACAGACATTTGAATCCATCTTGGTTTCACATACATCAGTCAAGCCCTAAAACTGAATTATGGTTATGATTATTACAAAATAAATGCATGTAAAATGCCAATATAGGTCTGTACCAATATCATCTTAAAGTGCTGTCTAATAGAAGACAGCATATATTCATACTCCTAAAACTTTTTGACTTCCTGAAGGGTATCATACAACTAAGTTATGGTATTAGACTAGTCACTGACAAGATTCTTGCCACCATTTGTGCCGTCAGTCCACCTAAAATCAAGAGAAAGGGACATAAACCAGCATTTTCTTTCCAGATTTCAAACCTTTGGGGAATAGCAAAGGGATGTACAAAAGTAAGTTTCTCTCATGCCTTCCAAACTGTCACCCAATAAGGGTTTGAAACATACAATTTATTGTAGTAGCCCAGACTGGGTAGACATTTAAGCAGTTTAGCTATTGAAAATTAGTGTACATGTGTTAAAAGCTAGTTTGGCGTTTTTTTTTTAAGAGCAAATTTGGTTTATTTGGTTTGATTATGTGGTCACAATACAAAAACAGAACAGCGTATCCTTTTTGTAACATTATATTCTTGGTTTGAGAATAATGGATAATTAATAGAAACAGATGAACAGTTAATGACAGGCATCAGAATTTGAACTTGATAAAATGTAAACAGGGATGGGTCTTTGCTTTAGCATGATGACATCTTTGTATAAAGAATCAGGAAAGTTACTTGTCACTTTAATTAGTGAAACAGATTGTTAGCAGATAAATAGCTCTGGTTTGTGTGGCTACTTCATGTTCAGACTGTGGAGTAAGAGGTGTGTGTGATGAACATCGATGGTCTGTCATTCAGTGGGTTATTAGTAAGAGGTGTGTATCCTAGCCAGCATTAAATAGCCAGCCAGAGGGTATCCTTTTAACAAAAGAGGGAAAGCAGTTGCTCAATTTATTATACTAAACATTGCAGCAAGCTAAACGGCCAAAAGTTGAGCATTCTTGGTGAAAAAGAAGTAAAATTAACAAATTATGTGAAAATACTACATCATGCAAGTAAGACATTTTTATGTGGTTCCTGTAATAGCAGCGTTTAACATGCAAGTGCACTGACTGTTATTTTAATGTTATCAGTTGTTATGCATTAGTTTATGAGCAGAGCCATATAATACCATGCTAGACGCAAAGGAAAACAAACTATTATGATGCAGAGTTCTGACAGCATCTTAGAAATGTCCAGATTCTTAATTTAATCTATCAATCCTCATCACTATCTCATGTTGTCCCATCACTAAATTAGAGAGAGGTGCTCCCAAGCACTACAACAATTAACAAAACTGAACATAAAAATAAACTAAGCAACAATGAATTAAAAAGTGAAAATGGCAATCCAGCCTATTTAATATATCCTATCCCAGCAGAGAAAGCAATCATAACCCTTTCAACTTGTTACATTTGTCTACTGTCCTAACCCTATATGACTTAAAAACTCTACTCTGACATCATTCCATTCTTGAAGCTATACATTTTCCAAAATTACCACCTAGCAATATACGTCTCTCCCAAGATACTTTCTGTTGACCTACTTTCTTACAACGGCTTAACACAATCCAGTACCTTATCTTCGGTCTCCTACTTCCTCAAACCTAAATTTCTATTATTGCTTTTAAGCAGCTATCATATTTTCTTGATCTATTTTTATTGCCCAACATCTTATTAATTTTTTTCATTATCTGTACTTCTTGCATTAACTAAGTCAGATTATGTACCAATTAATCTTTAAAGCCTGTCCTTTAAACATTACCAAAGAATGGGGACACAAGCCCCTAGTACTCGCCATGTTTCTACATTTGGGAACATCCTCTTCAGTTTTTGAAGTGTATAAAAATTTGTAGACACTTTTACCCAAATATCAAAAACTGGTGCTACTATGTACCATATATGAGCATTAAAACAAGTCTTCCCCATGTCCTTTCCTTTACTTCTCTGCACAACTGCTCCCCTTCTGTCTGCAAACAAGTGCTTTATATTCTGTACTGACTAATCATTTCATGTGTAGCTCTTCTCTTTCACCAAATATAGCAATAATTTGTACTGTGTTTCACAAG
Source organism: Protopterus annectens (assembly GCF_019279795.1). Lineage (NCBI taxonomy): Eukaryota > Metazoa > Chordata > Ceratodontiformes > Protopteridae > Protopterus > Protopterus annectens. Next base: position 412,064,348 of record NC_056733.1, on the reverse strand, counting down.
CATCCCAAAAGTTTCTATTTCTGCTGACCTGCCCCAAATGGCTCATTCTCTCTCACACCTCAACTGCTTCCAGTATATCACTTTAGTTTGTGTTTCCCTCCAGTTCTTAATTAAGGACCCTTTGCCTCAGGCATTCCTACTCTACTCTAAGCAAATGGTTTTACGCAGAAAAGGATTACATTAGTGGATAACTATTTCACAGGTTTTTCAAATCTACTGCTTGTTTTACTACACAAGGCGTTTCTTGTCACACATTCATCCCACTCATGCTACACACCTTCAAAAGCTACTTTATTTCCGATCATTAATTTCATGACTATTTCCATTTAAAATCATACCTCTTAAAAGAAAGACCTTCCTTCACCATCTCATAATGTAACATTTTAAAATTTAAAACATTTTTATTAAACAATTGCAACAGTGCATGAATAAAAAGAAAAGCTACAGCAATATTTCTCATTGTTGTCATACAGTACACAGGTTTTAACAATCATTCACTCCAATATTACAAATTGCTCAAGTCCTACTAATCACAGATATGCAACACGCCACATTACACAGTCCACAACAGCAAATTCCAAATCACTTTATACATAACCCCTCTCCCATATGCAGTCCTGTATCACTGACTGACTATAAAATTCATCTGATACCTCTGCTGGAAATACTCAGATTGCAACTACTAACAGAGAAAAAGGTACAGCTTGTGTTCTATGGTCAAGCTCTGAAACATCTTCCAACTCTGGATATCACCTTTCACCTCTTCATACATCTTATTTATCGATCCTCATGTATACTTAACTGCATCACTAAATACTTTCACCCAGCCACAAAGAGCTAAAAGTTTCCTTTGCAAACAATATAATTACCACTGCATAGGACTTCATTTTAGTGACCTTAGCATATTTTACCAAATTTATTCAGCACTTTAAATTCTTAGCAATACTTGAATGGATCGTATAAAACAATCCATAAATAGTATCTGAATTCCTCATCTTGTAATCTACATGCTTTCAAATCAAATACCTTCACCAAAGCAGCCAATAGTTCCAAACTGAATACAAACAGTGGTGTCGAACACTTTTGCTTTATTCCTCCAAATATTCACAATAATGACATACCGACAAATACCATATTTTGGCTTGTCATATGTACTGCCCTCAAAACATCAAAATCCATGGTAGAACCAAAAGGTAAAACATACTTGCATTCAACAGTATTTAACTTTAAGCCTTCTCTACATCAAAATTCACTATCATTAAAGGGTCCTTCTCTTGCTGTGGCCAAGTTTTCAACAATGCAGCCTTTGCAGCTTTTGTTTTAAAAAGGTATGTCCACCTGCAACAATATTTATCAAATTCAGAGATAGTCTTGCTACTCTATTCACCAATAATGGCATAAAAAGCTTATAATAATTTAAAACATAATAAGCTAAGAATAAAGAGGTAGGCAGTTGGAAACTGCAGATGCATGCAGCTTCACCAAGGTATAAGACAAAGGTCAACAGCTATTTGATCATCAAGGGCAGTGAAGTCAGATTAATGTGCAGACTTCCCCTGACACCAAAATGTAGAACTGCCCGTTTTGCTAGGTACAATATCCTTGCATTTAGTTTCCTAGCCTTATTTAAGTCATAAACCAAACCCCCAGCACGTGCCTAAAGGGGAATGAAAGCTACATCATCCAAGTTGTCAGCCTTAGGGACTTCAGATTGAGGTGCAAGACTGACACCTTGTTTTGGGTCAAAAGGTTCGCATGGTGTAGCAGGACTACAGGCTTGGTCTTCATCATACTTGGTAAGCAGGAAAATCAGTGTTGTCTCAGTCAAAAGGGAGCTGTATGAAGCATTTTTGACCTGTCTTGTATTACTCTGAGGAGGAGAACAACTAGAGGAAAAGTGTACAGAAACCAGCCTGCTCAGCTGATTCAGGAAGGCATCCATTACCAAATCTCTGGGGTTTGTGTCCTGGTGCAACCTACTGAGCTGTTTTTTTCTGAAGCAATCTAACTCCAGACCAGATTCAGAAATGCATACTGTTCCACATCCATTCATGTGGTTCTATCTACCTGTGTTTTGCGCAATTAGTTTACTAAAATGTTCTCTAAAGATGGGATGCAAGTTGCCACAGCAGTTATGTCCAGCACTGTTGACAGGTACCACTCTTTCAAGGCCAGCCTGCACACAGGATAGGGGCATGTACACTCATTTTTGATGTACCACATCACTGGTGGTGTTGCTTGTCAGGATGTACACAATTCCATCTGTCAAATAAGTATTAAGTCTTTGATGGCTAAAATTACTATGGTCATCTTTCAGCATGGTGTGTGTTTTTTCCTCTTAGTTTTGCCCCAGTTGCCTTGGATCCTCAAGTCCCCCCCCCCCCACCCCCCCGAGTGAAAATCTACAGCCTTCCTATGTGAGGTCATTGGTAATTGTCTGGGTGTCAGGCCGCAACAGAATGTAAACCTACTGCAGCCGACAATACAGCTCTTTCTTGATACAGGGCAGCAGGGGAATGTGGCATTCCAAGGAGTGGTCATGCTACGCCATCTGTGTCTTAGTAGCACTGGTGTTCTCACATGAAACCTTACTGAGGAACTACCAGGACAGAGAAGGCCATGTACCCCAGTGTTCTGGAGAACTGCCTCACAGTAATCTAATTTTGCTATCCTACAGAGATGAAATTAGGTCAGAAATAGTGCCGTCTCTGAAGGAAGGAATGCCAACTGGTTGAGAGTCTAAAGGAGCTCTCAGAAACAGTATTTGCCTGGTGAATAGCTGCTGACATTTTGACACACTTGGATTTAGAGTCCTAGTCTGCTTCAGTTCTGACCACAAATCAGACAAGTCAACTGGATTGGGGCAGATATTACCACCCTTAGTTCGGCAGTACTTTTAATAATTCGTTTAACTTTTGATAAGTTTAAGACTCGCCTCTATGGGCTATTTTTTTGAGGTCTAGAAACATTTGCCTCTGAGTAGAATCCTGTGCCTCCCCTTCTGTTTTGGTACTCTCTATAGATACCTTCCTTCAGAAGGTCATCTAGTGTGTGTTTGACCAATTGTCTTTGTTTCTAAGTGATTCAGGTGTGCATAAAAAACACTGGTATTTTTATTAAATGCAGCATGCAACTGGAACCAAGATTCTTAAGATTGGAATGCCCACAAGTGTTTTCTCAGACTTCACAAACAGGTCTAGACAACTTTTTTTCCCCTTTTTTAAGTGGTGAATAGTTAGTGGAGGTGGGTTGGGGAAAGTGTGGTTTAAGTTGGGATTTAAGGGGTAGGGGAAAGAATGATTTCTGTAGACTCAAATGTTCCCTTGTGGGGTTTCAGTCCCAAGTGCACTAAGGCTTCTCCTTTTGGTCAGCTTGCAATTTTCTCTGGAACTAGCCTCCTTTTTGGCTGCTTGCCCTTGTCTTGCCCCCAGTGGAAAGGCCAACACTTGAGAGGATAGTTTCTACTGTATTTGGCAGTGGAGCAAAACACCTAGTTCACAGACAATAGTTTTCCTTTTTTACTGCAGCTTCTTAAACTGCTGTTCAACAAGGACTCCATGAAGCAGCTCCTTCTCTAGTGAGGCATTAAGAAGCTACACTTTTACATGATCTGACAGGGACTGGGTCCTCAACCAGGTTTGTCTCCTAACGACAGCCCTGCTGCTGCCCTGCTTGATGCATTCACAGCACCATCGCCACAGCTAGTGAAGTACCTGTTAACATGGGAGGGGAGGCTGCAAAGTCCTGCACCATCTCTCAAGCTCATGTCCTCTATTGTCTCAGTCTTATCCTTCAAATGGGACAATCCCTGGATACTTTCAACACGTGAGTTAGGCAGCCAAGGGCCCTGAGGGCCAGGGTGGCAAAGGTGTAGACAAATATTCTGTTTTCCCTGCCACTAGGAAGGGTTTCTTGGTTGGAGTCCAGCAGACCTCTTACTAGAAATTCATGGACACCACTGCTAGATCAGCAATTGGATTCTTGTATAGGTATTTGCAGGAATAACACTTCAAAAAAATTTCCAGTCTTCCAGGGAGCAGGGGTTTGGGTATGTGGGTCCAAAGATGCACTAAGTAAATGCATCACTGGCAGAATAGCTAAGGGATTTGGCTCTGGAAAACCCATACATTCCCTCTGCACTGTCTGGATAACATATGAATCATTGTACTCCCACCTGAAATAAACCCTCATTCTTTTAAGAGTATGTCAACATGAGAAATCTCTTGGTAGGGAGACAAGGTCAGTGTGACTCAAAACTGAGAGGAGGAGGAGGAGGAGAACTGGTCCACAGAGTCCAGTTCATCCACCTCTGTGTCAGATGTCTGATTCCTTAACGGGAAGATTTTCCCCCTCTCTTTTTAGAGTAGGAAACCCTAACACTGATACCTGTTCTGATAACGGCTGCAGTTTCTTAAGGAAATCTACAAGTTCTAAGACACCTTCATCAAATCTTGTGAGTAGACATGTTAGGGATGAGAGGTGGGCCACCCAAAATCAAGCAGAGATGGCAACTGACTAAGGTAAGAATAATTTCTTGTCATTGAATGTGTAAGTATAGGGATGCTTTGGCCTTGCTTTTGGGTGTGGTGGATGCCTTAGATATCCTCTGGACAAGTAAGGGCGTCTATGATCTCTATTTTATATCATCTGCTCTGTAGGAGGACTGAGGGACTACAGCGCAATGGTGTCTGGACCAATCAGCTGTTGCAGTGTTTCAGCTCAGGAGAGCATACAGACAACCTAAGTGTGTGGCAGCATCCCTGGAAGCATCAACCACAGGATTCAATACAAGTAAATGCCAAAGTCTGGAGCTGGAAAACCATCTCACTGAACCAGACACCCTCATGCCTAGGGTATATGTTACACTTCAGATGTATCATCAGACTTCTAGGATTCTAACTAAGGTGCACCTCCTTTCAGTTTACAAGCCGCCTTGTCCACAGGTGACTTTGCTAATGTCGTGGCAATCCTGGACAAGGTCTACAAGTCCATTCTGGTTGAACAAGGTGTATAAGTCTTTTCTATTTGAAATAGGGCTGGAGAGATTTAACTCTCCGAGTAAGGGTCTTATGGTTAACAGTAGCAGAAATGAGGATAGGAGATGTGCGTTTTGCCCCCTAGCAGAATAAACCCAGACTATGAAAGTCTAGGCTGGATTTGATTCCTAGAGTAATATATTTAAGTTTAAATTCTGAATTGTACAGTACCCGATTGCTCAATCTCCTCAAACTTTAAACATGTACAAATATATAATAAGATTTTTTCCCCCAATGGGGTGCTTATCTGTATTTTGGAAGCCAAGCCAAACCAAAGGCCTGACAACTTTTAGAAAATCGCACTGAAAACTAATACTACAGCAAAAAAGTACAGACAAGCAGGTGGACATTCCTCTTTCACCAGTGCTGAATTCCAGATGGAACAGCATCCACCCTACCTTGAAGGAGAAGGGTGAAAAAGCTTAGAAGCTGAGCCAGACTTCAGCCTTCTGTGCTATCATTACTGCAAAAGGGAACAGTAGGATGAAAGTCCTCAAATGCCTCACCAGAGAGACAGGTACCACACTGCAAACTCATTACAGGCTGCATCTTGATTCAAAATTTAATTTACTTAATATAAATGCTCAGCCCTTATACACATTTTGTCAAAAGATCCTGCTACCTACCTGAATAAGTACACCACTCCCCTAAGTAACTCAATATCAGATACAGAGACAAGTCTCATTGTCTTCATATACACTGCTGAATATCTCCACATTCTTGGAATACACTTCATCCTAGTACCCCCCCCCCACCTTTCCTCGGCAGTTCTACTTAATAATGTGATAATTTCATTTATGATCATTCAACATTTGATTTGCACAGTCCCTGTCAGAATACACATAATGCTACTAACACTGTGCCCAAGTAGCTCTTTACTACTATGTAACATTCATCAACAGCTGCACCATCCAACACAAGAGGGCATATTCATGAAACTATCAACACACCCGTTTTCTATGCCCCAAAAAGATGCCATTCCCATGCCCAATACCAGACTACTTCATCATGCTCATTTTGTTTCAAGTGTTTTTTCTACAATGTCACTACCCATCACTCTAGCTTCACCTAAATGAATCCCCTATTTTTCTTATCTAGATTGGTTAAACCATTACATTCCATATCATTATGGTCACCTCTTTCTCATCAAATATTTTCTTATTTTACCACTCTGTCAACTGACATACTTCAGATCTTTTTTAACAATAATGTATGCTTTCCACCCAAAATATAAATAACTTGTGAAACTACAGATAAAATGAAACTCCTTTGAAAAGGTGAAACATTTGATATTTACCCAACATTTACAGGCCTACTTCACCTGCACAGTTATCCTAAGAAGGCAAATCACTAGGTGTTAATCTCGTACCTCTACAAATACTTTCAAACTATAAATTCTGATGCATTCAATTTTTAACTTGACGCATTAGTGAAATTAAAAAATTCTAGATAAGAAGTTATGTACTCACCATAATGTTCCATGCAAGTTGCTCCATCTCACCTTCATTCTTTACTGATGGGTTCAGAACCGATCCATCGGCTCATATACGGCCGTTTGCAAAGCTCAAGGTTTACCAGTAGCTCGAGACCAAGCCCCTTATCCCATGATGCACTGCTGGAATTATCTCAGCTCTTGTTTGCTGCGTGTACTATATCCATATAAGTGAACTACCCTCCCAAAGAGAGGAAGAAGAATTGGGCAACCAGGATGAGACCAACCTCTAGGTCAACTATCAGCCAGGTGGGGTACGTACGAATGAAGGCAAGATGGAACAACTCACATGGAACGTTATGGTGAGTACATAACTTCTTAATGTGAAGTTGTTCAATCTCGCTGTTCATTCTTTACTCGGGTGGCTCATGTGAGTACATTCTTCAGGACCATAGACCCAAAGGAAGCCCTGTCCCTGGAGGCCTTAACAACTTTGTAATGAGTGATAAAGGTATGAGGTCTAGACCAAGTGGCTGCAGCACAAATGTTATCAAGGGGCAATTAGGCTTGGAATGCCGAAGATGTAGAAATTGCTCTGGTAGCGTGAGCTTTAATCTTGTGTAGTAAGGGCATATTAGCAGCTGAATAAACAAAAGTGATACAATCAGATAGCCATTTAGAAAGTGTTGTTTTAACCACTGGTCTACCTTTTCTGACGTCAGAGAAAGACGCAAAGAGATGGTCTGATTTTCTAACATCTTTTGTTCTGTCCAAATAATATCTGAGCTGTCTGTGAATGTCAAGTTTGTGCAGCATATACTCTAATTTATAGGAATGGTTAGGGAAGAAGACTGGCAACTCAATGACTTGGTTGATATTAGATTCCGAACAAACTTTGGGCAAAAAGGGGGAGTTTGTCCTACGAGATGCTCTATCAGCATGAAAAATCAAATAAGGAGGGCTGATAGAAAAAGCTTGAAGTTCTGACACACTGCGGGCAGAAGTAATACCCACCAGAAATATGGTTTTCCATGATAAAAATTTGAGATCACAAGATGATGCTGGTTCAAATGGGGGAAGAATTATACAAGGCAGCATAAAGTTTAGATTCCAAGGAGAATAAGGAGTTTTCACTGGAGGCCTCATGTGAAAGGTTCCTTGGAGAAAGGCCTTGGACAACTTGTGAGACATTATGTTTAGCCCGTCAACTCTGAGATCAAAGTTAGATATAGAAGCCAACTGGACCCAAACTGCTGTGGCTGCAGCTCTTTTATTAAAGATCACAGTCAAGAATTCTAATATGGATGTCAAGGGGACTTGATAAGGACCACTGTTCTGCTTAGAGGCCCATATGGAAAATCTCTTCCACTTACTAAGATATAATCTTCTGGTGGACGGCTTATGGGAAGACAAAAGGATCTGCCTTGTCTCATTGGAAAGGTTATGAAGCTTGGCTATGAGGGGAACTGGAGCAGCCAAGCTGTTAGCTTCAGTGACTGCAAGGAAGGATGGAGGTCCCCCGACGTGCGTGTCAGGAGGTCCGGAACTGGGTCCAGAATCCATGGATCCTCCAAGAGATGATGATGAAAAAATGGGAACCAAATCTGTCAAGGCCAATGAGGGGCTATAAGAATGATGGTCCTTCCCAGCGACTTTGCTTTCTGTAGAAGTCTGGGTATTAACGGGATTGGAGGGAATGCATAGAGAAGACCCAAGGGCTAATCGTCTATGAGTGAGTCTTTCGGGGGTTCTCCCAGAGGAGGAATCAAGGCAAAGTGGCTTCTGCATTTTGTGTTGATGTGACTGGCAAAATGATCACAGCAAGGCTGGCCCCATTTGTGGAAAATCCTCAAACGCAAGCTCTTGCTTGAGGGACCACTCGTGCGGCAACAAGATTGCCCTGCTCAGTTTGTCTGCTATCATGTTGGCTCTCCCCTGAATGTGCATTGCCAACAGAAAGCACTGGGAGGAGACAGCCCACTGCCAAATTCTGAGGGCTTCTTGGCAAAGGGGTAAGACTTGGTTCCGCCTTGCTTGTTCAAATACCAGACTGCTGACATATTGTCTGTTTGAACTGCAATTGTCCCTAGAGGAAGAGAGTCCTAGAAGTACTGCTCTCATCTCCAGAACAATGACATGCAGATGTGCCTCCTGATCCGTCCATGTGCCTTGGGCAGTCTTTCCCTGAAAATCCCCCCCACCCTATCAGGGAAGCATTCATGGTCACAGTGGCTACAAGAGTTGATAATTAAAATCATGTGATTCATTTGAAGTTCCTGATAAGACCATTGAGTGAATAGCGGCCATTGAAGAATCCGCATATGCATCCTTGCTAATAGTATGGCCAACATCGCTGCAGCCACCAAACCCAATATTTTTAAAACTTCTGAGGCTGGTGCTCTGTCTTTCAATACCAATGAGCTGCATGCTGGTGAAGAAGAAAGACCCTCTCGACTGGTAGTCGTAAAGTGGTGGTTGAAGTGTCTAGCTCTGCCCCTACAAAGACGATATGCTGCGATGGCGATAAAGCAGACTTTTCTGAGTTGACTAATGCCTAAGTGATTGCAGTGTGTCAGAGTGTACTTTCTTGCCTGAATCAGTTGATGCCTGGTGGTGGAGGTAAGGAGCCAATCATCTAGGTACAGAAACACCTGGAATCCTAGACGCCTCAGGTGAGCCGTGACCACTGCCACGCATTTGGTGAACACTCTGGGGGCTGTAGTGAGACCAAAGGGCAGGGCTCGAAATTGATAATGATTGGCTCCCAGCCGGAAACGCAGATGATCTCTGGATGGCTTGGCCATTTTTATGTGGTAGTACACATCCTTGAGATCTATCGAGCACATCCAATTGTCTCTCCCTAAAGAGGGAAGCATAGACTGTAGCGTGACTATCCGGAACTTCTCTTTCTTCACAAATTGGTTGAGCCTGCTGAGGTCCAAAATGGGTCTCCAGTCCCGTTTTCTTTGGAATCAAAAAGAATCTTGAATAGGTTCCAGATCCTGTTTGGTCTGCTGGATGACTTTCTAGCAACTTGTGGACCTCTACAGTTGCTTGTTCCCTGTAACTGGGTGGAATGTCTGGGATTCTCCTTGCGGGTGTGGGTGGAGTGGAGAACGGTATGAAATACCCTCTGGAAATGATACTTTGTATCCAGTTGTTGTTTGTTCCATCTTGTCAGGCATCTGGGACAAAGATAAGCAACCCCCGACTGCCTCCAGAGCAAGACAGTCGGCCTCCTTTCAGGAGCGGTGATAGTGTTGACCAGAGAAGTGATCTCTGTCACTCTGGTGTTGCGGACCCACTATGCCACGAGGGCGGAGTCTTCCATTATTGACCCCTCCTCTGCCCCTAGAGGGGGGGTTCACCACGTGTGTCCTAAAAGGCTCCTTGGGCTTTTCGGAACCACATTTTTCCTCCCCTTTGGGCACTGGGGTAAGGCAGAGTAGGGGTGGAAAATGGACTCCGATGGCAGACAAAGTCTTTTCCTCCTGTTCACACCTGGTCAAAGTTTCCTTCACTTTAGGCCCAAAAAGAAATGAGCCATCAAAAGGGGTGCTAACAAATGAAGACTTAAACGGCTCCACGAAGGAACAGAAGCACATCCAGGAATGTCTTCTTAGAGCAATTCCTGTACCCACTGTCCTACTCATCCCATCAGCTGCATATGATATGAGCCGCATGGACGAGTTCACAATGGAATTTAGGATAGCAAGCTGGGTGGCAACTTTGTCGGAAGCCCCTGCAGCTACAGTACCCTGAATAGTATCTCCCCACTCCTTAAGGAGATCTGGTGAAATGGGTCAAATAGTTCAGGGTAGGACTGTAAAAGTCGCTGAACTACACATGCGTTTCCCATATCTATCCATGATCCTGGACTCTCTGTTAGGAGGATGGATAGACGAGGAAGTCTCAGACATTTCCTTTTTGGTGGCCGCCGCCATCACCATGACATCAACAGGGACTCATTTGGACAAAAAGGATTTATCTACGGGGGCAGAAATAAACTTATTAGGCCTCCGAGGGACAGGCTCCATGGACTCCGGTGACTCCCACGCCCTCCGAGAGAGAAGCTGTATGAGCTCATCAAAGGGCGGAGACGCCCAAGAGGTGGAAAGTTGAAACCCGAAAGCCTTCAGGAGAACTGACTCGTCCTCAGTAGGGCTTTTGGATTGCCAATCACCCCTTCTGCTTTAGGATCTCGAGCATCTCCAAAAAGGAGATATCCTTACAGGGGGATCATGGGGACCCTTCTGACTTATCCAAGTCAGTGTCAGATGTCAAAGACTTCTGTGGGGAGTCCAAGTGTCTCCTCTTGCTCAATCTCTTCCTGGGGACCTCCTCAGTGGGAGCCTCTGGTGAGGTCTCAAAAGAGCAGGGGGGCACACTGTGGGGCTACCTGAGGGCTCAGGGTCTCTACGCTTAGCCTGGACGATAGAGGCAGAAGTGGACACAGGCACTTTGGGGGAAGAAGAGGCCAGATCTGGTGTCGAGGATGTCTTTGGGGACAAGGCTCTCTTCATGGCTTCAAAGGCATCACGGCTTCGATGAGGAGTCGACGGACCCAAAGGAACTGCCAGCCCCTCCCACACAGAGGCCGTGGGCTCCGAGCCAGAGATAGGAGCCGAGCTCATCCGAGCCGAAGCCCCGAGAGGAAGAGTCTGCATCGACAAGTCAGTGCGACTGTCGTCCCCGGACCCGACAGAAGAGTGTCAGCTCCTAGAGTCCCCAGTCAGTGCAGAGGACATCGGAGGAGGTCTCGGCTCCAAAGGCTCCATGATCAACAGGTCATCCCCCCTCAGGGTCTGAAGGCCCGGTACAGCTCGGAGGAGGAGCAGTCAAATCCGAGAAGCAGTCAAATCCGGGGTGGTGATCTTCGGTTCCGACAAAAATTTAGCAAGGCCTGGTGCCCGTAAGAGCTTCTGCACCAATCGGTCCATATCCAAATCCGAAAGGCCTACAGAAGACCTAGAGGAGTGCACCAACGGTGCCAAATGAAGGAGTGGAGATGCAGGTCTCTCAGAAACCGGATCCAGAACTGCGGGTCAGCTCCAAAATGAAAAGACACTCTGCTCCAAGAACTGTGGAGCCGATGTCCCAGAATCTTCCACTTTTTTAGTCTTTTGATGCTTTAGATTCCTTGGAGTCTCCTGAAGACTTGCTGGCCCCATCCTGGTCACTCAATGCTTTGGAAAAAGGATGCTTCAGCAAGCCCCTATCAACAAGCTTCCTTTTCCTCTCCAATAAAACCCTTGAGGAAAAGGAGTGGCACATACTGCAGGACTCCTGCAAATGCACAGCACCTAAGCAACATACGCACTGAACATGCCCATCAGTCACAGACATCTTTTGCCAGCAGTCTGGACAATTCTTGAATCCAGACTTTGGGTGTCCTTGTCCTCAGACATATCCAAACAAAATATCCCTTTAGGCTTAACACTAAAAACAAACCAACAAAAAGCCTAAATAGAGTCACACTCAGCTATATAACAAGAACCACGCCTAGGCTCATAACACACAAGGCCTGGAGAACAGCTAGTTTAGCCAGAAGACTAATAAAACACACACACACACACTCAAACGATGGCCCAAAGGAAAGAAGGGCCAACAATAGCTAAATATGTATATATATCTATATAAGTAACAAGATAACAACTAGGCCAAACACGAGGCCACTACAAACTATGCTAAACAGCACATGAAGGGAAAGGGCAGCTTGTAAGAAGCTACAGAAATTACTCTATAACTAAACTATGGAATATCAAAAAAACTGAAATAACTTGCAAAAAACGCTTTTTTTTGGGTGAATATTGGCTTGGGCAAACTGGAACCTCTGAGATCTGTGCCGCGGCAAACTAAATCTGAGGTAACTCGAGCAGTGCTTCATGGGATAAGGGGCTTGGTCTCAAGCTACTGGTAAACCTCCAGTTTTGCAAATGGCCGTATTGGAGCTGATGGACTGGCTCCGAACCCATCAGTACAGAATGAACGGCGAGACTGAACAACTTTGCATCATACATTCCCTCCACACAAACCCAATTTCAGCCTTTAACTTCCAACCTGACAGGTGATACTCATATTTCCATTCTTATCCACCCATTCTTATTAATGAGGCTAACTTTATCCTACCATACAGGCTACCTCCACTCAGTTAATGTAAGACTGCTTTCAAACAAGAAAGCAAGCATTATTAGTCAACATATTATAGTAGCATTTTCATTAGCCTCCACATGTTAACCAGGGTGAAAATATTAAGTTTTTTTTTTCTTTCTTCACCTGACATTCTCGCACAAACTTTTCACCATTTTCCCCCAAATCTTTTCCTTCCACTAATGTGAAGCTGCTTCAATTTATTATTTGCTGCAGCTTGGACTCTAACACTTCACACTCTTCCTCGTCACCTCCAGGTTTCATTTCTTACCAAAAACCTCCTTTACATTAGGCTCACATTCCATTATAGCTGAAACAGTTTATTGCCACTCTGTAAATATTTTAAAAACTTTTAGGAATGATAATCTAAACATAGACAAAAATGACAAACCAAAAGTACAGTTGTGTACACTTAACATAAATGTAGATGTTCGAGTGTATTCACTGTTGCAGTCATCACCTGTGGGTTATCCCTGCTGTGTTAGCCCTCGGCCAGCTCGAATATCAGAGTCAAAGATTTTCGGCGTCGGCTGCTGTCGCTTGCTGCCTGACGTCAGGTTGTCAGTGCTATAAAGGAAGGCAGCCAACGCCATTACATCAGTTTTTATTGCCCTAACCAGTCAGAGACCCAAGTAAATATGGTAAAGGTGACGCTGGTGGCTAAAAGCCACCATTAGAAACGTATGTCGCCCTAAAGAATGAAGATATAAGGGGGAAGGAGGGTGGCAAACCAGGACTGCAACAGTGAATACTCTCGAACATCTACATTTATGGTAAGTGTACACAACTGCACTATGTTCTTCGTATTTCACTGTTGCAGTCATCACCTGTGGGAGGATTCCCAAAGTTGAGGAGAAGGGTGGTAGGATTAGTAAGAGACCTAGGAATGGGTCAGCATGCCCTGCAGAGGCAAACCCTGCCCTAGCCTTAGAAAACAGAGGTAGGTGATAATGCTTGGTAAATTTATAGACAGAAGTCCAGGTGGCAGCTTCCAGGATGCCCCTGGTGGGAACTCCTCTGAGGAATGCTGTGGAAGTGGAGGCTGCCCTAGTGGAATGGGTTTGAATAGACATGGGGGAGGGTTCCCATGCAATCTACAGCAGAAATGGATACAGTGCGATATCAATTTGGAAATGGTTTGTTTGGAAATGGGCTTCCCCTCTGCCCCTGGGGCAAAGCTGACAAGTAGTTGGTCTGTTTTCCTGAGGGGTTTAGTATGGTCCAGACAGTATCTGAGCTGTCTGTGTAGGTCTAGTGAGTGGAGAATTATACCCACTTGTTTTGAGGGTTAGGAAAGAAGGTGGGTAGATGTATGGCCTGGTTGAGAGTTACATTAGATACCACCTTGGGCATAAAGGAGGGCTTAGTCCTTAGGGAGTCCCTGTCTGCATGGAAGATGATGAAGGACTCAATGGCCATCAGTGCCTGAAGTTGTGAAACCCTTCTGGCTGAGGTGATAGCTAGTAGAAACGCAGTCTTTCAGGAGAGGTACCTTAGTTCTGCTGAAGCAGCAGGTTTGAAGTGTGGTAAAGTTAGTTTTTCCAAAACATAATTCAGGTCCCAGGCTGGAGTGGTTGGCCTTCTGGGAGGTCTGATATTAGAAGCCCCTCTGAGGAATTGTTTAATCAAAGGATGGGAGAACAGGGGCTGTTCTGTATCAAAACGAGCTGAAATGGCTGAAGCATGGATTTTAATAGAGGAGAAGGAGAGGCCACTATTAAGCAGCTCCACTAGGTAGTCCAGGATAAGAGGGATGGAAGGTTGTGAGGTACTGCTCCCTCTGGACTGGCTCCAGGAGCAGAATATTTTCCATTTTCCTGCGTAGGATTTTCTGGTGCTTTGCCTTCTGCCCTCTGTGATAATGTCAAGGACCTGTTTGCTTAACAGGGGCCCCTTGTTTGCCTTTAGAGTATTAGCCATGCAGATAATTTGACAGCCTGCAAGTCTGGGAGCAGCACCCCCCCCCCCCTGAGTTTAGAGGTCTGAGATCAGGGGAAGCTGCCTGGGAGGCTGTAAAGTCAGGCTGGAAGAGGCTGTCAGTCAGAGGTTCATGGCTAGCCTGCACAGAGTGTAAAATTGGGTCCCTGTTTGCTGATGTACCACATTAAAGAAGTGTTGTCTGTTTTGATAAGGAAAACCCCTGGCTTGAGATGGGGTTTGAAGGATGTCAGAGCCTTTTGTACTGCCAACATTTCCTTCAGGTTGATGTGCAAGGTAAGGTGCTGGGCATCCCAAAGACCTTGGGTGCACCTGCCTTCTAGGTGAACACCCCAAGCTATGTCTGAGGCGTCAGTGGTAATGGTCTGCCCATTTGAACAGTTTGTGAAGGAAAGAACCTTGTTCTTGGCACAGGCCCCCTGCCCACCAGAGAAACTCGGCCCTTATACAGGGGATCAGAGGGAGAGAGGTCTCTAGGGGTTGAGAATGCTGACACCAAAGGTTCTTTAGGTACCACTGAAGTTTTCTCATGTGAAGCCTGGCCAGAGGAATTAGAAGGATGCAAGATGTCACGTACCCCAAGGCTTGCAGAACCTTCCTCACAGGGAGGTGACTTCTGGAAGCCAGCTGTGTAAAACAGACAAGCAGGAAGCTCTGCTTTTCTAGGGATAGGAAGGCCATTCGGGATGCTGTGTCCACCCAAGAAAATGATCTTCCTGGAGGGTGTTTGCCTTGACTTCTCGTTGATGGTGTACCCTAAGGAGGTTAGGAGGGTTTTGACAAAGAGGAGGTCCTTGAGGAGTTTTTCTTTGCGATCTGCTTGAATGGGGCAGTTGTCCAGATAAGGGTAAATTTGTATATTTTTCTGTCTGCAAAAGGCTACAGTCGGGGCTAAGCATTTGGTGAATACCCTGGGAGCAGTAGATAAGCCAAAGGGTAGTGCAGAGAACTGAAAGTGCTGTGAGCCTGCTCTGAAGCGAAGGAATTTCCTGCAGGATTCCCTTATGGGGATGTGGATGTAGGCATCTTTTACATCCAGGGTAACTAACCAGGCATTTTTTGTCAGCATAGGCAGCAGCTGCTGCAAAGTTAGCATTTTGAATTTGGGGACCACCAGGAAGGTGTTCAGAATAAATAGATCCAGGATGGGATGCCAAGTGCCCTCTTTTCTGGGAACAAGGAATAGTCTGGAATAAACGCCTTTGCCTGTTTGATCTGAGGGGACAGGTTCTACTGCCCCTTGGGATACGAGAGTTTGGACTTGTTTCAATGCCTCTGCCCACTGATTTGGAGGCAAGTATGGATACCCTTTTGGAACTGGGAGTTTGTTGAAGGAGAATTTGTATCCCTGAAAAATGATCTTTAAGACCCATTGGTCATTGGTTACAGAAAGCCAATTTTCTTTGCAGAGGGAGAGCCTTCTTCCTAGTTTTTGGTGAGTGGAAAGAGGGCAGATGGGGGAGAGAGAGTCATTGACAGCTTTTGCAATAGAGGGAGGCTTAGAACTGCCTTTGGAGTGGAAGTGGTCCACTGTTTGGTTCTCTGCTGTACCTGGGATAGGAGTCTGGGTGGTCTGTCCCTGCGGGGCTTACCTTGCCCCTGTCTGCTAGATGCATGAAAGGATCAGTGTTTTGAGGGAAAATTCCTGCTGAACCTAGGAGGTTGTTCCTGAAGGAAGTCTTTTACTGTTTGCATAGATTTTGCTTTGTCTTCCATCTTTTTAAGCACCTCTTCTGGTTTTACTCCAAACAAGCGGTCCTTATCTAAGGATGCATCAAGTAATTTAGATTTGACATGATCAGGGAGAGATTGTTCCTTCAACCATGCATGTCTCCTGATGACAGATCCTGACACTGCTGCCTTGCATGAGGGCGTCATATCCACAGTATAATGAGTGTTTAGCCACTTGACAAGTAGAGTGCAGTAAATCTGCTAACTCTGTCGAATTGCCACAGTCAGGATAGGTTGAAATATTTTGTTTTAATAGTTTGAAAGTGTGTTGTTGATATTTTAACATGTAGAACGGGCAGTTGAGTGCTCTAATAGCTAAGGTTGCAGAGGTGGAAACAGTTTTACCCCATCTGTCCAGAGCTCTGGAGTCCTTGTCAGAAGGAATAGGATTCTTTACAGAACTAGCCCTAGCTCCTTTTGGTCCCTGTGTAACGACCTCCAGGTCTGCAGCAAGATTTCTGTACAGGTATTTGTGAGAATCGGGTACTCTGTAATACCTGTCAGGTTTTCTGGGAGCAGGTGGAAGGATGTCATGAGTTGAGCTGGATTCATGGTAATCAACCACCTCTAAGATTGGAGGAATGGCCAAGGGTCTGTGCTGGGGCAGGTCTAGAAACTCTCTTAGTCTTTTCTTAGATTGAGGGAAGTCCTGGGATTCCCAGTGGAAATGTTCCCTAAAGGTGTGAAGGGTTTCCCCAAAGGAAATATCTTCTGGTGGTGAGGCAGAAAGGATGGATTCCTCTGCATCTGAATCCGCACAAGCAGTCAGAGGTTCTTGTTTTTCTTCAAAATCTGAATAATCAGTCTCCTCAGAATCCTGTTCTGTTAGTATTTCAGAAGAAAGGTCTCTCTTCCTTTTAGAAGGAGTGGCCTGACTACCCCTGATAAGGGTAATAAGATCCTCTACCATTTCAAGCATTTGAGCTTAGGGTGAAATGGTGGCTAGAGGTAGTGTTCCTAGGAGTGACCTTGCCTCTAGACCTAAGAGTATCCAACTGTCTGGGAGAAATGGTAGTCAGAGAAGACGTCACTTTTTTGTCTAAATTCGGTATTGTGAAAAAACTCCTCAGAAACCAGTGCCTGCATCATGGCTCTGGACCCAACCAAGGCAGACAACCAAAGGCCTGCGAAGTTACTGTACCGGGCATCAGGGGCAGCGAAGGCGCTTCACTGAATTCTGAAGAACTGACGACCTGGTTAGTGGTAGAGTCGTCAGAAGGCTGAGCCTTGTGTAGTCTGTCTCCATTTTCATCCTTACGTTTTTTCAGCATGTCTACGGACTGTTGGCTGACGGACGCCATTTCGGAATTAAAATACCTGGCTACAATAAGAGCTCTACAACAAACGGTTCTCGTGTTAAAGAGGGCATAGAACCGGCAATGGGGGACATTGTGGTCTGAGCCTAAATAAGTGTCGAAGTATGAATGGAAGTCTCGGTGTGGTATTTGCTTTCCGTAGGCGAGACAATTGTTAACTTTTTCAGACATCGGTTTGTGCAAGAAAAAAAGGATCCCCAAAGGGGCACGTAGCTTTAGACATTTTTAGCTGCAATTCAAATTCTGGTAGCGACCGACTGGCACACTTGCGAACTGCTTCTGCTACTGGCTCCACGGCCACTGACAACCTGACGTCAAGCAGCAAGCAACAGCAGCTGACGCAGAAAAACTTTGACTCTGGTATTCGGGCCAGCCGAGGGCTACCACAGCAGGGATAACCCACAGGTGATGACTGCAACAGTGAAACATGAAAAACATCTTCAGAATTCATGGTCTACACACACACACACAGAATGAACTGTGCAGTTTTGTTTGGTTCTTGTATAAAATGAGTATGCATGATTGAAAGACATCTCCCACTTTGTAGGATATTCCTTGCTTCCACAACAAAGAAAATTTGGTCTTTAAATTTATACATCTCAAATGTCACAAACACACATCTGGCCTCTTATGTTCTAGGCTGATTTGGCATTAAGTGCATGAGCCTGCTTCAGTTTGCTCTGCATAGCACAGCATGCAACTCTGTCTAATTTGCTAGCTTATCTTGAGCAAACAATACACTGTCCATTCCCTCAACTCTCCGATATCTCAGTATGTACTTATCTATCTTTACTGACTGGGAAAGTCCAACTGGGCAGAGCCCACTTCCGGCACAGGCCTTGGGAGAAAAGCTCCCTCACAGTACATTCATATTAACTGTGTTCTTTCTATTGAGTTCACCTTCCATGCCCACCTGCTTCTCTTCAAGACCTTTATTTTGTTCCACAAGAGACCATATTTCTTTTTCAAGCCCACAATCCCCTTTCTCAATGACTGAATGGCATTGGCATGAGTTCCTACCACTGCTGACTCATGCTCCTTCACCTGGGTAAAGTATTCTGTCAGGTACATACTATAAATCTCACATGAAAATGTCTTTTACATCTACCAAGACAGCTTCCACCACTACAGTTTCATGCATAGTAATTTAGTTGAGAGCCTGGAGATTCAGCACTCTGGTCACTGCTCACCATCATGGTTTCCCTTTCTGTCAAAGAACTCCATTTCTCTGTTGACTTGCTTTCTTCCATTTTTTGTTGTTCTCTAAAGTAGAGTCGGGTAAAATCACCCTATACTTCTATACCAAGTTACACACATCTTCACTGCCTTAGCTAGTTCAGAAACCAATATAGGACATGCAGAGGAAAAACAGCATCCATCTCCAAAGAATAAGATCTGAGGATGGCTCAGATGCTTAATGTCAGGTTATGCTAACACAACTAACAGAAGCTAAGATGGCTTCAAAATTGGCCATTAGGGGTGGTTATCTTCAGACCACTGCCTGGGAAAAACACTGCTTCAATGGCAAGACAATAACCAAAACATTTGAAGATTGTGAAGGGAATAATAAAATACTTTCTAGTTTCTTTTCATCAAGTACATTCATTCATGAGTGAATACCATTAACATAAACACAACAAGAACCCCCCAAAACCAGAAAACAAACCTCTACCAGCTCTAAATTTCTAGACAGGATTCAAAAAATAGAAAGAGCGAGCATCTTCCCATCTCTTTCACTACTTTGTTTTAGTAAAGTTTTATTTCTAGTTTAAAATTAGTTTGCTCTATACTTCAGAAAGTTTTTATTTTTATTTTATATTTTTTTTTAAATCAGACTGATCACGCTGCTATTTTTGTAAAGTAAAAAAAAAAAAATAGTGTATTCAAATATATACCCAATACATACAAAGTAATTCCAGGTGCAAATTATTACTGTGATTATGCAGTCACCTGCCGCAGATGTACCTGTGGATTGGTGGTGATATAAAACCCAGGCACTCCAGCTTTCTCCAGGGTAGTCTGCTGATCAATCACCTTCTGATCCAACTCCACGACAATCTTCTCATCCATCATCCTTTGCTCATCTTTAATCCGTTGCTCAAGAGACTGAAAGAAAAAAAAAAAAGCACTTAACCACAACCAGTGTAGCAAACAGAACCCATACCCTACAATACCAGGCATCACAAGTGGAAAAAAAACATACTAGTTTGACAGAAAAGCATTAATCAAACTACTGGAGGACTCGCAAAGTCAGAACAGTTATTTCCTAAAAAAAGGTACATCAGCTCAGTTGATTGATGTTTTTCCTTATAAAATACATACCATACACCCTATATATCTGGCTGCCATTATGACATTTTCAGATGGCAAGGTACAAATACTCAAAATGAATTAAAAAAGAATGTATGTAACTACATAACCATACTGGAAGGCCAGAAAGGAATAATAGAGGAAAAGTGGTATGATGATTAGCACTTATGCAAGAGTTCGAGTTGATCCACATAAAGGAGCTCTACATTGATGGATCCTTGGCTGGTTTAATAATTTTAATGATCACAACCTTGCATCATTTAAGAAATTTTCCCTGATTTGGGACATACATGCACCTATTCCAATGTGCACCATAATGTCAGTCATGCTGGGAACATGAAAGTAACACCCCTTTCCCCATACCTGCCAATTCATCTCCCATCCCCACAAACTTTACTGCAGTTCAACAAATAACGTCACTATTCTTACCTTCATAGTTGTTTTATGGTATTGCCACCATCTTTGTTTTTTCCATAATCCTTTCACAGTTTGAAATCATTTCCCCCCTTTTTTCTGTTACTTTTCATTGTGTGATGCATTGCCTGCATGCGATTCTCTGTGGAATGCCCTCTGCCTTTGATGTCATGTTAAGCTTGTTAATTCATTGTGAGAAAGTAAAGTTGTGTACACTTACCATAAATGTAGATGTTTGAGTGTTTTCACTGTTGCAGTCATCACACTTGGGTTATCTGCCTCCAGGTAGCCCTCAATCAGCCCGAATACCAGAGTCTTAGGATTTCTGCGTCGGATGCTGTCACTTCTTTCATGATGTCAGGGGTATAAAACAGGCAGCAGACGCCATTGCATCCGTTTTTCTTGCCCCAAATGTCAGGAGCCCCCAAATAGGAAGCTAGTCTATGGTGGGGAACACCATCAGTAAAAAGTAAATACCAAAAGCCATTAGGAATGGCCATAGACAGGAGAGGTAGAAGGATAGACAAAGCCAGGGGGCTGGAGGGAGGGAAACCAGGACTGCAACAGTGAATACACTCGAACATCTACATTTATGGTAAGAGTACACAACTGTACTATGTTCTTCGTGTTTCACTGTTGCAGTCATCACACTTGGGTTGATTCCCAAAGCTGAGGACGGGTGGAGGCAGTCAAGAAGTGTTAGGGCTGGCTAGTAGGCCTTGCATGACTGCTATAGCAAATCCAGCTCTGGATTTAGAAAAGATTGGTAAGTGGTAATGCTTGGTGAAGGTGTGTACAGAACTCCAGGTTGCAGCTTCCAGAATGGCAGGGACTCCTCTGAGAGATGCTGTAGAGGTGGAAGCAGCCCTAGTGGAATGTGGTCTGATCTCTTGTGGGGTAGGTTTTCCATGGTGCTTGTAGCAGAAATTGATGCAGTGTGCTATCCATTTGGAAATAGTTTGCTTTGAAATGGCCTTACCCTCTGCCCCTGTAGCAAAGCTGACTAGCAGCTGGTAAGGTTTTGTCCTATCAGGGTAGAACCTGAGCTGTCTGTGCATGTCCAAGGAGTGCAGGATCCTTTCCCCTTTATTCTGAGGGTTAGGGAAGAAGGTTGGTAAATGGATGGATTGGTTTAGAGCCACACTGGACACCACCTTAGGCATAAAGGACGGGTTAGTTCTGAGGGAAACCCTGTCAGCATGGAAAATAATGAAGGGTTCCACAGCCATTAGTGCCTGTAACTTGGACACTCTTCTTGCTGAAGTTATGGCTAAAAGCAAGGCTGTTTTCCAAGAGAGGAATTTTTTAACTCTGCTGAGGCTGCAGGTTCAAAAGGGGGAAGCGTGAGCTTTTCCAATACAAAGTTAAGGTCCCAGGCAAGGGTGGGTGCTCTCCTAGGGGGCCTTAAGTTGTTAGCCCCTCTCAGAAACTGTTTGATGAGAGGGTGAGAAAATAGAGGTGGCTCAGTATTATAATGAGCTGAGATGGCAGAGGCATGAATCTTAATGGAGGACAAGGATAGGCCTCTGTGGAGTAGCTCTGCTAGGTAATCCAGGATTATAGGTAAGAAGGGCACAGCGGTGTCCTTCCCTTGGGACTGATTCCAAGAACAATTTCTTTTCCACTTTTCAGCATAGGATCTCCTAGTACTAGGCTTCTGGCTTCAAAAATGACATTCAGCACCTGTTTGCTGACGGTTGCTGATGGTGTATTCAAGGGATAAACCAGGCTGTAAGGTTTAGGGTTTGCAATTGTGGATGCAAAATCTGTCCCTCCTGCTGAGAGAGCAGGGTAGGAGTCTGGTGAAGGTGCCAGGGTGGCACTGTTGTCAGATTGTGCAAGAGGGTGTACCAGTGCTGGCGAGGCCAGTCTGGGGCAATAAGAATTGCCCTTGGCCTGTCTTGTTTTATCTTGAGTAGTACTTTGGAGAGGAGGGGCAGAGGGGGAAGGCATAAACAGAGAGGTTTTTCCATTGAAAGGATAGGGCATCCACCTTCCAGGCCCTGCTGTGGGGATTCCTGTTGCAGAATTTGCTCAACTGGTGGTTCTCGGGGGAGGCAAATAGGTTCACCTCCGGTGTCCCCCACCTCTGGATCAGAAGGTTGAAGGTTTTGGGCTCCAATTTCCACTTGTGTGGGTCTAAGAGATTTCTGCTTAAGTTGTCTGCCAATGAATTTTGTTTGCCTGGCAGGAAGTGAGCTTGTAGATGCACCTGGTTGCTCAAGGCTGTATTCCACAGAGCCATGGCTAACCTGCAGAGTGGGTAAGAATGGGTTCCCCCTTGCTTGTTTATGTACCACATAACTGTGGTGTTGTCGGTTTTTATAAGCAGCTGTCCTGGAAGGATTAAGTATTTGAATGCTGTCAGTGCATTCTGTACAGCTAGCATCTCTTTTTGATTGATGTGCAGGAGAATCTGTGCTGGGTTCCAGTGGCCCTGTATGCATTTGCCTGCCATGTGAGCCCCCCCATGCATAGTCTGATGTATCTGTTGTCAGGGTTTGGACAGCGAGGGGTTGAGTGAAAAGCAGTCCCTTGTTGCGGTTGCATGCTTCTGCCCAGCAAAGGAACTCTGCCCTTAGACAAGGAATGACTGTTTCCAGGTCCTGAGAATGCTGGCACCAAAGACTTTTTAAGTACCACTGAAGTTTCCTCATATGCAGTTTTGCATATGGAATTAGCAGAATACATGAGACCATGAACCCTAGGGCTTGCAGAATGTTTCTTGCAGATAGATGGGTTCTGGTGGCCATTTGTTTGAAGTAGTTTGTCAAACAGATCTGTTTTTCTGAAATGAGAAATGCCATCTGGAAAGCTGTGTCCAAGCTTGATCCCAGGAATACAATCTTTTGACTGGGCACCAGTTGTGATTTCTTTTCGTTGATGGTGTACCCCAATGAGTGAATCAGGCAGTCGTCCAAATATGGGAACATTTGGATATTTCTCTGCCTGCAGTATGCGATGGCTGGAGCCAGGCACTTTGTGAATACTCTGGGCGCAGTAGATAAGCCAAAGGGAAGAGCAAATAACTGATAGTGCATAGAGCCTGCCCTGAAGCGTATATATTTTCTGCATGACTCCCTTATGGGGATGTGTAGATTAAGTTTCTTTTAAGTCTAGAGTGACTAACCAGGCATCTTTGGCTTGCATAGGGAAAAAACATTGCAGGGTAAGCATCCTGAATTTTGGGACCACCAGAAAGGTGTTGAGAGTTGATAGATCCAGGATTGGGCGCCAAGAGCCCTCTTTTCTGGGCACCAGGAAAAGTCTGGAGTAGAAACCCTGCCCCCTTTGTTCTACTGGAGCAGGTTGAATAGCTCAGAGATTGAGCAGGGAAAGTACTTGTTTTTGAGCCTCTGCCCACTGGTTTGGAGGAAGGTCTGGAAACCCACTTGGGGTTGGCAGTGTATGGAAGTAGAATCTGTACCCATGGGATACAATGTTTAGGACCCATCTGTCCTGAGTAATGGACATCCATTTTTTTGCATGAAGGGCAAGTTTTCCTCCTAGGGGCACAAGAAATTGGGCAGGGCTGGGCAGGATAACCGAAAAGTCATTGTGAACTTTTTCCATAAGGGGGTGGTTTATCACTCCCTGTTTTTGAGGTGGGGGCACTCCACTGTTTAGATCTCTGCATAACCTGAGACTGTAGTCTGGGTGTTCTGTTTCCCCTGGGTTTGGTCTGAGAAGGCCTGGAGGGAGCTGGAAAGGACCAGTTTTTAGAAGGCCAATGCCTACTGAATCTAAATGGTTGCACTTGTAAGAATTCTTTAATAGTTTGCATAGATTTAGCTTTTTTCTTCCATCTTTTTAAGAACCTCTTCTGCTTTGGTGCCAAATAAACAGTCCTTATTTAAAGGGGTGACTAGTAATTTGGATTTGACATGATTTGGCAAGGTTTGTTCCTTCGGCCAGGCATGCCTTCTCAGTACAGACCCAGTGACTGCAGGCCTGCAAGATGCTTCTAGGGCATCAAAGCCACATTGCAGAATATGCTTACTAACTTGGTTTGCAGAATGCATTAGCTCTTGTAAATCTCTATTTTCTGCACAATCTGAAAGTAACACCCTTTTTTGTTTAATTAGTTCCATAATATGCTGCTGGTACTTCAACATGTGAAAAGTACAGTTTTGTACCTACCAAAAATGTAGATGTTCAAGGATCCACATTGCTGCAGACATAACCTGTGGGTAGTCCGCTGTCCTCGGTCGGCCCGAATACCAAAGTGTTAGGCTGGCGTCGGTCATGGCCGCTCAGAGCTGACGTCAGCACACAGTAGTACTTAAGCGCATGACCGACGCCATATCCTCAGTCTTTCTTGCCCCAGATGTCAGAAGGCCTAAAAAGGAAAGGCCATAGCCAAAACAGAAATACCCAACAACCAACATAGATAAAATAATAATAATTATCCCAAAAGAAACACAGCAACCCCAAACTATAGAGGGGAAGGAGGGAGGGAAAATTGGACTGCAGCAATGTGGATCCTCGAACATCTACATTTATGGTAGGTACAAAACTGTACTATGTTCTTCGTCTCACATTGCTGCAGTCATAACCTGTGGGTAGAATCCCAAAGCAAAGGTAAAGGGAGGCTGGCAAACTAAAAAGCATTAGGAGCTGCCAACATGCCCTGTAAAAACTGCAGTGGCAAACCCAGCCCTAGACTTAGAATAAAGAGGGAGATGGTAATGTTAAGTAAAAGTGTGCACTGAACTCCAAGTAGCTGCCTCCAAAATATCCTTAGTAGCTACCCCCCTTAAAAAGGCAGTAGATGTGGCGGTAGCCCTAGTGGAATGAGGTCTGATCCCAGCAGGAACATCCTTTCCATGATGAGAATAACAAAAAGCAATACAATGGCCAATCCACTTAGAAATAGTTTGCTTAGAAACAGCCTTCCTCTGTGAACCCAAAGCAAAAGAAATAAATAACTGTTGAGTCTGCCTGAATTCTTTAGTTCTGCTCAAATAATAGCGTAACTGCCTGTGAATATCCAAAGAATGCAAGACTTTTTCCCCTTTATTTTGGGGATCAGCATAAAAAGTAGGCAAATGAATAGACTGGTTTAAGGCCACATTAGAAATAACTTTAGGCATAAAAGTAGGGTTAGTACGCAAGGACACCCTATCCTTATGAAATATCAGGAAGGGTTCAACTGCCATGAGAGCCTGTAATTCAGATACCCTCCTAGCAGACGTAATGGCCAACAAAAAAGCAGTCTTCCAGGACAAAAACTTCAACTCAGACGTAGCTGCAGGTTCAAAAGGAGGTAAAGTAAGCTTTTCAAACACAAAATTGAGATCCCAGGAAGGAGTAGGAGCTCCACGTGGGGGTCTTATGTTTTTGCCCCTCTAAGAAATTGTTTAAACAAAGGGTGAGAAAATAAAGGAGGGTCACAATCATAGTGAGCAGAAATGGCTGCAGCATGAACTTTCACGGAGGAAAAAGACAAACCCTTGTCTAATAATTCAGTAAGGTACTGTAGTGTAAAACTCAAATTAGGCACTGAAACATCAAAGCTCTTTGCTGTGCTCCAAAGAAAAAATCTCCTCCATTTATCCGCATAAACTTTTCTAGTACTAGGCCTTCTGGCTTCCAAAATGACATTCAAAACTTGTTGAGGAAGCTGAGACCCCCCAGGGTCTAAAACAGAATACGCCAGGCTGTCAGATGCAGGGACTGTACCCTGACATTGAGAAAATGATTGCTTGCCTGGGACAACAGGTGTGGAATTGGTGGCAAAGGCCAAGGAGGCTCCTGTACTAAACTCCTCAACAGAGGATACCAGTGCTGACGTGGCCAATCTGGTGCTATTAGAATCATGCAAGGCTTGTCCTGCCTGACTTTCAAGAGTACCTTGGGAAGGAGAGGCAGAGGAGGGAAAGCATAGACGTGAAGGTTGTTCCAACTGAAAGATAGAGCATCCACTTTCCAAGCTTTTGGGTGAAACATCTTTGTGCAAAATTTTGGCAGTTGGAAATTTAGTGGAGAAGCGAACAGATCTATGTCTGGAGTTCCCCAAGCCACTGTCAACTGTTGGAATACGTGAGGATCCAATTTCCACTCGTGGGGATCCACAATTTGTCTGCTCAATACATCTGCTAAGGAGTTCTGTGCTCCTGGCAGAAACCGTGCTTGAAGAGTGATGTGCAAACACAGAGCAGTCTCCCACAAAATCATAGCTTGTCTGCAAAGAGGGTAAGAATGGGTTCCCCCCTGCTTGTTGATGTACCACATGACTGTTGTGTTGTCTGTTTGAATCAACACATGTCCTGGTTGAAGCAGATCCTTGAAGGCCATCAGGGCAAATTGGACTGCTAACATTTCCTTCATGTTGATATGCAAATGCTGTAGTCTGGGAGGCCACGTGTCTTGAATCCATTTCCCATTGAAGTGTGCTCCCCAAGCCAGGTCTGAGGCATCTGTCGTTAAGATCTGACTCGCCTCTGGTCGGGTCACAGAGAGTCCCTTGTTTAGGTGACATTCCTGAGCCCACCACAAGAATTCCTTCTGGATGCAGGGTATTATCTGAATGACAGTGTCCAAATCGTGGCAGTGTTGAGTCCATACACTTTTGAGATACCATTGTAGCTTCCTCATATGCAGTTTGGCATTGGGAAGTACCAGAATGCAAGATGCCATGAACCCCAAGGCTTGAAGGACTGTCCTTGCAGTCAGCCTGGACATTACTGATAATTGCTGGAAGTATAGGTGAAGATTTCTTTGTTTGTCCGGGGTCAAAAAAGCCATCTGAGAGGCTGTATTCAGTCTCACACCCAGAAAGCACATGTCCTGAGAGGGTACTAGACTGGACTTTGTTTCGTTCACAGAATACCCTAGGCACCTTAAAACTGCCATTACATACTGTAGATGTTGAAGTAACTTGTCTTTGTCTTGTGCAAGAATCAGGCAATAGTCCAGATAAGGATAAATTTGTATTCCTTCTCAGTCTTAAGAAGGCTATCACAGGAGCCAGGACCTTTGTGAACACCCTGGGCGCAGTAGATAAGCCAAAGGGCAATGCAGAGAACTGATAATGAAAAGTACCAGCCCGAAAACGCAGGAATCTCCTGCAGCTGGGCCTGATAGGAATGTGAAGATAAGCCTCTTTGAGATCCAGAGTTACCATCCAGTGATCTTTGCCTAGCAGAGGCAGAAGTTGCTGTAAAGTTAACATCTTGAACTTTAGAATGTCTAGGTATGTATTGAGAATGGACAAATCCAGAATTGGCCTCCAAGTGTTTCCTTTCTTTGGTACAAGGAACAGGCGAGAATAAAACCCTAGGCCTACTTCTGACGGAGGTACCCCCTGGATTGCCCCCATTTGCAAAAGCAAAGAAATCTGTTTGTGAGCCTCCAGCCTTTGCTGAGGAGGTACATCTGGCATGCCTTTGAAAGGAGGAAAGGTGTGAAAATAAAACTTGTAGCCTTGATTTATAATGTCCAGCACCCATTTGTCCTGGGTGACCAAAAGCCAATTTTGTTTGAAAAGTGCCAACTTTCCTCCTAGAGGAGCTGCCAGACAGGAAGAATCTGGCAGCTGGAGATACAGGTCATTGGGTCTGTTTACGAAAAGGCTGACCCCTGCCCTCACCAGAAGTTTGTGCAGGAGAACTCCAAGTCCTAGGTCTGAAAGAACCCTGAGCGTGAGCTCTGCCCCTACCACGTCTAGACCTGCCCTTAGACTGAAAATCAGAAGAAGGGTAAGACCATCCTTTTGCAGGCCAATTTCTGCTAAACTTAGGGGGCTGCACTTGCAAAAATTCCTTAACCGTCTGCATGGACTTAGCTTTGTCTTCCATCTTTTTCAAAACTGACGCCACAGGAGAACCAAAAAGAACTTCAGATTGAAGAGGAGCATCCAAAATTCGAGCTTTAACATGCTCTGACAAATTTTGATCCTTAAGCCAGGCATGCCTACGAATAACTGAACCAGTAGCAGCCACCCTGGAAGAAGCCTGAAGAGCATCGAAGCCACACTGCAAGGAATGCTTACCAACCTGATCTGAGGCATGAACTAAGTCCTGCAATTCCTTACACTCTATACCCTCAGCTAAAGCATCAACCTTAGATTTCAACTGACCTAACAGAAAGTTCTGATACTTCAGCATATGAAACTGGCAATTTAAAGCCCTCATAGCTAACGTGGAGGAGGTATACACTTTTTTACCCCACCTATCCAAAGCTCTAGAATCTTTATCCAGAGGTACTGGATTCTTAACTATAGAAGCCCTGACACCCTTAGGTCCTTGAATAATAGTTTCCGGGTCAGCTCTAGGACTCTTATAAAAAATATTTATGAGCCTCTGGAACTCTGTAATACCTGTCTGGCTTGACAGGGGCAGGGGGTAAAGAATCAGGATTAAGGGAAGCCTCAGAAAAAACATCCTGAACAACATCTAAAACAGGGGGAATAGCCAAAGGTCTATGTTGTGGCAAAAACAAAAATTCCCTAAGCCTCTTACGAGAATCTGAAAAATCCTGATCTTCCCACTTGAAATGCTCCCTCATGGAGTGCAAGGTTTCAGAAAAGGAAAAATCCTCTGGAGGAGAAGCAGAAGGACAGGAATCCTCTGCACCCGAATCAGAATAGGGAGGAAAATCCTGAATATCCTCAGCTGAAGACTCAGAGTAATCTGAGGAATGCTCCAATCCCTCTAAATCTGTCTCCACCCTAGGCCTCTTCTCTGGAGGGGGCATAGAACCCCTGATTAAAGTAATCAAATCCTCTGCCATTTTCAACATATGCTTTTTAGGAACAGAGCCCGAAGAACTAGGGCTGATGCTTGTTCCAGAAAGACCAGGTCTAGCTTTAGCAGGGCCTTTAGTGACAGAAGTATAAGGCCTAATAACCTTTTGTAAGGATGGAACTACAGAAACTTGAGAAGCCCCCTCGGCCTGACCTAACTCCTGAGAGACCAATTCCTGTAAAATTAAAGGTTCCCCCGTGATTCAGCCGAGACCTCGGCTGGATCCACAGGTTCAACCGTAGATTCCATAGAAGCGGCGTCCGCAACGGACGACTCATCCTGCTTAGACTTTAACGACTTATCTTTTCGCTTTTTTGTGGTAGCGGGCGTCGGAGGATCCGACGGCATGTTGTAGTTACACCGCTTACCGAAAACAAGCCTAGCACAGTCTAATCTGCGTTTAATGGTGCGCTTATTAAATCTAGCGCAAAAGTGACACCCGACTACGTCGTGCTCAGGCCCCAAGCAAGGAATACAGAGAGAGTGATAGTCCCTATGAGGTATCTCCCACAAGAAATACAATTATTAACTTTTTCTGACATCCGGATTTACTGAGGCAAGAAAAGAAAAAATATTCCCCAACGGGGTACTTAGCCCAACTTGGTCTTCGGTCTGAAACTCGAAAAATGAAAATTTCAGGACGCCGAACGGCACTTGCAAACGCTGCTTCTGCTTCGGACCACGCGGCAAGAAAGACTGAGGATATGGCGTCGGTCATGCGCTTAAGTACTACTGCGTACTGACGTCAGCTCTGAGCGACCATGACCGACGCCAGCCTAACACTTTGGTATTCGGGCCGACCGAGGACAGCGGACTACCCACAGGTTATGACTGCAGCAATGTGAGACGAAGAACATCTGGCAATTCAATGCCCTGATGGCAAGAGTTGCAGACGTACATACCTTCTTTCCCCATCTGTCTAAAGCTCTCGAATCCCTGTCTGAAGGGATAGGATTTTTGGCTGTAGTAGCTGTAATACCTGTAGGGCGCTGGGAAATGGTCTCTGGATTCGCAGTAGGATTCTTGAAGAGAAATTTGTGGGAATCAGGTACTCTGTAGTACCTGTCAGGTTTCCTAGGGGCTGGGGATAGAGTATCTGGAGTAAGACTGGATTCCATAAAAACATCATCTACAACATCGAGGACTGGGGGTAGCTAGAGGCCTGTTTTGAGGCAGCTCTAAAAATTCTCCGAGTCTCTTTTTGGACTGAGGGTAGTCTTAGCATTCCCAGCAGAAATGCTCTCTTAAGGTATGCAAGGTTTCGCAAAAAGAAAAATCCTCTGGAGGGGAGGCAGAGGAAATGGAGTCCTCTGCATTTGAATCCTCATAGATTGATAAGGGCATGTCCTGATCATCAGAAGGGTCACAGTCATCTGACTCCTGGTCTGCGGAATCAGAATGAAACTCAATTCTTTGTCTCTTAGCAGGGGAAGGCTGGCTTCCCCTAATTAGGGTAATCAGGTCTTCAGCCATTCCAAGCATTTGTTTTTGTGGCATGGGAGCTTGAGCATGCGCTTTGGTCATCAGTTTTCTAGACGTAGTGTGTACTCTAGGCCTCAGAAACTCAGTAGTTTTAGCTAGAAACAAAGTTGTCGGTTTAATTCTAACATCGGTAGGTCGGAATACACCCTCAAGAAGTCGGTGCCTGCACAGCAGCTCCGGATCCATCCAAGGTAGAGACATCCACAGGTTCCATAGTCGAAAAAGCATCTCGTGACATACCGGACTCCGAATGGGTCTCAGCAGAGGCCTGTGTATCGGGCATCAGGGGTTGCAAAGGCATCTCACTGAGTACCGGCGGACTGGCGACTAGCTTAACGGAAGCATTGTCGGCAGTTTTGGACCTATGCGGTCTGATCGGTAGTCAGGTGGCTTATTGAAGCCATTCGGAATATGGAGAATGGGAGCGAAAGAATTTAGCGACAAAGATAGCCTGACGACGAATGGTTCAGGCGTTAAGACAAAACCGACAGCGAGGGACGTCGTGGCCTGGGCCTAAACAGGTGACGCAGTAAGAATGAAAATCTCTATGAGGTATTTGCTTTCCACAGGCAAGACAATTGTTAACTTTTTCGGACATCGGTTAGAGCAAGAAAAAAAGGATCCCTAATGGAGGACTTAGCTTTAGAAGACTTCAGGATTATAAACTTGAAAATGAAAATTTCAGGTAGCGGACGACCGGCACTTGCGAACTGCTTCGGGCTCCTCCTCAGAATGATTTAATGGCATCGGCTGCCTGGTTTATACCCCTGATGACCTGATGTCATCGAAGAAGCGACAGCATCCAACACAGAAATCCTAAGACTCTGGCATTCGGGCTGACTGAGGGCTACCTGCAGGCAGATAACCCAAGTGTGATAACTGCAACAGTGAAACACGAACATCAGGATGTTTTTTTGAATGGCAGCAGTGATATCCAAGTTGCTAGTTCTAAATCCTTGAATGACCCTTGAATTCCACAGGCATTTGGATGACAGAGGTATTTATGATGTGTGGCCTGCTCCATACCACAGTGAAAGGCAAAGGTTTATTCATGTAACTATTCAGAGGGTAACAGACAGATGGTGGAAAGATGAAAGCACTGGGAGTAGATCACACAGACAGACTGACGTGCAGATGGGAGTTATATATGCAGTGGCATTGTGTTAAGGGTCTGCTTGCTTGTGTGAAAACTCAGTCAGGGACATTCTTCAGTATTCTGGACAGTTAAGTGGAATGCACAGCACAACTACCATCATATCTTGACTTAGAGCATGGGCAAACTGTACATTAACACCCTGATTGGAGGAGTGTATTTTCTCCAACAGGGTGCTAATGTACAGGTAATACCTGATTAAAAAAAAAAAAGCCATCTGTCATTTCACAGTAGCATATTAAACTGCCGTGAAGCACGTACAGTAAAAAGCACTCACTAAACAGCATTTTACTTTTAGATAGCATAAAACTGAATGAAAAAGTAAATGCATAAAAACAGAAAAATGTGTGTATGCATGTGCTGTGTGCTTGCACACATGACGACATATGCGAGACACAGAGAGGGAGATACAGCTCTGATGGCAGGAGGCAGTCCATCAGCATGTTAAACAACTCGAGAGGTTTGGCCAGCCAGTGGTGGGTCACAATCCTGACCTCCAGAAGGTCATTAAATGCAAAATTAGGTGCTGCATGCACTCTAACTGCTGAATAACCAAGATTCAAATCATACAAGTGTCTGAGATGGGTTGGGATTGCCTCAAGCTGACTAAATGGGTTGGGTACCTAGCACAGTTCTGCCAAAATCCATAACTAATTCTATTTGCATGCATAGATGTGCGCAGCATAGAGCTGGCAAATCAGACAGGACCATGTAATCTAAACATTATGAGCCAGAATAAGGTGGGTCCCACATCACCAGTCATTAAAGACATTAATTAGTAAGGGCCAGGAGAGTCGACTACATCGCTATGGAATGAAGTACACAAAATAAGGTCCTTCTCTGTCATGACGAGGTAATCAAAATGGGGTCTGGTCTTTTCCACTCAACTTTAAGTACCTCATTTTGATCACTGATAACACAAAAGAAACCTCCAGTGCCATGGAAAGGAGAATGCATCTACCACTACCCCACCCTTATCATACTGAAACAAGAAGAGTGACGACCACTTCAGGTCCAATCAAGGACAAGTCTGACACCAGAATTAAATGAGTATAGCAACCCTGCAAATATCAACACCACTCTGTTACGTCCTCCTCCTCTGTGTAAACAATGCAAACAGACTGTGGAAGCCAGTAAAGCCCACAAATTGCAGAAGAGTCCAACACTGGGCCCCATGCTGTACTCTTACCCAGCTAGTTAAAGGAAATGACATCCTGGGTCCTCTCCAACAACCAAAGGTGTCTAACACCTTGCCTATGAAGGCTATCCTACAAGTGCTTAGACGGTCAGTTTTTCCAATTTATGGTAACCCTGCAGGTACTACAGTCACAAGAGCATCCAATGCACAGACATTCAAAGTAGTCACTATAGACAACCACCAGAAAACCAGAAATCCAAGTTACAACACAGACCCTTCTCCTGAAGGGATTTGCCTCACTGGCCAACTCCAAGCTACACAAAGCTCAAAAGGAAGCTCTAAACTGCAAATGATGTCTACCCAGACGGACTGAATTAATCTAAGTAAACCTCACATATGTCTGTCAAAAGGAATCCAATACCTCCAGTAACACCATCCAAGTGTCATTCAAATTAACTGACAAACTCCAGTAAGGAGACCACCCTGAACTGGATACACAAGGCACGCAAGATAACATCAGAGTACCAGAAAGAAATGGACACTACCTGGGCTGGCCTTTTAAGGACCAGTAAGACAGAGCTAATGCCCTTGCCTCTCCTCCAAAATTAGAATAGCCTCTGCTTCCCATTTTCATCTGTACAGTCTAGACCTGCTGTATTAAAAGCTCCACTGACACTGATTGGTTAGCTGGTAGTTCTCAAAGGGAGGACCAAGTGAGCTTCAGGACATGGTCAAGAGTAAAGTACGGTTGTGTAAGTTGAACTTACCATAACAGTAGATGTTCAAATAATTACTGCTGCAGTAGCCTTAGCTATGTGGGTTATATCCTGTCAGCAGAGAGAGGGAAGCCGAACACTGAAAGGTCTATGCTAAGAACAACAAAAAAATATAAGTCCACACCTTGGCATAAAAAAAAAAAAAAAAAAAAAATCAAAAACAAGGGGGTGGAGTGGCTACTGCAGTAGTGATCATTCAAACATCTACTGTTATGTTAGGTTCAGCTTACTACAGTCATCACATTGATCACTGCTGCAACAGCCTTAGCTATATGGGTAGATTATAATACCTAGCTATATTTGGTAAGTGGAAAGAGAAGAGTCCGGAACCCCTGGAGAATGGTCCTAGCAAAGCTTGATCTGGACCTAGAGAAGAAATTAAGGTTATAGTGCTTTGTAGAAGTATGTACAGGTGTCCAACTATCAGCTTCTGTAATATTTCTAGAATCCTCCCCTTTTGAAAAAGCCATAGATGAAGCTAAGGCCCTGGTAGAGTGGGCATTGACCCTGCCTGAAATACATATATTATGGAGACAACCATTTAGAAATAGTCTGTTTTGACACATGTTGCCTCTTCCTACCATCACAAGAAAACAATTGATCCAAGGACCTAAAAGATTGAGTTCTGCCAAGATAATATCCCAGTTGTCTTCCAAGGTATGCAATATTTCTCCCTCATTTTTAGGTTCAGTAAAGAAAACAGGGAGATGGATAGTCTTGCTTAAAGTAAACTTGGATACCACTTTAGACAAACTGATTAGTTCTCAAATCCTGTCTCACTGGAAAATGAGATGGGGTTGACTCACCATAACAGTTTGCAACTCAAGATACCATTCTTGCAGAGTTCAGATCCATCGAGAAAACAGTATTTCATGTTATGAACCTCAAGTCAGCCTGATGAGCTGCTGGTTCATATGGAACAAGTGTTGGTTTCCCTAACACAAAGTTATGATCTCAAAAAGGAGCTATCTTTTTTTTTTTGGAGGTCCCTTATGCAAAACCTATTTCAGAAACACCTGTATGAGAATGCATTGAAAGAGGGGGATCCATGGGCTGACATGTTGAAATGGTCAAAGTAAGAAAGGCTATAGGATAGTAACTCACACCAATATTGTAAAACCAAACAAAACACCAGCCCTGAATGGGTGCTGGCTAAGTTGTTGGCACAAACTAGAAAATATTTTCCATTTGCTACTATATGATTTTCTAGTAGCAGGTTGTCTTGCCTCCTTTAGTACCTGCTGCATGTCTTCTGTAAATAGGTGTCAAAAGGGGGATTAAGACCCTATCATTCAGGCAGTCAGCTGAAGTTGACTGGGGTCAGTTTGTATCAAACAAACCATTGTTCTAGCATATGTGGATCCATTCTGTGAGGAAGTTTGTGGTATTTGCTCCTGATTATTTCCAAAAGAAGAGAGAACCAATGTTGCCTGGGCCAGAAGGGACTCACCACAGTGATTGGGGTAATTCCTTCAGAAGTACCCTGAATATCAGTGGAAAGGTTAGAAAAGAAATGTGGAACATTCTTGCCTAAGGAAAGGAAAAGGTATCTGTCTTTCAGGCCTTTATGCATGGAGTCCTGGAGCAGAATTTTGCCAGTGGTTGTTCAGAGAGGAGGCAAGGAGGTCTATCAGAGGAAATCCCCACAGATGGATCAAATCCTGGAAGACCTTCTGATCTAGTTTCCACTCGTGAATGTTCACCTTTGTCCTGCTAACGCTGTCTACCACATAATTTTACAATGATGGGATACAGGACACCTGCAGAGTGATACTGAGCTGTGAAGCTACATCTCAAGCTAACATGGCTAGTCTGTATAGGGGGGTAAGACCTGGTTCCCCCTTGCTTGTTGATGTACCACAATTGTTGTATTTTCTGTAACAACTAAAGGGGTCCAGGGACCAAAGCCAATTCAGAGAGTTGAATGACTACATTAGAGTGAGCAGCTCTATGCTTGCCTCTGTCTTTGCTGGACCAGATACCTTACACTTTTATCCTTCCTGACATTCCTCCCCAAGCAGAGTCAGAAGCACATGTGGTCACTAACTGCTTTGGACAGGGAGAAGAAGAGAAGAACTGGACTTATGGATATTTACAGTTTCCAATAAGTGATTTCTCTTCTGACAAATCCCAGAACTGGGAATTGAAAAGAAAATGGCATTCGGTGCTGGGACCAAAGACACTTCAGAAACCATTGTATCTTTTTCAAGTGGAGTCTTTCCAAGGGTATCATCAGAAAGTACAGTTGTGTACATTTACCATAAATGTAGATGTCTGAGTGTATTCACTGTTGTAGTCATTACATTTGGGTTATCTGCTTTAAGGTTGCCCTCAGTCGGCCTGATTAACAAAGTCTTGGGTCCTGCGTCGGTTGCTGTCTCTTCTTCCATGACGTCACGGTTATAAAACATGCAGCCGACGTCATTACATCAGTTTTTCTTGCCCCAGATGTCAGGTGCCCCCCTAATGGGAAGCAATTAAACATAAAAACACAAAGATATACCTCCAACAAAAAAGCAAATACACCAAAAAGGCTTTTAAGCATAGTAGAGGTATAGCCAAAATAAGTTAGAGGGCAGGAGGGGGGGTAACCAGGACTGCAACAGTGAATACACTCGAACTTCTACATTGATGGCAAGTGTACACAACTGTACTATGTTCTTCATGTTTCACTGTTGCAGTCATTACATTTGGGTAGATTCCCAAAGCTACGGCTGGGAGGAGGAGTTTAAATAGCATTAGGGCCAGCTATAAGTCCCTGCAAGACTGCAGTGGCAAAGCCAGCTCTGGATTTAGAGAAAATTGGCAAATGATAATGCTTGCTGAAAGTATGTACAGAACTCCAGGTAGCAGCTTCAAGGATGTCCCTGGTAGGAACGCCTCTGAGAAAGGCTGTAGAAGTAGATGCAGCCCTGGTGGAGTGAGGTCTGATCCCTTGGTGGATAGGTCTTCCATGGTGCTTATAGCAGAAATGAATGCAATGACTTATCCATTTAGAAATGGTTTGTTTTAAATAGCCTTCCCCTCTGCCCCTGCAGCAAATGCTACCAGCAGTTGATTCAGATTTTCTTTGAGGTTTAGTCCTGTCCAAGTAGAATCTAAGTTGTCTGTGCACATCCAAGGAATGCAGTATCCGTTCCCCTTTGTTCTGCGGATTAGGAAAGAAGGTTGGCAAATGAATAGACTGATTAAGAGCCACACTGGATATCACCTTGGGCATGAAGGATGGATTGGTTCTAAGTGACACCCTGTCCGCATGAAAGATGATGAAAGGCTCCACTGCCATAAGGGCATGTAATTTAGATACCCTTCTAGCTGAAGTGACTGCTAAAATGAAAGCTGTTTTTCAAGAAAGAAATTTTAAGCCTGCAGTCGCAGCTGGCTCGAAAGGAGGTAGAGAGAGTTTCTCCAATACAAAGTTAAGGTTCCAGGCTAGGGTTGGAGCTCTCCTGGGTGGTCTCACATTTTTGTCCCCTCTGAGGAACTGCTTGAGCAGTGGATGAGAGAAGAGGGGTGAGTCTGTGTTACAATGAGCTGAAATGGCTGAAGCGTGGATTTTAATGGAGGAAAAAGACAGGCCTTTACTGTAAAATCTGAGGTAAATTGGGTGCTGCTGTGCTCATCCCTTGAGATTGGTTCCAGGCACAGAATCTTTTCCATTTTTCAGCATAAGATCTTCTAGTACTAGGCCTCCTTGCCTCTAAGATGACATCCATCACAGGTTTGCTGAGGGATGGTAAGGGACAGTTTAAGTAATTAGCCAGGCTGCAAGGTTCAGTGTTGGAAGCTGAGGGTGCAGAATCTGGTTCTCCTACTGAGACAGCAGGGAAGTAGTCTGAGGCAGGTGACATGGAGATAACCGTGACACTGCGCAGGAGGGGGCACCAGTGTTGGCGCGGCCAGTCTGGAGCAATCAAAATCATCCTAAGTTTGTCCTGTTTGACTTTTAGTAGTAATTTGGAGAGCAGGGGCAGCGGGGGAAAGGCATGATACTTTTGAGCATGTTCCTTGTGATGTTTCTGGGGGGGTTCAGGACAATATTGCAAATGACATTGTTGAATTTACCTCTTTGACTGAACAAAATGATGATTTTTTTGATGAACATGACAAGACATTCAATGATAGTTTCGTTTTTAATCAAGAAAGAATGATTAACGATGAATGTGTAAGATCACCAGAGCACAAGGTTTTGGTAGATGACAGACAAGAAATATCTATGATTACACACGAGGGGTACAACACTAATGTTGGGAATGGAGGGGGTGATGTACACATATCTCAAGAAGCTATGCGACATACCATTGTGAAAGAAAGGGGATTCATTGTTTACAACTACACGGAGCTGGTATTAAACGAATCACATTTTGAATTGTTTTGTAGGGGTGATAAGTTTGTACCTAGTTATAGGTTGGACTTAACACAGTTGTTAAAAAATCTAAAATTATACGTGAGAGAGTTAAATTTGAAAATGTATTTTGCAGTAGGCCACATGAGCAATTTAGACCGGGGGTTGGAGTGGAACAACACCCAGGTGAAAAGGAGAAGTGTTTTTACACCACCCTATAGTAAGGAGCTGATTATCTTTGAGAATGTTCTGGAATATGAATTTAGGAAAATTTGTGGACAAAGGAAAGAACATGATGACAATTTAACACAGGAGGAAAGGAACATATTACATGAGTTTGTTAACTCGGGACAATACAGATGTATGAGACCTGACAAGGGTGGGGGGATGGTGATCATGTACAATACAGACTACACTGGTCTAATGATGGAATTACTGAGCGATGTTTATACATACAGTAGAGTTTCTAAACATGAGGTCAATGTAGCCTACAGAAGGATTGATTTGTATCTTTTGGACAGTTTACATCAAGGTGCCATTACAGAGGTAGAGTATGACTACCTTTCAGTAAGATTTCCTAGGATGCCAAAATTTTTTGGCATACCCAAGGTTCATAAGGGCACAGACCGTTTGCAGTTTCGTCCTATAGTTTCTGCGAAAGGTTCAAAGACAGAACCGTTGGCATCTTATGTTGACCTACACTGTAAACGGGCTCTAGTAGATGCCAGTCATATCCTGAAGGACTCATGGCATTGTTTGGAGAGATTAGGTTCAGTGGATATAGAAAACATGGGTAGTTTTGGGTTTTTAACCATAGATGTCATCAATTTGTTTTCGGTCATCCCCCACCAGGCAGGTTTAAACCTGTTTTATGATAGTTTATTTTCTAGTCCAAGCTTTGATTTGAGCAAATTGGAAATCTGTCATGAATTAATGGAACTGGTTTTGAAGAATAATTTCTTGATGTTTGAAGGCGAACTGTTTAGGCAACAAACTGGGGTAGCAATGGGGGCACGGTGTGCCCCAGTGTTTGCAAATTTAGTGCTTTTAGCATGGGAGAAAGAGAATATATTCAAATCTGGTTATACTGAAAACATTCTCCTATATAACAGGTTTTTGGATGATTTACTCATCCTTTGGCGGGGGGATGAAGTCAGTGCCATGGAGTTCATGGCGTATTTGAATACAACCTCGGAATTTTTGAAATTTACATACAATTGGAGTTATGAATATACAAACTTTTTGGACATCAGGATTTCTAAAAGAGGTTTGGGATTTGAAAGTAACATCTATAGGAAACCCAGTTACGCAAACTCCTTGTTACACTTCAGAAGTTGCCATCCCTTGCACCAAAGGAGGGGACTTGTGAAGGGTCAAATGGTCCGTTTGTCAAGATTAATTAGTGATGATAATGAGTTTAAACAAGAAATTTATATTCTCATTGGTTTATTTTTGGAAAGGGGCTACCCTTTAGACTTGTTGACTAAAGTCAAGTGTGAGGTATACAAGAAAAGGAGGAGTAGGTATGCCCCGATTCTGACAGCAAAGGGGGTCGAGGCTTGTGATATGAACAATAAAAATAAGACCTTGACAGAAGGGAACAACATTGGATGTAACCCCAAATTCATTTTGAAATATAATGACATTTCTTTGGACATTTGCTCAAGTTTGAAGGGGATATGGGAACATTTTTTGAGTAGGGAGACAAGGGACACATTGGGTGATTCACCTATTATTGTGTATAGTAGGGGTTCCAATTTAAAGGACATTTTAGAGAGGAAATTGAGGGATAACAGGCGGTCCTTTATGAACAAATGTGGATGTTGCAAATGGTGTAGGTATATAGCTGTAGGATCTTACCTCACCATTGCTGGTTTTGAACGAACCATTGCATGCCCTGGCATGTGCAATTGTTTAACTAAAAACTGTATTTATGTGGCTACTTGTATGTCATGCGACGCATTTTACGTCGGCATGACAACAAGAAGCTTGAAAGAAAGAATACGGGAACATTGTGGTTCAATTAAAAGAGGGGATGAACACAATGCACTTTTTTTACATTCTAGAGGATGCCAAGGGTTTAAGAAGTTTTTATTTTTCATAGTGGACAAGGTTTTTTCTGACTATCAAGGTGACACAAGTAACTATGTGGCACTCCGTGAGATGGAGTGGCAAATCAGATTAAATGCCACTAGAATACCTGGGATCAACGAGAACATTTCTTTAAAACCTTTGTTGAAATATAGGGCAAGTTTTATATGACTTAATAAAACATATTGGGTTAGGATATGTTCTTAACACCAATTAATATGTATAGATATACATATACATACACACATTTTTTAAATTAATTCTGAGTAGGTATATTCATTCATTTATGGATTGCATTAATGGAATGTTATTACATCTATACTGGTTGCACAGTTTTAATGATTATTATTTTATTTTTTCAACTGAAATGTTTTATTTGTTATTGTCAATTGAATGGCTATCAAACATCAAACATTTGGAACACAAGGTTCTAGTATTGTAGGAAACATGATTGATAATATAGGATGTGTGGTTAATTGAATTATTGATTAATTAATATTGCTTTATTGAGTAGTATTTATTAGTAGCAAGCTGTATGTGTTACTGTGACTCTGATGAAGCCAGTTTATCTGGTGAAAGCGCTTAGTCCTTATTGTGCTTTCTGCTGTTCGATTGTTGGTATTAAAACTAATTTTATTTTAACTTTCTTGCAACGTGCCGTATATTTGTGCTGAACAGTACCATCTACGGGTCTGGTGTCTCATTGCCAGTTGCCCTTACATTGTGGTCGACATATTTCAATCATTTTGGCGGACTCCTGCTTTGGCGTCTTTTTTGTTTTGGACTATTCATCCCTTGAGATTGGTTCCAGGCACAGAATCTTTTCCATTTTTCAGCATAAGATCTTCTAGTAGTAGGCCTCCTTGCCTCTAAGATGACATCCATCACAGGTTTGCTGAGGGATGGTAAGGGACAGTTTAAGT
Source organism: Protopterus annectens (assembly GCF_019279795.1). Lineage (NCBI taxonomy): Eukaryota > Metazoa > Chordata > Ceratodontiformes > Protopteridae > Protopterus > Protopterus annectens. Next base: position 412,023,366 of record NC_056733.1, on the reverse strand, counting down.
AATTAGCCAGGCTGAAAGGTTCAGTGTTGGAAGCTGAGGGTGCAGAATCTGGTTCTCCTACTGAGACAGCAGGGAAGTAGTCTGAGGCAGGTGACATGGAGATAACCGTGACACTGCGCAGGAGGGGGCACCAGTGTTGGCGCGGCCAGTCTGGAGCAATCAAAATCATCCTAAGTTTGTCCTGTTTGACTTTTAGTAGTAATTTGGAGAGCAGGGGCAGCGGGGAAAGGCATAGACTGATAGTTTTTTTCCAGCTGAAGGACAGAGCATCCCACTTTCCAGGCTTGTTTGTGTTGGAGTCCTTGTACAAAATTTGTCCAATTGGTAGTTCTGGGGCGAGGCAAACAGGTCTATATCTGGGGCTCCCCCATTTGCTTGTCAATATGCTGAAAATCCTTGGTTCCAGTTTCCACTTGTGTGGGTCCATGAGGTTTCTGCTTAGTCCGTCTGCCAGTGTACCTAATTTTCCTGGCAGGAATTGAGCTTGTAGGTGCACTTGGTAGCTCAAGGCTGTGTTCCACAATGCCATGGCTAGTCTGCAGAGGGGGTAAGAATGTGTACCCCCCCCTGCTTGTTTATGTACCACATAACCGTGGTGTTGTCCATCTTTACCATTAGTTGTCCTGGAAGAATGTAGTCCTTGAAGGCTGTCGGAGCATTCTGTACAGCTAACATTTCTTTTTGATTGATATGCAGGTGCATTTGAGTTAGGTTCAATTTGCCCTGAATGCACTTCCCTGCCAGGTGAGCCCCCCATGCATACTCTGATGCATCTGTCGTTAGAGTTTGGGCGGCAGGGGGTGGTGTGAAAGGTAGTCCCTTGTTTTGGTGGCAGGCCTCTGCCCACCAAAGGAACTCTAGGCGTAGGCAAGGTATGATAAGAATCAATGTTTCTAGGCTGTGAGAATGTTGACTCCATAGGCTTTTTTAGATACCACTGTAGTTTCCTCATATGCAGTCTTGTATATGGAATTAGAAGAATGCAGGAGGCCATGAACCCCAAGGCTTGCAGTATTTGCCTTGCAGATAGCAGGGTTTTTGTGGCCACTTGTTTTTGTGGCCACTTGTTTGAAGTAGGTTGTCAAATGAATTTGCTTTTCTGGCATGAGGTAAGCCATCTGGGAAGTTGTATTCAAGCTTGCTCCCAGGAATCTAATTTGTTGACAGGGTACCAGTTGTGATTTCTTTTCATTTATGGTGTACCCCAGACAAGTTAGAACACTTTTTACAAATGCCAGATGATTTAAAAGTATGTCCTGGCTTTCTGCCTGAATTAGACAATCGTCCAGATATGGGTTTATTTGAATACTTCTTTGCCTGCAAAATGTAATAACTGGAGCTAGGCACTTTGTGAATACCCTGGGTGCAGTAGATAGGCCAAAGGGCAGTGCAGAGAACTGATCATGCGTGTAGCCTGCTTTGAAGCGTAGGTATCTTCTGCAAGATTCCCTGACTGGGATGTGCAGGTATGCTTCTTTTAAATCTAGTGTTGCCAACCAGGCATCTTTGCCTAGCACAGGAAGTAACTGGTGAAGAGTCAGCATCTTGAATTTTGGAATCTCCAGAAAGGTGCTTACAGTAGACAGGTCCAGTACAGGACGCCATGATTTGTTTTTTTCTGGAAATCTTGTCCCTTTTCCTCTTCTGGTACCAGCTGAATAGTCCCCATGCTTAAGAGAGAAAGTACTTGTTTTTGAGCCTCTGCCCACTGATTTGGGGGAAGGTCCTGCCACCATTTTGGCGTTGGCAATGTGTGGAAGTGAAATTTGTATCCCTGGGACACTATACTTAAAACCCATTTGTCCTGGGGTAATGAGTTCCCAATTCTTTGCATGAAGAGCAATCTTTCCCCCCAAAGGGGCAGTCAGAAGAGAAGTGCTTGGAAATTTTAAAAGGAAGTCACTGAGACAGTTTACCATAGGGGGGAGTCTTGTTATTCCCAGACTTGGAAGTGGAGGCCCCCCACTGCTTAGTACTGTGAGTCCTCTGGGACTGAAACTGGGGTTTTTGGTGTGTCTGGGTTTGGCTTGAGAAGACCTGGAAGGGGCTGGAAAGGACCAATTCTTAGAGGTCCAGTGCTTACTAAATCTAGGAGGCTGAACTTGTAAAAAATCTTTGTTTGCAATGATTAAGCTTTATCTTCCATCTTTTTAAGAACTTCTTCAGCCTTGTTGCCAAACAATCAGTCCTAATTTAATGGAGCATCCAACAATTTAGCTTTGACATGATCACGCAAAGATTGCTCCTTAAGCCAAGCATGCCTTCTAAGCACAGACCCAGTAACAGCAGCCCTGCAAGAGGCCTCTAAAGAATCAAAACCAGATTGCAAAGTATGTTTTCCAACTTGTTCAGCAGAATGCATTAAATCCTGTAAGTCTTTATTTTCCACACAGTCATAAATCAACAATTTTCTGTTTAAGCAGTCCAATAACATGTTGCTGATATTTTAACATATGAAATTGGCAGTTTAAAGCTCTAATGGCCAAGGTTGCTGAAGTGTAAACCTTTTTACCCAATCTATCCAGCGCCCTGGGGTCTCTACCAGAAGGGGTAGGATTTTTAGCAGTAGAAACCTTAATGCACTTGGGCCCCTGTGAAATAGTCTCTGGATCTGCAACAGGATTTTTGAAAAGGAACTTGTGGGACTCATGGACGCTGTAGTATCTGTCAGGTTTACTGGGAGCAGGAGGCAGGGAATTGGGGGCCAAACTGGATTCCGAGAAAGCATCATCAACAATGTCTAGTACAAGAGGAATAGCCAAAGGCTTATGCTGAGGTAGGAGAAGGAAATCCCCAAGCCTCTTTTTTGAATCTGAAAATTCCCGGCTTTCCAAGTGAAAATGCTCCCTTAGAGTATGTAAGGTTTCCCCAAAAGAAAAATCCTCAGGCGGGGAAGCAGACGGAATAGAGTCCTCAGAATCCTCATAAGTAGGTAAGGACAAATCCAGGTCATCAGAAGAGTCAGAAAAAACAGAATCCTGATCAGAAGATTCATAGTCAAGCTCAGCCCTAGGCCTCTTAGAAGGGGGGGTGGGGGGTTGGCTACCCCTGATTAGAGTTACCATTTTTCTCATTTGTTTTTTAGGCATGGAGGCCTGAGCACGTGGCCTGGGCATCGTTTTTTTAGACATGGATCGAGATTTAGGCCTTAGTAATGAAGGAGGCGTCGATTTAATATGTAAGTCCGTAGGCCTGAATACACCCTCAGAAGCCGGTGCCTGTACAGCGACTCCGGACCCATCCAAGGTAGAGACATTCGCGGCATACCGGACTTCGAATGGGTCTCAGTAGAGGGCTGCGAATCAGAAGTAGCAGATATCAGGGGCTGCGAAAACCCCTCACTGAGTACCGAACTGGCAACTGGCTTAGGAGAAGCATCATCGGCAGTTTTGGACCTCGGCGGCCTGTCTCTGTCTTTATTTTTGCTTTTTTTCAGAATCCCGGTAGTCGGATGGGTAACCAATGACATTTCTGGATAATTAAACACAGAACCAAAAAATTTAGAGGCAAAAATATACAGACGATGGAAAGTGCGCTGATTAAATAAAGCACAAAACCGACAGCAAGGTACGCTGTGGTCAGGGCCTAGGCAAGGAATAAAGTACGAATGAAAATCTTTATGAGGTATTTGCTTTCCACAAGTAATGCAATTATTAACTTTTACTGACATTGGTAAGGAGCAAGAAAAAGTTTCCCCAACGGGGTACTTAGCTTTTAGTTGAAGACTTCGCTTCTGAAAACGAAAATTTCAGGAGTTGGCCGACCGGCAAGTGCGAACTGCTTCTGCTTCGGGCACCGTACGGCAGGAAAGACTGATGTAATGGTGTCGGCTGCATGTTTTATACCCCTGACAACCTGATGTCATGGAAGAAGGGACAGCAACTAATGCAGGACCCAAGACTTTGTTAATCAGGCCGACTGAGGGCAACCTGCAAGCAGATTACCCAAATGTAATGACTGCAACAGCGAAATGCGAAGAACATTCACAGATGCCATGACACTCAGACTCCTGAGGTATTCCTTTCAAGTCTATTTTTTCCTGTGGAAGCAAAGCTCTTGGGTGTCTACCAGATTCCCCAGGAACACAATCCTGTGTGATGGAGTAAAAAAAAGACTTTTGAATGTTCTCTTGGGATCCCAGCTTGTGTATGAGATCTCTCACTCAAGTGAGAGACTCCCGACACTTTGGAAACAATTCTGCAAAGATAAATAACAAAAGTGTGGACACCTATAGGTTGCAATGAGCTACAACTGGAGCTAGACACTTTGTGAACATTCCTGGTACAGTGAGTAGTCCAAAGGGTAAGGTAGAGAACTGATAATGTGATCCAGATACACAAAATCCTGGCTGAACTTACTCACTATACTTCACTCACCCCCCTTCAACCACACCTCACTATCCTCTCCAGCCTCCTACTCCAATCCTTTCTTTTGTTTTTCCCAGTACCTTAATTTATCCACTACTTCTCCATAGACCTTTCCTTTACCTCTTTCCTCCCTACTCACCTAAGCTATCTTGAAGACACCCTACCCTGCATTCTTCTTATAATCTCCTTTTCTCTCCATCCTTCTTCCTTCTGTAACCATTGTATGAACACCATCTCTCATACTAAGACATCACTCAATTTCTCCTCACTGTCTCTAATCATGTAATCTCTAATATACCTTATTAGAATTGTCACAGGTCTGATTTACTGCACACTAATGTAACAAATTATAATGTTTTTCCTCTCATATTTTCTCCAACTTGTGTTACTGTTTTTCATTCTACTCTACTATGAAACAGATGTTCTATGTTTTTCTCATTACAACATTTTTTTCACTTCTGTGTTTTGTAGTGTAACATGATACTTTGCAATTTAAAATATCTGTAATCTATTTTTGAAAGATTGTGATTGTGGAGCTTTTCTCCCCGGGCCTCTACTGATAATGGGCACTTTCTGGTCCAGTCAGACTTTACCTGTAAACAAATGCCAAACAAATAAAACCTTAAGAAACTCCCGAAATTTGGAATAATAAAGATTTGATGCTAGGAAATTTAAATGAGCAAAATGATTTAACAGGTTGTGAAGTGACAGCATCTTGAATTTGGTCAGTATCACAAACTAGTTTAGGAAAAAAGATCCAGAACTGGTTTCCATGTTTTTTTCTTTCTTTGGCACCAAAAACATTTTGAATAAAATCCTTTCTCTAACTGGGAAGGAGGAGCTGGCTCAATTATTCCCTGAGACAACATATGTTGAAGGACAGGGAGAAATAGAGGAGTCCAGTCTGGTGGATAGGCAATCCTGAAAGGGATGAATTTCCTCCCGATGCCATCTGTAACCTTGATGAATGATCTTCATAACAGATTTGTCTGAAACTATCGGTTGCCAAAGACAGAAATGAAGATTCATACTTTCTGGAATGGAAAAGGGACTACCAGGGTAAGAGAGAGGGACATGGTCCCTTAAGTAGTCACTGTGACTTGTTAGACTGTCCTTTATTTTGGGGGGCTCCCGGCTTGTTTTTGGAACCTCCTTGTCACAGAGTCTTCAACAAATGTATATTTTTTGCCAAAAGTGGAAGGAGGGTTGAGAATCCCTTGTAAATATTGAAAAAGAGGGCTGACAAATCTGAGATCCCCTAAATCAGTTTACCCGCTCATCACATTTTTTTATAACCTCTGCTGCAGAGGATCCACAAACTGGCCAAAGGATCATTTCAAATCTCACTTTTCACATCATCTGAGAGGTTCTAAGAATGCAGCCAGGCAAACCTCCTCAAAACAGTAGCAGTAGCCATTGCCCTGGAAGAAGTATCAAGAAAGTCATATGCAAACTTTAAACAATGGGTTGTGATCTGTAAAATGGAAGAAACTACATCATTTAAAGCAGATTTTCATCACAAGCAGAAATTGCAGACAAAACAGCCTCATATTTTCACAATTAGTCAGACTTTTTTTTTATCATATGAGCCTGACAATTAAAAATTCTGAAAATCAAAATTGCAAAAGCATACATTTTTTAATACTTATTTTACCATCTTTCCAGAAAGGGAAGGAGTGGAATTATATGTTTAGCAGCAGTAGAATTAACTACAGCTATAGTTGATGGGTCATGTTTGGGATATCTGTATCTTCTTCTTCTTCCTCTTTTGGCTATTCTCAGTTAGTGGTCACCACAGCGGATCATCTGTTCACTCATGACTGGCAGTGGAGTTTTACAGTGCGAGCTGCCAGCTCGGTGCCCAACCTTCCAAAGAAGGCACACACACGCACGCACTCACACCTAGGGCCAATTTAGAGTGTCCAATCCACCTACAACTTGAAAGGCTGAGAAGTTTTGTACAATCTGCTTTAAGCAGGCTGATTATCATGGAAATTACAGACAGTGATACACATCCTCCAATACTAACACCTGATAGTTTTTTTCAGAGCGAATAAGACACCTCAGTGTTCTCCCACTGAAAACACTGGTACATTCTGGAAATACACTCAGAGAAAAAGAATCCATCTCAAGAAAAATCAGATAACATGCTCCTCTCTGAAATAAAATCAGAAAGTTAGAAAACCCTGCACCTAATCTTTCAACTTACCGTCCAGAGTCAGAATCTTGAATCTCTTCAGAAAAGAGGTATCCCCTTTTCTCTTAACAGAAACTACTTCATAAGAAGGATCAATAGCCTGAATTAGAACCAAAGCCAGATCTAATAAAATCTTGTCCAGGGAAACTTGAATAGATATAGGTTTAGTTTTCTGTTTGTTTTTTTTAAAGGAAAACTGGGGCAAACAGGGCTGTTAATGGCAACAGCAGCTTACCCATGGATGGGCACAACATTCTGACTAAACTAGGAAGACTGCCTGGCCCCTTCTCCCAGGACAAGAGTGGCTCTCTCCTGCCCATTGAGGGGACCCAAAACAGCCGCAGAGGACATAGCTTACCCCGCAGGTCCATTGTTGCTGTGTGTATTACACCACAGGGATGTGGGGTAAAAGAAGAATGGTCTCTAGTACTAGCTTTGACCACAGCGGCATCACTCATCTGTGGCTGAGGCAAATTGCTAGCCTGCTCTGGTGGCAATGTCTGTTTGCTTAAGTTTTTCTTTTTGCACCTGGAAGAAGGACCCGGCTGTTTTACTGGCAGTTTATTCCATGGATCAGGCAAAATTGTTGCCTCATTCTCAAGGAAACCAAGCAGTACAAGTCAGTACAAGTTTAAAGTTCTAAAACCATGTCCCAAGACTCACACTCCACGTTCCTAAGCACCGTGGAGAATATTAGGGGTCCAACCTAGTTCAAGGCAGCAGAAAGCACTCCTGCACTACCAGGCTATAACTCACTCCACACCATTCGGCCCCAGAACTTGGACTGAAGCTCCAAAGGAGGTGGTGTTTCCATATTCATAAAGGATGCGCACACCTCTAGACTGGTAGCCCAACATAACGCATCTGAGATACTTCAGATGCAGCCAACATGGGGTAAGACAGAGATTCAGGTTGTAGCCTGCTATAGGTCCCTCAACCATGTCCCACAACTCGCACTCCACGTTCCTAAGCAACCTGGAGAATATTAGGGTCCAACCTAACACTTATACTATGCGACTTCAACTACCCCTCTATTAATTGGGAAAACTACTCATGTATTAATACACTTGCCCAACATTTCCTGGAATTCATTAATTCCAGTGCTCTGGACCAGCTCGTTCTTACCCCCATTAGAGGTAGCAACATCCCTGACCTGGTCATTACTAACATGGGCAACCGTTGCTCTACACCAATAATCAACTCCTCCCTGGTTAGATCCGAACACACATTAATCACCTTGGAAATACACCCCCCCAGCAAAGGTAACCACCATGAAAAACGTCTCCAAAGCTAACTTTGGGCTCCTAAAAGAGAGGTGGCTAAGTTCACGGCACCCATGCAAATGGAGAATAGTTGCATGACCGCCAAATCATACACCAATGCACTGTACGAACACATACACAAAAGCATGAATCTCGCCATACCCGGTAGAGCCAAGACGCTCTCCTCCAAAAAAGGAAGCCAATCTGGTGGTCTCCTGCCATAAACAAACTCTACAACAGGAGGAGGAAACTGATGCGGAATAAGATAAAGTCCCAAGACTGGAAAAACTCCCTTATCAGCCTCAACAAAAAGTTTAGATCTCTGAGCAAATCTTCTAAAGCTAGCTATGGAAACAGAATTGTTGCAGATAGTAAAGGTAACCACAAGGCCTTCTATAGTTATGTAAAGAATCTGCATGGCAATACCCAGATTTGCTCTGAGCTACTCCAGAATGGTACCTCTTATACCGAGCCAACAAATGTTGCCAATATACTGGCCAACAGATTCAGTGCCAACTTTACCCCCCCACCAAAGGACCACTCACAATATTAGTAGATTGCTAGGCACCCAGTATTACTGCTGCACAGGTTAAAACATCACTGCCCAAGGCCAAGAATACAGCTTCTATGGGACCTGATGATATCCCTGGCTGTGTTCTACATGAACATCAGAGTAAACTGGCACCTCACCAGTGTGCCCTGTTCATTCACAGCCTCACCTCAGGCTTTATCCCTACCAAATGGCGCACTGCTAAAGTCATTCCACTCCACAAAGGAGGAGCGACTATAGACCCTGGGAACTATCGTCTCATTAGCCTGACGAGTCTGATATGCAAAGCTATGGAACACATCATCATAGACCTAATAAACAAGGATATAGGGAATCTCCAAACTCTGAATCCTACACAGTTGGGTTTTGTGAAGGGTAGATCATACGTGCTCAACTTGGTCGACGACTTTGAGTCGGACACCAGAGCTGTGAATGAAGGCAAGGTGGTTCATACAGCCTACCTTGCTCTGGCCAAGGCCTTTGATACCATTCCACGCTCTGGAATTTTAGAAAAACTCACCAAGCTAGGCATCAACCCCTATATCAATCACTAGGTGGGTTGCAAACTGGCTCACAGATAGAACCCACAGTGTGAAAGTAGCTGACTCCAAGTCAGACTGCAGACCAGTCATGAGTGGAGTCTCACAGGGTTTGGTCCTGGGTCCTCTCCTGTTTGGTACCTACTTCTCTGAAGTCCAGGCCAACACAAAGGGACTCTGGCTGACAAAGTTCACCGACGATTGCAAGTTGGGAGCTATTATTAACTCCCCAAGTGATGTTGACATCCTACAGAAAGGCCTCACTGAGACCAACGACTGGTGTCAGAACCATGGCCTTAAGCTCAATGCCAAAAAATGCGTCGTCATCCCCCTTGTGAAAAACCCGGTTCCTTTCAGTTACCACATCGATGGTAGTCCACTGAACAGAGAAGGTGTTATAAGAGATCTGGGAACACAGGTTGACAGCGACTTCTCTTTTCACCACCACACTGCCACTGTGGTCAGAAAGTCCTTCTATGTGGCACATCTCATTACTTCATAGTGCTTTGTTCATAATTTCCTGGTATTTTCCCTACCCAGTATGGTTTAGGATAACATGTAACATCTGGTTGTTGGGGTCTCTTTCCTTTCCTTTCTTTTTATATAGACGGAGTTAATCCGCTTTGCAGTATGTTAGCCACTTTCCAGTATGGCACCAGCACTGGACTGTTCTTTAGTTTCAGGGTAGGAGGACTTTTTATACATAGTAGGTTATATTGCATTTGTTTTTGCATTTGTGTATTCATCGATATTGTCATGCACAATGTTTTTATATAATACATCAATGGGGGTAACCAGCATGAAGTGTATAACATACGCGATTTAACGCTGGCTTACATACTGGTTCTTAACTGTTCATTATTTCTATTAAATGTTTAAAGGATTAAACATATTTTAATACATTTTGTACGAGGAATGGTTTTAAACAATAGTGTTTATCTAGTTTTTATGGAACTTTGTAAACGTGATGACGGATAATTACAAGTACAAAGAGTTTTAAATGAAGGCGGGCACTCAATTAAAGAGTAATTAATTATGGGAAATCAAATGTATTTAAACTAACTTTTTTGTGACATGAATTGTTTTGTCTGAAGAAGGTCGGATACTAAGCCGCCCGAAAGTTCTGGTGTAATAAAAGTGCTTACATTATATTTAACACAAGTGATTATATTCATTTATTACTGGATTCACTTGACTTTAACCTGCTGACAGTTTCCTCCGAGGTTTTCGTATTCAGCACATCTCATTACTAACAGTTTTGCATCCAGGAAGAAAGAGGTAATTGTTTCCCCCTACTCTTCCCTCATTAGGCCGAGTACAATGCCCCATTCGGCATGTACCTCACTTGACACCTGCAACAACTGGAGAGGTTGCAAAAGTACCTCACAAAGAGGATCCTAGGGCTTAAACACTTGTCCTATATGGACAGACCCAAAAAACTCCAACTATTCTCTGTCTCATATCGCCTACTTAGAGGCAATCTCTGCTTGACTTACAAAGCTATGTCTGACCCAGCTCTGTTAGAAATGCTACATCTAAAGAAATCCCACTCCCTCTGCACCACACACTCCAGAGACCTCAACCTCATTACCACAATCAACAGAACATGCTGGAGGGACAGGTTCATAACCCAGAGGCTGCCCATGCTATGGAATAGACATCCCATACATATCAAGCAGAGCACCTCACTGGCTCTCTTCAAGAGAAATCTTGATGAGTGGATGGGAAATAGAAAATTCACCCCTGGGATCACTCCACTGGCTCTACTCAACAGAGGCACTGGGAACTAAGGTCAGGTGGCATAATGCCAGTTTAATCCTATGGGCTAGGCTTGTAAAGGCTCCAGGGCCATTGGCCTAGTACACACCTATGAACCTATAAAAAGTTACTTTGCCTCAATAAAAACACAGCAAAAAACACTAATACATTTTGCCAGCCCCCAACATTTAAAATAAACTAAATTTTTTCCACAAAAAAAAAATGGTTTTAAAATGTTAACTTTTAAAACTGACAGGAAAAAATGCACTCATAGGAGGTTAGTAGGCTATTGGCCCTGAGGCCCTTATAAGCCTAGCCAAGAGTATAGCCCATGTTCAGACAAATAAGCACCCAATGCCCCTGTCCATCAGGGACACGGGTGGAATCCCACGGGTATATTTTCTGTTTCTCATCCAGTTATCCAGGTTGCACTTAAAAAGAGGTAAAGAGGTACTCTGATGTGGAGAGGGATTCCATTCAATACATGGGTGAGTCTCTGGGACACAAATCTGTCCCGCCAGCAAGTCTTGTTGATGTCACAGACCAGGTTGAGGCCATGCATGCGGGTTACTTGAGTGGAGCTTGACTTGAGGATATGCAGCAGTCCCATCAAGGCAGGGTCTGTGATCGCCTTTGTATGCCAGACATTGGACATCTCTGAGGAGTCTGTATGAAACTGAGTAAAGGGATACGGCTTTTAGCCTATCTGTGTATGGTAGATGTTTGAGGACCTGGATTCTCCTGGTGAGGAACCTCTGTGGTCTCTCCAGCTATTGCATGTGCTTTGCGAGGTACATGCCGAAAGGGGCGTTGTACTCAATAATGGGCCTTGTAAGGGAAGAATACAGGGATGTTATGACCTCCTTGTCCCTGGATGAGATACCCTTACTTATGAAGTGGGCCATGTAGAAGGTTTTCCGTACAATGGAAGCAACATGGAGGTCAAAAGCCAAGTTGCTATCAACCTGGGTGCCCAAATCCCTCATGACTGATTGCATGCTTAGGACGTTATTAATGTGATAATTTGTGGGGACATCACTCTCCCCAAAGGGGATGATGATGCATTTTTTGGAATTCAGCTTGAGGCCATGTTTCTGCACCAGTCATTTGTCTGTGTGAGACCCTCTTGAAGGATGTCCACATCACTAGGGGAATTGATGACAGCACCCAGCTTGCAGTCATCTGCAAACTTAGTAAGCCATAGCCCACTGGTTTTAGCCTGCACCTCAGAAAAGTATATCCCAAACAACAAAGGCCTCAAGACCGAACCCTGAGGTACTCAGCTTGTTATGGGTCTACTGCTTGAGGTGGTTTCCCCTATTTTGACTATGTGGGTTCTATCAGTGAGCCAGTTTGCTACCCATCTGGCAACATAAGGATTGATGCCTATTCGAGAGAGTTTATCTACTATGCCCAAGTGGGGAATAGTGTCAAAGGCTTTGGCCAGGTCAAGGTAGGCGGTGTGCACAGTTTTCCCCTTGTCAATGGTTTTAGTGACCGCCTCAAAGAAGTCGACCAAATTTAGCAGACATGACCTCCCCTTGACAAAGCCAAACTGTGTAGGATCAAGTGTTTGGAGGCTGCCAATGTCCTTGTTAATGAGGTCCATGATAATCCATTCCATGGCCTTGCAGATCAAGCTAGTTAGGCTGATGGGTCTATAATTTCCCGGATCGGTGGATGCTCCACCTTTGTGTAAAGGTATGACAGTGGCTGTCCTCCAGTCGGCTGGGATGAAGCCAGTACTCAGGCTTTGTTTGAATAGGGTGCCTAATAGTGCTGCAAGTTCCTGCCTGAGTTCACGTAGGATGCAGCCTGGGATGTTATTGGGTCCCATGGATGCTGTATTTTTTGCCTTTGAGAGAGCAGTGATGACCTGTTCCCTAGATATGAGGGAAAGGGGGCAGGTACTGGGGATGTTCTGATTTACTGATGGATGGGTCAGAGGGATAAAGTTTTCACTGAATCTATCAGCCAGCAAGTTTGCCACATCTATGGCATTTGTATATGTGGTGTCCTTGACCACCAGTTCTTAACAGATCTGGGTGCTTCCTTTGAGGTTGCGGACTTAACTGTAGTCCCATTTAAAAGTACAATTAAGCTCAAGACAATTAAAACACAAACTCCTAAAATAAAAAATTATTTTCTTAAGCTGGAAAGTACATTTAACAAAAATGTTAACTGTGGAAGGTTTTTCCCCAAAGGAGCTTGTCTGCCCATCAATGGAACCGCACAACCAACCATAAATCCTCAAAAGCCTGCACAGGGGTGCTCTCTTTGGTGACCAAAGCTGCCTTACAGTTTTGGCTGTGTGGAAGGTGCCCTGTAGCTTTGGAAGCTGGAAGGCTGTTATATCCTTGGCAGGATATAACCCATATATATATATATATATATATATATATATATATATATATATATATATATATATATATATATATATATATAGTAAGGTTACTGCAACAGTGATCAATATGATGAACATCTTAGGCTAGTACAACAGGGATGTAATGTTGATCATCAGACTGACTTCGGGTGGTTCAGAGTGAGCCACCAGCTTCTGGAAGAAATCCATGGAGAATGTCAAGACCTGGTTATTTACCATCAGCTAAGTGTGCTGGTCTACAAATCCTTTTCAATCACAACCCAAATTCAAAGAGCATTACATACATTCAGTTTCTTACTGATTAACAATATTTACAGAATGAGTAAATAGTAAAATTCAGTGCATTCTAACAGCATCCACTGCAGACAGAGTAAGATTAGGAAGGTCCAGTCAAAATGCATTGAGAAAAACACACCAGCCAAGCTATGAATAAAATACAGTGCAATTATACAGAATATATAAACGTACACTCCTATATACATATGAAATATACACACAAAAAACACTATGACACTAAAATATCTCTTAAATGTATTCTTTTATCTATGATATGGGATGGTAATTAACCACTGTCATTGTAGCAGCTAGGCTCTGTAAAAAGCTTTTAATGGTTTTGAGGTTTCCAATGTTAACAGGAAGGTGGGTCCTTGTCTCACTTACAGCAGTTTTAAATGGAGGGTGCACCAAAGAAATGATCCTGTATACTTCTGAGTTCATAAGGGTTGCCTTCAATTGTAGTTTCACTCTTGGGGCACTGACTGTGCTTTAGAACCTTGAAAATTAGAGTTGAGTACTTGGGGAAAAATTGTCCCTATGAGGCACTAAAAGCCATTTGGATTTTTAGCAAACTGCAACAGTACATCTGGGGGTCTGCTAACAGCATGACTGCAGATTTTATTCTCTTCACTTCTCTGGGTATTGTGGGCTGAATGTATAATAAGGAAAAGGGAAGGCCATTTTCCAATTTGGGTATTAAAATATTTCTGGCAATGGCCTTGCAAGCAGTGGGTGAGTGAAGATGACTAATACTGTAATGGTTTTAACTGAGCAAGGCCTTTGTTAGCTACACAATAGCCCTATGTGTGTTAAAGGAGACTGCAGAATCAACTACAAGGCCTAGATATCTCTGTACTGTGACATTAGGTATCATATTTCCATTAAGATACGTTAAGAGAATAGGAGGGGATCGTGGACAATTTCTTGACTGGGGCAAAGACCATATTACTTTTAATGGGTTAAATTAGTGCCTCTCTAGATGTGAGCCAGGTGCGTAACTGAGTGAAGTCATCCTGTAATGTAGTGTGCAGGTCGGAGTGGTTTGTACAGGACTGCAGGAGCAGCACATCAATCTGCATACATCATGAATTTAAGATTTGTTAGTTCTAAGGGGGAAATCATTGACAGAGGGAGAAGAGCAAAGAACCTATACAGGACCTTGCAGTACATCTATGTTTAGTGTACCAGCAGTACAGGATGAGACATTACCACTGACTTAGGTCATTCAGTCTTTCAGACAGTTGTAAAATCGGCAAACAGGGTTATGTACAAAGTGTAGATTTTTGAGTTTATCAAGAAGTCTGCTGTGGCTGATTGTTTCAAAAGATCCTCGACACTTCACAGACCTGCAGAATAGAGTTTTTCATTCAGGTTGCAAAAATGGTATCTGTGGGCATTACTAGGGTGATATAGGTACCGAGGTTATTTTGAAAGTCATGCTGTGCACCACACAACAGCGCACAGCTGTTAATGTGGTTAAGTAGTTGTTGACAGCCTTCTGTGATGATGTCCACATGAGGAAGTCATCCATACACGTGAAATCCTGAATACACTTAATCCTGCAAAAGGTAATTAGTGGTGGCAGTCATTTTATAAACACCTGGTAGCAGCAGATAGACCAAAGGGCAATAAGACAAAACTGATAATTACAGTCCCATGCAAAGAATCTGACAGCACCTGGGGTCTTCTGTGAATACGAATATTAAAGGTAGGTATATTTTCTATCCAGGATGACTATCAAAGTTCTGCAATCCGGATAGGTTAACTGGGTTTTGAAGTGTCAAGAATGTGTTTAATGTTCAAACTTGACAAAATCAAGATGGGTCTCCACATGCCTTCTTCCCTTAAGGCTACATGTTTGAAACACAACACTTTTCCAGTCTCTTCGGAAGGAGGATCATCTCTGATTCCCTGTAGCAGAAGGTCCTAAGTGACCAGCTGCATTTCTTTGAACTTTGGAGATATGGGCGATGCCTGACCAAATATAGAATCTTCTGCCACTGCAGTCTATATACTTCCCTAACAATCTGCAGGACCCACAAGTCTTAAGTTATGGCCTCCTACCGAAAGGCGGAGACCACCTGATGCTTTGTTGGAAGACTTTGTGGAACTGAAGTCATACAGTCATGGATGCTCTCGGTTAGTGGACAGGCCCCTATCCCCAGTTTCCCTTTACTGCATTCCTGCCTACTTTTAAGTTGTTTTTTCTTTCATTTACACTCTTACTCCTTCTTTCACTTAGTAGGAAGGGGCTGGCTTAGGTTCATACACAAATACTAGGGCTAGATGCCCTTGTGGCCATTTTAAGCCTAATCAATTCCATTATTGTGCATGATATAACTTTGGTTACAGATTGCTCTTACCCATCCCCTGTTTGATATTAAATAGGATCATATTGTAGATAATTTAAAGGGAACCATCCATGAGATAAAGCATTTAGGAGCAGTCTCTGCCCATTAGTGAAAAGGGGTCAGCCCTGGGGTAAATGTTCTGTTTCCCATCCATAGATCTAAGTTGTACTTGAACATGGACAGGGATGAACTTGGTTTAAGTGGATGGAGAGTCTGTTCCACAGCAGCAGTATCTCCTGCAACATACAGGTGTCCCTCCAACCATTCTGCTGATGTTAAAGAAGAGTCAGATCCCTAGACCGAGTACTTCTGATACCATTTAACTTGATGATGTCCAGTAAATCCATCAGTAGTAAGTCGGAGGATACCTTGTATGCCCAAGTTCAACTTTTAGCAGTCTGCAGGATACGGAGTGTGGACTTTTGAGTCAGTCCACATTGGACATGTTGTTTAGGCCTTGTATCCATTTAGTAATGCATCTCTGTGGGCATTTCAGTTGTTCAATGTCCCTGGATAGATACATGCCAAAGGAGCATTACACTCAATGACTGGCCTGAGGAGAGCTGGTTAAAGAGGACAATGACATCCTTAGATCCAGACACAATCCCTTTTTGTTTATAAGCTTTGCAATACAGAAGGACTTTCTTACAATGACAAATGTTGGTCAGTTATGTCACTGTCCACACAAGTTCCCAAATCTGAACAAATGGGTCACCTCATAGGGGCATTTTGTTAATGTGGTAGTTCCCTGGGGTAGCTGACTCCCCAAAGGATACACTTAGTTTCAGTCCATGATTTTGGCACAAATCTTCCTGCAGAACAGCTACATCATTTGCGGATTCAAAGACTGCTCCTAGCTTGCAGTCATCCGCAAACTTAAGTCAGCCAGAGCAGTTTGATACTGGCTTTTACTTCAGAAAAGTAGATGCCAAAATAGAATTAGAAGGGTAATTTTTATCATATTATACTGTGGATGAATGAAACAGTTGTTTGACACCCTGCAAAGCCTCACATTTTTTCTGCATTCTATGGAAGACATCACAAAAGCAGGGTTTCCAATGAGCAGGTCCTTGTTAAGGGGGACATATGTAGCTGCACCTTGGCATCCTCTGGCCTCATCCAGGTATGTCTCAATCACAGAACCTGCACACAGCTGCCCTGGAGGCTGCATCAACAGCATCACAACTATACTTAATGGAATGCTTCACCAGCTGATTAATACTCGCTGTAAGCAGTCAGGCATCTCCCTTAATCTTTTCTACCAGACCGTTCAGGAGAGCTTGAATTTGGTCATGTGTATAACAATTAAGAGATCAAAGTTAGGACAGCAGATGCATAGACCTTCCCATATTTGGCCAAGGTCAGCTTTCCTTGTTAGTAAGAAAGGTGCCAGCAGCAGGAACCAACTTATACACTTTTTCTGGCTCAATGTACCATACTTCTGGATCCACCTCTGGATAAATATTTGTGAATGTCCTGCACCCCAGAGAATGTAAACTGTTTCTCGACTGTGGCAGAGAGTTAGGTTTCTGGCCAGCTGCCAATAAAGCATCCCCAATGCTTTTGGAACTAGAAGAATGGACTATGGTTTTGATGCACACAGGCCCAATAAAACAATTTTATTTCTGGGCCTCAGTTCCTCTATGCCTACCCATATGAAGACATCTTTAACCCAAAGAAAGGTTTCTCCAAAAAAAAAATTTCCTCAGAAGAGGAAATCAGATTAGATAGTACCCTCATCGTCAGAATCATATCTTACATCCAACAGGAATAATTAAGGTTTCTCCCCTTCACTTTTCTAAGACTCCACAGCCCTAAGAGGAGAGTACTCCCCTCCCTTTTCCATTTTTGAGGCGACAGTCCTGACACTGAAGGTTCACTACCTGGATGCAGGGTCTGTGTAGGCCTTGGATCAGTTGAAATAATAGTTACGGACTTAACATAACACTAGATCCTGTCATTCATGTCCATCCATAATGACCTGTGGATCCTACAGTCACTCACTGAGATCCGCCTCAATCTCCTTTAAGAATTTTCATCCCATAATGCTTTGGTGCCCTATGTTAACCTCAGATCAAGTCTAGTACCTTATCAACACTCACAGAAGACTGGTGAATATATATGCAGATATGTCAACAGTAGAAAATATATCGACACCAATATGATGTCAAAAATTCTTCAGGTCTTATAAGGTCAAGGAGATATAGGGATGGGGGGAGGGTTGTTGTGCCAATCAGACACGAATAACAGCAGGGGCATAGCTAGCTCAACTAGTGCCTTGTGCCGGTCTGACAAATTAGTGCCCCACCCTCAGCATTACAAGTGTAAAGCAAAAAAGGACTTCTACAAAGCCGCAGGAATTTTAATTGGATTCCTGTGGACAGTAACCAATTTACACCCCCTTCCTCACACACACAAAAAAATAAATAAATATATACATATATATATAGAGCCAATCAAGCCTCATCTCTTTGCCCTGCCCCAAACCCTCCTGCCTCACATTTTAGCATTACAGAAAAAGACACTCCATCAATTGGCATACCTACTACATGAAAAGATACATGTCCACCCCTACCTACTGCCCTAGTTCTTCAACAGAAGAGCAAAAAAAGAAAACAGAAAGCAGTTGCTACAGTTTATACCATGCATGTAGAGCTACAGCACTCAAGTTTTTGTTAAAAAAGAAAAAGAAAAAGGTTTTGTTGCTACAGCTTAGACCACACAGGGAAAGCTACAACTCTGAGGTTGACTACAAATGAAATGAAATACAATGTTGGCTTTAAAAAAACAGTATGTAATTAAAGAGCGATCGGGATCGGCCAACTGCAATTCCCCAGTACCCTGATTCAGGGACAGTTACCCCTCTCACCTCACCATTGCTATGCTACTGAATGACAGGATCTAGTATTATAGTGAGTGAGTAACTTTCATATCCTTACATTCAGTCTGTCCAATCTGGCCTGCAAGTCAGACTCCCAAGGTGCTAAAAGTCCAGGGTAGCATCATGACAGGATACTCTTGAGAACAGAGGCACCAAATGATACTCTACAACTAAAAATGAAATCTAATTTATAATGCTTGATAAAAGTGCGCATGGAGGACTAAGTAGCTACTGCATATATTTCATCTAGTGAATATCGCCTGAAAAAGGAAACAGAAGTTGCTGCTGCTCTGGTAGAATGAGCCTTAGGCAAAAGCCAGTTGTGCAAGGCAAAGGTAATGTAATCAATAAGCCATCTGGAAAAGTGATATCTTGAAAAAGTACAGTTTTGTACCTACCATAAATGTAGATGTCCGATAGGAATGCATCTGCAGTCTTCACAAATGGGTTGTCCTGTCGTCAGGCAGCCCTTCGGTCGGCCGGATTCCAAAGTCTGGGTCTGGCTTCGGCTGGTGTCGCACTTCACCCGACGTCATTGCGGCAGTTCTTCGGGTATAAAGGCATCAGCCGACGCCATTTTCCTCAGTGTTTCTTGCCCCAGATGCCAGGTGCCCTCTTGGATGGCTAAATTTGGATAAATGCCAAAGTTTCCAAATAGTAGAGAGCAAACACACAAAATAAGCATGTATGTACATATATACAAACAAATACACCATAATAGATTCCCCGAAGCTAGCTGAAGGTTGGCAAATACCCTAGGAGTACCTCAGAGGGGGAGGGTAATCCTGACTGCAGATGCATTCCTATCGGACATCTACATTTATGGTAGGTACAAAACTGTACTATGTCCTTCAAGGATGCATCTGCAGTCTTCACAAATGGGTAGAATACCATAGCTAAACTAGGGAGGAGGAATGAGTAGAGATTATGGTGTAGTTAGGATCCCTTGCAAAACAGCAGTGGCAAAACCAGCTCGGGATCTAGAGTATAAAGGTAAGTTATAATGCTTGGCAAATGTATGCACGGAGGTCCAAGTAGCAGCCTCTATAACGTCCTTGGTAGCCACTCCTCGTAAGAAAGCTGTGGTAGTGGCTGTAGCCCTTGTGGAGTGAGGCCTGATGTTCTCTGGAGTTTTCTTTCCATGATAGGAGTAACAAAATCTAATGCAATTTCCTATCCATTTGGAGATTGTCTGTTTTGAAATTGGTTTTCCTTCCTTCCTTCCCTGTTGCATATGCTACCAGAAGCTGGTCAGTTTTTCTATTGGTTTTTGTCCTGTCCAGGTAGTAGCGTAATTGTCTATGCACATCCAAGGTATGTAGTAGCCTTTCTCCCCTGTTCTGTGGGTTGGGGAAGAAAGTAGGAAGGTGGATAGCCTGATTTAAAGAGACTCTGGATACCACCTTAGGCATAAATGTAGGATTTGTTCTCATGGACACTCTATCTTGATGGAAGATCAGGAAGGGTTGCACTGCCATTAATGCCTGTAGTTCAGAGACCCTTCTTGCTGAAGTTATTGCCAGCAGGAATCCAGTCTTCCAGGGTAAGTATTGTAATTCTGCTGTTGCTGCTGGTTCGAAAGGGGGAAGTGTCAATTTTTCTAGCACAAAGTTCAAGTCCCATGCTGGTAATGGAGGTTTCCGGGGAGGTTTCACATTTTTAATTCCTCTCAGAAACTGTCTGAGCAGAGGATGCGAGAAGACAGGAGGATCCAAGCTGTATTCTGCTGAAATAGCTGAGGCATGTATCTTGATGGAAGAGTAGGTCAGGCCTGTATGGAAGAGCTCTGCCAAATACTCCAGGATGTTGGCTATGTTCACCAGTGTCACTTCTTGCCCCTTTGCAGTACTCCAAGTGAGATATCTTTTCCATTTTGCTGCATAATTCTTTCTTGTTGAAGGTCTTCGAGCCTCCAGGATTATGTCCTTAACCCTTTGGGATAAATTTGGGTTAATTGTTGTCATGTAATGTTCCAGGCAGTTAGCTGCAGAGTTTTCAGGTTTGGATGCAGGATGTTGAAGTTGTTCTGTGTTAACAGTAATGGGATCAGGGCAGTGTCCATATTTGTTCCCGGGACATGCTCCTCAGCAATGGATACCAATGTTGTCTTGGCCAGTCTGGAGCTATCAGAATGATCCTCGGATGTTCCTCTTTGATCTTCAGAAGCACCTTGTGCATCAAAGGAAGTGGTGGGAATGCGTATGCTATCAGGTTTTTCCAACTGAAAGATAGGGAGTCCACCTTCCAAGCAAGTGGGTGGTACGTCCTTGTGCAGAAATTCTTTAGCTGGTGATTGAGTGGGGATGCAAACAAGTCTATTTGTGGTAATCCCCATTCTCTTGTGATGGCTTTGAAGATGTCCGGATGCAGCATCCATTCGTGGGCATCTGTGGTAGTTCTGCTTAATATGTCTGCTAGAATGTTTTCCTTCCCTGGTACATAAATTGCTTGTAACTGAATGTTGTAGCTCAGAGCCACATCCTATAGGTCCAGTGCCAGCCGGCATAGAGGATATGAGTGTGTGCCTCCCTGTTTGTTGATGTACCACATAACTGTGGTGTTGTCTGTCCTTATCATCAGCTGACCTTCTTGGAGAAAAGGTTTGAAGGCCTGGATTGCCAATTTTACTGCCATCATTTCTTTTAGATTTATGTGCAGGTGCAGCTGGTCTTGAGTCCATAGGCCTTGAATGCACCTGTCCAGCATGTGTGCCCCCCAACCGAGGTCTGAGGCATCTGTCGTGATGGTTTGAGTTGGTTGGCTTTTGCAGAAGGGCAATCCTGAGTTTGATTGGCAGGCCTGAGCCCACCATAGGAACTCTTTCTTCAGGCAGGGAATCGTTGGAATTTTGGTTTCTAGGCTGTGCTTGTGTTGAGACCACAAATTCTTTAGGTACCACTGTAGCTTTCTCATATGCAGCCTGGCATGAGGGACCAGTATTATGCAGGATGCCATGAAGCCTAGAGCTTGCAGCACTTTTCTTGCAGTTAGATGGTTCTGCTTTGTTAATGCCAAGAAGTAGAGAGGAAGCTGCTCTTTCTTTTCTGCAGTCAGGGATGCCATTTGATTTGATGTGTCCAGTTCTGCACCCAGAAAGGTTATTCTTTGGGATGGAATCAGCCTTGACTTTTTTATATTGACTGTATATCACAGGGCTTGCAGCAGGTAAATGACTCTTTGTAGGTCTTCTGTTAGTTTTATTTTGTTGTCCGCTTGTATCAGGCAGTCGTCCAGGTAGGGATAGATTTGAATCCCCTGAAGTCTGCAATGAGCGATTACTGATGCCAGGCATTTCGTGAACACTCTGGGCGCAGTAGATAAGCCAAAGGGCAATGCTGAGAATTGATAATGCTCTGATCCTGCAAGAAATCTGAGGTATCTTCTGCAAATTGGTCTTATGGGGACGTGCAGGTATGCCTCCTTGAGATCTAGAGTTACCAGCCAAGACTCCTTGCCCAGCATGGGAAGAAGCTGCTGTAGGGTCAGCATTTTGAATTTTGGAACAATGAGGAATGTGTTTAAAGCGGACAGGTCTAGAATAGGCCTCCATTTGTTTTCTTTTCTTGGTACCAGGAAGAGTCTGGAGTAAAATCCCTTTCCTTGCTCCAAAGGTGGTACCTTTTCCACAGCTCGCATTCTTAGTAATTGAGATATTTGTTTTAGAGCTTCTGTCCTTTGAGTAGGTGGCAGGTTTGGCATTCCTCTTTTGCTTGGTAGAGTATGGAAATGGAACCTGTAACCTTGGTCTATAGTTTGCAAAATCCATTTTTCTCTTGTGATGCAATGCCAGTTCTTTGAAAATAAGGTTAGCTTTCCGCCTAAGGGTGCTTCTAGTTGTTCCCTGGTAGGCGGTGCCACCGCCAAGTCACTGTGATTGAGTTGTTGTAGTGGTGGTGGTTGCATCCGTGCCTCGCTGGTTGTTACCCTGCCACTGGCGTCCCTGTAGGCACCCCTGGTTTGGTTTCTGCCTCTCGAGCGCCTATTCCTGCCTCTTTGTGCCCTAGAGGAGTCTGGAAAGGACCAATTCTTGGAGGGCCAGTTCCTGCTAAACCTTGGAGGTTGAACTTGTAAGAAATCTTTCACTGTTTGTACAGATTTTGCCTTCTCTTCCATCTTTTTTAGTACCTGTTGCGCAGGGGAACCAAATAAACTGACCTTGTCCATAGGTGCATCCAAAAGCTTTGATTTAACATGGTCTGGTAATGCCTGTTCTTTCAGCCATGCATGCCTCCTGATAACTGCCAGTCATGGCTGATCTAAAGGAAGCCTCCAGTGCATCATAGCCACATTTTAAAGAATGGTTACTAACCTGCTGTATGTTATGTACCATTTCTTGAACATATTTCTTATCTAAAGATTCTTCAGAGGACAGTTTTTTAGTCAACTGGTCAAGCATAAACTCTTGGTATTGAATCATATGAAATTGGCAGTTCAAAGCTCTAGCTGACAAAGTAGCAGAGGTGTAAACTTTTTTACCCCATCTCTCTAAGGACCTGGATTCCCTTTCAGAGGGGAGGGGGTTTTTAGTGGAAGTAGCTGCTACAGCTTTAGGACCCTGGGAGATAGTCTCTGGATCTGCAAAAGGAGCCTTATATAAATGGTGATGAGTGTCCGGGACCCTGTAGAACCTATCGGGCTTAGCAGGAGCCGGAGGTAATGAATCAGGAGCAGTGCAAGCATCATTAAATGCATCATCAACAACAGAAAGAACTGGAGGAATAGCTAAAGGCCTATGCTGTGGCAAATGTAGAAAGGTCCTAAGCCTTTTTCAGGAGTCTGAGAAATCTTGGCCCTGCCACTGAAATTGTTCCCTCATAGCATGCAAGGTTTCCCCAAAGGAAAATTCCTCAGGAGGAGAGGCTGAAGGGATGGACTCCTCAGCATCAGAGTCTTCGTAAGGAGAATAAGCAGCCTCAGGAGGGTCTGTATGTTCTGAGTCATCAGAGGAATCATCTGTGGATACTGGCTCAGGGGGCTCTGCTCTAGGCCTTTTTTCTGGAGGAGGGAGAGAGGCCCTGTCTGGATGAGGTTGGGCTCCACGGATTAAAGAGATGAGATCCTCAGCCAAAGTTAGCATATGGGAGCTGGTGCTGGGCCTGAGAGAGGGGGGCTTGGCAGGCACCATTTTTGATGCTTTGGCTGCTTTAGCCCTGGCAAAGGCCTTAATAGACATTGCTGCAGGAGGCCTAGCAGCTCCACGTGCAGGGGTAGAAATATCCAGGGGAATGGTATCTGATAAATCCTGTGAAACCGCAACAGAAGGTTGGATTTCAGAAGCCGTTTCTACCAGGTTAGAAGAGGCCTCGGTAGAAGGCATGATTTCGGCTGAAGAAAGAACCGCTTGCTCGGTTTCGGACGAAACCGAGACACTCGCGGTTTGCTTAACCGCGGTTTCGGCCGAAACCGCGGACCGCGAGTGTCGGTCCTTTTCTTTGCGTTTTTTGGTACTTTGCGAAGTCGGAGGATCCGACGGCATAATATATGCAAAATCGGAGCCGAAAATCTGTTCAGCAAACTCCGACCGACGTCTAAGCGTCCGTCGGTTAAAAGAAGCACAGGCTAGACAAGCTGCAACGTCGTGGTCTGGGCCTAAACAATGTATGCAGTAAGAGTGGAAATCTTTATGAGGTATTTGTTTCCCACAAGATAAACAGTTATTCACTTTCTCTGACATCGGCTGAGGCAAGAAAGAGTCCCTAACGGGGTACTTAGCTTTTTAGAAGTCTTCGAAGTAATATTCGGTAGTAGTAATCTCTGGATCTGACCGACCGGCACTTGCGAACAGCTTCTGCTTCGGGCGCCACGCGGCAAGAAAGACTGAGGAAAATGGTGTCGGCTGATGCCTTTATACCCGAAGAACTGCCGCAATGACGTCGGGTGAAGTGCGACACCAGCCGAAGCCAGACCCAGACTTTGGAATCCGGCCGACCGAAGGGCTGCCTGACGACAGGACAACCCATTTGTGAAGACTGCAGATGCATCCTTGAAGGACATCTTACAAAGTTTATTCAGAGATAAAGACACAAAGAGCTGAGGGTCCTTATGGAAAGTAGTGGTTCTGTGAAGATAAAAACACAGTTGACTAAGCACAGCTAGATTATGAAGACTGTAATCTCCTTTATTAGGATGATTTGGAAAAAATACCAGCAAATAAATGGGCTGCACCTTTGTTTCAGAAGCTACTGTAAGAAGAAAGGACGGAATGCTGAGTAAAGAAACCTGGTCCTTGTGAAAGACCAAATAAGGGGCTGATGAGGAAAGTGCCTGGAGCTTGGAGACCTTCCTAGAAGTGATTACTAACTACTACTGTCATTACTATTACTCTTACTATTATTGTCATACTGTCAGTTAGTGACTACTACTGTCTTTCCAATGACAGCAACTTTACTGTCAAAGAAGCTGGTTTGAATGGTAGTGCTATAAAGGCTTCTAGCTCAAAGGCCCAGTCCCAAGGAGGAACAGTCTCTCTGAGTGGAGGTCTGACCAAGAATATTCCTTTTAAAAAGTGACTGCAAAGCAAATTTCCAAATGCCCTATAAGAAAGTTAGAAATAGCTGGCAGCTGTACTTTCAATGAAAAACTGAAGCCATATCTGAAAACATAGGGTAATAATCAAAGGGCATCTGGAACAGACAACGAAAAGGGGTCAATATTTTAAGAAGAGGGCCATAACACAAAACACTTCCACTTCCCTGGATAAATTCTGCATGTGGATTCCTTCTGAGAAACAGTTAAAATCTTGATCAATTCAGTGGCTAGGGATGCATCTTTGGCCTCCATTAGAAATGCAGAAACCAAGTGGCTAGTTTCAGGTTGTGGAGATGTGGGTGAGACTTCTTGGAGGGGTGCAAAAGAAGATCCCGCACTGGGAGGGGGGAGGTCCCCCAGATCAGCCTTGAACAGGGAAAAATAAATCTGTCTGAGTCAGAAGTGGACTATAAGGATGACAGAGATCTTACATTTGGCTGCTTTCTGTGAAAATCTGGGAATCAGATTAAGGCGTAGGAAAGCATAATGACTGGAAGACCATTTCTGAGTTAAGAGCATCCTTTACTGACTGTCCCTGTGGTGGGATCAAGACAAAGTATCTGCTGCAGAGATAAAGAGGTCGCTGAAGGTAAAACCCTAACAATGGAAAATTTGGTTCATTATTACCAGATTGAGGGAACATTCATGAGCCTGTTAAGTAGGGCAACTGAGAATTCCCAAAATGTGTTTTACTATGAGAAAGTGTTGCAAAGGTAATGCACATTGCCAAACCATCACGGTTTCCCAACATATGGAATAGGATCTAGTTCCTTCCTGGCCACTGATGTACCCAACTACGGTCATATTGTCTGTCTGGATAGAAATCATTCACAGAAGAAGGTAATCCTGAAGTTCCTGCAACACAAGGATGACTCATCTTCAAGACACTGATGTGAGTTTTGGCCTCACGGGTAGTGCACCAATCCTGGACCATCCTCTAACTGTAATCCCAACCCAACCCCTGGGAAGAAGAGGTAAAGAGGGAAAGATAAAAAAATGAATGGGAGTGTCAGGGTGAATCTGATCTCAGTGAAGCCTGCATGATGGCTGTCAGATGAGAAGCTACTGTCCTCCCCATAACCTTAAAGGCCATTCCAACCACTGCCAGAACTGAAGATGCCACCTCTACTCCTGGATCTGCTTACCCAGAGGGGAAATGATTTGAGTAGAAAATGGCACCCTAGAGGCTGAGAAGACAGCCTAGAGGAGAGGATTGGAATGCAAGACCCAAATGCCAAACTCTCAAATAATATCAGAGCCAAAAGGGGTCCTAATGACCATTCCAACCTCTGCCAAAACTATACTAATCGACAGGGATCCTAATGGAGAGATGAAAAGAAGGGGTCCTAATGGAGAGATGAAAAGTCAGTAAGCAAAAAAGAGTAGTAGTGTTGAAATTGAATTAATCATCAGGTCTTGGTGAGTACCTTCGCAAGGTGGACCCTGTTTTTCACAAAATCTCACTAAGGAAACACTGACATATATAGACTGTATTTATACAGCATATACCATGGACAGAAGTCAAAAACAACAAAAGAATGCTGGGTGCACAAGTCCCAGGATAAAAAAGTGCCCAATCCTGGTAGGCACACTGGTGCCAGGACAAGAAAAAATGACAGTGAAGAATCCTCAAAATCCGGAAATATTCCTACAGTGGGACCACGCCAGGCTCAAGGGGATGATGGCCCTCCTGTTGTAGAAAGAAGTAGCAGTCCACAAAAATCACAAAAACTGATTGGCCAAAGAAGAGCCATAAAGACGACTAAGTGGACTATTTAGGATATTGTTACAATTATTATGCAAAAAGCCCACAATTACCAGACAGAGGATAAATTAGAGGAAAGAAAAATACTTTCATAGGAAAAACTGTCAGAAGCTTCAAATAGGAATTTGCGTTCATTAATACAACAGATTTTTGAAGAACAGTACATAGATCAAGAAATTTTGATCCGTTTGGAAAAAGAAGCATCTGAGGAAGTGCGAAAATGTAAACAAGAAAACCTAGACATTTTTGAAAATTATAAAAAAGAAATATGGACATGGGAAAGAAAGAGAGATTTGATACTGTGCAATATTTATGCAAAGGAAAAAGCCAAAGTTAACTAATATATAGACAAAGCAGTCACAAAGATATTCGAAGATAAATACAGGCAAAGACATCCAGATGTGGAAAATTTCACAATAAAAAATGAATATCACAAAGATGGAATGTGGAAAAGAAGATGAGTAAAGTAGAAGTTAAGGAAATAGAAATTAGAAGTTATGTACTCACCATAACGTTCCATCTGAGTAGGTGACTTCATTTGGATGCAACCTGTGGGTATCGGATCCGAGCCGGCATTTCAAAAGCTTAGGCTCCGAGCTCCTCCCTCTACCCATAACCCCTTGCCAAGCCCTGACTGACCTCAGATTGAGTTTGCCTATATAATACTGACTACAGTACCTGAACAAAGCATAAATACTCGCTGTATAAAGGTCAGGGGGATGGAGGGGGGGATGGTTGCATCCAAATGAAGTCACCTACTCAGATGGAACGTTATGGTGAGTACATAACTTCTAAATCTGAAGTAGGCAGACTTCATTTGTCTGCAACCTGTGGGACAGAGTCCCCAGCTACCTGAATCTTGGGCGTCATGGAAGGATGTTCCGAGCACCGCTGAGCCAAAGGATGCTCTTTCCCTGGAAACAACATCCACCTTATAATGAGAAATAAAGGTATGAGGTGAGGCCCAAGTGGCTGCCGCGCAGATATCATCCAATGACACACGGGACTTAAAGGCGGCTGACGTGGAGACTGCCCTAGTAGAATGAGCCGTAACCCTCTGAGGAGCAGGTCTACCTGAAGTGTCATAAGCCTGCAGAATACAATTAGCAATCCACCTCGATAGTGTGACTTTAGAAACTGCTTTACCCAAAGCAAATTTAGCAAAGGAGACGAACAACTGATCTGATTGCCTGTGACCAGCTGTTCTGTGAATGTAAAATCGTAATTGTCTATGAACATCCAAGGAATGCAATTTGTATTCTCCTTTGTTTGAGTACTTGGTAAAAAACACAGGTAAGTTGATTGATTGGTTGATATTAGATTCTGAAGAGACTTTTGGAAGAAAAGATGGATTGGTCCTGAGGCACACCCTATCTGGAAAGAAGGAAAGGTAAGGCTTGACGATAGAGCCTGAAGTTCAGACACTCTTCTGGCTGAAGTGATAGCTACTAAGAAGGCAGTCTTCCAGGAAAGGTACTTCAGGTCTGTAGAAGCTGCAGGCTCAAGGGAGGAGCAGTAAGGGCTTGCAGAACTAAAGATAGGTCCCAAGGTGGTACAATCTCTTTGACTGGAGGCCTCAACAAAAAATCCCTTTAAGAAAGGTTTTGCACAATTTACCGTCATGAGGGGAGCTGTCTCATGACCAATGTGATAATGAGAGATGGCTGCCAATTGTACCTTAATCGTAGAAGAACTTGCCCCTTGATGAAAGAGGTCTGTTAAAAAATCCAGCACTGCCGACATAGGTGCTGAAAAAGGATCCAAACTTTTCTGGACCGCCCAAATAGAGAATCTCTTCCATTTACTCCGATAAACTTGCCTAGTGGAAGGTTTATGAGCCGCCACTAGGATGGCCTTGACCGGTGACGAGATACCGGGAGTCCTAATCAAGGATGGAACTGGAGCAGCCAAGCTGTCAATTTCAGGGTGCGTAGATTGGGGACCGAAATTCCCAGAGGGTGGGAGATGAGATCCGAATCGGATCCAGAATCCGGGGTGGATTCACTTTGTGAGACCATACAAAGGGGAACCAGGGTTGACGAGGCCAGAACGGGGCAATGAGAATCATTCTGCTCCCCAAACTGTTGGCTTTCTGCAGAAGCCTCTGCATCAGAGGTAGTGGAGGGTAGGCATAAAGGAGACCGGGAGGCCAAGCATGCACCAGCGCATCTCTCGGGATTCCCCTGGTGGGGGAAGCAGAGCGAAGAAATTGTCGCATTTGGCGTTTGAGTGAGAGGCAAATAGATCGCAACAGGGTTGCCCCCAAACGGCAAAAATCTTCTTCACTACCTGAGGATTGAGAGACCACTCGTGAGGGGAAAGAATGGTGCGACTGAGTTTGTCCGCAAGGATGTTGGATTTTCCCGGAATGTGCGTTGCTACAAGAAAGCGTTTGGTGGAAATTACCCATTCCCAGACTCTCATGGCCTCTCGACAAAGGGGATAGGACCTGGTTCCTCCCTGTTTGTTGATGTACCAGACTACCGACATGTTGTCTGTCTGAATCGCAATAGTCCCTGAAGGAAGAACGTTGTGAAGTGCTTGCAACGCTAGGAGCACAGCCCTCATTTCCAGGACATTTATATGCAACAAAGTCTCTGTGGAGTTCCACGTGCCTTGGACAATCTTCCCCGCAGAATGCCCCCCCCCCCCACCCGAGGCAAGAAGCGTCCGTGGTCACTGTGGCTCGGGGAAATGCTGCACAAAAAGGTCTCCCTGTCAGAGGCTCCGGAGACCGAAGCCACCAAAGAAGGGAATCCTTGCATGCTTTGCTGACCGCTACCGGACTGTTGAGAGAGGAACAGAGAGGGGACCACTGAACCTGAAGGGTCCATTGAAGAACCCGCATGCGTAAGCGCGCATGAATAAGAAGCGGGATAGCTGCCGCCACCGAACCTAGGGCCCTCAGGACCGAAGCTGCTGTCGGAAATGGTTGCAGGACCGCTGCGACATGACACTTCAGGTTGGAAATTCTGTCTGGGGTGAGGAAGGCTCACATTGACCTGGTGTTTAGCCTTCCTCCTATGAAATCTATAACTTGTGTGGGGTGCAGTAAAGATTTCTCCCAGTTGATAGTGATGCCCAGCCTTGGGGCTATACGAAGGAAGTAGTCCCTGGCTGAGCACAGAAGATGCCGTGATGATGCCGTCAGGAGCCAGTCATCCAGGTACGGAAAGACCTGTAATCCCTGGAGCCTCAGGTGGGCCGCTACAACCGCTAGTACCTTGGTGAACACCCTGGGGGCTGAGGTGAGACCAAAGGGGAGGACCCTGATCTGATAATGACTGGCTCCCAGCCGGAAGCGAAGAAACCTCCTGGACCGTCTGTCCATGCGAATGTGGTAGTACGCGTCCTTGAGGTCGATGGAGCACATCCAGTCGTTCTCCCTCAAGAGGGGGAGTATAGATTGAAGGGTGACCATCCGGAACCTTTGCTTGGTTACTGACAGGTTCAGCAGGGAAAGATCTAAGATCGAAGTCCCCCGTTTTCTTTGGCACTAAAAAGAACCTGGAGTAAAACCCTGACCCGGTTTGATCTGGGGACGACTGGATAGCTCTTTTCTAGCAGCTGTCCGATTGATAGCTGCTGCCTCCCTTTGGTCGGGTGGTACATCTGGGAGGCTGCGAGATCTGGGAACTTTGTACAGGGGAATTGTATAACCTCTGGATATCACGCGAAGCACCCAACGGTCTGTTGTGATGGACTCCCAAGAAGTTAGGTGCCTCGAAAAACGCCCCCCCGACTGCCTCCAGAGACGGACAGCCGGGCAACCCTTCAGGGCTGCTGCGTGGGCCTATCAGAGAAAGGTTCTCTGGACCCAAAGTTTCTAGGAGCCCCCCTGCCTCTAGGACGGCGACCTCCCTGTCCTCCTCTGCCACGGGAGGACTGGTTATCCGGAGCAGGTTGGGACTGCTGCGACTTCCGGAACCACATCTTCTTCTGTCCCTTTTGGTTCTTCGAGAAGGACCTCTGGGGAGCTGAGAAGCGGACTCCGACGGCAGACAGCGTCTTCCCGTCCTCCTCGCTCTGGACCAATGTTTCGCGAACAGTTTTGCTAAACAAGGCAGAACCATCAAAGGGGGCATTCGCGAAAGTCGCCTTGAAGGGCTCTGCGAAATCACTGTGGCGGAGCAAGGCCTGCCGCCTCATGACTAGGCCTGCTCCGCTGGCTCTAGCGGCTCCCTCGGTAACGTGAGAAAGTAGCCGCATAGATGTGTTAGAAACTGCTCTAAGAGTGGCCATTCGGGTGGAGTATACCTGCTTGTCCTCACCCGACATGGACTCTGGGGGAGATGCAGCGTATTCTTTAATCAAATCCCACTGCATCCTGATGACGTGTGCCATGTAGTTCAGCGCTCTCAAAGAGAAGGTTGCTGAACTGAAAACTCGCTTCCCAATGCGATCCATCGAGCGGGACTCCTTGCCCGGAGGATGCATAGAGGGACTCTCCTGGGCCAATTCCCTCTTAGTGGCTGCAGCCATCATCATGGCATCTACGGGGGGGCCTTTGCTCCAGTGAGTGCGGTCCGCCGGAGGGAAAGGATACGGTCAGGACGCTTGGGTACAGGCTCAACGGTGTCCGGATCCTTCCACGCTCTGGTGGATATAAGGTCCACCAGAGGGTCGGCAGGAGGGGACACCCAAGAGGTAGATGGGCCCTCGAATGCCTCCAAGAACACAGACTCGCCTGAGGAGGCCTTGGGGCAGACCACCCCTGATCCTCAACATTTCCATAATGTCTCCAAATGAGACGTCTTCAGGGGTGACCTTGGGGAGCCCTCCCTTCATCCAAGTCTGTGTCTTGAACGGACTCGGGAGTCCATGTGCCTCCTTTTGCACTTACGCTTCCGAGGTACTTCTTGGGGCTGTCCGAGGAGTACTCTTCCGCAGCTGGATGTTCCAAGGGAACTACTTGGGACATCGTGGCGGGCTGTCCCTGGCACCGGCTGGTGGGAGCCTGGCCCAACTGCAAGGGAGTGCGGATGGAGCCGTGGCAGGGACCGGGGGTCCGGAAGTCCTCAACAGTGCCCTTTCCACTACGTCGAAGGCTGAGGGAGAGCCAGCTTCTCTGAACCCCGAGCCGACCCCACCGGATCCGACGACGGATCGGAGCCGAGCGAAACCGCCGGATCCGAGACCGTGTGCTCCGACCTAGACGGAGCGAAGACACACCAGCTCCCTCGGATCCGAGGCTCGGTCCTCGGCTCGAGGTCGGGTCCGGCACCAAGCACTCAAGGGATGGGACGGATCCGAGGTGCGCCGACCTATCGGATCCGACCCACCCCCGGATCCAACTCTGCCCGGCGCCGACAGCTCCGAACCCATGGTGTGGGTCGGAGAAGGAGCCAAAGGGGCGAAAAAAGGTCGGCCCCTCCCGGATGGGGGCTAGGAGCACTCCCATTTGCATTTGGGCCTGGATGAATTTCCTCATCATTCCGTCCATGTCTGCTTCACTCATGGAGAAGGTAGATCTAGTCGAGGCCACCAAAGCGGACCTAGAGAGCCGCCTTGGGGACCTCGCTGAAGGGCTAGCCTCCTCCTCCTCGGGCCCAGGAGAGAACCGAGGGGAGTGGAGCCGAGGAGGAGGGAAACTAGAAGGCACAGGAGAGGCCCGCTTGGATGGAGGAGCCGAACTAGAGGTTTCAGCTCTCCGTTTGTGGTGCCTCTCCCTGTGCCTCTCCTTCTTTTCTCTCTCCCTAGAAGACTCTCTCTCCTCCGGCATCTTAGAGGGAGGTTGAGTCCCAGCCGGTGGAGGAGAGCCCACAGCAACTGCTTGCTGTGTAGAAGGGGCAGAAGCCGAAGCGGTATCTGGAGGAGAAGTCCCGCCAGAACCAGCTTCACCTGCGCCTCAGCTCGGGGTTGAACCCTGCACAAATGGTACAACCAGATGACAGGTGTTCAACCCCCAAGCATTTAACACACAGAGTGTGGCCATCCGCCGGGGACAGCTTATGGCCACACTCGGTGCACTTAGAAAAAACTGCCTTATGGGCTTCAGACATACTCTAGCCCTAACAGGCCTAAACACACACAAACCACTCAAACTACGCAAACCCAGGAAGAAAAAATAAAAGGTAGAGGAAGGAAAGCCTAACAGACACACTTCTATTTAAAATAATCAAAAAAGGTTAAATTTTACAAAATTTTCCTGTCAGAAAACTTATCTGCACTAGGAGCTCAAGGAATCCATCGCAACTTGAAAGCGGCAAACGAAATCTGGGGTCAGTCAGGGCTTGGC
Organism: Protopterus annectens; assembly: GCF_019279795.1. Classification (NCBI taxonomy): domain Eukaryota; kingdom Metazoa; phylum Chordata; order Ceratodontiformes; family Protopteridae; genus Protopterus; species Protopterus annectens. The sequence continues at coordinate 411,990,271 of NC_056733.1, read as the reverse complement.
AAGGGGTTATGGGTAGAGGGAGGAGCTAGGAGCTCGGAGCCTAAGCTTTTGAAATGCCGGCTCGGATCCGATACCCACAGGTTGCAGACAAATGAAGTCTGCCTACTTCAGATCTGAAGTTATGGAGTGTCTGCGGAGTATAGGATTTAATGTAGAAAGTCTAACACAGACTGCATCCCAGCATGATGGAGCGAATCCCCAAAGTAAGGAGAGGCAGGAAGATCAGGAGACATATGAAGAACAAATATGGACATGGGAAAGAAAAAGTAATTTAATATGGTGTAATATTTACGCCAAGGAGAAAGCAAAACTAACCAATATAAAAAGGGCAGCAACAAAGATATTTGAAGAGAAATACAGGCAAAGGAACCTGGATAAGGAAAACCTTACAATACAAAAAAAAAAAAAAATAGAGAGTAAAAGTAGAAAAACAGATCAGTTATGGAACAGTTAAAGAAATAGAAATTGAGTTTATGGAGCACCTGCAAAGTGAAGGATTCAGTGTAGAAAATATAATGTAGAAAGCACCACAATGGAAAAGGAAGCAATTGGTCAGGTGCCATATCAAGATATTTTGGAGCCTTCCACAGGAAACCAGTATAAACTTTCACTTAAAGCTAGACAGCAAGGGAAGGAACAGGGGACTGCAGAAACTCTGATGCAGTCAATGTTGAGGCGTGATAGGCCAGTGAGTTCCCATATGACAAAGCAATGGATGGTACAGGATGAAATCGAAGACAAGGTGCCACCGGAAGATGCTATAGAACATTCTACAGCATGCCCCCAGGAAGTGGAAAACAAAGGATGTGCCCTTAGTCTGGAAGAAAATGAACTAAGGAAAAAGTTGCTTGATTTAATGGACATAGATATATTAAAATCATTGAAAGAAATAGACTGCAGAAGGTCAATAAAACCCCAAAAGTCAGAAGTCTGATAAAACAAATGAACAAAGCAATTAGGACTGTTCATAGAGATCCAGGCAATATAAGAGAAGTAAACAGGATATATTACTGTTCTACCACAAGAGCACAGGGTAGTGAGGCAAAGAAAGGGGAGAAATCGAATACCATCATGGAAGTATCGAACAGAGAAAAACAAAGCAATTAAGACAAGAAGTGTCACTGTTAGAAGACTACAGAAGAGGGAATAGATCAACAAAATACTAAGAAAGATGTGATAAAAGCAGTGCGCAGGATTAGAACAGACCAGGATCTATTATGCACTATCACAAATAATTAAAAATTTCAGCAAAGGCGGAAAAACTTAGAAGAAAAGTACAAAATATGCAATTTAGTGATGACCCAAAAAACTTTTATACAGAATTGGGAAACAAGGTAAAAGGAAATGAAAGACTGCAAAAAAAAAAAAAAAAAAAGCAGTAGATGCATTTTGGAGAAGTATGTATGAAGATCCTGTGGAACATAACAAAAGATGCCAAATGGATAAAAGAAGTAAAAGAAAGAATAAGAAGTTTAAAGGTACAGGACATGAAATGGGATGAAGTAACAGCCAGAGAGATTGAAACAAAGTTAAGAAAAGCCTCTAATTGGAAAACCCCATGCCCAGATGCAGTACCTAACTTGTGGTTAAAAGTATTAACATCTTTGCATGAAGACCTAGCCATTAGTAAGAACTATTTATATGCGTACCCCGAACAGACACCAATCTGGCTAACAACAGGTAAAACAATGCTCCTACAAGAGTTAACCTGCAAGCTACCCCCAAAATTATAGACTAATAATTTGCCTTCTGACGACGTATAAACTATACATGAAAATTGATGGCGAGTTTATAGCCATTTAGAAGAAAACTCAACTATGGCAGTAGAACAAAAGGGCAATAAAAAAGTCATATGGAAAAAAAGATCATTTGTTGTTAAGTAAAGTCATATGGAGAACTGTGAAAAGGGGAAGAATCTAAGTATGGCATGGATTAACTACAAAAAAACATTTGATAGTACCCCACATTCATAGATAAAAGACTGCTTAAAAATGTGTAAGATACATCCTACACTGATCGACTATGTTACAGTGACCACGAAACAATGGCAGACCACTTTGCAATTAAACCATGATAAAGGACAAATTATTATCCCAGGGATAAAAATTCAAAAGGGGATATTCCAGGGTGACTCTCTGTCACCGTTGCTGTTCTGCCTTGCCCTTAACACATTAAGCTGTTTACTTAACGGCTTAAGCCATGGCTACAATTTGGCTCCTAGAAAACAACAAAGTTTAAAGACTTCTCATCTTCTATTTGTCGATGATTTAAAACTGTACAGCTCATCAGATGTGGAACTGAAAGCACAGCTGCAGGTTGTCAAAACTTTTTCAGATGATATTGGAATGTCATTTGGCCTTTTGTAAATGTGCAAAAGCAACATTTAAAGGAGGAAAGCTGCAGCACCAGGAAAACATCAGTTTGGGACAAGAATGTGATATTAAAGAACTTGAGCAAGAGGGAGTGCATAAATATTTGGGGATTGATGAAGAATCAGCAATAAAACACAAACAAATGCGAGTAAAACTTAGTAAGGAATATTTTCGAAGATTTAAATTAATCCTGAAAACAGCACTGACATCTAGGAATAAAATCCAAGCAATAAACCAATTTGCTCTTCCTGTCTTAACTTACAGTTTTGGAGTGATTGATTGGCCCCAAAACGGGTTGGATAGATTAGATATTAAAACGAGAAGGATGCTTCATGCTCACCAAATGATCTATAAAAATCAGTGTATACCAATATTACATATTACCCGTTCCGAAGGAGGCATGTGCCTCCTTGAAATTGATTACATGTATAGAGCTGCAATCATGGGACTCCACACATTTCTACTGACCTAACAAGATCCAAATGTAGTGTAAGTTTTGAAACATGAGGACAATAAATCTAAAATGACTTCTCTGCTTAATTTAGCAGAAACACATTGATGTCAAGCAGGAATGGAAATCAAACCAGAAGTAGATAAAAACCAGGCAGCAACAGAATGTACCAAAAACAAAACAAAGAAGAAATGTGGAAAAAGCATAAATATAACTGCAAGTATAGAAAACTTCTGGAAGAACCTCATGTTGATCAAGAACGAACACAGGAATGGTTAAGAAGAGTTGAATTCAAACTAAGAACTGAAAGGTTAATATTGGCAGCCCAAGATAGTGGGCTACGTACACACTGATTTACAAAGTCCACTGAACATGTGGGAGAAACAGACAAATATAAGTTTTGTAAAAACCAAATTGGAAAGAGTCACACCTTGTTGCTGTCTGCGACACACTAATGGCAGAAGGACTGTATACTGAAAGGCATAATATGGCTTGACTGTTGCACTGGGGATTGTGCAAACATTATGGTACTGAAGTGGCTGAAAAACACTGGAAACGAGCCACAAAGCATCACAGAAAATGATAAAGTTTATATCACATGGGATCTCCAATTACCAACAGTTCAAAAGATAGACGCTAGAAAACCAGATATAGTGGTCCAAGAAAAGAAGACAAAAGTAGCATTGATCATTGAATTCGCCACACCCAGTGACTACAGCGTCTTGCGTACAAAGTCATAAAATACCACGATCTGCAGGCAAAAACGAGAGCAATGTGGAAGAAAGATACCCAGACAATTCCAATAGTAGTAATAGCAATGTGTCTTATAAAAAATAATCTACAACCTTGTTTAGGTACGTTACCAATTCATGTAACCCCCATACGAAGTGCAGGAGGAGTCATTACTGGGCACATTGCGGGTGGTGCGAAGAGCACTTTTGGCTCACATGAAAGACTGAAACAATACTAATTTCATGAACTCTAATCGTACTTAGACTTAGGAATGGGGTCCATTCCTGTCATGATATTAGAAACCCAAAAGATTTGGAGAAATTAGAAAAAGACAGCTCTGAAGACAGTGCCAAGGACTCTTCATCCATTTGTTGGTCCTAAGATGACCTCGGCCCTAACAATGGGAGAGTCGAACAAGTCAGATCCCAAAAACTTGGTGTCAAAACTGGAAAGAGGGCACAGGCTCGTACCAAATGATCAGTTCAGAGGCTGTTGATACACTGAGCGTATCTGGGAAGAAGATAAAGGGAGTGGGCTGGGGGTATATGGGACCAGCGCCAACTTCCTTCGGAGCTAAAGCAGAAGGAAAGACTCCCATCTTTATGTGCATCTTTGAAAAGGTTCTCATCAAGCAAGGACACAGACACAGACAGAGGCTAAATGCAAAAATGCAGTTCCATAAAGGTACATCAATAGCAACAACTAATGGAAGCAAAGAAAACTATGTTTAGAATATTATTAGAAACAAAATTTAAAAAGTGAGATAGAACACTTAGCTTTATGCCAAGCAAGTAGAGATCTACATCTGTGCATGATGGTGGCAAACAAGATTGGGGGGTAACACAGGTCAACAAAGCATTAAATGAGGAAAATTCTTAAAGGGGGTTTGAGGCTGGAGCACTAATCTTGCCAGATCGAATCTGAATAGTTGCTCTTGGAGCCACAGGTCAGATGAGACAGACAGAATGAAAGGGATCAATTTTTCAGTGGGCACCTGGTAACAAGAAGAAGTTAATAACTTACCAGGAACCTGCTCAGATGATATTCTCCTAGAATGGAGGTTTGGGGGCATTTTTACTTTTCTACATCTTAATAGGGACATCCCTCCAAGAAGTCAAATGCTTTGTATGGGAAGGATGGACTTCCATGCTAAATCCTCTAACCTCCCACCTTTCCTTTAAGATGTAACCAAGTGGGCCTCCTCTGAACATGCTCTTGGTTAGGTGTCTAAGGAAAGTACAGTTGTGTACACTTAACATAAATGTAGATGTTAGAGTGTATTCACTGTTGCAGTCATCACCTGTGGATTATCCCTGCTGTGGTAGCCCTCCGCAGGCCCGAATACCAGAGTTAATGTTTTTCTGTGTCGGCTGCTGTTGCTTGCTATCTGTCGTCAGTGCTATAAAGAAAGGCAGCCAAAGCCATTACATCAGATTTTCTTGCCCTAACCAGTCAGAGGCCCAAGTCAACAAGGTAAAGTGGTCCTGGCAGCTAAAAGCCATCGTTAGAAACTAATGTCTCCCTAAAGAAAGAAGATAGAAGGGGCAAGGAGGGTGGGAAACCAGGACTGCAACAGTGAATGCACTCGAACATCTACATTTATGGTAAGTGTACACAAATGTACTATGTTCTTCGTGTTTCACTGTTACAGTCACCACCTGTGGGAGGATTCCCAAATCTGAAGACAGGGGTGGTAGGATTAGTAAGAGACCTAGAAATGGGCCAGCATGCCCTGCAGAACTGCATAGCCAAACCCTGCCCTAGCCAAACCTTGCCCTAGCCTTAGAAAATAGAGGTTAGGTGGTAATACTTGGTAAGGTATGGACAGAAGTCCAGGTGGCAGCTTCCAAGATATCCCTGGTAGGAACCCCTCTGAGGAATGCTGTGGAAGTGGAGGCTGCCCTGGTGGAATGGGCTCAAATACACTTAAGGGGGGGGGGGGGTCCCCATGCAAACTGCATCAACATTGGATACAGTGCGATATCCATTTGGAAATGGTTTGTTTGAAAATGGGCTTCCCCTCTGCCCCTGGGGCAAAGCTGACAAGTAGTTAGTCCATTTTCCTGAAGGGTTTAGTACGGTCCAGATAGTATCTGAGCTGCCTGTACACGTCTAGTGATTGCAGAGTTCTTTCCCCCTTGTTTGCAGGGTTAGGAAAGAAGGTGGGTAGATGTATGGCCTGGCTGAGAGTTGCATTAAATACCACCTTGGGCATAAAGGAAGGATTAGTCCTCAGGGAGACCCTGTCTGCATGGAAGATGATGAAGGACTCAATGGCCATCAGTGCCTGAAGTTGTGAAACCCTTCTGGCTGAGGTTCATAGGTAGATACTAGGCTATCTGCCCTAGGGCATTTATAAGCTAGCCAGAATGTATTTGGCTTCCACCTCCCTATTAGATTAGCCTACTGTGCCTCTGTAAAGTAGGTCACAGAAGGTACCCTTTTAAGATTAGTTTACTGTGCCTCTGTCTAGCAGGGACACAGAAGATAGCTAGGAGAAAAGCAGTCTTTTAGGAGAGGTACCTTAGTTCTGCTGAAGCAGCAGGTTTGAAGGGTGGTAAAGTTAGTTTTTTCCCAAAACATAATTCAGGTCCCAGGCTGGAGTGGGTGGCCTTCTGGGAGGTCTGATATTAGAAGCCCCTCTTAGCAACTGTTTAATCAATGGGTGGGAGAACAAGGGCTGTTCTGCATCAAAATGAGCCGAAATGGCTGAAGCATGGATTTTAATAGAGGAGAAGGAGAGGCCACTATTAAGTAGCTCTGCTAGGTAGCCCAGGATAAGAGGGATGGAAGGTTGTGAGGTACTGCCCGCTCTGGACTGGCTCCAGGAGCAGAATCTTTTCCATTTTCCCATGTAAGATTTTCTGGTGCTGGGCCTTCTGGCCTCTGTGATAATGTCTAGGACCTGTTTGTTTAACAGGGGGCCCCTTGTTTGTCTTTAGAGTATTAGCCATGCAAATAGTTTGAGAGTCTGCAAGTCTGGGTGCAGCACCCCCCCCCCCCCGAGTTAAGAGGTCTGAGATCAGGGGATGCTGGCTGGGAGGCTCTAAAGTCAAGCTGCGCATTAAGGGGTACCAATGTTGTCTGGGCCAATCTGGAGCAATGAGGATTGCCTTTGGTCTCCCGTCCCTTATTCTGATCAGTACCTTGGGGATAAGAGGCAGAGGAGGGAATGCGTACAAGAAGAGAGTGCTGAAAGGTCATCTTCCATGCTAGGTGGTGATACTCCCTGGTACAGAATTTTTTCAGCTGATGATTTTGATGCGAAGCAAAGAGATCCACCTTCGGAGTCCCCCATGCCAGAGTGATTTGTAAAGAGATGTATCTGTGGAGCTGCCATTCTTGGGGGTCCAGTAAGTTTCTGCTTAAGTGGTCTGCCAGGGTGTTGTTGATCCCTGGTAGGTATTGGGCTATCAGTGTAGTTTCATGGAAGGGGATGCCAGCCAGAAGTTCATGGCTAGCCTGCACAGAGGGCAAGATTGGGTCCCTCCCTGTTTGTTGATGTACCACATTAATGTGGTGTTGTCTGTTTTGATAAGGAGAACACCTGGCTTGAAATGGGGTTTGAAGGATATCAGAGCCTTTTGTACTGCCATCATTTCCTTCTGGTTGATGTGTAAGGGAAGGTGCTAGGCATCCCAAAAACCTTGGGTGCACCTGCCTTCTAGGTGAGTGCCCCAAGCTATGTCTGAGGTGGTAATGGTCGGCCTGGTTGGGCGGAGGTTGAAGGAAAGACCCTTGTTCTGGGCACGGGCCCCTGCCCATCAGAGAAACATGGCCCTTATACAGGGGATCAGAAGTAGAGTGGTCTCTGGAGGTTGAGAGTGCTGACATCAAAGGTTCTTTAGGTACCACTGAAGTTTTCTCATATGAAGCCTGGCCAGATGAATTAGGATGATGCAAGATGCCATGTACCCCCAAGGCTTGCAGGAACATCCCCACAGTGAGGTGACTTCTGGAAGCCAGCTGGGTGAAACAGAGATACAGGAAGCTCTGCTTTTCTGGGGATAGGAAGGCCATTTTGGATGCTGTATCCAGCAGTACTCCCAAGAAAATGATCTTCCTGGAGAGTGTTTGCCTCGATTACTTCTAGTTGATGGTGTACCCTGATGGGGTTAGGAGAGTTTTCACAAAGAGGAGGTCCTTGGGGAGCTATTCTTTGCCATCTGCCTGAATGAGGCAGTCATCCAGATAAGGGTAAAATTTGTATATTTTTCTGTTCGCCAAAGACTATGGCCGGGGTAAAGCATCTTCTATATGTAGGGTAACTAACCATGCATTTTTTTGTCAGCATAGGCAGCAGCTGCTGCAAGGTTAGCATTTTGAATTTGGTGACTGCCAGGAAGGTGTTCAGAATGGGTAGATCCAGGGTGAGGCGCCAAGTGCCCTCTATCTTGGGAACAAGGAACAGTCTGGAATAAAAGTCTTTGCCTGTTTGATCTGAGGGGACAGGTTCTACTGCCCCTAGGGATAAGACAGCTTGGACTTGTTTCAATGCCTCTGCCCACTGATTTTGAGGTAAGGGTACCCTCTTGGAATTGGGAGTTAGTAGGAGGAGAATTTGTAGCCCTGAAAAATGATCTTTAAGACTCAATGATCCATAGCTGCAGAAAGACAATTTTTCAAGCATAGGGAGAGCCTTACTCCTAGTACTTGGTGAGTGAAAAGAGGGCAGATGGGGGAGTGGGCGTCACTGAAGGTTTTTACCCTAGAGTGATGGCTTAGAACTCCCTGTCTTTGGAGTGGAAAGTACAGTTGTGTACACTTACCATAAATGTAGATGTTAAGAGTGTATTCACTGTTGCAGTCATCACACTTGGGTTATCTGCCTGCAGGTAGCCCTTAGTCGGCCTGAATACCAGTCTTGGGATTTCTGTGTCAGATGCTGTCGCCTCTTCCATGATGTCAGGTCATCAGGAGTATAAAACATGCAGCTGACGCCATTCCATCAGTTTTGCTTGCCCAAGATGTCAGGAGCCCCCAAAATAGGAAGCAATTACATGGTGTGGAACACCTCCAGTAAAAAGTAAATACCATTGCCAAAAGATATGGCCAAAAAAAGGATAGGAAAAAAGTATAGGAAAGTCAGAGGGCTGGAGGGAGGGTAACCAGGACTGCAACAGTGAATACACTCGAACATCTACATTTATGGAAAGTGTACACAACTGTACTATGTTCTTCATGTTTCACTGCTGCAGTCATCACACTTGGGTGGATTCCCAAAGCTGAGGACGGGTGGAGGCAGTCAAGCAGTTTTAGGGCTGTCTAGCAGGCCTTGTAAGACTGCTGTGGCAAATCCAGCTCTGGATTTAGAAAAGAGGTAGGTGGTAATGCTTGGTGAAGGTGTGTACAGAACTCCAGATTGAAGCTTCCAGGATGTCCCTGGTAGGGACTCCCCTGAGAAATGCTGTAGAAGTTGAGGTAGCCCCAGTGGAATGAGTTCTGATCCCCTGTGAGGTAGGTTTTCCATGGTGTCTGTAGCAGAAATGGATGCAGTGTGCTATCCATTTGGAAATGGTTTGCTTTGAAATGGCCTTGCACTCTGCCCCTGTAGCTGGTCTGATTTTCTGAAAGGATTAGTCCCGTCAAGGTAGAACCTGAGCTGTCTGTGCACGTCCAAGGAGTGCAGGAGCCTTTCCCCTTTATTCTGAGGATTAAGAAAAAAGGTTGGAAAATGGACGGATTGGTTTAAAGCCACACTGGACACCACCTTGGGCATAATGATGGGTTGGTCTTGAGGAAAACCCTGTCCGCATGGAAGATAATGAAGGGTTCCACTGCCATAAGGGCCTGTAACTCAGACACTCTTCTAGCTGAAGTTATGGCTAGAAGTAAGGCTGTTTTCAAAGAGAGGAATTTTAACTCTGCTGTAGCAGCTGGCTCAAAAGGGGGAAGCGTGAGCTTCTCTAGTACAAAGTTAAGGTCCCAGGCAAGAGAGGGAGCTATCCTTGGGGGCCTCAAATTGTTAGCTCTTCTCAGGAACTGTTTGATCAGAGGGTGAGAGAAGAGGGGTGGGCTCAGTATTGCAGTGAGCTGAGATGGCAGAGGCATGCATCTTAATTGATGAGAAGGATAGGCCTTTGTGGAGCAGCTCAGCTAGATAATCCAGGATTTGAGGTAAGGTGGGCATGGCTGTGCCCTTTCCCTGAGACTGGCTCCAAGAACAGTATCTTTTCCACTTTTCTGAACAGGATTTCCTAGTACTAGGCTTCCTGGCCTCAAGAATGACATCCAGCACCTGTTTGCTGAGGATTGCTGGTGATGTATTCAGGGAATAAGCCGGGCTGCCAAGTTCAGGGTATGCAGATGAGGATGCAAAATCTGTCCCTCCTGCTGGGAGGGGGTGTGATGTAGATGCCAAGGAGGCACTGATGTTAAGACTGCGTAGAACTGGGTACCAGTGCTGGCATGGCCAGTCTGGTGCAATAAGGATTGTCCTTAACCTGTCCTGTTTGATCTTGAGTAGTACTTTTGAGAGGAGGGGCAGAGGGGGAAGTCATAGATTGAGAGTTTTTTCCCATGTAAAGGATAGGGCATCCACTTTCCATGCTTGGCTGTGGGGAGTTCTGGTGCAGAATTTGCTCAATTGATGGTTTGGGGGGGAAGCAAAGATGTCCACCTCTGGTGTCCCCCACCTCTGGATTACAAGTTTGAATAAGTTGGGTTCGAGTTTCCACTTGTGTGGGTCCAACAGATTTCTGCTTAAGTCATCTGCCAGTGAATTTTGTTTGCCTGGCAGGAATTGAGCTTGCAGGTGCACTTGATTGCTCAAGGCTGTGTTCCACAGAGCCATGGCTAACCTGCAGAGTGGGTAGGGATGAGTTCCCCCCTGCTTGTTTATGTACCACATTACTGTGGTGTTGTCTGTATTTATCAACAGTTATCCTGGAAGGATAAGGTACTTGAAGGCTGCCCATGCATTCTCTACAGCTAACATTTCTTTCTGATTGATATGCAGATGAATTTGTCCTGGGCTCCATTTGCCTTGAATGCATTTGCCTACCATGTGAGCCCCCCCATGCATAGTCTGATGCATCTGTTGTCAGGGTTTGGGCAGCAGGGGGGGGTGAGTGAAAGGAAGCCCCTTGTTGTGGTTGCAAGCCTCTGCCCACGAAAGGAATGATAGGAATCACGGTTTCCAGGTCCTGAGAATGTTGACACCAGAGACGTTTTAAGTACCACTGAAGTTTCCTCACATGCAGTCTTGCATATGGAATTAGGAGAATGCATGTGGCCATGAACCTTAGGGCTTGCAACATTTTTCTTGCAGATAGCTGGGTTTGAGTGGCCAGTAGTTTGAAGTAATTTGTCAAATGAACCTGCTTTTCTGGAGTGAGAAATACCATCTGGGAAGTTGTGTTCAAGCTTGCTCCCAGGAATACAAATTTTTGGCTGGGTACCAGCTGTGATTTCTTTTGGTATACCCCAGAGAAGTTAGGACTCTCTTTACAAACGTCAGGTGCTGAAGCAGCAATTCATGACTGTCCGTGTGAATCAGGCAATCATCCAAGTATGGGTAAATTTTAATATTTCTCTGACTGTAGTATGCAATGGCTGGAGCCAGGCACTTTGTGAATACCCTGGGAGCAGTAGATAAGCCAAAGAGAAGTGCAGAGAACTGATAGTGTATAGAGCCTGCCCTGAACCGTAGAAATGTCCTGCAAGATTCCCTTCTGAGGATGTGCAGATAAGCTTCTTTTAAGTCTAGGGTGACCAGCCAGGAGTCCTTGTTTAGCATAGGAAGCAGCTACTGGAGTGTAAGCATTTTGAATGTTGGTACCACTAGGAAGGTGTTCAGACCTGACAGATCAAGGATTGGGTGCCAGGAGTTCTCTTTTCTGGGCACCAGGAACAGTCTGGAGTAAAAACCGTCCCCTTTGCTCTGAGGGAACAGGCTGAATAGCCCTGATAGTGAGAAGAGAAAGTACTTGCTTTTCGGCCTCTGCCCACTGGTTTGGAGGAAGGTCTGGCAATCCGCTTGGGGTTGGCAGTGAGTGGAAAAATCTGAATCCCTGGGATACAATGTTTAATACCCATTGGTCCTGGGTAATATATTCCCAGTTTTTTGCATGAAGGGTGAGTTTTCTTTTGCATGAAGGGTGAGTTTTCCTCCTAGGTGTGCAAGTACTTGGGGGCATGGCTGGGAAAGCTGCAGGGCAAGTCATTGTGAACTTTTTCCATAAGGGATTGGCTTACAACTCCCTGTTTTTGAGGTGAGAGCACTCCATTGTTTAGATCTGTGCATACCCTGAGACTGTAGTCTTTGTGGTCTGCTGCCCCTGGGTTTGGACTGAGAAGGTCTTGGAGGGACTGGAAAGGACCAATTATTTGAAGGCCAATGCCTACTGAATCTGGGTGGCTGTACCTGTAAGAACAGTTTGCATAGATTTAGCTTTTTCCTCCATCTTTTTAAGAACTTCTTCTGCTTTTGTGCCAAACAAACATTCTTGGTTTAATGGAGCATCTAGTAATTTTGCTTTGACATGGTCTGGCAAGATTTGTTCCTTCAGCCAAGCATGTCTTCGCATACAGACCCAGTGACAGCAGCCCTGCAAGATGCTGCTAATGCATCAAAACCACACTGCAAAGTATGTTTATCAACTTGGTTTGCAGAATGCATTAACTCTTGTAAATCTTTGTTTTCTGCACAATCAGGAATCAACAACACTTTTTGTTTAATTAGTTCCATAATATGCTGCTGGTACTTCAACATGTGAACGTGGCAATTTAAAGCCCAGATGGCAAGAGTTGCAGAGGTATACACCTTCTTACCCCATCTGTCTAAAGCCCTAGAATCCCTGTCCGAAGGGGTAGGGTTTTTGGCTGTAGTAGCCTTAATACATTTAGGTCCCTGTGAAATGGTCTCTGGATCCACAGTGGGGTTTTTAAAGAGAAATTTGAGAGAGTCAGGCACTCTGTAGTACCTGTCAGGCTTTCTAGGAGCTGGTGGGTAAGGTATCAGGGGTAAAACTGGATTCCATGAAGACATCATCTACAATATCCATAACAGGGGGTATAGCTAGAGGCCTGTGCTGAGGCAAATCTAAAAATTCCCTGAGTCTCTTTTCGGATTGTGGGTAGTCCTGGCATTCCCAGCGGAAATGCTCTCTAAGGGTATGCAAGGTTTCACCGAAAGAAAAGTCCTCTGGGGGGGGGGGGGTGGTGGTGGTGGTGGTGACAGAAGGAATGGAATCCTCTGCATCTGAATCCTCATAGGTAGATAAAGGTATGTCCTGGTAATCAGAGAGGTCAGAGTCATCAGACTCATGGTCTGTAGAATCAGAAGGGAAATCAATTCTTTGTCTTTTAGAGGGGGAAGGCTGACTTCCCCTAATTAAAGTAATGAGATCTTCAGCCATTCTAAGCATTTGTTTCTGTGGCATGGGAGCTTGAGAATGCGCTTTGCTTGTCGGTTTCCTAGGCATAGTGCGAACTCTGAGCCTGAGAAATTCGGTAGTTTTAGTCAGAAACAATGCAGTTGGTTTAATATGCACATTAGAAGGTCTGAATACACCCTCAGAAGCCGGTGCCTGCACAGCGGCTCTGGACCAATCCAAGGTAGAAACATCCGCAGGTTCCATACTCGAAGAAGCATCTCGCGGCATACCGGACTTTGAATGGGTCTCTAGAGGCCTGTGAATCTGTAGAAGCGGGTATCAGGGGCTGCGAAAGCGCCTCACTGAGTACCGGCGGACTGGCGACTAGCTTAACGGAAGCGTCGTCGGCAGTTTTGGACCTATGCGGTCTCTGTCTTTATCCTTACGTTTTTTCAGAAGAACGGTAGTCAGATGGCTTATCGAAGCCATTTTGGAATACGGAGAATGAGAGCGAAAGAATTTAGTGACAAAGATAGCCTGACAATGAATAGTCTGGGCGTTGAACAAGGCACAAAACCGACAGCGAGGAACGTCGTGGTCTGGGCCTAAACAGGTGATGCAGTAAAAATGAAAATCTCTGTGAGGTATTTGCTTTCCACAGGCAAGACAATTGTTAAATTTTTCTGACATCGGTTAGAGCAAGAAAAAAGGATCCCCAATGGGGTACTTAGCATTTGAAGACTTCAGGCTTGAAACTCGAAAAATGAAAATTTCAGGTAGTGGCCGACTGGCACTTGCGAACTGCTTCTGCTTCAGGCTCCCGCACAGCAAAAAAAACTGATGTAATGGTGTCGGCTGCATATTTTATGCCCCTGACGACCTGACATCATGGAAGAAGCGACAGCATCCGTCGCAGAAATTCCAAGGCTCTGGTATTCGGGCCGACTGACTGCTACCTGCAGGCAGATAACCCAAGTGTGATGACTGCAACAGTGAAACACTAAGAACATGTGGTCCACTGTTTGGTTCTCTGCTGTCCCTGGGATAGGAGTCTGGGTGGTCTCTGTCCCTGCGAGGCTTACCTTGCCCCCTGTTAGGTGCACGAAAGGAACAGTGCTTTGCAGGAAAATTCCTACTGAACCTAGGAGTTTGTACCTGAAGGAAATCTTTTACCATCTGCATAGAGTTTGCTTTGTCTTCCATCTTTATAAGCAACTCTTCTGCTTTTACTCCAAAAAGCAGTCCTTATCCAAAGGTGCATCAAGTAATTTAGATTTGACATGATCAGGGAGTGGACGTTCCTTCAACCATGCATGTCTCCTAATGATAGATCCTGACACTGCTGCCCTGCTTGAGGCTTCTTGGGCATCATATCCACAGTGTAAAGAGTATTTAGCCACTTGACAAGTAGAGTGCAGTAAGTCTGCTAACTCTTTAGAAATGGCACAGTCAAAAAAGGTAGAAATATTTTGTTTTAATAGTTCCAAAGTGTATTGTGATATTTTAACATGTGGAACTGACAGCAGAGTGCTACGATAGCCAAGATTGCAGAGGTGTATACTTTTTTACCCAATCTGTCCAAAGCTCTGCAGTCCTTGTCAGAAGGAATAGGATTCTTTGTAGAACTAGCCTTAGCTCCTTTAGGTCCCTGTGTAATGACCTCCAGGTCTGCAGCAGGATTTCTGTACATACAGGTATTTGTGAGAATCTGGTACTCTGTAATACCGGTCAGGTTTTCTGGGAGTAGGTGCGAGGGCATCAGATGATGAGCTGGATTCACAGAAGACATTATCAACCACCTCTAAGATTGGACGGATGGCCAAGCGTCTGTGTTGGGGCAGCTCTAGAAACTCCTTTAGTCTTTTCTTAGACTGAGGGAAGTCCTGGGATTCTCAGTGGAAATGTTCCCTGAGCGTGTGAAGTGCTTCCCCAAAGGAAGGCTCTTCTGGTGGGGAGGCAGAATGAATGGATTCTGCTGGATCGGAATCCGCATAAGCAGTCAAAGATAGTTGCTCCTCTTCAAAATCTAAACAGACTCCTCAGAATCCTGTTCTGTCAGTATTTCAGGAGAAAGGTCTCTTTTCATTTTAGAAGTTGTGGCCTGACTACCCCTGATAAAGGTGATAAGATCCTCTGCCATTTTAAGGATTTGAGCTTGGGGTGGTGGAGCAGGGGTAAAATGGCGGCTAGAGGTAGTTTTCCTAGAAGTGCCCTTGCCGCTAGGCCTAAGAGTATCCCATCAGTCTGAGAGAAACAGTAGTCACAGGAGAAGACATTTTTTGTCTAGATTCAGTAGTGCGAAAGAACTCCTCGGAAGCCGGAGCATGCATCGCAGCTCTGGACCCAACCGAGGCAGAGACAACCAAAGGATCGGAAGACTAAGACGATTTCTGTGGCACACAGGACTCCGAAAGGGTCTCAGTAGAGGCCTGCGAAGGTATCAAATTGGGCATCAGGGGCTGCGAAGGCACCTCACTGAATTCCGGAAAACTGACGACCTGCTTAGCGGTAGAGTCATCGGAAGGCTTAGCTATGTATGGTCTGCATCTTTATCCCTACTTTTTTTGGAATGTCTACAGACTGTTTGCTGACAGACGCCATTTCGGCTATAATAAGAGCTCTGCGGCGAATGCCTCTCGCGTTAAAGAGGGCACAGAACCGGCAACGGGGAACGTCGTGGTCTGGGCCTAAACAAGTGATGCAGTATGAATGAAGTCTCGGTGTGGTATTTGCTTTCTACAGCAGAGACAATTGTTAACTTTTTTGGACATCAGTTAGTGCAAGAAAGCCAACAGGGTACTTAGCTTTAGACGTTTTCAGCTGTAATTTAAACGCTGGTAGCGACCGACCAGCACACTTGCGAACTGTTTCTTCTACGGGCTCCATGGCAAGAAAAGACTGATGTAATGGCATCAGCTGCCTTCCTTTATAGCACTGACAACCTGACGTCAGACAGCAAACGACAGCAGCCGACGCAGAAAAAGATGGACTCTGGTATTTGGGCCTGCCGACGGCTATCACAGCAGGGATAACCCACAGGTGATGACTGCAACAGTGAAACACGAAGAACATCTGCCTTGCAAGGAATTGTCTCTGATGAACATGACAGACTCCTCAGACATGGCAGCATCCAAAAGGGGGAGGATTTAACTGCAGGTTGTCCAATCTAGGAGCTGAATTGGCACATTTAGACCAATAAGTGACATATAAAAACCTGCAATGCATCTTCCATGCCCCTTTCTGCCTTCTTTTAGCATTTCCTATTGGGAGGTGGGGGGGGGGGAAGAGTCTGAGGAGGTAGATGATCTGGAAGCTGCTATGGTGGATTGGAGTAATGGCTGGAGTCTCTTCCTCTCCAGGAATTCAGAAGAGGAACATAATACTCACTTTTGAGGACGAAGCCTTGGTGCATGTGCTCTGTTCAGAGGCAAAAACGCAGCAAATAAATAAAAAAAAATACAGTCTGTATGAGGGATTTGTCTGCCACAACCACACCTCCCATTTTTAGCATTAGATATAAAATATAACAATTATCTATAAAAATATGTGCACACAATATTCAAAGGAAAGTAAAGGGTTCCTTATCATTGTACTTATCTGCTCTTCCAGCCTCAAAACCAGTAGACCATGCAAGAGACTGTTCATGACACTGCCAAAAAACAGGCATCTGTGCTCAAAAACTAAGCAAAAAAAGTTCTAAAATGGTATAGATAGGTGCCCACTTTATACTGGCATAACTGAACTAACCAAGGGAAGGGCATATGCCAAGGGAAGCATAGATCCTGAGCTCCAGAAGTCAGGCTGCATATACAGGTACACCTAGTGGCTAAACACCAGTAGTAATGACTACTGCAACAGAGATGTAGAAGAAAATCAATCCAGTGAAGAATGCAGTCCCATTTCCAATTTTCCAGTACTAGTAAAGATTACACATATTATTGAACTAGCAAATGATATTCTTCCTCAAGTCCAACTGAGCTTTAGACATGTGCACAGTATTCAAAACGCAAATGCACTATTGTGCACATGCTACTTACTCCTCTGTCACCAATCAAACCATGAATGTCCTTTATATATTATTCAGATGGAAAATTAAAGGCAGAGGAAGCAACATTTACATTAGGAGACAGCTCTAATACCTGGGTTCTGAACTATTTGTACTCCATAGAAGCCATCAAAGTAACTCACTCATTCAGTCTTGTGATGCAGGGCAAATATCTACATGTTCCTCAAGGCTTTTAGTCTCGTTATTTTCTCATTACACACCTAACCCAGTACTTCAAACAACCCTTTGTGCGAAAACACAACAGACAAAAAAAGAAGTTATGTACCTACCATAACATTCCATGTTAGTTGTCTTCATCTCACCTTCCTTCTTGCTGGTTGGGATCGGAGCCGATCTTCGGCTCCGACTCGGCCATCTTCAATAGCTCGAGAGCTGTTTACTGGCTCGAGGCTACCCCTTATCCATAATGCCTAGCGATAGCTACCCAGATCTCATTTGAAATAGCTAACTCCAGACATAACAACAGAATAAACCAGTCAAAAAATAAGTAGACTATACCTGCCATATTCTCTAAGTCAATAGAGGAAACAAGAGAACACACAGCCAGTAAAACAGAAAAACTCCCCTCGATCCACTAGGACAGGGGGACGGAGGGTGGGACTGCATTTGGTGTTGAAGGGGGTGGCAAAGAGATCGCAGCAAGGCTGTCCCCATCTGCGGAAAACAAGATTCGCAACTTCCTGATTCAGAGACCACTCGTGAGGCATGAGAATAGCTCTGCTGAGCCTGTCCGCTGTGATGTTGGATCTCCCGGGGATGTGCGTCACAATCAGAAAACGTTGGGAGGAAATTGCCCACTGCCAAAGCCCGAGTGCTTCTCGACACAGGGGGTAGGACCTGGTTCCGCCCTGCTTGTTGATGTACCACACCACTGACATGTCCGTTTGAATAGCAATGGTCCCAGAAGGAAGAGAGTCTTGAAGGGCTTGCAACTCCAGGAGCACGGCTCTCATTCCCAGGACATTTATGTGCAGATGGTAGTCGTGAAGTTGCCACGTGCCTTGGACTGTCCTGCCCAGATAATGCCCCCACCCCACCCTATCAGGGAGGCGTCCGTCATCACTGTGGCTACCGGAGGGGGTTGTATGGAAGGTCTGCCCTGAGTAACTAGTGGGGAGACCATCCACCAAGAAAGATGTCTTTAGCATGCATCCGTGATCATGATCATGTAAGTCATGGGTAGCTCTTGGAAAGACCATTGCGTAAACAGAAGCCACTGAAGAATTCTCATATGAAAGCACGCCAGTGGGATTAGGAGAATGGCTGCTGACATGGAACCCAGAGTTTGAAGGATGTACCTGACTTGGATCCTTTTGCTCTGCATCAGAACCTGTACCTGCTGACGGATTGCAGACACCCTTTCTAGTGGTAGCCTTGCAAACATATCCCTTGTGTCTAAGTCTGCTCCTATGTAAGTGATAGATTGACAGTGCAACAAGGCAGATTTTTCGAAATTTATTGTAATGCCGAGCTGGGCGCAGATTGTGATTGTGTAGTCCCATGCTTGTATGAGTTTATGCCTGGTGGTAGCAGTAAGGAGCCAGTCATCTAGATATGGAAACACCTGGAATCCTTGACGCCTAAGGTGAGCCAGGACCACTGCCATACATTTGGTGAACACTCTGGGGACTGTGGTGAGACCAAAGGGCAGAGCTCTGATCTGATAATGACTGGCCCCCAGCTGGAGCGCCTGTCCATCTTTATATGGTAGCACGCGTCTTGAAGACCTATCGAGCACATCCAATTGTCCTGACCCAAAAAGGGAAGAATGGACTGTAGCGTGACCATCCGAAACTTTGTTCTTTGCACAGACCTGTTGAGTCTGCTGAGATCCAGAATCGGTCTCCAGTCCCCTGTCTTTTTTGGTACGAAAAAGAACCTTGAGTAAGTTCCGGATCCATACTGGCCTGCCGGGACTTCCTGGATGGCTCTTTTTTCTAGCAGTTTTGAAACTTCTATTACTGCTTGCTCCTTCAGATTGGGTGGAACATCTGGAAGGGTCTTCCTTGACTGTAAAGGGGGTTGTTGGAGGGAATTTTGTAACCTCTGAATATAATGGACCGTACCCATCTGTCTTGTGTTAAACTTTGCCAGGCTTTTGGGTATAGTGAAAGTCTTCCGCCGACTGCCTCCAGACTTGAGCAGCCGGGCAACCCTTCAGGGATGCTGGAAGGGCTTATCAGAGAAGGATTCTCAGTTACCCTGGTTCTGCGGACCCCCTCTGCCACGAGGGTGGCGTCTATTATTATTGTTTCCCCCTCTGCCTCTGGAGGAAAAATCACTGTGTGTGTCAGGCAAGGCTCTCTGAGATTTACGGAACCACATCTTCCCACTCTTCTGACCCTTGGGCTAAGGTCTAGAGGGAGTGGAAAAACGGACTCCCATGGCAGAGAGAGTCTTGCCTTCTTGCTCACTCCTAGTCAAAGTGTCTTTCACCTGTGGTCCAAAAAGAAAGGAACCATCAAAGGGAGTGTTGGTGAAGGACGCTCGAAAGGATTCCGCAAAGTTACACAGCCGCGTCCAGGCATGCCTCCTAAGGGCCACCCAGTTACCTGCGGCTCTACTCGCCCCATCGCCTGCATAGGAAATGAGCCTCATGGAGGAATTAACAACAGAATTAAGCATTGCTAGCTGGGAAGCTACCTTGGCTTGTGCTCCCTCAGCTGTTGGATCTTGGAGGGTATCTCCGAGCTCTTTAAGGAGATCCCTTTGAAGTTGGGAAGATGACACAGGTAGTTCAGTGACCTCATAGAGAAGGTCACTGAAACGAACATTCGCTTCTCATATCTGTCCATCGTCCTAGACTCCTTGTTAGGGGGATGGACAGATGAAGAGGTCTCCGCTAACTCTTTTTTGGAGGCAGCTGCTACCACCATAGCATCAACAGGGACACCTTTCGAAAGGAACTGCTTATCCTGTTGTGCTGTAATGAATTTACTAGGTCTCCTCGGAGTTGGTTCCACTGTATCCGGAGCTGACCAAGCCTTTCGAGCCACCACTTCATAAGTGGATCGGAAGGCGGAGACACCCAGGAAGTGGCAGGTCGGGAACTGAAGGCATCCAGAAATAGACATCCTCAGAAGGGGCTAGGGGATTCCAGTTCCCCCTCTGCTTAAGCATTTCTAGGATGTCCGAGAAGAAAACACCTTCAGAGGGGGATCTCGGGGACCCTTCCGAAATCATCTAAGTCTGTATCAGAAGTGACAGACTCGGGGGAGTCAATGTGCTTCCTCTTACACTTTTTCTTCCGAGGGGGCTCTTCTGAGTGATCAGAAGAGGCCTCAGAAGAGGAGGAAACACCCAATGGGGTGCCCTGAAGCATCGGTTCCCTACGCTTAGGGTCTGGAGGAGGAGCAGAGGTTGGCACAGGCACTACAGGGGAAGGAGCTGGTGGGGCTGATAGTGGAGCTGACTCAGGGGACAGCACACTCCGCATGACATCGAAGGCATCCCTGCCCCGATGCAGAGAAAGCTCCGGTTTCGATGAAATAGGAATCTTTCTCCACACCGAGGGAGACGGCTCCGAGGCCGATGTTGGAGCCGAGCTCATCTGTGCCGAGGCTCCGAGAGGGAGAACGGGGCCGGACAAGGGTCCGATGCCACTCGCCCCCTCTGAGCCGACGAGGGAGCCCCGGCATCCAGATCCCCCGAGAGAAGGTACCACTGAGGGAATCAGAGCCGACGTCGGAACCGAAGGGGATAGAGTTATCAGAGCCGACGGTTCCACTACTCGAACTCCGGCTCTGAACCCATTGGAGTCGGAGGAGGAATATCGAGAGAAATGGATGGAGCCGATACCTGTTGAGGAGGGCTGGACAACAATTTAGCTAATGCCTGCGACTTTAGCAACCTACTGACCACTCTCTCCACATCATGATCCGACAATCTAGAGGATCAAGAGGAGTGAGAGGATCGGTGACTACGCTCGCTCTGAAGTAAAGGAGACAGAGGAGCCGAATGCACCGACTCTAGTGAAGGGGACCTCAGCCTCTTGTGGCTCCGTGACGGCTCCGAAGCCTCTGATGGAGCCAATGGGGAGATTGTCTTGTCGGTGCCAGCCGGAACCGACATAGAAGGTAAACCCTGAACCGAAGACGGTTCCGAACTTGGAGCCGACTGCTTAGTGGATTTAGGGGATTTCACTGGCTGTGAGCCCTTGGCCGGTGAATCCTGGGGTTTTAAAAGACCCCTAAGAATAAGCTTATTCTTACGCTCCTGCAGGACTCTTGGACTAAAGGCATGGCAAATAGAACAAGAGCCTTGCAGGTGCACAGCACCTAAACAATAGACGCAAGAAGTGTGCCCATCTGTCAGAGACATTTTCTGACAGCATGAGTCACACTTCTTGAACCCAGAAACCTTGGATTCCTTTGACTTTCTTAACAGTAGAAAGAAAACCAATTATAACAATAACAAGAAGCAATATACACTCCACAAAAACACACCTACTAAAAAGACTATAGCTAAAGGTTTTTTTTTTTTTTTTTTTTTTTTTTTTTAAGATAATAGGAAAGCCTCTAATTTAAACGGCTAGCCTATAAGAAAAAAGCAGAAGGAAAGCCTCTAACTTAAATGGCTAACCTGACAAGAAGAGGTGGGGGGGATGGGGAGAACTCTCTAAGTTAAACGAGTTCTACAAAAAGGAGGGATACTATAACAATTATCTATCACAGAAACAAAACTATCGCTAATAAAATACTAGAAAAGTTAAATTCTAGTGAAAAAAGTTACAGAAAAAACTCTATACAAGCCTGAGCCAGAAAAACGACACCTCGCAGCTGAAGCGGCAAACGAGATCTGGGAAGCTATCGCTAGGCATTGTGGGATAAGGGGTAGCCTCGACTCAGGTCTCTCAGCAACAACTACCATTATGACTGTCATAGTTCATGTTAGAGTGAATGACATGAGATGTACCTCACTGGACTATATGACGAGAGACATGACTGAGCTGTCTGAGTTTGTGTCCCAGGCAGGTTATGCCGCTAGCCTTAAGCAGCATACTACCCCTCACCTACAATGATGCCACAGTATAAACAAAAAATAGCTGATTTTAACAACTGGCTTAATTTCTGGTGTCATTCAAAGGGGATCCAGTTCCTGTCAGCCTGGGAAGCCACGGTCAACAAACCTCACTGCTTTGCCACAGGTGGTTTGCACCTGGCACCTCTACACTTTTAGCTGTTAGCAAAGGCTCTTGCCTCCCCCATTGTGTCTTTTTTTAGGCAAGGTCTCGAAAACAAACTTATTGATGTGAAATATGCCAATCATAACAAAATAAGGGTCATATTGCTAAACACTACGAGTCTAAACCAAAAACTACACACACTAGAAGCACTTCTAGCACTGCAAGATGTAGATGCCTGTGCAGTCACAGAAACCTGGTTCAAGGCCTCAGAGAGTACCCTGGCCTTGCAAGGCTACAATGCCTTCCACACCTTCAGACCACAAAATGAATGTGCGAGAATGAAAGGAGGCAGTGTTTCTATCTATATTACAGATAAATTCACCTCCCATCTAGACTGGACAACTCCATGGAGTTGCTCCAAGTTCAGATTACAGTGGGTAAACCCCCCATTCAAGTCACATACAATTATAGATCCCCCTCCATGAGTCATCACGTGTACGAAGCCTACTTGACCAAACTGGTGACAATCCAAATATTACCAAACACTCTGGTTATGGGGGATTTCAATTATCCCATCATCAACTGGGAAAGCTACGCTAGCCCTAACTCGCTAGCGCAAAAGTTCCTTGGCTTTGTTAACTCAAATGCCCTGGAACAAATTGTTCATACCCCAAGAGGAACAAGCACATTACATATGGTCCTTACCAACATGTCAAACAGATGCGCTACTGCAGCTGTTGGACCCTCATATGTTAAATCTGACCACACATCAGTCACCTTCGAGCTGACACTAACATCACAACTCATAAAAGGTGAAATTAGACTAAAAAACTTCACCAAGGCAAACTACACCCTCCTAGGTGAAAGTATAAATGCATTCCAAGCCACAGCCCCAACTGGAAGTGGCAACTACACCAAAGCTTACACTAAAAGCCCTGTGCAATCACTTGCATAAGTGTATAGACACAGCTGTACCAGAAAGAATCAAAGCCAGAGCCCCAAGTAAAAACAAGCCGCCATGGTGGACATTCAGCATCAACAAACTTTACAATAAACACAAAAAGTTGCTATCCAAGAAAACAAAGGTGAGACCACAACAATGGAAAAGCACCCTCTTCAGCCTCAACAGGCAAACAAGACAACTTGTTAAATCCTGTAAGGGCTTCTTTGAGGAAAAACTTGGCAAGCACAGCCAAGGATAACAATAATGCCTTTTACAGCTACATACGTATCCTACATGGTAGGACCCAAGCATGTGCAGAACTAGTGACCAACGGTATCGCGCACTCTGACCCCACAGAGATAGTAAGCCTGCAAGTGGATAGGTCTGGCAAAAATTTCACTCCCTTACCACCCTCCAAACCTATCAGAAACCTTCCCCCCACCCTACATATCTAAAGAACAGGTTGTCAAAGAAAAACACACAGCCTCTGTGGGTCCAAACAGCATCCCAGTCCATCTTCTAAACAGGCTAAAACATGAACAAATACCACCATTAATTAATCTTTTCAATCATAGTTTAACCACAGGCTTTGTTCCTGCGGAATGGAGAACAGCAGCAGCTATACCCCACCACAAAAGTGGCCTAGCAACAGACAGAGGGAATTACAGACCCACAAGCCTGACCAGCCTCATCTGCAAGGCCATGGAATATATCATTATGGACCTCATAAATAAAAAACATAGGCAACCTCCAAACCCTGGAGCCTATCCAATCAGGCCTCGTCAAGGGCAGATCCTGCCTGTTAAATCTGGTGGATTATTTTGAAGATGTGACCAGGGCCATTGATGAGGGCAAATCTGTGCACACAGCATACCCTTGACTTTGTAAGGGCTTTTGACAAAAACCCACATTCAGTCATTATCAATAACTTAGCAAACTGAATGTAAACCCCTTCACTGTAAGATGGGATGCCAAATGGCTCACAAAGCAGACACTGCCAAAGTGGGTGACTCCACATCAGCTAGCAGACCTGTTACCAGTGGGGAGCCACTAGGGTTAGTGCTGGACCCCCTACTGTTTGGTACATACTTCTCAGAAGTTCAGGTCAAAACTAATGGGTTGCGGCTGACCAAGTTTGTAGACTGCAAACTGGGTGCAATTACTGAATCTCCAAATGATGTCAGTATACTCCAGGAGGGTCTCGCGCAGACCAACGACTGGTGTCTTGGTCATGGGTCTCACACTGAATGCAAAGAAATGCTTCATCATCCTCTTTGGCACAAACAATGTCCCTTCACGCTATCAAATCAACAATACCCCAAGTACACATGAAGTGGCAAGGGACCTGGGATCACAAGTTGACTGCGACCTTAACTTTGACCACCATGCGTCTACTGTAGTAAGAAAGGCTTTCAACATAGCACTTGATTAGTAGCATCGCCTCAAGAGCAAAACAGGTTATAATCCCTCTATACTCTGCACTAATCCAGTCTAAAATAATTGAGTATAATGCCCCATTCGGCATGTACCATAGAAAGCACCTGCAGCAACTGGAGAGACCCAAGATGTTTCTAACAAAGAAGATCAAGGGACTACAGCATGTACCTTACAGAGACCGACTAAAGTCCCTGTCACTATACTCTATCATATAGACTTCTTAGGGGAGACTTATGCCTGGCTTACAAAGCAGTCTCAGACCCACACCTAAAGAAGTTGCTACATATCCATAAATCAAACAGGACTAGAGCTACCCACTCCAGGGACCTAAATATGGCTTGCGATTTAAATAGGACATGCTGGAGGGCCAGATTTAACTCCCAGCGAATGCCATGTCTTTGGAATAGACTACCTATTCATGAGAAACAGAGCACCTCTATGATACTGTTCAACAGGAACCTGGACAAGTGGATGAGGCACCGTAAATCCTTACCAGGGACAGCATCCACAGGGGCAGCCATTACTAAATGCAATCTTGGTTATTAACTAACATTTCTATGCTGTTACATTGAGACAAAATGGCTAGGCTTGAAATGACTTCCAATTCAATAGCCTAGTAATCTCCTATGATCCTATGATTAATATTCATCAATAAAGTAAAGACTGGTCTCAAGATTTCTGCATAGCAAAGATTAAAAGGTTAATCATTTCGTAAGCTATAACTTGCAATGCCGTTACCAATACCATGACAAAGGCTTGCAAATTGTACTATTTAATAGTTTTCCATAGACTATGAGATATCATTATGAGATACTAAAGTCAACTGGGTGTGATCGATTAACAGATTACACAGCCCCCTTTCGGCCCTCACTCACAAGACACTATACAAGGACCCACTGCAGGACTATCCAACCGGGACTGGCTATGAAGACAGGAACTGACAGAAGGGACACTTCAGATTTCAAAAAAGATTCAGTGAACAGCAGCCTTAAACCATCTTTAAAATATTAAAAAAATACTAAATAAAAGCAGACCATCAAAATTAAACAGTCTTCTCTGATGTGAAAATATAGCTTACATTTTATAACAGCAGCAAAATTAACATCATAAAATGTCAAGCGATTCAGAGGCATTGACAGAGATGTAGGCAGTGGGAGGTACAACTCTGGCTTTAATGTTACTCATGTAAGAATGAAGACTTGCAAATGTACACTGATACAAACCTTTTTGAATTAAAAAGTCTCCTTAGGTATGGTGCATTCTACAAGTTAACTTCTCAAACCCAGAACTTTTTCACATCCAGCCAACTGCACTTGAATGTTTCAGGTCACCTAATAGCTGAAAGTCAGTAAGATCAAGTGGTATGGAACCCTCATCTAATGATGGTACCATCTGTTTAGCTTTGACTGCAGACTTTACTGTTCTTGATTAATCACATCACTTTAGTAAAAAGGCTGAAGTCCAGAAAGAGTGGCAAAACTGACCTTCAGCTTATTTGAAAAACTGCCATCATTAATTTGTTCAGTAATAAAGTTGTGTAACATACAGAAAAGGTATTCTGGCAGGTGTTAAAAATCAGTGGAAAACTGTCAAATCTTTTCTGAAATGCATATCAAGTTCTCAAAAAAGCCAAGCACCCCCCCCCGCACTGTAGCCTCAGAGTCAGTTAATTTTGTATATGCCCCCCCCCCCCCAAAGAAAATAAACTTTTGCCAGGAATTCAGTCAGCAGCCGGTACTGGAGGGAGTTTGCTTCCCTATGTTAACATCCATGGAAAAGTGCCACATGCTCAAAAACTCTCTTCAGTGCACTGTGTTTACTCAGTTACCGAACCTCAGTGGCTAAGCAAGTATACATGCTCATGTGATATGCACTGCAAACATTTTCAAAACAGATGGTGCTACAGACTAAAAGACGAGGACATGACATTTATAGCTGACAAGTGCATTTAACTCACCAGTGACTTTAGTGCAGTGATAGATACAGCAGTGTAGCGATCTCACTTGCAAGCAACAAGCAGCCAAGGTGAGAAGACCAGCCCTGTACCCTGCCATCACTTACAAGCATGCTGACATTCTCAAAAAAAAAAGTCATGTATCCTTTCAAAGGAATTAATCAAGTAATTCCTTACGAAAGCACTTTACATAAGAATTTTTTGTATGTCAAAATTTTTTGTCGCTGTTACTTGCTGACTTGCTCATCAAGGAGTCTCAGAAACCTCTCCTGATGCATGGTGCATCATATGGGAATTTTCTTAGCTCGTGCTTTTCTAAGGTGCAATGACCATCTTCCTCTCCTCCATAGCTATCAGCATGTACTCCTTTGCCATCTCTGCATCAGTAAATGGCTTCCTTTTTTGAACCTGAAGATATGCTAATGTAAGCCTTCTCTTGGTCAGTGCATGAGCAGGCTGTAATAACCCACTTAGTTCACAGCACAGCATCATTCTTTGAATTTTGCAACAGTCTGCGTTAGAACCCACTGGAAAGTTTGGACGAAGAGGCAACAAGTGCCTTCTCAATCTGTATGCCTTTGATGCAGTGATGTTTTTTAATACACAAACTTTGTAAAGTCATGAATAAACAAGTACTTCTCAGTCTATTCAGTTTTCATTGCAATAAATATTTTGCTTCTGCTTTCATTCTAACAAACTAGCTTATGCACATGCTACTAGCATTGATTGGGAGAGTTTGAGGCACTGCAGGAATGTCTCAGGTCACCTAACAGATTTAAATCCAAGTTCTGGGCTAACAAAGTGAACCTTAAAAAACGTGCACCTGAATAGTGCTTACTGTGACACAGACCGATTTAAATTTTCTCTGCAAAAATAGTAGCTTTATTATTAATGAATGAAGTATCAATGGCCACGTTTATGTCTACAACTTCATTTATAAAAGCTGCTTACAGAAAGAATTTTATGAATGACTTTGTAGACATGAGCTGTAAGTACAGCTTCCTTCACTGCTTTTGTCCATGTTTTTTTTTTAAATATCTTACCACTTAAGACAGAGTGGAACACACAGTAGCAGAAAAGAAAGCAAACTACTTTAACATTTTTCCATTTAAATATACAGCACATATATATTTTATTTGCTATCACCAGTCCAACATTACAAAAAATTACTGAATTCCTACCTTCCCTTAAACCTCACTCCTCCTCCTGAACATTATTATTCATGTATTTTCCCATGATTTCTAGTTATTTCAATGTAATTAGCTCCTTCTCTTTTCTAAAGATTCCTATTTCAGTTCTTTTATCTTTTTTATAATATTTAATACCTCAAATACAGTTGGTGTAGACTTTTTTTTCCCCATTTTCTACTAATTACTTTTTTTATCAGCCAACAGAATTAAACTTAAGGTCTTACTATCGCTAGGCAATTCAGATCATGTATCCCAGCTCAAAAGAAATATGTTCTTACTTACAATTATTTGCTCATCCAATATTTCTTATAGAGTACTCTGTAGGGAATTTTTAAAATCTGCCAACTCACGACACTCCCAAAACATATGTTCCCAGTTACCTCTTTCTGCTCTATCAGACCTGCAACATAGCAAAATTCTTTGAAGTCGGCTTGGAGTACAAAAATACCTACACAAACACTTCCAAGCAAAGAACTAAACCTTCTGGACTTAGATGCATACTTGGGAGCCATACATCTGTCTTCCTACTGTTTTCTCGTAAAGTGCTTTTCCAGTCTCTCTTCCCCAATATTTTCTAACCTCCTCTGACCGATTCTTATAGTTATCATGCAATATTTTACTAATTATCCCTTTTTAACAGCCGTTTCTGTTCCAGACTCAACTAAAAACTCTACCAAAGCAGGTCTTTCACTTAAAATCCCCCTATCCCGTTCTCTTTGCCTGTACTCTGAGCGAGTCCTGATAGGGAAGGCAGTCTCTAGCCTGCAATCCAAATGTCTTCTTGGCCTCCTCCCATTTTATTACCTTCCCTGCTTAAGTTCTTTGATGACAGTATATCTCAGATCCTTTGCAGGGTTTCTCCAGTAAATTCCAGCACCCTCTTGCCTATTTCCTGTATCTCTTCTTGCAGTCATCCCTACTGGTGAAATCTCCTTTCTCCATGCTCATATC
Organism: Protopterus annectens; assembly: GCF_019279795.1. NCBI lineage: Eukaryota > Metazoa > Chordata > Ceratodontiformes > Protopteridae > Protopterus > Protopterus annectens. The sequence continues at coordinate 411,961,733 of NC_056733.1, read as the reverse complement.
AGCTTAGTTGTTAGAATACTTTCTGTTACTTAATGAATATAATAGTCTGTAGATTTGTCATTATCAAGAATCTTCATCCAAAACCCTACACTCTTTCATATATATATATATATATATATATATATATATATATATATATATATATATATATATATATACACATATATACACACACACACACATTATATTTATGTGTATGTGTATATTTGTATGTTTCTACATATGTCTCCATCATAATCATCCCCTTCCACTTTGAATTACAAGCTTCTACTTGTGTTATGTATATGAGCTCTAATATATCCCTTCAAATCAGGTAAACCTAAACTACCTTGAACAGTTGGAAGGATCAACGTATCCCACTTAACTCTTGCTCTCCTTCCATTCCAGATTAATTCCTTCAAATCTTTGTCTACAACTTTTCCTCTGGTAGACGAGTGTGCCTGACTGGTATACAATATTAAAAACTTTTTCACTGCTTGTATCTTACTATCTATATCCATAAAAAATAGTTTCAAGTTTATCAATTTTTATTATTTTTGTTTAGTCTCTTCTCGCATATCCTTAGCTGTTATAATAAAAGTATTTTTAATCCATACTCTGAAATACTTCAACTTATGTCCCCATAAATATGGGTATTGCTAAACCAATTCGTGTGGAGGTACATAATTTACAGCTATAGCCTTTGTTTTATCTTCATTAATTTTATATCCCAAAAAGACTTGAAACCATCTCAAAACATTCCACAACACTGAGATGTCCAAGATGTCCTTTTCTGTATTTATCAGGTAGAAAATATCATCATCTGCAAATAAAGCCATTGTTTCTTGATTACTATACTAATTATATCCTTGCATTTCTGAGTCCCTTATTTTCTTTGCCAACAGCACTAAATATAAAGTAAATGACAAAGTGGAAAGAGGACACCCCTGCCTAGTTCCTCTGTTCAAGCACAACTTATCTAAGGAGAATCCTCTCACTTTAATTCTTGCCTCTGATCCTTCATATATCCTCCTTCTAATTAACCTTATTATTGTATCAGGAAATGCAAACACTTCCAAAGCCCTTCTCATAAAATCCCAGCTTACTCTGTCAAATGCTTTCTCTGCATGAAGACCCACCAACCAACAGAAGTATTTTCTTTCATTCTGATTCCTTTTGGATCATCACTGTTCTATTAATGTTGTCCAATGTTTGCCTCCCCTCCACAAAACTACACTGATCCGTATCTATCAATTTTGGCAACACCTTTGCCATTCTTTTAGCTAGTATGGACATAAACACTTTAATTGCGGTTTAAAATTGAAATGTGTCTATGTGAAGCTGGGTCTGAAAGGTCATTTCCATCTTTAGGTAAAACAGCCACCACAGCTTTGTTCCAAAATGTTGGAGCTTCCCTTCCTTTTAAAATATTATTACACAAAAATCTTCCAGATCTTTATCACTTTCTTTCTTCGTAATTTCAAAACTTTCAAAGGAATATCATATCCTTTTGTTGACTTTCCTGAATTATTACACATCACTGTTTTATATCATCACCTCTATTAACTGCTAGTTGTTGAGCCTCATATACCTCTAACCTTGGCATAAAGGTAATGCTTAAAGGCACAAAACTCCCTTTTCTTTTCAAGCAAAAAAGTGCTTGCATGCATCTTTATGCTTGCAAACACTTTTTTGTATAAAAAGAAAAGTGCATTTTGAAGCTTTTAATAACAAATCAACTTTTAAATACAGGTTACAAACACAGAACACTAAATGTAGTAAGTCATGTTTATGGCATTAATATTCATGGAAGGGCAGGGCGCAGTTAATGTCATTCCAGGATCAGCTTTAGCAATGCTGGATTAGAGTAGGTAAGTCATTATAAATGATTGATGTAATCACCAAACTGTTAAATTAAATATGACAGAAAACTATATCATTATTTTTTGTCAAACTGTTAATTTAACAGTGTGCAATTACATCACTAATTTACAATCATTTACCTATTCTAATCCAGCATTATTAGAGCTGAATCCGGAATGCTGTAACTGGCATCTGTCCTCTCATGAATATTAATAGACATGGCTTGATATATTTAGTGTTCTCCGTTCTGTATTTAAAAGTTAATATTTTACTAAAGGCTTCAAAACACACTTTTCACACAAAAAAGCGTTCCCAAGCATAACGATGCATGCAAGCACATTCAAAGTCCATTTTGCACCTTTAAACATATCTTTAAATCTTCCACAAATATTTTTATTTGTGCTTTCTGGATTTTCACATTTCTCTGCTTTATACAAATGTCCATAAAATTTTCAGAACATCTCTAAAACCTTTATAAGACCTCTGGTTATTTTTCTCATTATAAAGATTCCTTATGTTTAGCAACAACCCTTTGAACATTCTGTTGCCTAAGTTTTGTGCTACAAGTTTTTGTGCACTGGAGTTGGTTATCAAAATATTAGTTGATTAACTGCTGAACTAGAGATTCACCTCTGTAAAATAAAGAGAGAAAATACCCCAAGTCTACATATTACATAATCAGTGCACTTTTAAACCCCACCCCCCACTAGCCATCAAAGATAACAGCATGTTAACAATAAATTTGCCTTTCTCCATCTTTTTTCATGTTATACTGCAAAATTATATTTCTTACAACTAAAAAGTATGTTTTTTAAGACTAATAACACTCATTGATGCTTTTTAAGACTAATAACACTCACTGAAAAGATTCCTCCCCACATTTAAAATACCCCTGACCAGATACTACAAAAATGTTTTATTGTATTATGCAATTTATTTCATTGTATGTTTTATACAAATACTAATAAGAACAAAAAATGTTTTACTTAGGCTTCCAAGATGGCTGCACATTGAGTAACAGCTTAATTTTAGTTCTTCCAGTCTGAGGACAGAAACTTGGCAAAGAAAGCCAGTAGACATGGATTTCTGGGTAAATTTCAATAACTTGCTAGTAAGTAACTGCTTGGATGCCAGGAAAAAATACAGATGATCTGAAGGAAAATCAGCTGCAAAAGGTGATGAAAAAACACTTACTGGGAAAAGTACTGTAGCTGTTCAGCAACAGGCAGCGCAAGCTCCAGACATGACTTCCAGTAACCTAGAGCAAAGTATAAGGCAACTGCACACAGACCTGACTAAAATAAACTAAACACTGACGGATAGATCAACTAAAACAATAAAAGGCTGGAAAAAATGAAAGAAGCTTTAAACAGATACTCAGATAAGGTGATAAAAATGCAAAACTTAGAGGTTGAAATGAAGAGAAGGCCGGCTGAATATGAGACTACACAGGAAGAGATATTTCAAAAAATAAAATTAGAGGACAGAACACAAAGGGAAACCAGAGATTATTTGCTGCATATGAGAAGCTGGGCTGGTACTCCCCAACAGGAATTGTTAATTATTGGCCACTAGGGGTCATTTCCATAACTCCTTCATCTTCCTCTCTTAAAACCTAGTTGCCTCGTGGTTTGAGCGTCTTTTCAGGCTTGTTGGCTGTTGGTGAAGCACCCTCCAAGAGGAAAAAACGCTGAGAGAAGAAGGGAGCCACTTTTGAGATTTTAAGTATTTTTTCTCTATTTATTTGCTAAGTTTTTCTGCATAGCTGCCTAGCTTGAGCATTTTCTGGCTTGTTAAACTTGATTTCTGTATTAGTAGCTGTATTTAGAGCACAACCAAAAGCTGTTTGCTGAATTTCCTGTTTGCACTTAATTTTAAATCGTTTTTTTCTTAAAACTTGCATATTTTCTGTCCTTGACCTAGCACTCTTGTGTGGGGTCATTTACTGCACTGTTATAACTTGATATTACTTGTGAACCTCTGCTATCTCTGTAAAAAACAAAACAAAAAAAAATCTTGCTTTTTCCCACTTTTCTGAGAGTTAAAAAAAGTTCAGTTACAGGCTTGCTGTTCCTGAACTGTTTGAAAGTTTCTGTGAGGCCATTTTGCTTGGGCTGAAGGAGGGTCTCTGTGTTTATCAGTGGCAGTGACTAACATTGAGCAGCTTCCCCGGAGAGGTGGTTACTGACTTGAAACTGTAGTTTTATTGGCCACTAGGGGTCATTTCCATAACTCCTTCATCTTCCTCTCTTAAAACCTAGTTGCCTCGTGGTTTGAGCGTCTTTTCAGGCTTGTTGGCTGTTGGTGAAGCACCCTCCAAGAGGAAAAACGCTGAGAGAAGAAGGGAGCCACTTTTGAGATTTTAAGTATTTTTTCTCTATTTATTTGCTAAGTTTTTCTGCATAGCTGCCTAGCTTGAGCATTTTCTGGCTTGTTAAACTTGATTTCTGTATTAGTAGCTGTATTTAGAGCACAACCAAAAGCTGTTTGCTGAATTTCCTGTTTGCACTTAATTTTAAATCGTTTTTTCTTAAAACTTGCATATTTTCTGTCCTTGACCTAGCACTCTTGTGTGGGGTCATTTACTGCACTGTTATAACTTGATATTACTTGTGAACCTCTGCTATCTCTGAAAAAAACAAAAACAAAAACAAATCTTGCTTTTTTTCCCACTTTTCTGAGAGTTAAAAAGTTCAGTTACAGGCTTGCTGTTCCTGAACTGTTTGAAAGTTTCTGTGAGGCCATTTTTGCTTGGGCTGAAGGAGGGTCTCTGTGTTTATCAGTGGCAGTGACTAACATTGAGCAGCTTCCTGCCCCGGAGAGGTGGTTACTGACTTGAAACTGTAGTTTTATTGGCCACTAGGGGTCATTTCCATAACTCCTTCATCTTCCTCTCTTAAAACCTAGTTGCCTCGTGGTTTGAGCGTCTTTTCAGGCTTGTTGGCTGTTGGTGAAGCACCCTCCAAGAGGAAAAACGCTGAGAGAAGAGGGAGCCACTTTTGAGATTTTAAGTATTTTTTCTCTAATTATTTGCTAAGTTTTTCTGCATAGCTGCCTAGCTTGAGCATTTTCTGGCTTGTTAAACTTGATTTCTGTATTAGTAGCTGTATTTAGAGCACAACCAAAAGCTGTTTGCTGAATTTCCTGTTTGCACTTAATTTTAAATCGTTTTTTACTTAAAACTTGCATATTTTCTGTCCTTGACCTAGCACTCTTGTGTGGGGTCATTTACTGCACTGTTATAACTTGATATTACTTGTGAACCTCTGCTATCTCTGTAAAAACAAAACAAAAAAAAATCTTGCTTTTTCCCACTTTTCTGAGAGTTAAAAAGTTCAGTTACAGGCTTGCTGTTCCTGAACTGTTTGAAAGTTTCTGTGAGGCCATTTTTGCTTGGGCTGAAGGAGGGTCTCTGTGTTTATCAGTGGCAGTGACTAACATTGAGCAGCTTCCCTGCCCCCCGGAGAGGTGGTTACTGACTTGAAACTGTAGTTTTATTGGCCACTAGGGGTCATTTCCATAACTCCTTCATCTTCCTCTCTTAAAACCTAGTTGCCTCGTGGTTTGAGCGTCTTTTCAGGCTTGTTGGCTGTTGGTGAAGCACCCTCCAAGAGGAAAAAACGCTGAGAGAAGAAGGGAGCCACTTTTGAGATTTTAAGTATTTTTTCTCTATTTATTTGCTAAGTTTTTCTGCATAGCTGCCTAGCTTGAGCATTTTCTGGCTTGTTAAACTTGATTTCTGTATTAGTAGCTGTATTTAGAGCACAACCAAAAGCTGTTTGCTGAATTTCCTGTTTGCACTTAATTTTAAATCGTTTTTTCTTAAAACTTGCATATTTTCTGTCCTTGACCTAGCACTCTTGTGTGGGGTCATTTACTGCACTGTTATAACTTGATATTACTTGTGAACCTCTGCTATCTCTGTAAAAACAAAACAAAAAAAAATCTTGCTTTTTCCCACTTTTCTGAGAGTTAAAAAGTTCAGTTACAGGCTTGCTGTTCCTGAACTGTTTGAAAGTTTCTGTGAGGCCATTTTTGCTTGGGCTGAAGGAGGGTCTCTGTGTTTATCAGTGGGAGTGACTAACATTGAGCAGCTTCCCTGCCCCCCGGAGAGGTGGTTACTGACTTGAAACTGTAGTTTTATTGGCCACTAGGGCTCATTTCCATAACTCCTTCATTTGTCCTCAGAGGAGTGGTTTAGGGCAGTGACTTGTGGTTTGTTGGCCAATTTGGGTCATTTCCTGTCTTTTCCAGCCCCCTGCTATAAAGCGCGATTTAGCCCGATTTAGCCCGATTTAGCGCGGAGTTGCTACTGTTGCACACTAGGGCAGCGCCGGTTAAGCAGGTTTAAACTATTCGGGCTACCTAAAGTCCACTCTTCAAATTTTCCCTTAAAACTACCTTCCTCGAACTATACTACTGATCTAATCAGCGTATCCTATAATTAAAAAGATCATCTCTACTTGACTCCAAGTAGACTATTCTCTATCTGTTAAACGTAGCACTTGCTCCTACAGTACTTATTACCTTGATACGGCACTCTTGTCATAGATAGTACCCCAAAAGGCAAACCCCCATTTCTCGGTCACCCACGTCCCCCGGAATCTTTTTAAAGTTTTTTTTGTCTATTCCTTCTAGCATGTCGAGGGATCAGTTGCTAGTGTCCTCTCCTGCTCAGCTGGTGAACCTGGGAATATTGAGGCAATGTTACAATTGCCTCATGTACACAGACAACCCTCTCCTCCTCCCACAAAACACAAATACATGCGAGAGATGCAACTATACGGCCAAACTGGAGGCTGAGCTCTCTCAACATAGGACTGGCAAGACCAGTCAGGAGGAGAAGGTTACCACACACACTATAGACCCAGTCTCACATATTACCATTACAACCTCAAATCATACGCATAAACACACAAAGACATACTCGGAGGCTCTGATCAAAAATCTACCAAAACAGCAGAGGCCACCAAAGCACACACCCAAACAACCACCACCTCAGAACACAACACCTGCAACACATAGACCTCACAGTCAGAGTGTCAAACAGTCACAGCCCTTAAGGCCAAACACAATGCCAGACACACTAGTCATTGGTGACTCCATAGTCAGACACACTGACGTCCGCTCACCAGACTGAGTAAGGAGAAGGTCACAGTAAGCTGCCTGTCGGGCGCTAGAATCCGCCACATAACGCAAGCACTCAGGTCTCTCAACAGCAGGTACAAATATGATTCAGTCATTGTCCACGCTGGTGTAAACGACCTGAGACGTACCTCCTTGGACTACATGAAAAGAGACATTGAGGAGCTCTCTGATTATGTAGCCCAGACAGGTATGACCCTGACCTTGAGCAGTATCCTACCTTCACCAAGAATGATGCCACAATACAGAGATAAGATGATCAGCTTTAACAATTGGCTTAAACACTGGTGTCATTCAAAGGGGATCCAGTGTCTGTCTGCCTGGGATGACATGCTGGACAAGCCACGCTGCTCGAGGGACGGCTTGCACCTGTCACCCTGGGATTCGGATATTGGCAAAGGCTCTTGCCACCCCATAGTGCCTTTTTAGGCAAGGCTCAAATTCTAAACCTACCACCCTAGAACACAAAAAGGAAAAAACTAAGGGTAATGCTGCTCAATGCCAGAAGTCTAAATCTCAAAATGCACGCACTCGAGGCCCTTCTCAGTATGGAGAACATCGATGTCTGTGCTGTGACAGAAACCTGGTTCAAGGCTCCTGAGAGCACCCCAGCGCTATCAGGTTTTACCTCATATCATGCGTTCCGGCCCCAAAATCTGGACAATACCAAGAAAGGAGGGGTATCCATATTCATCAAGGACACCCACACCTCAAGACTGGTGGCAACGCACGATGCATCGGAGACCATCCAGGTGCAATTAACCATAGGCAAGACTGCTCTGCAAATTGTAGCATGTTACAGGCCACCCTCACAAACTCAGGAACCTCACATGGCCTTCCTGAAAACACTAGAGGATAAATGTATCACCAAACACCATCATACTAGGTGACTTCAATTACCCTAATATAGACTGGGAACACTACTCAAGCCCAAACACCCTAGCCCAAAAGTTCCTGGAATTCATAAACTCAAATGCCATGGAACAACTAGTCACCATCCCCACAAGAGGAGATAACATACTTGATCTCATCATCACGAACATGGGAGCACAATGTTCAACACCGGAGGTGTACCCCTCACTGGTGAGATCAGACCACAAACTAATCTCGCTGGAGGTCCTCATCCCACCCCACCTGAAATAAAAAGACCACAGTAAAGAACTTCTCAAAAGCCGACTTCACACTTCTAAAGACTAGTGTGGTCTCCTTTAAGGCCCCGAGCGGAAAACAGTACTCAAGCCGCTGAATCACTTACAAATGCCTTCTACCAGCACCTGCAGGACTGCATGGATAAGGCAATCCCAAGCAAAACAAAGACTCTTTGTACCAAAGGCAAGCGTCCAGTCTGGTGGACCCCAGCCATAAACAAACTCTACAACAAAAGGAGGAAGCTACTACAAGATAGAGCAAAATCCTTAAAAGGTAAGACACCCTTGATCACTATAAGTAAAAACTAAGAGCTCTCATAAAATCATCCAAAGCAAATTTCGAGAGAAAAATAGCTAAAGACTCAAAAGACAATCATAAGGCCTTCTTTAGCTATGTTAGAAACCTGGGAGGAAACTCCCAGATATGCTCAGAGCTAGTTCAAAATGATGTGAAGATTACTGATCCTACAGACATTGCCAACATACTGGCTGACAGGTTCAGTGCAAACTTCTCCCCTCCCCAAAAGGAGAGATATCTATACCAAAGCGATTGCAGCCCCCAAACATCTCCAGCGCCCAAGTGAGAACTGCTCTCTCCAAAGCAAAAACACAGCATCCATGGGACCTGATGGTGTCCCCGGCTGTGTGCTCCATGAACTCAATGAGGAATTAAACCCACAGCTAGGACAGCTGTTTAATCAAAGTCTTACCTCTGGATACGTACCCAGGAGTGGCGCACTGCAACTGTGGTACCACTTCACAAAGGCGGTGCCTCCACCGACCCTGGAAATTACCGGCCCATTAGCTTGACAAGCCTTATCTGCAAAGCCATGGAGAGGATCATAATGGACCTCATAAATAAAGACATAGGAATTTGCAGACTTTGGATCCAACCCAGTTTGGCTTTGTCAAAGGCAGATCATGCCTTTTAAACTTGGTTGACTTTTTGAAACAGTCACCAAAGCCATTGATGAGGAAAGGCAGTCCATACAGCCTACCTCGATCTGGCTAAGGCCTTCGATACAATACCCCATTCGGGTATCATTGAAAAACTCATCAGCTTAAATGTCAACCCATACATCACAAGATGGGTTGCAAACTGGCTGAGTGACAGAACCCACAGGGTCAGAGCTGCTGGCGCCATGTCAGACTCAAAGCCTGTCACAAGTGGTGTCCCACAGGGCTCAGTCCTGGGCCCACTCTTGTTTGGCATCTACTTTTCCTTAGTACAAGCAAACACAGGAGGGTTATGGCTGACAAAGTTTGCAGATGACTGCAAACTGGGCGCCATAGTAGAAAACACATCTGACACAGATATCCTTCAGAAGGGTCTCACAGAAACGGATAACTGGTGCCAGAGCCACGGCCTAAAGTTAAATGCCAAAATGCATAGTCATACCCTTCGGGAAAAACAAGGTTACCCCTAGCTACCAAATAGGTGGCAATCCACTGAGCACAGAAGAAGTTATCAGGGACCTGGGGACCCAGGTTGATAGTAGTCTGTCATTCGACACCCATGTAGCTAAAGTAGTTAGGAAGACCTTCTACATTGCCCACCTTATCATGAAGGGATTCTCATCTAGATCAAGGGAGGTCATAGTCTCCCTTTACTCATCACTCATCAGACCAATGATTGAGTACAATGCCCCATTCGGAATGTATCTGACCAGACACTTGCAGCAGCTGGAGAGGCCACAAAAGTTCCTCACCAAAAGGATAAAGGGTCTCAAAAATCTGTCCTATGCTGCCCGACTGAAAGAACTCCAGCACTATTCAGTCGCTTGCTCAGAGGTGACCTTTGCCTAACATACAAGGCCATGTCAAACCCAGATTTGATGAATATGCTTCACCTCAAAAAATCTAGATCCATCAGAGCCACAAGGGCGGGAGACTTAAACCTTGACACGGCTATTAATAGGACATGCTGGAGGGATAGATTCATCACCCAAAGGCTCCCTATGCTGTGGAACAAAATCCCGGTACATGTGAGGCAGAGCACCTCGCTGGCCTTGTTCAAGAGAAATCTTGACCAATGGATGGGAGATCGCAGATATACCCCAGGGATTACCTCAGTGTCACTGCTCGACAGAGGCACAGCAAAATAATGGGTATAGTTCCCCATACTAAAGGGGTGGCGTAAGCCACAAAACGATGGGCTAGGCTTGTAAATGCCCTCGGGCAGATAGCCTAGTATGAACCTATGAACCTATGAAAGGTCACATCATGTGTATGGTCTAAACCTGGCTATGAGAAAATAACCTAAACCTTTAATAGCAAAGATGCAATCTTACCAGCAGAAGGAGTTAATTCTGATAAAACTGTGGCAGAAGGACAAAATACTAAAAGTGGGAGACAGCAAAGTATTTGTGGAGAATGACTACTCATCTTACACCAGGCAGAAGAGTAAATTTATTCCATTATTCAAGGTATGTAGAGACACAGGTGTGAGATTCCAACTGCTGTACCCAGCTATATTCAAAATATTTTTCAAATAGAATTTGGTAAATAATTCTATCATTTGTAAATACTGTGAAATGTCGAACTTAAAAAAATGTGGTAACATTGCCATCTGCTGTAAAGAAAGCTAAGTCAAGCATTTCTTGTTGGTCCTTTGAAATTAAAATTATTTCATCACTGCCTTTCATGTTTGCAAGTCGGCTCCAATCCGGTTAGATGAAGGCTTAAGTTAATGACCAGAATTTACATGTGGAATGTCCTTTAGTGCTCTAAGTGTAAAATAATGTAAATGCAGTTTCTGTCAGCCTGAGAACACCAGGAAAGCATAAAAGATGATGTAATGTTTTAGCAAAACTGCAGTTTAAATTTAAAAAGTGAGAACCAGAGATTATTAAGCATTTTTGTCTGACTATCCAACTCACAGCACTGCCTGTCGCTCTATGTAAGTTATTTTAGAAGTGTGTTTTCTTGTAGCAATAGCTAGGAATTAGAAAGTTTATACTAAGTGTTTTTCTGTGATGTCAGAACTGTACTACTGATTTATTTTAAGTATTTCTGTGTGATCTCTGAAATCTTTTGACTAGCATTGTGTAGTAGAAAGTATTGTCTTGTGGTTTTAAATATTTATTATTAAATATTTTAAAACCTTCTAACTGTGGCTGGTCTGTGTAGAGATAAGTTAAGCTCTAGAGTACATTGCATATTTATAGAGTTTACTGTCCAAGTCACTCTAAATAAGCCTTGACTGATTAGTCACACTTACCAATTGGATAATAATATTGCACAGTAATAATTGGACACTCTTTTAAGGGCCTCTAAGTAGCTGATAATTATTAGTTGGGTGGTGGCAGAGTACTACCGTATAGTCTGGGTAAAAGGGGCACAGCTGAAGAACCTGTGCCAGCCTTCCCCAGAAGTGTCTGTGTGGTTGTATAAACTCTTATTCCCAAAGTGTGTGTGTCAGCTACTTGGGCAGGGACACGAAGCACTAGTTGGACAGACATGGTGCTAGAGATTTTAGCTTGCCCAGCTAGGCTGAGATCTGGACCCTATAGCTGTGCCAGTGGGGAGTCTTATTGGGGACCTGGGGAGCAAGGGAGCAACCAGCCCCAGAATGACTGTGATCTCTGTGTGCTCTTAAGGGAAATTGCACTTTACTGTGTGTATTTTTTATCCTTTCCTCCTATATGAGATGCCTGCTCTTTGGTGCTAGTGGCAAGGATTGAGGCTCCTTGATTGCTGGGCCAGGGCACGGGTGTCACATATTAATTGGTGGCTGTGGTTGGGATATTCTCACATTTGTGTTTGGCAGCAGTGGGATATGCACATCACATATTAATTAGATGGCAAATACTAATTGGCTTGTAGTGGTGTGGGCAGAGTGAATCCTGTGTGTACAGAGAGCTTTAATGGTGTTTTGTACTCTAAAACAGCCACACAGTGAATACTCACAGTTCAGATCACAATTGTTTTATTTCTTTTGTCAGCTTAGTTAGTTAGGGTGAGCAAGCAGCATATCAGTAGAGTATGGAAAGCTGACAAGGAGCCAGCTGGTGGAGATGTGCCAGGCTAGGGGACTGCTGCATGGAAACCTGACTAAGGCAGACTTGATTGCAGCCTCAGTTACAGCTGCATCAGAAAACAGCAACCAGGAGGACACTCAAGACTGGCAGTGGGGATATAATTCCCTCAGAGAATGGACAGCTCAACCTTTCTGCAATGGACTTGAAAATCCAGCTGGAGCTAGAGAGACTTGAGTTGGAGGCCAGGCATGTGGAATTAGAAGCAAATGAGATACTGTGACATTTGCAGGCTGAGAAGAATGAGAAACTGCTGCATCTGGAAGCTGAGGAAAAAGAAAGACAGAGGCAGCATGAGAAGAAGATGCTGACTCTTTTCCAGAGTCACGGTGGTAATGGGGAAGGGAATAACTGGACTCCAGAAGCACAAAAGGTCAGTAAATTTCTTCCGCAGTTTAAAGAGGGGGATAATTATGACAGTTTAATTCATATGTTTGAGGGGGTATGTAAACAGTATGAGGTTGATCAAGGGCTCTGGGTATGGTTCCTGACTCCCTTATTCCATGGTTCATAGGTAGGTACTAGGCTATCGGCCCAAGGACCTACGTAAGCCTAGCCAACAAGGTTCCCTAGCTTACACCACCCAAGAAAGTTATTTTCCTGTGCCACTGTCGAGCAGAGACACAGAAGTGATCCCTGGGGTGTATTTCCTATTTCCTATCCACTCATCAAGATTTTTCTTGAAGAGTACTAATGATGAATTTTGCTTGACATAGATGGGTAGCCTGTTCCAAAGTATGAGAAGTCTCTGGGACCGGAATCTATCCCTCCAGCATGTCCTGTTTATTGTGGTGACAAGGTTTAGGTCCCTAGAGCGTGTAGCTCAGAGGGATTGGGATTTCTTTAGGTGTAGCATGTCCAACAGCTCTGGGTTTGACCTAGCTTTATATGTTAGGCAGAGATCACCTCGGAGTAGGCAATATGCTATGGAGTAAAGCTGGAGTTTTTTGAGGCGGTCAGTGTAGGGCATTTGTTTGAGGCCAGTAATCCTCTTTGTGAGGTACTTCTGTGGCCTTTCCAGCTGCTGCAGATGTCTTGTGTGGTACATTCCAAAAGAGGCGCTGTACTCTATAATTTTTACAGTGAGCTGATCGAAGGAAGGACACTCAGCAAACTTGGAGCTACAATATATAACATTAAGTATCCTGTTTTTTGTTTATTTTGTTCTTTCTTTCTTTGTTGTTTATAGCACTTTGTGTACTGTGTATTTTTTCTAGCTAGTTTCACTGTGTGTGAGGTATTAACTAGAAATTGTCCACTCTTATTAAGCATCTGTTGGGTTGTTTGTTTATGATAACTTGTTGCAGTTAAACTCTTTTTTCTAGTGGCTCCTTTAGCTGTTTAAAACTTTCATTTAAAGGCTCACTGCTGCTTTTCAGCTGTGAGTAATATTTCTGCAGTTTGTTCTACGTAGTGGGGATATATTTGTAGCATTTCCATATTCAGGCTTGTATTTGGGCCTAATGTTTGTGGAGGCTGTGTGTCTGAGCACATAATTCAGGGACATCTTGTTTTAGCCAAAGCCATCAGGCATTTCAGTGAGAGAGAATTGTTTGAGGTCATTGGCTGACTGAGGTCTCCTGGACTACAGCTTAGACTAAGCACCTCATTGGTTCTTTTGAGATTTCTTTCTTAAAAGCTGTTTCAGGTTTCAACTTTCTGTTACCTAAGAAGCTCAGCTGTGAGTGTTCAGCCATTTTACAGTGAGCTGATCGAAGGAAGGACACTCAGCAAACTCGGAGCTACAATATATAACATTAATTATCCTGTTTTTTGTGTATTTTGTTCTTTATTTCTTTGTTGTTTATAGCACTTTGTGTACTGTGTATTTTTTCTAGCTAGTTTCACTGTGTGTGAGGTATTAACTGGAAATTGTCCACTCTTATTAACCATCTGTTGGGTTGTTTGTTTATGATAACTTGTTGCAGTTAAACTCTTTTTTTTCTTGTGGTTCCTTTAGCTGTTTAAAACTTTCATTTAAAGGCTCACTGCTGCTTTTCAGCTGTGAGTAATATTTCTGCTGCTGTTTGTTTCCCTCCCACCCTCCCTCCCTGTTGGTATAGTGTTATTTATAGTTGGTGGCTTTGCAGTTGCCCGCCCCTAGTGTAAATTTGATCTGGGACCCTCCTCCCAGTCTAGTGTCATTACCTCATTCTACCCAGTACAGGGAGAGCATTTGAGAAGGCCAATCAGCTTAGTTTCTGCTACTCCTTTCTCTCTTTCCAAGGGGAAAAAAAATGCATCTGCTTTTACTGTATTTGTGTTTTTTCCTACTTTATTTTGCTTTTGCGTCATCTTGAAAGTACTCAATTGTATTTATTACTGCTTGGTGTAACTCATTGTAAGCCTTTTAGTTTAAGCACCTGGGCTTCAGACCAGTTTTACATTAGGAAGGTTTGTGGTCTGCACTGTAGTGGCAGAACAGGTAGCTTACATCCTTCTAAGTTGGGAACTGCTGATTGAGGGCTCAGTGTGTTATTCTAAAAGTGTATTCATTCTGGTTTAAGCACTTGGGCTTGAGGCCAGTTATTTTACATTAAGAGGGTTCGTGTTCTGCACTCTTGTGGGAGGACAGGCTGGATTCTGTCCTTCTGAGCTGGGAATTTCTGGTTAAAGCTTATAGTGCCTGCATATTTGAACTGCTTCATACTGAAATTGGTACACCTTGTTTGCTGTAGCATAGACTAGATCCAGGCCTGCTGAATCTAGCTTTGTTTGTATAACTTGAGCACTAATCCAGGCATTCTTTAAAGTATTCAGTTGTATTTATTACTGCTGGTAGTAACTTGATTAAAGTGTAGCTATCATTTCTAAGTCTTTTGGATTAAGCACCTGGGCTTCAGACCAGTTGTTTTACAGTAGGAAGGTTTGTGGCCTGCACTGTGGTGGCAGGACAGGTAGCTTACATCCTTCTAAGTTGGGAACTGCTGATTGAGAGCTCAGTGTCTGTTATTCTAAAAGTGTATTAGTTCTGGTTTAAGCACTTGGGCTTCAGGCCAGTTATTTTACGTTAAGAAGGATTGCGGTCTGCACTCTTGTGGGAGTAGAGGCTGGACTCTGCCCTTCTGAGCAGGGAACTTCTGGTTAGAGGCTTATAGTGCCTGCATATTCTAACTGTTTCTTACTGAAATTGGTACACCTTGTTTGCTGTAGCATAGACTAGATCCAGGCCTGCTGAATCTAGCTTTATTTGTATGCTTGTTGTTTGTTTATTTCCCTGAAACGCTAATTCCACCTAAAACGCGGCCTTTTAGCACTTCTGTGGATCCCTAGTGATATCTGCATTGCTTACTGTACTTATTTCCTTGTTTCACTTGAAAGAAAGTTACTGTTTGTCGTTTTGCATTTAAGTTACCTGTAACACATTGCATTTAAGTTACCTGGCACTTGCTCACTAAAGCAATTATATAAGTCAGCTCTAAAAAATTAAAAGCACTACACCCTCACAAACTCTCCTTGAGTACCTTGTTCCCCATTGGCCCTTTTTTTCAATTATAAAGTAATTCCCAATACTATTCTAGCATGTCCAAAGGTCAGTTGTCAATCTCCTCTCCAGTCCAGCTGGTGAATCTGGGAATCTTGAGGCAATGTTACAACTGCCTCATGTACACAGACAACCCTCTCCTCCTCCCAACAAATTCCAACACATGTGAGAGATGCAACCATATAGCCAAACTGTAGGCTAAGCTCTCTCAACTCAGTACTGGCGTAACCAGTCAGGAGGAGAAGGAAACCACACTCACTACAATTCCAGTCTTACATAGATCTACCACGACAACAAACCAAACACACAAAAACATACTTGGAGGCTCTAAATAAAAATCTGCCTAAGTAGCAGAGACCTCTAAAGCAGACACCCAAGCAACTGCTACCCCAAAACAAAACACGTGCAACACATAGCTCACAAAGCCAGTGTGCCGAACAGTCACAGCCCTTAAGGCTAAACAACACACCTGATACACTTGTAATAGGTGACTCTATCGTCAGGCACACTGACGTCCCGCTCACCAGGCTGAACAAGGAGAAGGTCACGGTGAGCTGCCTGTCGGCGCTAGGATCCGCCACATAACACAAGCACTGAGGTCACTCCAAGGCAAGTACAAATATGACTCAGTCATTGTCCATGCTGGTGTGAATGACCTGAGACGTACCTCCCTGGACTACATGAAGAGAGACAGAGGAGCTCTCTGAGCATGTAGCCCAGGCCGGTATGACCCTGACCTTGAGTAGCATCTTACCCTCACCAAGAATGATGCCACAATATGAAGACAAGATGATCACTTTCAACAATTGGCTTAAGTGTTGGTGTCATTCAAAGGGGATCCAATGCCTGTCAGCCTGGGATGATATGCTCGACAAGCCACGATGCTTCGCTAGGGACGGCCTGCACCTGTCACCCCTGGGCTTTCGGATATTGGCAAAGGCTCTTGCTACCCCCATAGTGCCTTTTTTAGGCAAGGCTCAAAAGACAAACCCACCTCCATAGGTATCACAAGGGATAAGAAACTAAGAGTAATGCTACTCAATGCCAGAAGTCTAAACCTCAAGATACACGCACTCGAAACTCTCCTTAGCATGGAGAACATAGATATCTGTGCAGTAACAAAAACCTGGTTCAAGGCTCCCGAGAGCACCCCAGCACTACCAGGTTATACCTCATACCATGCTTTTCGGCCCCAAAACTTGGACCGAACCACAAAAGGAGGGGGAGTATCAATATTCATCAAAGATACCCACACCTCCAGGTTGGTGGCACAGCACGAAGCATCAGAGACTATCCATGTGCAACTAACTGTGGGTAAAACTGCCTTCCAGTTTACAGCCTGCTACAGACCACCCTCCCAAACACAGGAACCCCACTTGGCCTTCCTGAGAATACTGGAAAATATGAAGGTCTCTCCAAACACCATTATATTGGGCGACTTCAACTACCCAAACATAGACTGGGAGTATTACTCTAGCTCCAACACCCTAGCCCAAAGGTTCCTAGAATTTATAAACTCAAATGCTATGGAACAACTTGTTACCACTCCCACAAGAGGGGAAAACATACTGGACCTGATCATCACCAACATGGGGACACTATGCTCCAGACCAGAAGTGTATCCCTCACTGGTAAGATCAGACCATAAACTAATCTCATTGGATATTTGCATCCCGACCCCACACCCTGCCCAGAAAACCACAGTGAAAAAACTTCTCTAAAGCAAATTTCACACGCCTCAAAACCGAGGCGAAATCCTTCAAAGCCCCCGGGCCTGTGGAAAATACGGCCCAGACCGCAGAATCCTTTATAAACGCATTCTATGAACACCTTCAGGAATGCATGGATCATGCAATCCCAAATAAAACCAAGACCCAATCCTCCAAAGGCAGACGTCCTGTCTGGTGGACCCCAGCCATAAACAAACTATACAATAGAAGGAGGAAGCTACTACATGATAGAGCAAAATCCCAAAAAGGGAAGGCATCTCTGATCAGTATTAGCAAAAAACTACGGGCACTCATAAAATCGTCTAAGGCCAGCTTCGAGAGAAAAATTGCACAGGACACTAAGGATAATCACAAGGCTTTCTTTAGTTATGTTACGAACCTGGGTGGGAATTCCCAGATATGTTCAGAATTAGTCCAAAATGACAAAAAATACACCGAGCCCACAGACATTGCCAACATCCTAGCTGACAGGTTCAGTGCAAACTTCTCCCCCCTCTCCCCACCAAAAGGGCAAATATCTATCCCAACAGAGTGCTGCCCCCCTGACATCTCAGATGCTCAGGTAAGAGCCGCCCTCTCCAAAGCAAAAAACACAGCATCAATGGGACCAGATGGTGTCCCGGGCTGCGTCCTACATGAACTCCAAGAAGAGCTAAACCTAAACATAAAACTACTGTTCAATCTTTGCCTTACTACAGGATATGTACCCAAAGAGTGGAGTACAGCAACAGTGGTCCCTCTCCACAAAGGTGGTGCCTCAACGGATCCTGGAAACTATCTCCCCATAAGCCTGACTAGCTTGGTCTGCAAAGCTATGGAAAGGATCATCATGGACCTCATAAATAAAGATATTGGGGACCTACAGACACTGGATCCTACCCAGTTTGGCTTTGTTAAGGGCAGATCCTGCCTCTTAAACCTGGTCGATTTCTTTGAAACAGTCACCAAGGCCATTGACGAGGGGAAGGTGGTCCACACAGCCTACCTGGACCTCGCAAAAGCCTTCAATACAATACCCCACTCGGGCATTATAGATAAGCTCACCAGCTTAAATATAAACCCCTATGTCACTAGATGGGTTGCAAACTGGCTCAAGGACAGAACCCACATGGTTAGAATTGCTGGAGCCATGTCAGACTCCAAACCAGTTACATGTGGCGTCCCACAAGGCTAAGTGCTGGGACCTCTCTTGTTCGGTATATATTTCTCGGCGGTACAGGCCAACATGGAAGGACTGTGGCTGACCAAGTTCGTAGATGACTGCAAACTGGGCGCCATAATCAACTCTCCAGCCGACACAAGCATCCTCCAAAAGGGCCTCATAGAAACAGACAACTGGTGCCAGAGCCATGGCCTCAAGCTAAACGCCAAAAAGTGTATAGTCATCCCCTTTGGCAAAAAGTGCCCACAAATTACCACGTAGGTGGTAATCCATTAAGTACAGAAGAAGTCATTAGGGACCTGGGGACCCAAGTTGATAGCAATCTCTCATTTGACAACCACGTGGCCAAAGTGGTTAGAAAAACATTTTATATAGCCCACCTAATCATGAAGGGATTCACATCTACATCAGGGGAGGTCATCGTACCTCTTTACTCATCCCTCATCAGGCCCATAATTGAGTACAATGCCCCTTTTGGGATGTACCTTACCAGACACCTGCAGCAACTGGAAAGACCCCAAAAGTACCTCACCAAAAGGATCAAAGGGCTCAAACAGATGCCATATGCTGCCCGGTTAAAGAAACTCCAGCTCTACTCAGTGGCATACCGCCTGCTAAGAGGCAATCTGTGCCTGACGTATAAAGCCATGTCCAACCCGGAATTAATGGACATGCTGCACCTCAGAAAATCCAAATCCCATCGAGCTACGTGCTCGAGAGAATTGAACCTCAGCACTGAAATAAATAGGACATGCTGGAGGGACAGATTCATAACCCAGAGGCTCCCTTCACTCTGGAATAAAATCCCAGTCCAGGTTAGGC
This sequence comes from Protopterus annectens, assembly GCF_019279795.1. Classification (NCBI taxonomy): domain Eukaryota; kingdom Metazoa; phylum Chordata; order Ceratodontiformes; family Protopteridae; genus Protopterus; species Protopterus annectens. The sequence continues at coordinate 411,942,363 of NC_056733.1, read as the reverse complement.
AGAGTCCCACATTGACTCTCTTCAAGAGGAATCTTGATGAGTGGATGGGAGATCGTAGGTTTACCCCGGCTATCACTTGTGTGTCACTGTTTGACAAAGGCACAGTATACTAACCTCAAAAAAGGCATAGCAAAATTAATTTAAAATGGGTGGCGAAAGCCAAACACACTCTGGCTAGGCTTATAAATGCCCTAGGGCAAATAGCCTAGTATGAACCTATGAACCTATAATGGGTCTAATGAGTGTCGAGTAGAGGGGAACAATGACCTCTTTTTTCCTGGATGAGAACCCTTTTATGATGAGGTGTACCACGTAGAAAGACTTCCTGACTACTGTGGCGATGTGACTATCAAAGGAGAGACTACTGCCCACCTGGGTCCCAAGGTCTCTAATCACACATTCAGTGTTAAGTAGATTGCTGCTCATGTGGTAGTTCATGGGTACAGAGTTTTTACCAAAGGGGATGACACTGCACTTTTTGGTACTGAGCTTGAGGCCATGGCTCTGACACCAGGCATCTGTCTCAGCGAGGCCCTTCTGTAGGATGTCCACATCATTTGGGGACTTGACTATGGCTCTTAGTTTGCAGTCATCTGTGAACTTCGTTAGCCAGAGGCCTTCTGTGTTAGCCTGTACTTCAGAGAAGTAGATACCAAACAGGAGAGGTCCCAGAACAGAACCCTGTGGTACTCAACTTGTCACTGCTTTGAGGTCAGATTTGGAGTCTGCAATTTTTACAGTGTGGGGTCAGTGAGCCATTTGGCAACCCATCTTGTGACGTAGGGATTTATACCTAGTTTAGTGAGTTTAGCTATAATTCCAGAATAGGGGATGGTGTTGAAAGCCTTGGCGAGGTCAAGATGGGCTGTGTGAACCACCTTACCCTCATCTACGACTTTGATGACTGCGTCAAAGACGTCAATCAGGTTCAGGAGGCATGATCTGCCTTTCACAAACCTGAACTGGGTGGGATCCAGTGTTTGGAGGTTACCAATGTCTTTGTTTATGAGTTCCATGATGATACGCTCCATGGCCTTGCAGACCAAGCTCATCAGGCTAATAGGTCGATAGTTCCTGAGATCAGTGGTGGCTCACCCTTTGTGGAGTGGGATAACTGTTGCTGTGCGCCATTCACTGGGCAAAAAGCCCGATGCGAAGCTATTATTGAACATGGTGCTTAAGTGGGGAGCCAGTTTGTTCTGAAGTTCTCGTAAAACGCAGCCTGGGATGTTGTCTGGTCCCATGGATGCTGTGTTTTTGGCTTTAGAGTGTGCAGCTTTTACCTGCATAGTTGTGATTACAAGGACTCTGCAGTCTTCCTGTATAGATATGGGCCCTTTAGGGGGTGAGGGGGTGAAAAGTTAGCATTGAACCTATCTGCCAGGATGTTGGCAATATCAGTTGGTTCTGTAATTTTCGTGCCTTTGTGCTGTAACTCAGAGCAGATCTGGGTGTTGCCATAGAGATTCTGGACATAGCTATAGAATGCTTTGTGGTTGTCTTTAGAATTTAGTGGCGATTTTGTTTTCGTAGCTAGGTTTGGATGGTCTTATAAGGGATCTCAGCTTCTTACTGAGGCTGACCAGGGAGCTCCTCCACTCATGGGATTTTACTCTCTTTTGCAACAGTTTCTTCCTTCTGTTGTACAGTTTGTTTATGGCAGGGGACCACCAGATTGGCTTCCTTTTTTTGGAGGATAGCGTCTTGGTTCTGTTTGGGACAGCACGATCCATGCACTAGTTAAGTGCTTATAGAGTGCATTTGTGTAGGATTCAGCAGTTGTAACTGTACTGTCCATATGCATGGGTGTCATGAATTTCACCACTTCTGTCTTAAGAAGCATGAAGTTGGCTTTGGAGAAATTTTTTTACCGTGGTTTCCTTAATGGAGGGTGGGGGCGGGATGTGGATATCAAGGGTGATTAGCATATGGTCGGTTCGGACCAACGAGGAGTTGACTTCAGGTGTGGAACACCGGTCACTCATGTTGGTAATGACTAGGTCTAGGACATTGTTGCCTCTGGTGGGGATGTGGATAAGTTGATCCAAGGCATTGAAGTTTATGAATTCCAGAAAGCATTGAGCTAAGGAATTGGTACATGAGTAGTTTTCCCAGTTAATGGCAGTGTAGTTGAAGTCGCCCATTATTAGGGTGTTTGGTTGAACCCTAATATTTTCCAGTACATCAAGAAAAGAGGAGTGGGAATCCTGGGGCATGGTGGGGGATCTGTAGCAAGCTACAATTTGGATTGCAGTTTTTCCCAGAGTTAGTTCCACTTGGATAACCTCAGCTGCATTATGCTGAGCAACTAGCCTGGAGGTAAAGCTGTAACTGCATTAGCTAAAATGTCTCACGTTGCATGTTTTGATTATACTGCTGTAAAGACATGTCTTTCAGAACTGTTTAAGCTAACACCTGAAATGTATAGGAAAATGTTTCGTGATCACAGACGCAAGGCAGATGAAAGTGTGTGTGTATATGTTGCTGAATTGAGTACTTATTTCCATAGGTGGGTGAGTGGATGCCAGGTCACCACTTTTGAAGGGCTGGCAGACCTTTTGGTGAGGGAACAAGCCCTTAGCACTTTGCCTGAGGATCTGGTTAGCTGACAGACAATGTGCTACTTCAGATGAGTTGGGGAAGAAGGAAGACCTATACATGGCAAGCACGGCAGCCCCGCACAGGAAGGGGACCCCCAGTACTGCTCATGTGTCTAAAGGAACCCATGGTGGGCAGCACAGACTGCCACAACAGAATCTGCCAGTAGCAGGGGAAGACACTAGTCCAGGTATACATCCAGGAACTAGGGTTAAATGTTTTGAATGCAACCAGTGGGGCCATATGGCATAAAGATGTCCACAGAGGCAGGGTGGGGAACCAAAGGTGAGGGGAGCCAGTAAGTGGGAAAGACAAAATGCCAACACAGTAGGTTGTCTAGAGACAACAGGGGAACCAAACTACCATCCTGCAGATGTCCTTATAGGGAAGGATTTGGACGAGGAAGTACCGCATGCTTATGCAGTTACATGCGGTCAGACTAGGAGACAAGCATGTGGGTCTGGTAGCCTGGAGGAGACCCAGACAGACTGCATACTTGCAGCCAAGACTGGTGAGGTGGCTACTTCAGGGAGGGAGCTACGCTGTAGCAGTAAGACTGAAGGTGAGCCACAGCTGCTTGGGGGTACTGATGGTCCCTTGGACAGAGTAACTGCAAAGGTAGAGGTGAGTAGTAGTACCCAGGCCGACATTGAGTCATCACTGTCAAGAGGATGCCAGACTTCCTGTGGAAGGGGAGCTGGGAAGGGTTACAATGAGAGAGTTGAGACAGGCTCTGCTGTCAGACCATACATTGCAAGGCCTGAGACAGGTAGCTAGGGAGGCACCTGATTCTCCAGGAAAAGGGGAATCTGTATACTGAGACAAAGGGTTACTATACAGAGAGTGGACCCCTGAGGGAGGGCTAGAAGGTGAGAGAGTACAGAAGTTGGTAGTGCCTAGAGCTTACCGTCTGGTGCTTCTGGCCATAGCCCATGATATTCCCTTTGCAGGACATAAAACGTACAAAGAGGCGTATTATGCAGAACTTCTATTGGCATGGAATTTCTAGAGATGTAAGAGGTACTGCCGGATCTGTGAGCAGTGCCAAAAGGTAGGCAAGGCAGGAGACAAGGTGAGAGCTCCTTTGATGCCTTGGCCTGTGATTGAGAGGCCATTTCAGAGGGTAGCTATGGATATTGTGGGTCTTCTGAGTACCCCAAGTTCCACAGGAAAAAAAGTATATCCTAGTGGTAGTGGATTATGCTACACGGTACCCTGAGGCAGTGGCTTTGTCCTTCATTGAGAGAAAGTGGCAAATGCTTTTAGAGATTTTCAGCAGTGTAAGATTCCCAAAAGAAATACTGACTGACAGAGGTGCCAATTTTACGTCAGACCTGCTGATTTGTCTATGGAAGTCTGTGGGTGAAGCACATGAAGACCACCCCCTACCATCCCCAGACTAATGGTCTTGTTGAGTGGTTAAACTCTACAATCAAGTCCATGCTACGGGCATTTGCAGATCAGTTTAAGAGGGAGTGGGATAAATACTTGCCCCATCTGTTTGCTTACAGAGAGGTTCCCCAGGAATCTGCAGGTTTTTCACCCTTTGAGTTGCTGTATGGGCATAGGGTGAGGGGACCTCTAGATTTAATTTGAGATGAGTGGTAAGGTGAGTGTGAGTCTCACAAGATGTCTGTTGTGGCATATGTCCTAAACCTCAGGTCAAGGCTCAGAAACTCATGGGCTTGGCCCAGGAGAACCTGGCAGAAGCCGAACAGAAAAAGGTGTGGTATGGGAGGAATGCTCGAGCTAGAGAGTATGCTGTGGGGCAGCAGGTAATGGTTCTCATTCCTGTCAGACACAACAAGCTGCAAGCAGCTTGGGAGGGACCCTACAAGGTGGTAAGAAAGTTAAGTGATGTTAACTACATGGTGGAAGTGCTAGTCAGACGGCAGGGGCACAAACTGTACCATGTTAACATGATGAAACCTTACCATGATAGGGAGAGGCCCTTGTGCTGAGCATTTGTAGTGGATTGCAGGAGTCGTCTGAAGGAGATCTGGGGACTGATCTCCTCAGTTTGACTCGGGGTGACACCTCAGTGGAAGGGGTAAGCAATGTCCCAGCAGCCATCTCCTACCCAGGTTCGAGAAATCCGAGTAGTGTTGCAGGACTTTGGGGACATGTTCACTGGGAAATCAGGGTGCACCCACCTGGTGCAGCACCAGGTGGATACAGGACCCCAAAGGCCTATTAGGCAGGCTGCTTATAGGGTGCCTGAGAGAGTCAGACAGACCCTGAGGGAGGAGGTACAGATGATGTTGTAACTAGGGGTGATTCAAGAGTCCAACAGTCCCTGGGCATCCCCAGTGGTGCTGGTGCCAAAGAAAGTACACTGTGGCAGTCATTACTCTTGGGTTATCCTGCTGGCAGGCTACCCGCAGTCAGCCAGAATTCCAAAGTCTAGGTCCGACGTCGGTTGCTGTCGCCCCTTCCCTGACATCAGTGCACCAGGGATATAAAAGATGCAGCAGACGCCATTTTCTTCAGTTTTTCTTGCCCCAGATGTCAGGTGCCCGCAAATTGGTAGGCTGAAAAATACGCCAATAAGTATGCATGCACAAAAAATAGAAGTTATGTTCTTACCATAACGTTCCATGTTAGTTGTCTTCTTCTCACCTTCTTTCTTGCTGGATGGGTTCGGAGCCGACCTCGGCCCGACTGCCACTCTAAAAGCTCGAGAGTTGGTTCCACCGGCTCGAGGCTCCCCTTATATCCCACAATGCTAGGCGGTATTACCTCAGATCTCGTTTGTAAGCTAGGCCCAGCCAATAATAAATCCAGAACTACTGGAAATGGGAAAACCCACCTCTATAAAAGGAAAGGAAGAAGGTGACCTGAAACCTGATGAGGGAATATATGCATAGTATAGCATATACATATATATAATAGAGGTGGTAGAAAGAGAGGTTACAAACAAACTCCTCTAGGTCTGTCCAGGCTAGGGGGAAGGAGGGGGAAGAAAGAAGGCGAGAAGAAGACAACTAACATGGAACGTTATGGTAAGAACATAACTTCTATATGTTAAGTTGTCTATCTCGCCTTCATTCTTGCTGGATGGGACCGCCCCTAGCACCTTGTCCCGGTGGCCTATCGGAACAGACTCTTGAGTACAGTGGAACCAAAATTAGCTCTATGTCTAGAAGCTAAATCCAACTTATAATGAGAAATGAAAGTGTGAGTAGTAGCCCATGTAGCTGCTGCACAAATGGTATCAATAGGCAGCCTGTCTTGGAAAGCTATAGAGGTAGCCAAAGCTCTAGTCGAATGAGCCTTAGGTTTGTTAGGCAACTTTTGGTGTCTAATTTCATACACAAAGGAAATCAGGGATGTTAGCCATCTGGAGAGTGATACCTTCGAAACTGCAAGGCCCCTTCTGCCTTCTGCATAAGAGACAACCAACTGGTCAGTTTTTCTGATCTGTTTGGTCCTGTCCAAATAATACCTTAATTGACGATGAACATCTAGCCAATGCAATTTTTGTTCAGACCTGTTAGAAAAGTTAGGAAAAAACACAGGGAGGTCTATGTTTTGATTTAGATTTGCCGCAGAGGCTACTTTAGGTAAAGGATGGATTGGTCCGTAAGGATACCTTATCCTTATGAAACAACAGATACGGTGGTCGACTGCTGAGTGCATGAAGCTCTGAGACCCTTCTAGCTGAAGTAATGGCTATCAGAAAGAGAGTCTTCCAGGATAGCAATTTCATTGAACAGGAAGCTGCAGGTTCAAAAGGGGGAAGAATCAAAGATGTGAGAACTAAATTAAGGTCCCAAGAAGGAGGAGGAGTTCTTATAGGAGGCTTAAGAAGAAAAACTCCCTTCAAGAAAGCTCTGCAAAGCTTGTGAGACATGATGGCAGAATCTGAGATGTCCACATGAAAGTTAGATATAGCTGCCAATTGAACTTTAAGAGTAGAAGGAGATGAACCTGCATGGAAAAGTTCAGCTAGAAAATCAAGGACTGTTTGGATGGGAGCAGTGAAAGGATCTATGTCCCTTCCTTGAGCCCAATAGGCGAAACGTTTCCACTTACTCAGATAAATCTTCCGAGTGGAAGATTTATGGGAAGCTATCAAAATATCTCGAACAGAGTGAGATATTTGAGGAAGCCTGGCTAAGGTTGGAACTGGAGGAACCAAGCAGTGAGGTTCAGAGAGGGGAGGGAGCGATGTAACTGACCCGACTGATGGATCAAAAGATCTGGAACTAGGTCCAGATGCCAAGTTTGCTCCAACAGAAATTGATGTAGAAAGGGGAACCATACCTGTCGAGGCCAGTAAGGAGCAATGAGGATCAATGAGGCCGTCTGAGCGATAGCTTTCTCTATCACTTGAGAAATTAGTGGGAAGGGAGGGAATGCATACAGAAGTCCCAGGGGCCAAACTTGGACTAGAGCATCTCTGCTGGGCTGGCCTGGTAACGGGAAGAGGGTGAAATAATCTTTGCACTTGCTGTTTTGGGGAGTAGCAAAAAGGTCACAGCAAGGCTGACCCCACTTGAGAAAAATTTTCTCTAAGATAGAATCTTTCAGAGACCACTCGTGAGGCATGAGGATAGCTCTGCTCAACTTGTCCGCGATAAGATTGGACTTCCCGGGGATGTGCGTTGCTATCAGAAATCGCCCATTGCCACAGTCTGAGTGCTTCTCGACATAGGGGGTAGGACCTGGTTCTGCCTTGTTTGTTGATATACCACACTACAGACATGTTGTCCGTCTGAATTGCTATCGTTCCCAAGGGAAGAGAGTCTTGAAGGGCTTGCAACGCTAAAAGCACTGCTCTCATCTCTAGAACATTTATATGCAAGTGGCGTTCGTCTGGTTGCCATATGCCCTGGACTGTTCTGCCCTGATAATGCCCCCCCCCCACCCGATCAGGGAGGCATCCGTTGTCAGAGTAGCAACCGGAGGGGGAGGGACAAAGGGTCTTCCTAGGAAGAGCTGGGGGGAAGAAATCCACCAAAGAAGATGATTCTTGCATGCTTGCGTAATCACAATGGTGTGGGACATCGGAAGTTGTTGGTACGACCATTGTGTGAAGAGCATCCATTGAAGGATTCTCATGTGAAATCTGGCTAATAGAAGTAGAGGGATAGCAGCCGCCATAATCCCCAGTACTTTTAGAACTAATCTGACTTTGACTCTGTTGCTGTGGAAGAGAAGGGAGACCAGTTTGTGTATGTCTGCTATTCTCTGGTCTGTGAGTCTCGCAGACATGTTGACTGTGTCTAGATTTGCGCCTATGAAGGTAATAGCACGACAAGGCAACAAAACAGACTTTTCGCAATTTATTGAGATACCTAACTTTTGAAAAATGCGAAAGGTGTAGTCTCTGGCAAGTAGAAGAAGATGCTTGGTAGGAGCTGTGAGGAGCCAGTCGTCTAAGTATGGAAACACCTGGAATCCTTGACGTCTCAGGTGAGAAGCTACCACTGCCATGCATTTGGTAAACACCCGGGGGGCAGTGGTGAGTCCAAAGGGCAGGGCTCTGAATTGAAAGTGACTGGATCCCAGCCTGAAGCGGAGGAATCTCCTGGAGCGTCTGTTCATTTTTATATGATAGTACGCATCCTGGAGGTCTATAGAGCACATCCAGTTTTCCTTTCCCAACAGGGGTAGGATGGATTGTAGCGTGACCATCCGAAATCTTGTTTTCTTGACAGACTTGTTCAAGATACTGAGATCCAAAATGGGTCTCCAGTCCCCTGTTTTCTTTGGAACCAAAAAGAACTTGGAGTAGATTCCGGATCCTTGCTGGTCTGCTGGCACTGGCTGAATGGCTCTTTTTGCAAGCAACTTTGATATTTCCAACGCTGCTTGATCCCTTTGAGCGGGTGGAACATCTGGAAGGGATTTTTTTGATTGATTTGGAGTGTGAAATAACGGAATGGAATAGCCTTCGGAAATGATGGACTGTACCCACTTGTCTTGAGTTAGGGATCGCCAGGCTTCTGGGTACAGTGATAATCTTCCCCCGACTGCCTCCGAAGGTGGACAGTCGGGCAACACCTCAGGGATGCTGGAAGGGCTTATCGGAAAAGGTTTCTCGATTGCCCTGGTTCTGCGGACCCCCCCTGCCTCTAGGGCGATGTCTACCATTATTGTTCCCCCCTCTGCCTCTGGAGGGGAACCGACTCTGTGCGTCAGGCAAAGTCCCTTGAGATTGTTTGCGGAACCACATTTTTCCACTTTTCTGGCCTTTGGGGTAAGGCCTAGAAGGAGTAGAAAAATGGACTCCGACGGCAGAAAGAGTTTTGCCATCCGTCTCGCACCTCGTCAAGGTTTCTTTCACTTGAGGACCAAAGAGAGATGATCCATCAAACGGGGAATTAGTGAAAGACGTTTTAAAGGGGTCCACAAAATTGCATAGCCGCATCCAGGCATGCCGGCGTAAGGCCACACCTGTCCCTGCGGCTCTGCTCGCTCCATCAGCCACATATGAAAGGAGGCGCATGGAGGAGTTAGCTATAGAATTTAGGGTAGCCAGCTGAGCGTTCATCTTGTCCTGAAAACCCGCAGCTGTAGGATCCTTTAACATCTCACTCGCTTCCTTGATCAAGTCTCTTTGAAGACGAGTGAAATGACAGAGGTAGTTCAGCGAACGCATAGCAAAGGTCGCTGACGAAAACATCCGCTTCCCGTACCTGTCCATAGACCTAGATTCCTTGTTAGGAGGATGGACAGGCACCCAAGGATCAGCTAGCTCCTTCTTAGTGGCGGCAGCTACCACCATAGCATCCACAGAAACTCCCTTAGTCAGAAATTGCTTATCTGCTGGTGCTGTGATAAACTTTGAAGGTCTCCTGGGGGTGGGGTCCACAGAGTCAGGAGCCGCCCAAGCCTTTTTAGCTACCACCTGCATGAGGGGGTCAAAGCAGGGGACACCCAGGAGGTGGAAGGGCGAGAGCCAAACGCCTCAAGATACACAGATTCATCCTCCGAAGGGTTAAGGGCTGGCCAATTTCCCCTGTTTCAGGATCTCTAGAATGTCTGCAAAGGAGACATCTTCAGAAGGGGAACGGGGGGAACCCTCGGAATCCTCTAAATCCGTGTCAGAGGTGACAGACTCAGGTGAGTCTATGTGCTTCCTCTTGCACTTTCTCTTCCTAGGGGGCTCCCCTGCCAATTCAGGAGAGGCCTCGGAAGAGGATGAGATCCCCACAGGGGATTCTTGAGGAGCTGGCTCTCTGCGGTCTGGGATGAGGGAGTGAGCAGACATAACCTGAGGCACCGAAGAGGGGGGGACGGACGGAGCCGACTGTGGTGTTGAACCGGGTTCCAACACACTCCGCATGACCTCGAAGGCACCTCTGTCAGGCAGAGCCAAAGGTCCCCGCTCCGAAAAGATGAAAACCTCCCTCGGCACCGACAGCGATGGCTCCGAGGTCGATGTCGGAGCCGAACTCACCAGCGCCGAAGCGCCGAGAGGGAGAGCGGGGTCGGACAAGGGTCCGATTCCACTCATCCCCTCGGAGCCGACGAGGGAAGTTCGGCGCCGAGATTCTTCTAAGGAAGAAATCGGAGCCGACGACGGGGCCGAAGACAAATGTATCGGCTCCGACGCTACCACAGTCTCGGTTCCGGAACGCCTGCCCGAGCTCAAGGGAGTCGGAGGAGGAATATTTTGAGAGATAGGGTTAAGCATCGACTGATGAGTCGGGCTCTGAAGCATTTGGGCCAGTGCCTCGGACTTAAGAAGTCGACTCACTACCCTCTGAAGGTCATGGTCGGATAGCCTCGATGATCTAGAGGAGTGAGATCTATGGCTCCATTCAGACAGCAAGGGAGATGCTGGAGCCGAATGAACGGAGCCAAGGGACGGTGACCTGGACCTCTTCCTAGATGTCGGTTCCGATGGTCTGATCGGAGCCGACTCAGATATTTCCAATACCTCGGCTCCAGCCGGAGCCGAGGGAACCACTGAAATAGAAGTTCGAGTTTCATCGGCTCCAGCCGGAGCCGATGTTGTAGTAGACTTCGAAGTCTTAGGTGTCGACTCAGTAGCTGGAGTCGAAGACCTAGAAGCCTTAGAAGGTTTGCCCGAAGAAACAGTCGGGGGACCCTCAGGCTTTAGCAAGCCCCGTAAAATGAGCTTGTTCTTTCTTTCCTGCAGGACTCTAGGGCTGAAGCCATGGCATACAGCACAAGAGTCCTGCAGGTGTAAAGGTCCCAGGCAGTACACACAAGAAGTGTGACCGTCTGTCAGAGACATTTTCTAACAGCACGAGTCACACTTCTTGAAGCCTGAGACCTTCGAATCCTTGGACATTTCAAGGAACAAGTGCAACCAAACACAACACAAACACACCGATTACACTATACACTAAAAAACAGTAACTTAAATTAAATAAAATTATTCTAGTTTAATAAAAGTCCCTACAGAAAAAAACACACACTCCAAGGGAATGGGAGGGCCCGAAGGCCTAAGGGAAGAACTATAAGTTCTTCTGGTAAAAAAGGGATGAAGAACAAGGAGGAAGGGATACAAATCCTTTAAAATAAGGGGGTACTGACTGGAAAACTAATTTAAAGGGTTATAATAAACTTTTTTAAAACTATTTCCTACACTAACCTGAAGCCGGTGAAGCAACACGTCTCGATAGCTGTAGCGGCAAACGAGATCTGAGGTAATACCGCCTAGCATTGTGGGATATAAGGGGAGCCTCGAGCCGGTGGAACCAACTCTCGAGCTTTTAGAGTGGCCGAGTCGGAGCCGAGGTCGGCTCCGAACCCATCCAGCAAGAATGAAGGCGAGATAGACAACTTAATATTAAACATTTTCTTCATCTACAAGCAAATACACCTCATAGGTTGTACAGGATAGAGAAGTACAGATAAGTCCCAGCAAAGAAAAGGGGGATAGTGGGTGGGTAACCTGGACTGCAACAGTGAATACACTCTAACATCTACATTTATGGTAAGTACACAACTGTACTATGTTCATCGTGTTTCACTGTTGCAGTCATTACTCTTGGGTTGAATCCCAAAGCCGAGGATGGGTGGCTGGGCTAAATAGGATTAGGAGAGGCCATGAGGCCCTGCAGAACTGCAGTGGCAAAGCCTGCTCTGGATTTAGAGTAAAGAGGTAAGTGGTAGAGCTTTGTAAAAGTGTGCACTGAACTCCAAGTTGCAGCCTCTGAGATGTCTTTGGTTGGTACTCCTCTGAGGAAGGCTGCTGAAGTGGCTGCTGCTCTGGTAGAATGAGGCCTAATGCCCTTAGGCACTGATCTGCCATATTGAGAATAGCAGAAACGGATGCAATGGCCTATCCATTTAGAAATGGTCTGTTTTGAGATTGCCTTTCCTTGTGATCCTGCAGCATACGACACTAGAAGTTGCTCAGTCTTTCTGAAAGCTTTAGTTCTGTCCAAGTAGAAGCATAGCTGCCTGTGTATGTCTAAAGAATGCAGAATTTTCTCACCCTTGTTCTGTGGGTTTGGATAAAAGGTAGGCAAGTGAACACTGGACACCACCTTAGGCATAAATGTTGGGTTTGTCCTCAGAGAAACCCTGTCTGGATGAAAAATGATAAAAGGTTCCACAGCCGTGAGTGCTTGTAACTCTGAGACTCGTCTTGCCGAGGTTATTGCTAGGAGCAGTGCTGTTTTCCAGGACAAGAATTTTATATCCGCTGTTGAGGCTGGCTCAAAAGGAGGCAGTGTGAGTTTTTCCAAGACATAATTGAGGTCCCATGTCGGAATTGGTGCTCTCCTTAGAGGCCTGATGTTTCTGGCCCCTCTGAGGTACTGCCTTATTAAAGGATGAGAAAAGATTGGTGGCTCCGTATTGTTATGGGCTAAAATGGCAGAGGCATAAATCTTAATTGATGAAAAAGAAAGGCCTTTGTCCAGCATCTCAGTTAGGTATTGCAAAATCTGAGGGTATTTGGTACATACGTGTCAATGCCTTGTTCCTGGTTCCAAGCACAGAATCTCTTCCATTTTTCTGCATAATATTTTCTGGTACTGGGCCTCCTGGCCTCTAAGATGACATCCATAACAGCTTTTGAAAGAGTAGTGTTCTGAATGGCTACATTATCCGCCATGCTGCCAGATTTAATGTCCTGAGCTGGGTGTGCAGGATCCGATTGTTTTGTTGGGTCAGCAAGTGAGAAGTTTGAGGCAATATCCATGCTGGACCTTGAGACAAGCTCTTTAGGATTAGGTACCAGTGCTGGCGTGGCCAGTCTGGTGCAATCCGTATCATTTTTGGCTTCTCTTGTCTGACCTTTAGGAGTACCCTGGGAAGGAGAGGCAGTGGAGGAAAGGCATATACTGTTAGATTTTTCCAGCTGAAGGATAGGGCGTCCACTCTCCATGCTTGTTTGTGATAAATCCTTGTGCAAAACCTCTGTAATTGGCAGTTGTGAGGGAAGGCAAATAGATCTATGTCTGGGCATCCCAATTTCCTTGTTATCATGCTGAAGACTTGTGGATCCAGTTTCCACTCATGGGGATCCATGAGGTTTCTGCTTAGTTAGTCTGCCAGAGTATTTGTTTTTCCTGGCAGGAATTGTGCTTGCAGGTGAACTTGATAAGTCAATGCTGTGTCCCATAAGGTCATTGCTTGTCTGCAGAGGGGGTAGGAATGTGCATCTCCCTGCTTGTTTATGTACATGACCGTAGTATTGTCTGTTTTTATCAGTAGCTGTCTTGGATGAAGTAGATCCTTGAAAGCTGTCAGGGCATTCTGAACAGCTAGCATCTCTTTTTGATTGATGTGAAGATGCATTTGGCTTGCAGGCCATGTGCCCTGAATACATTTTCCTGCCATAATGGGCCCCCCAGGCATAATCTGATGCATCCATTGTCAGTGTCTGTCTGGCTGTGGGTAAACTGAATGTCAGACCCTTGTTGTGGTGACATGCCTGTGCCCACCATCGAAACTCCTGTTGCAGGCAGGGAATGAGTGCAATTACTGTCTCCAGTCTGTGGCAATGCTGAGTCCAAACACTTTTTAGATACCATTGTAGTTTCCTCATATGCAGTCTTGCATATGGAATTAGTAGAATGCAGGATGCCATGAAACCAAAGGCCTGCAGGATTTTCCTTGCAGATAAGTGGGTCTTTGTTGCCACTTTTGTTAAGTAAGAAGTCAGTTGTTTTTGTTTGTCTGGTGTGAGATAAGCCATCTGGGCAGTTGTATTTAAGCTTGCACCCAGGAATATTATCTCTTGAGAGGGCACTAGTTTTGATTTATTTTTGTTTACTGTGTACCCTAGGCAAATTAGTAATCTTTTTACAAACGCCAGATGCTTTAGAAGAATGTCTTTGTTCTCTGATTGAATAAGGCAGTCGTCCAAGTAGGGATATATTTGAATTCCTCTTTGTCTGCAAAATGCAATTACTGGTGCCAGGCATTTTGTGATGACCCTGGGCACAGTAGATAAGCCAAAGGGCAGTGCAGAGAATTGGTAGTGCATTTAGCCAGCTATGAATCTGAGGTATCTTCTGCAAGATTGTTTGATTGGGACATGCAGGTATGCCTCTTTTAGGTCCAAAGTCACGAGCCAAGCCTTCTAGCCCAGCATGGGCAGTAGCTGCTGCAGAGTCAACATCTTGAATTTTGGAACCTCCAGAAACGTATTTAGTATAGACAGGTCTAGTAATGGTCTCCAGGTTTTGTCCTTTCTGGGCACTAAGAAAAGTCTGGAGTAAAATTCTTGCCCCTGCTCTTGTTGTGGTACTTGTTGAATGGCCCTCATGTCCATGAGGGCTGTAATTTGCTTTTGTGCCTCTGCCCATTGATTGTGTGGCAGGTCTGGCATACCTTTTGATCTTGGTAGGATGTGAAAATGGAATCTGTAGCCTTGGGACACTATGTTCAAGACCCGTTTGTCTTGGGTAACCATTTGCCAATTTAATGAAAAAAGTGCTAGTTTTCCCCCTAAGGGGGCTGCCAAAAGAAAAGTGCTGGGATCTGGCAAAGGAAAGTTATTTGACTGTTTCCTGTAAGGTTGTGATTTGTCTTCCCCGCTTTTGGAGGTAGGAGCACCCCATTGTTTAGGCCTGTATGAGCCTTGGGGATGAGATCTGCCTCTGGGATGCCTCTTTGTGGTCTGTGACACTGGAAAGGACCAATTTTTAGAAGGCCGGTTTCTGCTAAATCTTGGTGGCTGTACCTGTAAGAAATCCTTAACTGTCTGCATGGATTTTGCTTTATCCTCCATTTTCTTCAACACCTCTTCTGCTTTCGCACCAAAGTATCATGCTGTAATGGGGCATCTAAAATTTTGCTTTAACATGATCAGGCAGATTCTGTTCCTTTAACCAAGCATGCCTTCTAATAACAGAACCTGTAACAGCGGCCCTGCAAGAGGCCTCCAGTGAATCATAACCACATTGCAAAGTATGCTTTCCCACTTGTTCAGCTGCATGCAATAAATCCTGCATTTCCTTGTTCTCTGAACATTCAGTATTTGTCAACATTTTCTGTTTAAGCAGTGACATTAAATATTGCTGATATTTAAGCATATGAAACTGACAATTTAAAGCCCTTACAACCAAGGTAGCAGAAGTGTAAACTTTTTTCCCCCATCTGTCCAGTGCCCTAGAATCCCTATCAGAGGGGACGGGGTTTTTTGCAGTGGAAGCTTTGACCCCTTTGGGACCCTGAGATATAGTTTCTGGGTCAGCAGCGAGGTTTTTATATAGGAATTTATGAGAATCCTGGACCCTGTACTATCTGTCTGGCTTAGCAGGTGCAAGGGGTAAAGAGTCAGGGGACAGGCCGGACTCTGAAAACACATCTACAATGTCTAGAACAGGTGGAATAGCAAGGGGTCTGTGCTGAGGAAGTAGCTGAAAGTCTCTGTGCCTTTTCTTAGATTCAGAATAATCTTGGCTCTCCCAGTGGAAATGCTCCCTTATGATATGCAGGGTTTCCCCAAAAGAATAATCCTCAGGAGAGGCTGAAGGAATGGATTCTTCAGCATCAGCGTCCTCATAGGGAGGCATGGAATAATCCTGTTCAGAAGAGGAATCAGAGGAAATAGAAACCTGATCAGAAGAATTATATTCTGTCTCTTGCCTAGGCCTCTTATCAAAAGGGGGATGGGAACCCCTGATCACAGTAATTAGGTCTTCGGCCATTTTAAGCATCTGTTTTTTAGGCATGGAAGTCTGAGTAGGAGAATGCTGTACTTGTTTCTTTGCCTTTAGAGCTGCTTTAGTCTTTGAAGCTGAAGATGGTTTAACATACAACTGTGTAGGTCTGAAGACACCCTCAGAAGCCGATGCCTGCTCAGCGGCTCCGGACCCATCTGAGGGAATGATTTCCGAGTGTCCAATACCTTGAGTATCCAGAGGCCCAGTCGGCTCCACGTGGGAGTCGGAAGCGGCCTGTGGCTCTGAGGTAGCGGGCACCATGGGCTGCACAAGTGCCTCACTGAGAACCAGTGACTGGCCTAATGGAGGCCTCGTCGTCGGTTTTGGACCTCGGATGCCTATCCTTTTCGTTGTCCTTGCGTTTTTTGTAAACTCCAGTCATCAGCTGTTCCGACAGCATTACATAATTAAATCTTTGGCCAAAGTAATGAAATGCAAAATCGAACCGACACTTAATAGTGTGTTGGTTAAATCTAGAACAAAACCGACAGCTAGCAACGTTGTGATCAGGGCCTAGGCAAGGAATACAGTAAGAGTGAAAATCCTTATGAGGTATTTGCTTCCCACAAGAAATACAATTGTTAACTTTTTCTGACATCAGTCTGGAGCAAGAAAAAAGTTTCCCCAACGGGGTACTTAGCTTTAATGAAGTCTTCGGTTCTGAAATTCAGATTTGAAAATATCAGGAGTCGGCCGACCGGCACTTGCAAACTGCTTTTGCTTTCGAGCTCCGCGCGGCAAGAAAGACTGAAGAAAATGGCATTGGCGGCATCTTTTATACCCCTGGTGCACTGACGTCAGGGAAGAGGTGACAGCAACCGACGCCGGACCTAGACTTTGGAATTCTGGCTGACTGCGGGTAGCCTGCTAGCAGGATAACCCAAGAGTAATGACTGCAACAGTGAAATACAATGAACATGGATGGCAGCACCAGGCTCTGTGTGGACAACACAAAATTAAATAGTCACACAGAGTCAGATGCTGACCCCATGCCTAGAGCAGCTGGGTGGGGCTAAGTATCTTACAACCATTGATCTTATCAAGCGTTACTGGCAGGTGCCCTTGACTCCCAGTGCTAGAGAGAAGTCAGCCTTTGTGACTCCTTTTGGCTTATATGAGTTCACAAAGATGTTCTTTGGGATGAAGAATGCCCCAGCGACTTTCCAGAGTCTGGTAAGTCATATTCTTGCAGGAGCAGGAGAGTTTGCCCTTGCTTACATGGATGGTATTGCCATCTATAGCAATTCCTGGCCAGAGCACCTTCAGCGTGTCAGGGAGGTGCTGGGCAGACTACAATTGGCAGGGTTGACCATTAAGCCAAACAAATGTCAGGTGGGTATGGCAGAGGTTTCTTACCTAGGACTGAGTAGGGAGTGGTAAGATAAAGCCAGAACCTGCCAAAGTAGAAGCTATTCAGGCATGGCCTGCACCTGTTATTAAAAAGGCAGCTGAGGGCATTTTTAGGGACAGCAGGGTACTACAGAAAGTGTGACCCCAGTTATAGTACCATAGCTGCTCCCCTCACAGACCCGACAAGGAAGAACAGGCCAGATAAGGTAGTGTGGACCCCAGCATGTGAGCAGGCATTCCAGAAGCTTAAAGAATCTTTGGGAGGACCCCCCTGTGTTAGCCAGTCCAGATTACAGCAAAGAATTTCTTGAGCAGGTGGATGCTTCGAACCATGGGGTGGGAGCTGTACTTAGCCAGATTTCTGAAGGGGGGAAGAGCACCCAGTGGGTTATCTCAGTCATAGGCTCCAACCCAGGGAGGAATGCTATGCAGATGTAGAGAAGGAATGTCTAGCCATAGTGTGGGCACTGCAGAAACTTCAGTCTTATCTGTATGGTACGAAATTCACTGTTATGACAGATCACAACTCCCTAACATGGTTAAACAGAGCCAGTCAGCAAACTGCTAAGTTGCTAAGATGGAGCGTGGGGTTGCAAGCATATATGTCAGTGGAGAACCGCTGTGGGAGTGGCAATACCAATGCAGATGAGCTCTCAAGACAGGGAATGGAGTAGGTAGACCTGAACCTCTCAAGCGGCGTTTCTCAGGGGTCACTTGAAAGACTAGCCTGAGATCTCCGGGAGGGGTGGGGGGGGGGGTGGGGATGTGAAGACTGGTAGAGATGGGTGAAGACTGCCAGCCTAGTCAAATAGAATTTGGTACATAATTCTATCATTGGTAAATACTGTGAAATGTTGAACTTAAAACAATGTGTCAACATTGCCATCTGCTGTAAAGACAGCTAAGTCAAGCATTTCTTGTTGGTCCTTTGAAATCAAAATTATTTCATCACTGCCTTTCATGTTTACAAGTCGGCTCCAGTTCGGCTAGATGAAGGCTTCCTGACTATTGTTTTAAGGCTAAAGTTAATAACCAGAATTTACATGTGGAATGTCCTTTACTGCTCTAAGTGTACACTGACAGGTAGCATGCAGAGTCTGCAGGGTATCCATCAGTCATTTGGCATTGACTGTTGCTACATGTCTGCATAGCGGGGGGAATGACACCTGACTGTATCTACATTCCTACACAGGAGCGGGGGGGGGGCACACCTGACTGTTGCTATAAGTGTACGTTGGATGGGTGGGGCACACCTGACACCTGTACACATTTGCTAGGACTGTACTGGTATGTCAGGTACTCCATTTCAGTGTGTAGTCTTACCTATTGAGCTGGCTAGAGGCATACCAGTGTACTACAGATCTTAGCTTTAATTACCAACATATTAGTGTCCGACTTCCTCGCCTTCACAACTTACATCCAACTGGCTGCCCTGCTGTAGTCTGTCTGTGTGGGTCTGGGGGAGGGGTTACCCATAGAGCACAGTCAGAGGCCATAGTACAGCATTTGTTTGTGTCTGTCTACACCTGTCCTGCTGGCTGAGACTTGTGTGGGTCTTATGGACACACATGTTGCTCAGCCCATTACCTGTACTGGGTTTTGTCACCCTATGTAGTATTGGCTACTATGTTGACTCCAGTATGTGTTACAGATGTCATGGTGCCACTATGGGTGTCTACTGTCTGCTGCCTTAACATTCGGCCTCCCAATTCCCTTGCATGCTCAAATCCATACCATAGCTACAGGTAACAACATATTCTACTCCATTTGGCACTTGGTAGGTTGACTGAGTTACCTTGAGGGTGTGACAGACTTTAGGATGGTGCTGGAGGGCAGCCCATGTCAGATGCACATAGTACACTCCCTATACATGGTTGAGCACAGGTAGTGTCATGTTTGGCATCCCTTTTACTGTCTGTGCGAGTCAGAGAGGGTGTCAATCCCTGGGTCCCTACTGTGTCAGTGCATATGCTATGCGTTGCCTCTTTGCCAAGGCCAGGTCATACTGGGCACACCTCCTTCTGCCTACTGGGTCAGTCAGGTTGTTCCTCCTCCAAGTCACTCTGTGCCTGTACAGGCCTTGGCATTGGTGGGGGGCTGTGTGGCCCTGCCCCATGCTGTTCCTGCTGCAGCTGTTTCCGCAGGATCATATTGTGTAGCATAGCACATACCATAACAATTTGGGTGCATGTAGCTGGTGAATACTGCAAGGCTCCAGCGGATGTGTCCAGACACTGGAACCGTGTCCTGAGCATCCCAAACACATGTTCTATTATATGTCTAGTCTGTGCGTGTGCCTCATTATGGCGTTGCTCAGGCGTGTCTGCATTTCTGATGGGTGTCATCAGCCACTGCTCCAGTGGGTACCCAGCATCCCCCACTAGGTGACCATAGGGGATGTCCATATTGGCAAATCTGTGGTACAGCTGCGTCAGATGCCATATTTCAGAATCGTCATAGCTTCCACTGCAGCCAGCACACACATTCATTATAATGCCCTGGGCATCACATACGACCTGGCAGTTGATAGAGGGGATGCCCCTGCGGTTGATGTAGGCCCTACCTTGCTCACCGGGTGGTGCTTAGCTGCATACGTGTGTGCAGTCTATACCACCCACTACAACAAGGTAGTCTGCTATTTGGTGGAAGAGATGCATATTGCTGGTCAACACCTCACGTGTGTTGAGGAAATATACATGCTCACTGGCATGTGCTGACATGGCATCCAGGAACTGGTGGAATACTCTGGATGCTGATGCCCGAGAGATCCCCATGACATCCCCAGTTGTGCTTTGGGAGGTACCTGTGGCTAGTATACCTAGGTCTACACATACCTTGGTATCCACTGGGATGGATTCCCCTCGACCAGTTTGATGTGTCAGGTGTGGCCGAGACAGCTCAACAATTTGCTGCAGGAGGTCTCAGTCCACCCTATAGCGCTCCACTATCTCCAGCTCATGTAGCCCCTCGTAGGATACCCTGAGTCTGTACACTCTTCTCTGTCTCCTCACTGTGGGTTGTTCGGCAGCATTCACATCCTCACCACCCTCAGCCTCTTGCACATATTGTTCTAAGTTGCCTGCTACAGCCCTTCTCATTTTGTAGGTTTGTTTAATAAAATTTCCCCGCTTGTATACACCGGTGGGCAGAGGGGCAGGTGTTTGCTTAGTTTATAGTAGCATTCTGGGCTGGGCTGGTCTGCTGCCTCTGTAATTGGCTGATCCTGATACATTTCACCTGTAAGCTCAGCTAGTTCTCCTTGATTACTTTCCTACTGCTGTTACCCCTTCTGATTGCCCTAGGCAGGTTTAGACACACCCATAGCTTAGCCATGCTAAGCTGGGAGCAATCCCGAGCCACAGGGCTCCAATCCACTTACAGTATGCCTGACACTCCCCCCATGATGTCACCTATATCCAAGTCTTGCACCCAGCTACCTATACTCTTACACACTTGGGACCTGCCCCACACCCTGGGGAAAACTGGGATTCACTATCCTTCACCTCATTTGCATAGGATTGCCTGCTAATGCATAGTTACATGTCCCATAATGAGCCTCCCCTAAACTAATTGCTGCTTACTGTCGCGCAAATCTGCACACACCCGCTCACAACAGCTTAAAAGTGCCTTACACACTCCGCATCCAACGGCCCTTGTTCTGGCCAGCAACAAGATAACCGGCCTTTGCAAGGCTCAAAACCAGGACCCTGCAAACCACAGCCGATGTGCTTTACCACTAAGCCATGGCAGATATACAGATATCGGTTATCACTAACATATCAACCAGCACAGTCATTCAACAGTATAGGACATGCATTCCATTACGTAGATATGTGTGTGTTAATGTCTATATATATATATATATATATATATATATATATATATATATATATATATATATTTATACACCCACACATACATAGATATTGACTATATATCCCAAGAGCAAACCTCATGACACCAAAGCATTAGAAAAGAATGAAAAGGTAAACACCAGCAGCTCCTGTATTATGTACTGGTGTTAACCCCAGGGCAAGCGTGTTTCTGTCCGACACATGGGCTCAGACTGTATTCTGGGTAATATTAGGGTTGCTGACTTTACTCACCAGGCCTACTGCCAAATGTATGGTTATGTCTTGCCAACCCAGTCTCTTGGCTGATTGTGACATATATGGCCACTATATAGGGAAACTACAAAACACGCTCAACACATCCAGTGGCTAGACACTCACAGCCTCCAACACATAGGGTATGACTGACAAACACGCACCTGCTATGCCTTGTAATAGAACACCTACCTGACTACTTTAACGCACTACAGCATTATGCAGTTACAGGATTCGCTACCGAGATTACTGGGTCACAGCAATCCCAGAGGTGTATTCCTAGGTGGGTGACATCATCAGTCTTGCCAAAGTTGAATATAGGAATTGTATGGAGTGTGAGTACTTTAAAAAGCATTGTTCTGTCCACAGGCAGATGGGACACACACACACACACGCACACACTCACACTTGGCATGTCTGGGATTAGAACACCGACCTACAGCATTACGCAGTTACAGAACGCGCTATCGATTACTGGGTCACAGCAATCCCAGAGGTGTATTCCTAGGTGGATGACATCATCAGCCTTGCCAAAGCTGAGTATAGGAATTGTACACAGTGTGAGTACTCTAAAAAGCATTGTTCTGTCCACCGGCAGACAGACAGACAGACACACACACACACACACACACACACACACACACACACATGCGCGCGCCAGTGATGGGATCAGAACACCTGCCTATCTACAGATCACTATTACAGTACTACGCAGTTACGAGTTGACCCACAGAGATTACACATTCCGAGGCAGTCACCATGACCTTCTAGGATTGCGGACATCAACAGGGATGCTGACAGTTAAGATGTACATAGCTGTGAACCTGTGTGTTTAACGTAGGCGTCCATCCTGAACAAAAGTATGCCCTTCTGTGGAACAGACGGGCTACTATCACTATACAGGGTTACAATGGACATGCTCATACACATAGAAGCAAATAACTTACACAAGGTGTCAGTGGGGATGCTCACACACTTAGTAGCACAGGGCTGTTTGGAATGCACTCTGATTCTAAACACAGAATGCCACAGTGGCCATGTTCATACAGTTAGACGTACAGAACATGTTGTAATGGACTCCGGTGTTAGTAGTTGTCATTGTTAGCAGGAACGCTGCACTACATATATCTCACACTGGTCATCTACACATCATCTGCTGCTGTCCGTCACCTTAGATGTATCAGTCTATACCAAGCACAATACTAACACTCAAAGTGATTTCATGCTAGGAATGACAACTGCTTGACCAACACAATGAGCCAGTGTCCTGTTGTAATTACCGGGTTGTCCAGTGTCTGTCAGTCTGGGATGACATGACTGACAGAAGACAGGCCTTTGTCACAGATCACATGCATCCATGATTCAAGGGAGTGATACCACCTCGTTCGCATTTGCCCATATAGTGCCATTCCAAGGCAAATGTCCTAAACACAGGATAACACCCTGACACCTAAAAGACAATTGCATTGTATGCTTATGCTAACCAGTGCTAGATGTGTTGCTGTCGTAATCACAGCTGCTCACTGTTGAACCTACAATGGGGAATACGGACATCTGTGCAGTGAGGAATACCTGGCTGAAGGCACTGTAGTGCACAATAGCACTACCACCGTATAACTCAGAACCAGACGTGGGCCATAACACTGGTACAGACCACTCCAGATGGTGGTGTCCCCACATTCATAACGGCTACTCATATGTACAGACCAGTACTCCAACATAAGTCATCACAAATGAGCCAGGTGCAGCTCAGTGTCAAAAGCTGCATTCTAAGATGTAATCCTCAGACACCACCATGTCCTCAGACCACCAACACACATCCATACATGTGGTATGACATGTAATGGTACAACACCAAGTAACCTTTGACTGGTGGACTGTACCTAGCCCTACAACAACTGTGCTAAGTACCCATGTACTGACACAGCTGCATTATGTGTTATGCAATGCAATGATACCACTGCTTGTAACCAGGTCAGATGCACACATACCAGGGTCCCTAGGATATTGACAGCATTAACAAATGACTGTTGCTGTGCACCATTCAGTGTGTACACAGCCTGACATGAAGCTATGATTGTACAAGTTATGTGGGGAGGGGATTGTTTTGACATTTGTGTAGGATATAACCTGGAATGTGGACAGGTCCCATGCAGCCTGTTTGTATGGCATTAGAGAGTGCAGCTTGTACCTGCATAGTTGTTATTACAGGGGCTCTGCAGTGTACATGGATATATGAATGTGTACTTGTTGGGGGGGGGGCAGTGTGTTTATGTTATCCAAGACCCTATCTGGCTGAACAGGTGCTATTTCCATAGGTGCAGTACTTCTCATGCCATAGTGCTGTGAAGCACATCAGGTCTTGTTATTGCCATTGTTTCATGACACAGCTATGGAATCCTCTGTGTTTGGCCTCATAATATGTGGATGATTAGTTTCACAGTAGCTTTGCTTGACATTATATGGTGTATCTGCATCTGACTGAGGCTGACCATGGATCAACTTCCACTCATGTGTGTTGACTCTTGCAACAGTTACTACCTTCTGTGGTACAGTTTAAGACAGGGTACCACCGGTCTGCCTTCATGTTTGTGTTTGTTTGAATCCTGTTTCTGTTTCAGTGGCACGATCACTGCACATATGTGAGTGCCTAAAGTGCATTTGTGTAGGACCCAGCATTTGCACATGCATTGTACATCTGCATGGGTGCCATGACAGTCACCACTTCGCTCTTAAGGAGCATAACATTGGCTTTGAAGACTGACCATGTGTGGCATACTGTTAGCCCTGTTGGTGTGACTATGGTGATCCAGGTCATTGGTGTTGATGACATCCAACATGCATTGAGCACATGTGTTGGTACACGATGAGTCTTCCTGGTTCATAATGGGATAGCTGAGTGGCCATGATTATGGTTTCCTGTCTCAAAACTGGTATTCCCAATTACAGCACAATGACAGTTGGGATTTCTGAGGCATGGTGGATGATCTGTCACAAGGTGCAATTTGGATTACACTTTGGCACAAAGGTAGCTGCTCAGCATAATGCATCTTGCGTTGTGCAAGTGCAACTTGTGTGGGGGTGTACATATCCCTCAGGAAGTTGGACACACCTGTGGCCCATGAGTTACAATAAAGGATGTTGGCCAAGAGGTGAGGTATGTGTTCTAACATAGTCAAGCAGGGGTGCTCTCCGAAGTGTTGAACCATATCTCAGTCACTGCACAGATATGTTCTCCATGTTTCAGATTGCCGTGAGTACATACTGAGTACCTGATTTGCATCATTGAGTAGTAAGACCCACAGTTTATTTCTTGGCTGTCCCTGTTGAACCAGTGGACTTTCACTTGAACCTGGCATGATGAGGGCACTATATGGGAAGCATGTGCCATTGCCAGTATCCAGATTCTCAGGGGTGACAGGTGCAGGCCCTGTCTGGCAAAGCATCATGGTCTCTCAACCATGTTATCCCAGGCAGAGAGATGCTGGATACTCTTTGAAGTACACCAATACATTTCACGATTGTGGAATACAATCCAAGTCCCTGTACTGCTGCATCAATCTAGCCAATGGCAGAATGCTACCCAGGACTTGGGACATACCTGCATGGGCTACAAGACCTGACAGTTCCTACATGTGTTTCCATGCAGTCCAGGCTACTGCATCACAGGTCCTGCACAACAACATAGCATATGCCAGAGACATGTGTATAGTTCTAAAGGTGGTCGGAGTGTATGGGTATATGGTTAATCATGGCAGACAGGCAGTTGACAGTATGTTTGCCCTCATATAGCTTGGTATGTAACACAGTGCTAGGGTTTGCATTCACAAATGAGTACTGTTGGCCATGTTTTCGGCCACGTGTTCTGAGGTGTGACACAATTATGCAAACTATGTCGTACAGTCTTTGCATTCTATTGTCTGTCTATTCCAACTTGGGAGGCCTCTTGCTTGGCCAGATACTTAGAGGCCTCAGTGGATGTGTGTGATATCTGGTGGAATGTGTGTGTGTGTCCTTACTGTGTTCTATTAAGAGTATGTGTTGGCTGTGGTAATGAGATGCATGTGTAAACCTACACCTCTTGACTGTCTAGACCAGTCATGGGTGTAGTATGGACTGCCTCCAAGATCACCCCTGTAACTGCATCCCAGACAATGTGTGGGGTGTGGTGTTAGGTGGGTTTGGCAATATACATGGCATAGAGATTGCATTCCCCCAGGATGGCCACATACACAAAGCTGATATTTGTAAATACCAGTAGCTGACTAGTGGACATGTCTGTATGAGCATTCAGTACTACAATTACCACATACTGTATTTAGTATACTTACTGCTTATGAAGATGTTTTATACAGTAATGCTCACATGTAAATATTTGTGTTATGAACGTGGCAACACTAGCTATTACAGGAACATGGTAGCTACCTTTAGTAGCAATCCCCCTCTGAGGGCCACATCACATCCTGATAGTTGAGTACAGATGATGTAAGTGTGAACAGGGCTGTATCCTTGTCTGGGTATATACTCACATACCCAACAGAACCATGAGCTCTGTTGGGCACAGACACCCACTCCCCACACAGAGTCAAATATCAATAGACTCTGCTGCCACTATTGACATGATCAGGATATAATCAGATAGTGTACGCCATCACCTATGAAGCAGCTATTACACATGGGCAGCAGTTTCCTACATCTTACACTCCTACTGCAGATGTCACACTGGAGTTAAAAATGATATGCACCCTGTTTCATTACCAGTACTGCCAACATATTTCCAAGCAGCTGTTAGTCTGGCAATGAGAGGTTAGGCTACACAAATCTAAACGTTCAAACAGTGTCTTTCTACTGTCAATATCCACTCTATGTAGGAGTGCACATAGCCATTTGGCACAGCCCTGTAACAAGGGTCAGTACACATTTGCAGAACATGTACACATGCACAGCTGGCATTGCTTGCAAACAATAGTAGAGAGGTGGATATTAGGCAAGGTGGACTTTTAGGGCAAGGCTCATAAGACCACTGTACATAGCACAAGTAACCAGAAACTGAGGGTATTGCTACTCAACGCCAGAAGTCTAAACCTCAAATTGCACAGACTCGAGGCACTCCTCAGTATGAAGAACATCGATATCTGTGCAGTAACAGACAACGAGAGCATCCCATCACCACCAGGCTATAACTCATACCACACTTTTCGGCCACAGAACCCGGACCGGAACACAAATGGCGGGGGTGTATCCATATTCATCAAGGATACTCAACTCCAGGTTACTGGCACAGCACGATGCATCAGAGATCATCCACGTGCAACTGACAATGGGCAACACTACAATCCATACTGTAGCTTGCTACAGATCACCCACGACCCACATTCCACATTTCTGGGGACATTGGGAAATATGTGGGTCCTACCAAACACCCTAATACTGGGTGATTTCAACTCTCCCAAACATTAACTGGGGGAACTACTCAAGTACTAATTCCCTTGCCCAGCACTTCCTAGAATTACTCGACTCAAATGCCCTGGAACAACTGGTTTACACCCCCACCAGAGGGAACAACATACTGGACTTGGTCATCACCAACATGGGCATCCGGTGTTCACAACCGACGTCAACCCCTCGCTGGTTAGATCAGACCATAGACTAATCACTCTGGATATTCACATTCCACCCACAACCTCAAACAAGAAAGCCACCGTGAAAATCTTTTCCAAAGCAGACCATGCTGCTTATGCCCGAGGTGGAAAGGTTCACAGCCCCCACGCCAATGGATAATGCTGTCCAAGATGCTAAAACCTATACAAAGGCACTCTATGATCATCTGCAGGAAAGCATGGATCGTGCTATCCCAAGTCAAACCTAGGCTCTCTCTCCTCCAAGAACAGGAAACCGGTCTGGTGGACTCCTGCCTTACACAGGCTCTACAACAGTCGGAGGACACTAGTAC
This sequence comes from Protopterus annectens, assembly GCF_019279795.1. Taxonomy (NCBI): domain Eukaryota; kingdom Metazoa; phylum Chordata; order Ceratodontiformes; family Protopteridae; genus Protopterus; species Protopterus annectens. The sequence continues at coordinate 411,915,250 of NC_056733.1, read as the reverse complement.
AGATAAGAGCGAAATCCCTAGGACAGACATCCCTGATCAGTATCAGCAAGAAACTACAATCCCTCATTAAATCATCCAAGGCTAGCTTCAAAAGAATTTCCCAAGGACCCTATAGACAACCACAAAGCGTTCTTTAGCTATGTCAAGAACCTAAGTGGGAACTCTCAGATCTGCTCTGAGTTAGTGCTGACTGGCACAAAATACAGTGAACCGACTGATATTGCCAACATTTTAGCAGACAGGTTCAGTGCAAACTTCACACCTCTCTCAACCCCTAAACGGCTCTTAACTATACCAGAAGAATGTACGGCCCGGGCAATCACAGACACACAGGTTAAAACAGCCCTATCCAAAGCCACAAATACAGCCTCAATGGGAACGGACAGTGTCCCAGGCTGTGTCTTACAAGAAAGTACAGTTGTGTACCTACCATAAATGTAGATGTTCGAGTGTATTCACTGTTGCACCGCAGTCGGCCTGAATTCCAAAGTCTTGGTCCGGCGTCGGTTGCTGTCGCCTCTTCCCTGACGTCAGTGCACCAGGGGTATAAAAGATGCAGCTGACGCCATTTTCTTCAGTTTTTCTTGCCCCAGATGTCAGGTGCCCCCAAAAGGGTAGGCTAAAAAACTTTGCTTATAAAAGCATGCACTAAAATAAACAATACCTTCATCTACAAGCAAATACATCACATATGTTGTATAGGATAGAGAAGTACAGATAAGTCCCAGCAAAGAAAGGGGGATGGTGGGTGGGTAACCTGGACTGCAACAGTGAATACACTCAAACAACTACATTTATGGTAGGTACACAACTGTACTATGTTCGTGTTTCACTGTTGCAGTTATTACACTTGGGTTGAATCCCAAAGCTGAGGTTGGGCGGCTGGGTCTAAATAAAATTAGGAGTGGTTATAAGGCCCTGCAAAACTGCAGTGGCAAAGCCTGCTCTGTATTTAGAGTAAAGAGGCAAGTGTTAGTGCTTAGTAAAAGTGTGCACTGAAGTCCAAGTTGCAGCCTCCAAAATATCCTTGGTTGGTACTCCTCTGAGGAAGGCTGCTGAGGTGGCTGCTGCCCTGGTAGAATGTGAACTAATGCCCTTAGGCACTAATTTGCCATGTTGTGAATAGCAGAAACGAATGCAGTGTCTTATCCATTTTGAAATAGTCTGCTTTGAGATGGCCTTTCCTTGTGATCCTGCAGCATATGCCACTAAATGTTGCTCAGTCTTTCTGAAAGCAGAAGCGTAGCTGTCAGTGTATGTCCAAAGAATGCAGAAGTTTCTCCCCTTTATTCTGCGGGTTTGGGTAAAAAGTAGGCAAATGAATGGTTTGGTGAAGAGTCACACTGGACACTACCTTAGGCATAAATGTTGGGTTTGTCCTTAGAGAAACCCTGTCCGGATGGAAGATAATAAAAGGTTCCACAGCCATTAGTGCCTGTAACTCTGAGACTCTTCTTGCTGAAGTTATTGCTAGGAGCAGAGCTGTTTTCTATGATAAGAATTTTATCTCAGCTGTATTGGCTGGCTCAAAAGGAGGCAGTGTGAGTTTTTCCAAGACAAAATTGAGGTCCCATGCAGGTATTGGTGCTCTCCTTGGAGGTCTTATGTTTTTGGCCCCCCTGAGGAACTGCCTAAGCAATGGATGTGAAAAAAATAGGTGGGTCTGAATTGTAGTGAGCTGAAATGGCAGAGGCATGGATCTTACTTGATGAGGAGGATAGGCCTTTGTCAAGCATCTCAGTTAGATATTGTAAAATCTGAGGAATATTTGGAACAAGCGTGTCAATTCCTGGTTCCAAGCACAGAATCTCTTCCATTTTTCTGCATAAGATTTTCTGGTGCTGGGCCTCCTGGCCTCCAAAATAACATCCATAACCACTTTAGAGAGGTGTATTCTGAATGGTTACAGTATCCGCCCTGCAGCTAGATTTAGAGTTCTGAGTTGGCTGTGCAGGATCTGATTGTTTTGTTTGGTCAGTAAATGAGGAATTTGAGGCAATGTCCAGGCTGGGCCTTGGGACAAGCTCCTTAGGATTGGGTACCAGCGTTGGCGTGGCCAATCAGTATCATTTGTGGCTTCTCTTGTCTGACCTTTAGGAGTACCTTGGGGAGGAGAGGCAGTGGAGGAAAGGCATATATTGCAAGGTTGTTCCAGCTGAATGACAAAGCATCTACTTTCCATGCTTGTTTGTGATAAGTCCTTGTGCAGAATCTCTGAAGTTGGCAGTTGTGAGGGGAGGCAAAAAAATCTATGTCTGGGCATCCCCATTTCCTTGTTATCATGCTGAAGATTTGTGGATCTAGTTTTCACTCGTGAGAGTCCATGAGGTTTCTGCTTAGTTCGTCTGCCAGAGCATTTGTTTTTCCTGGCAGGAATTATGCTTGCAGGTGTACTTGGTAGGTCAATGCTGTGTTCCACAAAATCATGGCTTGTCTGCAGAGGGGGTAGGAATGTGTGCACCCCTGCTTGTTTACGTACCACATGACTATGGTGTTGTCAGGCTATCAGCAGCTGTCCGTCTTTATCAGCAGCTGTCCTGGATGAAGTAAGTCCTTGAAGGCTGTCAGGGCATTCTGTACAGCTAGCATCTCTTTTTGACTGATGTGTAGATGTCTTTGGCTTGGGGGCCATGTGCCCTGAATACATTTTCCTGCCATGTGGGCCCCCCAGGCATAATCTGATGCATGTTGTTAGTGTTTGCCTGGCTGTGGGTAAAGTGAATAGCTGTCCCTTGTTGTTGTGACAGGCCTGTGCCCACCATCGAAAATCCTGTTGCAGGCAGGGAATGAGTGAAATTAATGATTCCAGGCTGTGGCAATGTTGAGTCCAAACACTTTTTAGATACCACTGTAGTTTCCTCATATGCAGTCTTGCATATGGAATTAGCAGAATGCAGAAGGCCATGTAGCCCAAAGCCTGCAGAATTTTTCTTGCAGATAACTGGGTCTTTGTTGCCATGCTTTCGAAGTAAGAAGTCAGTTGCCTTTGTTTGTCTGGTGTGAGATAAGCCATCTGGGCAGTTGTATTTAAGCTTGCACCCAGGAATATTATCTCGAGAGGGTACTAGTTTTGATTTATTTTCGTTTACTGTGTACCCTAGGCAAATTAATAATCTTTTTACAAACGCCAGATGCTTTAGTAGAATGTCTTTGGTCTCTGCTTGAATAAGGCAGTTGTCCAAGTAGGGATATATTTGAATTCCTCTTTGTCTGCAAAATACAATTACTGGTGCCAGGCATTCTGTGAAGACCCTGGGCGCAGTAGATAAGCCAAAGGGCAGTGCAGAGAATTGGTAGTGCATTGAGCCAGCTATGAATCTGAGGCATCTTCTGCAAGACTGTCTGATTGGGACATGCAGGTATGCCACTCTGAGGTCCAAAGTTACAAGCCAAGCCTTCTTGCCCAGCATGGGCAGAAGCTGCTGCAGAGTCAACATTTTGAATTTCGGAACGTTCAGAAAAGTATTTAGAATAGACAGGTCCAGAATTGGTCTCCATGCTTCGTCCTTTCTTGGTACTAGGAAAAGTCTTGAGTAAAATCCTTGTCCCTGCTCTTGTTGTGGCACTGGCTGAATAGCCCTCATGTCCATGAGAGATGAAACTTGGTTTTGTGCCTCTGCCCATTAATTGTGTGGCAGGTCTGGCACACCTTTTGCATTTGGAAGGGAGTGAAAGTGGAACCTGTAGCCCTGAGAGACTATATTTAAGACCCATTTATCCTGGGTGATCATGTGCCAATTTTGTAAAAGAAGTGCTAGCTTTCCCGCTAAGGGTGCTGCCAAAAGATAAATGCTTGGCATTGGCAGAGGGAAGTCATTGGGACTGTTTTCTATATGGCTGTGATTTGTCTTCTCTGCTTTTGGAGGTAGAAGCACCCCATTGTTTGGGCCTGTATGAGCCCTGTTGCTGTTGTCTGCCTCTTTGTGGCCTGTCTGACACGGGAAAGGACCAATTCTTAGAAGGCTAGTTCTTGCTAAATCTGGGTGGCTGTACCTGTAAGAAATCCTTCACTGTCTGCATAGATTTAGCTTTTGCCTCCATTTTCTTCAACACCTCTTCTGCCTTAACACCAAACAAGGTATCATGCTGTACTGGAGCATCCAATAATTTTACTTTAACATGATCAGGCAGAGTCTGTTCCTTCAACAAAGCATGCCTTCTAATGACAGAACCTGTTACAGCGGTCCTGCAAGAGGCCTCCAGTGAATCACAACCACATTGCAAAGTATGTTTTCCCATGTGTTCAGCTGCATGCAATAAATCCTGCAATTCCTTGTTCTCAGAACATTCAGAATTTGTCAACATTTTCTGTTTTAACAGAGACATTAAGTATTGCTGATATTTAAGCATATGAAACTGACAATTTAAAGCCCTTACAGCCAAGGTAGCAGAAGTGTAAACTTTTTTCCCCCATCTGTCCAGTGCCCTAGATTCTCTGAGGGGACAGGGTTTTTTGCAGTAGCAGCCTTGACCCCTTTGGGACCCTGAGAAATAGTTTCTGGGTCAGCAGCAGGGTTTTTATATAGAAATTCATGAGAATCTGGAACCCTGTAGTATCTGTCTGGCTTAACAGGTGCAGGAGGTGAAGAGTCAGGAGACAGGCCAGACTCTGAAAATACATACTCTACAATGTCTAGAACAGGAGGAATAGCAAGAGGTCTGTGCTGAGGTAGTAAAAGAAAGTCTGAGCTTTTTCTTAGAATCTGAATAATCTTGGCTCTCCCAGTGGAAATGCTCCCTCATGGTATGCAGGGTTTCCCCAAATGAGTAATCGTCAGGAGGAGAAGCTGAAGGAATAGATTCTTCAGCATCAGAATCCTCATAGGGAGGAATAGAGTATCCCTGTTCTGAAGAGGAGTCAGAAGAAATGGAAACCTGATCAAAGGAATCATATTCAATGTCTTGCCTAGGCCTCTTATCAGCGGGGGGATGGGAACCCCTGATCAAAGTAATTAGGTCTTCGGCCATTTTGAGCATCTGTTTCTTAGGCATGGAAGTCTGTCCTGGAGAATGCTGAACTTGTTTCCTTGTATTTAAAACTGTTTTAGTCTTTGATGCTAAAGTTGGCTTGATATAAAGCTGTGTAGGTCTGAAAACACCCTCAGAAGCCGATGCCTGCTCAGCGGCTCCGGACCCAACTGAGGGATTAGTTTCCGAAGGCCCAATACCTTGAGTATCCAGATGCCTAGCTGTCTCCACATGGGAGTCAGAGGCGGCCTGTGGCTCTGAAGTAGCGGGTGTCAGGAGCTGTGAAAGCACCTCACTGAGAACCGGCAAACCGGCAACTGGCCTAGAAGAGGCTTTGTCAGTTTTGGACCTCGGATGACTGTCCTTTTCTTTTTCCTTACACTTTTTATGAATTCCGGTCGTCGGCTGTTCCGACAGCATTATGTAGTTAAACCTTCGGCCAAAGTAATGAAAAGCAAAATCGTACAGACGCTTAATAGTGCGTTGGTTACATCTAGCACAAAACCGACAACTAGCAACGTTGTGGTCAGGGCCTAGGCAAGGAATACAGTAAGAATGAAAATCCTTATGAGATATTTGCGTCCCACAAGAAATACAGTTAACCTTTTCTGACATCGGTCTGGAGCAAGAAAAAAGTTTCCTCAATGGGGTAATTAGCTTTATAGAATCCTTCGGATCTGAAATTCAATTTCGAAAATCTCAGGAGTCGGCCGACCGGCACTTGCGAACTGCTTTTGCTTCGGGCACCGAGCAGCAAGAAAGACTGAAGAAAATGGCGTTGGCTGCATCTTTTATACCCCTGGCGCACCGACGTCAGGGAAGAGGCGACAGCAACAGCCGCCGGACCAAAACTTTGGAATTCAGGCCGACTGCGGGTAGCCTGCCAGCAGGATAACCCAAGTGTAATGACTGCAACAGTGAAACAAGATGAACATCTCCAAATGAACTAACCCCTCACCTAAACACACTGTTCAAACCCAGCCTCTCTACAGGCTACATACCCACAGAGTGGCGCACAGCAACAATTATCCCACTCCAAAAAGGTGGCGCCACAACAGACCCCGGGAACTATTGCCCTATAAGCCTGACTAGCCTGGTCTGCAAGGCTATGGAGCACATCATCATGGAACTCACTAAAAGAGACATTGGGAAGCACCAGACACTCGGCCCAACCCAGGTCTACTTGATCGAGTGCAGATCATGCCTACTGAACCTGTTTGACGTCTTACAGTCACCTAGACTTTAGGTGTGGTAGTTCACACATACTACCTGAACCTTGCCCAAGGATTATGACACCATTCCCCTCTCAGCTATTGTTTATAAACTCACCAGCCAATACATACACCCATACATCACAGGTTGGGTTGCCAACAAGCTTACACACAGAACCCACATGGTAAGCCTAGCAGCCTCCAGGTCCAACTCTTAACCAGTCACAACTGGTGTCCCACAGGACTCAGTCCTGGGACCCCTACTGTTTGCCATATACTTCTCAGAGGTATAGGTAAACACAACCGGACTACAGCAGACCGTGTTTGGGCGATTACTGCAAACTGGGAGCCATAACTGACAGTTCAGCTGTCACAGACGTCCTTCAAGGGGCTTCAAATAGACCAACACAGGGTGTCACAGTCATGGCCTCCAGCTAAAGGCCAAGAACTGCATGGTCATTCCATGTTGGGAAAACTAAACACCCACATATTAACACATGAGTGGCAGACACTTTAATACAGACGAGGTAATGGGTATGTGAGGACAACATTAGATGGTGATCTCTCCTTTGACAATCGTATCTCCAAAGTAATTAGGAAATCCTTCTATGTAGGTCATCTGATTACTTAAGGGTTCGCATCTAGACATACTGAGGTTATTGTGCCCCTTTACTCGTCAATCCCATCATCAAGTATAACAACCCACTTGGGATGTACTTCAGAAGACACATCCAACAGCTGGAGGGTCCATGAACATACCTCGCCAAGAGCATTACTGGCCTCAGACATGTGTCCTATGCTGCCAGACTGCATAAACTCTTGCATTACTCGGTGGCATCTCATTTACTCAGAGATGATCTTTGCTGCCCAACAAAGCCATGTCCAAGTCAGGCTTAATGGATATGCTCCACCTATGGGAATCCATGTCACAGTGAGCCACAACACTGTAATGAGCTAAACCTTGCCACAACCATAACTGGAAGATGCTGGAGTGACAGATTCCTGTCACAGGTACTCCCCCATGCTATGGAACTACATCCCTGATTACATCCCTGATTACATTATAGGGAGCCCCTCACTAACACTCCAGGGAAAGCTTGCAGAGTGGATGTGCAAAGTACAGTTGTGTACACTTACCATAAATGTAGATATTCAAGTGTCTTCACTGTTGCAGTCATCACTGTACGGTTCTTCCTGCCGGCAGGCAGCCCTCGGTCGGCCAGAATCCCAAAGTCTGGGTCCGGCGTCGGCTGTGTACTCACCCTCCCTGACGTCAGTGTGCCAGGGGTACAAAGCTCCCAGCCGATGCCACGTTCTCCAGTTTTTCTTGCCCCAGATGTCAAGTGTCCAAAAGTAAAGGCCAACAGTAAAACAAAAATGTAACATACAACAAACCCCATACCCTGTAGCAAATACACCTCAGAAGAAGGGTGAAGCAGGGAACCACACCAATAAAAGTATAAGAGGGGACAGGAGGGTGGGTAACCCAGACTGCAACAGTGAAGACACTCTAACATCTACATTTATGGTAAGTGTACACAACTGTACTATGTTCATCGTGTTTCACTGTTGCAGTCATCACTGTAGGTTTGAATCCCAAAGCTGAGATAAAGGGTGGTGGTTATAGAGTAGAAGGGGCAGCTAGAAGGCCTTGCAAGACCGCAGAAGCAAAGCCTGTCCTAGACTTAGAATAAAGAGGGAGATTATAGTGCTTAGAGAAAGTATGCACTGAACTCCAAGTTGCAGCTTCCAAAATATCTTTGGTAGGGACTCCCCTGAGAAAGGCAGCTGAAGTAGCAGCAGCTCTGGTAGAGTGAGTCCTAATTTTTCCTGGGATTTGCTTTCCATGATGAGAGTAACAAAATCTGATTCCATGAGCAATCCATTTAGAAATGGTCTGTTTTGAAATAGCTTTGCCTTGGGAATTTGCTGCATAAGAAACAAACATTTGTTCTGTTTTCCTGATATCCTTGGTTCTGTCTAGGTAAAAGCGAAGCTGCCTGTGTACGTCCAAAGAAAGCAAGATCCTCTCCCCCTTATTTTGTGAATTACGGAAAAAAGTTGGCAGGTGAATAGTTTGGTTTAAAGCCACTTTGGAAACCACTTTAGGCATGAAAGTATGGTTAGTCCTCAAAGAAACCCTGTCTTGATGAGAAATAATGTAAGGTTCCACAGCCATGAACACTTGTAAGTCCGAGACTCTCCTGGCTGAAGTTAAAGCCAGGAGGATAGCAGTTTTCCATGACAAGCAGTTTTCCATGACAAGTACTTATATCAGATGTGGCAGCAGGCTCAAAAGGTGGCAGAGTAAGTTTTTCCAGGACATAATTGAGGTCCCAGGCAGGAATGGGTGGAGTCCTAGGGGGCCTTAAATTCTTTGCTCCTCTAAGAAATTGTTTCAGAAGTGGATGTGAAAAAATTGGAGGATCTGCATTATAATGTGCAGAGATAGCTGAGGCATGTATTTTTATGGAGGAAAAAGATAAACCCTTATGCAACATATCTGTTAGGTAATGTAAAATCAATGGAATATTTGGAATGTGAGGATCCGATTCCTGAGCATGCATCCAGGTGCAAAATCTCTTCCATTTACCTGCATAAGATTTCCTAGTGCTAGGCCTTCTGGCTTCTAAGATGACATCCATAACCTGTTTGGAAAGGGTAGGATTAATTCTAGACCCTGAATACGCCAGGCTGAGAGTTTTGATATGAGAGTGCAGGACCTGGCCCTGATGTTGAGAGGTTTGGAATCTGAGGTAGAATCCAAGGAGGTTCCTGGAATAGATTTATCAGTGTTGAGTACCAGAATTGTCGAGGCCAATTCGGGGCTAGTAAGATCGGCTTTGGTTTGTCCTGTTTTATTTTTAATAACACCCTTGGTAGAAGAGGTAGTGGCGGAAAGGCATACCCCAAGAGGTTCCTCCAACTGAATGAGAGAGCATCCACTTTCCATGCTAGCTTGTGATATGTCCTTGTGCAAAAAGTCTAACTTGTAGTTGTGGGGAGATGCAAATAGATCTATGTCCGGGCAGCCCCAGGCTTCTGTAATCATCTTGAATATTTGGGTGTCTAGCATCCACTCTTATGGGTCTGACAGGTTCCTGCTCAGGCTGTCTGCCAGAGTGAGAGACATTAACGCCAGGCTTTTGAAAGTTGAAGCCAGCTGTAGTTGTTTTTCTGGCGTCAGGAATGCCATCTGGGTTGTTGTGCTTAAAAGAGCACCCAGGAAAGTTATCTGTCGAGTGGGTGCCAAATTTGACTTTTTTACGTTCACAGTGAATCCCAGGCACTTGAGTAGATTCTGAACAAATTCCAGGTGCTGGAGTAAAATGTCCTTGCTGTCTGCTTGAATAAGGCAGTCGTCCAGATAAGGGTAAATTTGAATCCCCTTGAGTCTGCAGTAAGCTACTACTGGTGCCAGGCACTTGGTAATGACCCTGGGCGCAGTAGACAAGCCAAAGGGCAGCTCAGAGAATTGGTAATGTTTCGAGCCTGCCTTGAACCTGAGGTATCTTCTGCACTCCTGTCTGATAGGAATGTGTAGGTAAGCCTCCTTTAAGTCCAATGTCACCATCCATGCGTTTTTGCTCAACATTGGCAGGAGCTGCTGCAGAGTAAGCATCTTGAACTTTGGTATCTCCAGGAAAGTATTTAAGACTGACAGATCCAGGATGGCTCTCCAAGTATTTTGCTTTCTGGGAACTAGAAAGAGTCTTGAATAAAAGCCTTGTCCCGTCTCTGAATTTGGAACCAGTTCTATGGCCCTCATAGCCATGAGGGACCTCACCTGTTTTAATGCCTCCTCCCATTGAGTTTTTGGTAGGTCTGGCCATCCGTTTGGTCTTGGTAAGGTGTGAAAGTGGAATTTGTAACCACTTAAAACTACATCCAGAACCCACCTGTCTTGGGTTATGCAAGTCCAATTTCGGTGAAAAAGAGAAAGTTTTCCTCCCAGAGGAGCTTCCAGGAGAGAGGTTCCTGGAGCCATGCAGGGGGAGTCATTGAGCCTGTTTCCTATAAGGTTGAGACCTATCTTCTCCACCCCTGGGGGTGGAAGCACTCCACTGTCTACGTCTATAAGAGGTCTGTGCTTGGGCCCTCCCTCTGGGGCGCCTATATCTACCCCTCTGAGGCCTGTCCGAGCTGGGAAAGGACCAGTTTTTAGCTGGCCAATTTCTGCTAAATCTAGGCGGCTGCACTTGTAAGAAATCCTTAACCGTTAGCATGGATTTTGCCTCATCTTCCATTTTTCTTTATAACCTCTTCAGCCTTAGACCCAAACAAGACATTATGTTGAACAGGAGCATCCAGTAATTTTGCTTTCACTTGATCAGGCAAATTTTGTTCCTTTAACCAAGCATGTCTTCTAATAACCGTGCCAGTGGCTGCCGCCCTGCAAGAAGCCTCCAAAGCATCAAAACAACAGTGTAAGGTATGTTTCCCCACCTACTCTGTAGCATGCATCAAATCTTGTAATTCCTTATTGTCTGCACATGCACAAATGGTACACAGTTTTTGTTTCATAACAAACAAAAGAAAGATATTGCTGATATTTCAACATATGAAATTGACAATTTAAAGCCCTAATAGATAAAGTAGCAGAAGTGTACACTTTTTTGCCCCATCTCTCCAAAGCTCTAGAATCCTTATCTGATGGAATAGGGTTCTTAGCAGTGGCGGCCTTAACACCCTTAGGACCCTGAGAAATGGTTTCTGGATCAGCAGTAGGATTTTTAAATAGAAACTGGTGAGAGTCAGGGACTCTGTAATATCTATCAGGGTTAGCAGGGGCCGGAGGAAAGGAGTCAGGGGTTAAATTTGACTCAGAAAAGACATCATCCACAATATCCAAAATAGGAGGAATAGCCAGGGGTCTGTGTTGGGGAAGAAGAAGGAAATCCCTAAGCCCTCTCTTAGATTCAGAGTACTCCTGTCCTTCCCAGTAAAAATGTTCCCTCATGTCATGTAAAGTTTCCCCAAAAGAGTAATCTTCAGGAGGAGAAGCTGAAGGAATTGATTCCTCAGCATCAGAATCCTCATAAGGAGGGAAAGTATGATCCTGTTCAGAGGAAGACACTGAAGAGATAGATACCTGATCAGAGGATTCATAATCCAATTCCTGTCTTGGCCTTTTGTCTGGAGGGGGATGGGGACCCATAATCATAGTTAGCAAGTCCTCCGCCATTTTAAGCATTTGTTTTTGAGATTTAGGTCCCGGATCAGAGGAGGCCTGGGCTTGAGTGTTTGTTTTAGGAGTCGTCTTTGTCTTTACCTGAAGCAGCGTAGGCCTGAAAACCCCCTCGGAAGCTGGTACCTGCACAGCGGCTCAGGACCCATCCGAGGGAGCATTATCCGAAGGTCCTGCACCTGGAATATTCGAAGGCCTAGTTGGCTCCCCATGGGAGTCCATTTCGGCAAGTGGTTCTGTAATGGCCGACGACAGGGGCTGCAAAAGCGCCTCACTGACGACGGCCGAACCGACAGCTGGCTCTGATTGTAAACTGTCGTCAGATTTGGACCTTGGAGGCCTATCCTTATCCTTGCGCCTTTTATGAACTCCGGTAGTCGGAAGCGTGTCCGACGACATGTTATAATTAAATCTCCTCCCAAAGTAATGAAAGGCAAAATCGTATCTCCGTTTAATAGTACGCTGATTAAATGTAGCACAAAACCGACAACTAGCTAGATCGTGGTTAGGGCCTAGACAAGGAATACAGTAAGAGTGAAAATCCTTATGAGGTATTTGTTTCCCACATGAAATACAATTAACTTTTTCTGACATCGGTCTGGAGCAAGAAAAAAGTTTCCCCAACGGGGTACTTAGCTTTGAAAAGAAGAATGTCTTTGGAATGAAGCACCAAAAATAACAGGAGTCAGCCGACCAGCACTTGCGAACTGCTTCCACCACGCGGCAAGAAAAACTGGAGAACATGGCGTCAGCTGGGAGCTTTGTACCCCTGGCGCACTGACGGCAGGGAGGGTGAGTACACAGCCGACGCCGCACCCAGACTTTGGGATTCTGGCCGACTGAGGGCTGCGTGCCGGCAGGAAGAACCCTACAGTGATGACAGCAACAGTGAAGCACGATGAATATCAGTGGGTATACCCCAGGGATCCCGCAATTGGCTCTGCTCCACAGAGGGACAATTAGTTAAATCAATGGGGTGGAGACAGCGGACACATTTTGGCTAGGCATAATAATGGCCTCGGGCAGTTAGCCAAGCACCTACCTATGTACCTATGAACCTACACATACAGTATCAGCACATGCTGATAGCTTAATTTACTGTTCAGGTGTTGACTTACCTTGTGCCAATAGCGGTTGCGTGTGCAATAGTTGAGGGCTGCCTATGTAGGATGCACACAGTAGACCAGGTGGTCTTGTGCGTGTGCCATCCATGTTTACTGTGTGTGCAGGTGGAGAAGGGTGTCAGTCTGTAGCTGCCTACACTGTCAGTGTGTGTGCTATAAGTCACTCTTTGCCAAGGCATGGGCATACAGGGCACGCCTCCATCTGCCTACTGGGGCTGGCTCAAGGTGTTCATGGTCTGAGTACCTCTGTGCCTGTGGGGCCCTTGGCAACAGTGGTGGGCTGTGAGGGCCTTCACCATTCTGTCCCTGCTGCAGCTGTTTCCACAGGATCATATTGTGTAGCATGGCACATACTATGAAGATGTGGACACACGCGCCTGGAGAGTACTGCAAGGCTCCACCAGATATGTCCAAGAAACAAAACCGTGATTTCAGCATCCCAAACACGCGCTCTATGATGATTCTGGTTTGTGCGTGTGCCTCATAATGGCGTTCTTGCATGGGTGTGTGCGTGCATTTCTGATGGGAGTCATCATCCATGGGTTCCAGTGCATAGCCAGCATCCCCCAACAGGTGGCCATATGGGATGTCCCCCCTGGCAAATACCCAATACAGCTGTGAGGCATGCCAGATGTGGGAGTCATGATAGCTTCCAGCACACACATTCATGATAATGTCCTGGGCATTGCACACGACCTGGCAGTTGATGGAGGGGTATCTCTTGCGATTTACATAGCACCTACCCTGCTCACCGGGTGGTGACTTGATGTGTATGTGCGTGCAGTCTATTGCACCCAGTACCTCGGGGTATTCTGCCACATGGTGGAAGACACACATATTTGCTGGCCAACTCCTCCTGCGTTCGGGGGAAGTATATGTGCTCATTGGCATGTGGTAACATGGCATCCAGGAACTGACGGAGTATCCTGGATGCTGATGCCTGTGAGACCCCCAGGATATCCCCAGTTGGCCTTCGAAAGGTAGCTGTGGCTAGTATTCTCAAGCTTACACATGTCCACTGGGATGGGTTCCCCTCTGTTATTTCTGGCTCTGAGGCGTGGCCGGCGCAGCTCAACAAGTTGCTGTATGGTGTCCCTGTCCACCCTGTAATGCTCTATCATCTCCAGATCATTTATCCCCTGGTAGGTTACCCTGGGTCTGAACACAATTCTCCTCCTCCGGTGCCAGCGGTGGTTGTCAGCATCATCCTCCACACCACCCTTCAGTCTCCAACACATTCTGGTGAATCAAAGCTATGGCAGCACCTAACATGTACATATTAAAAGTTCCCCATCTGTTTACACCGATAGTGCAGAGTGTATGGGAATACACAAGTGTGTGTGAGGTGATCTCACACTTTATACTATTGTGCTATGGATGCTGCTGAAGTCATTGGGTGTGTGTATGTGCAATTCCAGCTGCAGGGTATCTTAATTATGGGTTTTGCAGAGAGTACTGTAATTGTGGGGCCTTTGGTGTTGAATTATGCTTGCCTGCCGTGATTTATCTGTTGCCCTTTAATTCATTTTTCAACCTAATCCCCTCCCATTGACAGGCATGCATCCAGCTGCCAGCTTTCTTGTTTTGTACTTTCCCTACCCAGGAATGTGTTGCGAAATGTGTTATGTAGCTGATCTACTGCTATTTTGCTTTGTTCTGCTGTGACAGTTCTGTTTTCTTTGCAGTATGGCACCTCCCCTTTCCTGTTCTGCAGGTAGCTGCTAGCAGCCTTGTTAGCTGTTGTCAGTGGCCCACTCTGGGTTCCTAGGTGTTAATTACTCATTTGTACTCCTATTTCAATGCTGCTGCATTTCCTTATCTTTTTCCCGTATCCTTCCTGTTTCCGCTCTGGTGCGCGCCGCGCACAGCTGTTTACCGGGTTCACAGCACGTTTTCATCCACGTTCACATGCACATTCGGTTACCTTGTGTGCTCTCACCTAAGCAAAGCTATGGCTACTTCAACACGCCCCTATCCTGCAGCTTTGCTTAGCAACAGGCAAACCGGGTTAGCAATGTTGACAATTGCGACACACCCCTCTCGATGTTATTTTTATCTAAGAGCTCACCTCGGTTTTATAACGCTAGACTGTTTTGTGCATCCTTACACCAGCGGGAAATCTGTGATTCACTATTACTCCTCTCGTATGCATGGCATTGCCTACTAATTCTGAGCTACTGCGCATAACACTGTCACTGCGCCTTAGCAACCCTTGCGCCACGAGTATGGTGTAGCATGCCTGCCGTTGACTATTATAGGGAAATTGCAATATGCGTTTCATTGCAGTTTTATTCTATATTTTTATATATTCCTTGCGATCCCCTTTGCGCACCGATGCCCTGCGCTTTAACTTTGCGTTAGTGTGGGCATAATATTAAATGTTCTTTTTCATATTTTGTGCATGTTGTTTTATGTCAATGGCTATATATTTAGCCACTGGCATATATTAACAATATAATACATGTGTTTGGTCCACTGTCATGGCTCCGACTTTATGTTTGCAAAATGTAAACAGTTTTTTTCGGTTTACATTTCTGCATGCTTACACTATGCCTGCACCACATCCTGAATTGCTATATACCTTCATTAGCATGCTACACTGCTGCGCATGGGGTGATTAGCAAACAGGCGCCGGAAGCTGTGCGGGCGTAGTGTATGCAGATAGTGCACGTGGAAACAGCTCGTACCTGAATCGCTCGGCGGCCATATTTGGTGTTAGCTCGTCGACGCTATGCCTTCACATGGCGCAAGCTTCCTGAATCCCGGGGATAGTTTCATCAAATTTTTAATGCATTATAAAAGGTATTACAATGCTAATAAATAAATGGAACAATTTCTTTTTTCTTTGTATAAATGATAATCTTGTCAACCACTCCTCCTAAAAAAGTATTTAAAGAGAATTAATGCTATTCTTAGAAATTTCTTTTGGTACCCTAATACAGTTGCAATATCTTTTGATCATAAAAGAAATTGGGAAGATGAAGGAATTGTTTTTTCAGACACAGAATCATACACATTATCCTCAGTTTTTTTAAAGTAAGGTTATGGTTGAATATGCATTACTCAGCAAAATGGAAAACTATACAAGAGTACATATGGCTTAAAATGGATACAAATATAACAAAGTTACAGAATAAAATTTTACCAAATAACTTTATTTGGTTAATAAAGCATACTTTCTTTAAAAATAGCTATAAAATAACAAATTATAATTATATTAATGATATTTTGAACACTTTTAGAAATGTTATTTATAAAAAAATCTGATTTAAAGGCTTGAATATTTACATTATTTCCTATAACTTTTACAGAGGATTATATAGATTCTTCAAATATAAACACAACGATAATAAAGAATAAAGAAAGACATTTTTTGGAATCAATTATTAAACAAAAATCTATACTTTAGAATATTTAATGAAAACTATGATTTTGATCTAACTAATTGGCTTACAATACAAACTAAAGACAATATTTAGTATCGAAAATGTGATGTACAACAAAACTCTAATAAAAATACTTTCCGAGTCTTATGCAATATTTAATAAAATGTAGAACTAATTTAAATAATAATAAAGGGTGCATATCAATTATTTACAAATTAATAAAACAATACATGTCAAATATCAGAGAACTCTGAGACCTTTTCTATCAATTAAATAATACTATTGTCCTAGTTGGTGTGAATGACCCGAGACGTACCTCCCTGGACTACATGAAAAGAGACATGGAGGAGCTCTCCGATCTTGTAGCCCAGGCAGGTATGACCCTAGCCCTGAGTAGCATCCTGCCATCACCCAGAATGATACCACAGTACAAGGACAAAATGATTAACATCAACAATTGGCTAAGCATCTGGTGTCATTCTAAGGGGATCCAGTATCTGTCGGCCTGGGATGACATGATCGACAGACCATGATGTTTTGCCAGAGACGGCCTGCACCTGTCCCCTTTGGGATTCCGGATACTGGCAAAGGCTCTTGCCACCCCTATAGTGCCTTTTTTAGGCAAGGTTCAAATGACAAACTCACCACCGTAACAGGCGCAAGCAAGCAAAATCTGCGGGTAATGCTACTCAATGCTAGAAGTCTAAACTTCAAAATGCACTCACTCGAGGCACTCCTTAAAATGGAGAACATCGACATCTGTGCAGTGACAAAGACCTAGTTCAAAGCTCCAGAGAGCACCCCTGCATTACCAGGCTATAATTCATACCACACCTTTCGGCCACCTAACCCGGACTGAAACACTAAAGCTGGAGGCGTGTCCATATTCATTAAGGATATCCACACCTCCAAGCTAGTTGCTCATGCATCCGAGATTATCCAAGTTCAACTAACTCTGGGCAAGACCGCAATCCAGATTTTAGCTTGCTACAGACCCCCCACCATGCCCCAGGATTCCCACTCCTCTTTTCTTGATACACTGGAAAATATTAGGGTACAACCCAACACCCTAATAATGGGTGATTTCAACTACTCCACCATTAACTGGGAAAACTACTCATGTACCAACTCTTTTGCTTAACGTTTTCTGGAATTCATCAATTCCAACTCCTTGGATCAACTTATCCACACCCCCACCAGGGGCAGCAATATCCTAGACCTGGTCATCACCAACATGGGTAACCTGTGTTCCACACCAGAGGTCAATTCCTCGTTGGTCAGATTCGACCACAAGCTAATTACCCTGGACATCCACATCCCACTTCCACCCCCATTAGGAAAACAACCGTAAAACATTTCTCCAAAGCCAACTTCACGCCTCTGAAGATAGAAGTGGCAAACTTCATGACACCCATGCAGATGGACAATATAGGTACGACTGCTGAATCCTACACAAATGCACTTTATAAGCACTTACATGAGTGCATGGATCGTGCTTTCCCTAACAGAACCAAGATGCTATCCTCCAAAAAAAGGAAGCCAATCTGGTGGTCTTCTGCCATAAACAAACTCTACAACAGAAGAAAGAAACTGTTGCAAAAAAGAGTAAAATCCCATGACTGGAGGAACTCCTTGATCAGCCTCAGTAAGAAGCGGAGATCCCTCATAAAATCCTACAAAGTTAGTTATGAAAACAAAATCGCCACTGATTCTAAAGACAACCACAAAGCATTCTATAGCTATGTCAAGAATCTCAATGACAACACTCAGTGCCATTGTGCTGTAACTTAGAGCAGATCTAATTATACAGAACCAACTGATATTGCCAACATCCTGGCAGATAGGTTCAGTGCTAACTCCCCTCTCACCCCCAAAGGGTCCATCTCTATACCGGAAGAATGCAAAGTTCCTGTAATCACGGCTGCACAGGTAAAAACCTCACTCTCCAAAGTCAAGAACACAGCACCCATGGGATCTGACAACATCCCAGGCTGCCTTCTGCACAAACTACAGAATGAACTGGCACCCCACCTAAGTACCATGTTCAGTCATAGCCTCACCTCAGGCTTTGTGCCAATTGAATGGTGCACCGCAACAGTTATCCCACTCCATAAAAGGAGAGCCACGACAGACCCTGGGAACTACCGCCCCATTAACCTGACGAGCCTTGTCTGCAAGGCCATGGAACGTATCATCATGGAACTCATAAACAAAGAAATTGGAGATCTCCAAACTCTGGACCCCACACAGTTCAGGTTTCTAAAAGACAGATCATGTCTTGAAGCAGTCACCAAAGCCATAGATGAGGGCAAGGCTGGTTCACACAGCCTATCTAGATCTCGCCAAGGCATTCAACACCATCCCCCACTCTGGAATTATAGATAAACTCACTAAACTACGTATAAATCCCTATGTCACAAGATGGGTTGCCAACTGGCTTACTGACAGAACCCACACTGTGAAAGTAGCAGACTCCAAACCAGACTTCAGACCAGTGACAAGTGAAGTATAACAGGGTTCAGTCCTGGGTCCTCTCCTGTTGTATCTACTTCTCTGAAGTACAGACTAACACAGAAGGTCTTTCGCTAAGTTTGCAGATGACTGCAAACTAGGAGCCATAATCGAAACTCCTAATGATGTAGACATCCTACAAAAGGGCTTCACTGAGACAGATGCCTGGTGTCAAAGCTATGGCCTCAAGCTCAGTGCCAAAAAGTGCATTGTTATCCCCTTTGGTAAAAATTATGTACCCATGAAGTACCACATAAGCGGTAGTCTACTTAACACAAAGTGTGATAAGAGACCTTGGGACGCAGGTGGACAGTAGTCTCTCCTTTGATAATCACATCGCCATAGTGGTCAGGAAATCCTTCTACGTGGCACACCTCATCACAAAAGGTTTCTCATCCAGAAAAAAAGAGATCATTATTCCCCTCTACTCATCACTCATTAGACACAATATAGAGTACAACGCCTCTTTTGGTATGTACCTCACAAGACATCTAGAACAACTGGAAAGGCCACAGAAATACCTCACAAAGAGGATTACTGGCCTCAAACAGATGCTCTCATGAACCGTCTCAAAAAACTCCAGCTTTACTCAGTCGCATATCGCCTACTCAGAGGCGATCTCTGCCTAACATACAAAGCTATGTCAAACCCAGAGCTGTTGGACATGCTCCACTTAAAGAAATCCCAATCCCTCCGAGCTACACGCTCTAGGGACCTAAACCTTGTCACCACAATTAACAGAACATGCTGGAGGGATAGATTCCTGACCCAGAGACTTCCCATACTCTGGAACAGGCTATTAATCTATATCAAGCAAAGTTCTTCATTAGCACTCCAAGAAAAATCTTGATGGGTGGATGGGAAATAGGAAATACACCCCGGGGATCACTTCTGTGTGTCTGCTCGACAGTGGCACAGGAAAATAACTTTCTTGGGTGGCGTAAGCCAGGGAACCTTGTTGGTTAGGCTTACGTAGGCCCTTGGGCTGATAGCCTAGTACCTACCTATGAACCCCAACCGAAAGGACCACTAACACCTAGAGACTATACCTCCAGGTCCTCAAGGGGGGGGGGGTTAGTAACAATGTAATGTGAGAAGGACTACATACATCGAACGGTATGGTGAGTACATAACTTCTTGATGTTATGTAGTCCAATCTCGCCTTCATTCTTACCCCTGGGACAGCGTCCCTCGCACCTTGACCTTGGATGGCAGAGTGAAAAATACTCTTGAGCACTGTGGAACCAAAGGAAGCTCTGCCTCTAGAAACCAGATCTAATTTGTAGTGACGAACAAAAGTATGAGGCGAAGACCATGTTGCTGCAGCACAAATATCATCCATAGACATCCTAGCCTGAAATGCAGTAGAGGTAGCCACAGATCGTGTCAAATGAGCCTTCACTTTAAAGGGTAATTCTTTGCCATTGGAACCATAAATAAATGAGATGCAATTGGAGATTCAGCGAGACAAGGTTACTTTAGAGACAGGAACCCCAAGTCTAATGTCTGAAAATGAGACAAACAGTTGATCTGATTTCCTGAAATCTTTTGTCCTACGTAAATAAAAATGCAATTGCCTATGAACGTCTATGAAACTTAAATTCTGTCTTGTTAGAAAATTCAGGAAAAAAAACAGGCAACTCAATGGATTGGTTGATACTGACAACAGAAGCAACCTTTGGAATAAAAGAAGGATTGGTTCTTAAGGAGACCCTGTCTTTGTGAAACACCAAATAAGGTGGTTTAATCGATAAAGCTTGGAACTCAGAGACCCGCCTAGCTGAAGTTATGGCTACCAACAATACTGTCTTCCATGACAAGAATTTTAGGTCACACGTAGCTGCAGGCTCAAAGGGAGCCAAAGTGAGCTACTGTAAAACAAAACTGATGTCCCATGGCATTACTGGATCAAAGACTGGAGGTCAGAGTAACAGTGTCCCTTTCAGAAAGGCCCTACAAAGCCTATGAGTCATAAGGTTGGGATCATTAGCAACGTGAAAGGTAGAAATCGCTGCCAACTGCACTTTCATGGTTGCTACAGCTGATCCCTGACTGAACAGTTGAGAAAGAAATTCTAATATTGCCGAAATAGGAGCTGTACAAGGATCAATATGTCTTTCATGGGCCCAAATGGAGAATCTCTTCCACTTACTGGAATAAATCTTCCTGGTAGAAGGCTTGTGGGAAGAAGACAGAATGTGGACCACATTCGGGGAAAAATCATGAAGCCTGACTAGGGACGGAACTGGAGCAGCCAAGTTGTCAACTTGAAGGTCTGGATGGAGGGAAGGAACTGTCCTGACATATCAGTCAGCAGATCTGGATCTGGGTCCATAATCCAGGGATCATCCATTAGATAGTACTGAAGGAAGGGAAACCAAATCTGATGAGGCCAGTGTGTGGCAATCAGGATCATTTTGCTTCCCAAGGACTGTGCTTTCTGAATTACCTTTGATATCAGAGGAAACGGTGGAAAGGCATAGAGAAGACCAGAGGGCCAATCGTGAACCAGAGTGTCCCTGGGTGTGTCTCCCCCTCCGGGGGGATAAGGGTGAAATAGCTGCTGCATTTGGCATTGAGGGGGCTGGCAAATAGATCGCAGCAGGGCTGACCCCATCTGCGGAATATCTTCTCTGCAACATATTTGTTCAGGGACCACTCGTGAGGCATCAGGATAGCTCTGCTAACCCTGTCGGCAATCACGTTGGACTTCCCCAGTATATGCGTTGCAACTAGAAAGCGTTGGGAAGACACCGCCCATTGCCAAACTCGAAGTGCCTCTCTGCAAAGTGGGTATGATTTGGTTCCTCCCTGCTTGTTCAGATACCACACCAGTGACATGTTGTCCGAGTGGATTGCAACTGTCCCTAGAGGGAGAAAGCCCTGAAGTGCATGCAACGCTAATAGCACTGCTCTCATCTCCAAGACATTGATATGCAAATGGGTCTCGTGATCCTGCCACGTGCCTTGGACTGTCCTGTCGAGATAATGCCCCCCCCAACCGATCTGGGAGGCAGCCGTGGTCACCGTGGCAACTGGAGAAGATGGTACAAAAGGCTTGCCCACGTCGAGATTGCTGGCCTGAAGCCACCAGCGTAGATCCTGCTTGCACGTGTCCGTAATCAGAATAGAATGAGAGAGTGGAAAATACTGTAGTGACCATTGGGCGAAAAACAGCCACTGAAGAATCCTCATGTGTAGTCTGGCAAGGGGAACTAGCATGATCGTGGCAGCCATGGTCACTAATAACTTGAGGACAACTTTTGCCCTGACCTTCCTCAATGGTAGTAAGGCGTAGACCTGCTGTTGTAAAGCCTGAATTCTCTCTTCTGGTAAGAAGGGCCTCATGAGCACTGTATCTAGTTCGGCGTCGATAAAAGTGACACATTGCGAGGGCAACAAGGCAGATTTTTCCCAATTTAGAGTAATTCCTAACCTTTGGCACAGTGCAATGGTGGCACCCCTGTCTGTAACAGTAGATGCCTGGTGGTGGCAGAAAGGAGCCAGTCATCTAGGTGCAGAAACACTTGGAATCCCTGACGTCTCAAGTGAGCCGTTACCACTGCCATGCATTTGGTGAACACCCTGGGGGCTGTGGTGAGACCAAGGGGCAGGGCGCGGAACTGAAAGTGACTGGCACCCAGCCGGAAGCGTAGATGACTTCTCAATGCCCTGTCCCTCTTGATATGGTAGTAAGCATCTTTGAGATCGATGGAGCACATCCACACAGATGGGTCTCAGGTCCCCCTGTTCTTTTCGGCACCAAAAAGAATTTGGAGCAAGTCCATAATCCTACTTGGTCTGTGGGGACAGGCTGGATGGCTCTCTTTGAAAGCAACTTTTTTATTTCTAAAGTTGCAGAATCCCTTTGACCGGGTGGAACGTTTGGAATTCTCTTGGTTGGCAGGGGAGGAGAGAAGGGAATATGATAACCTCTGGAAATTATCTTTAAAACCCACTCATCTTGGGTGACATTTTGTCAGGCTTCTGGGAATAAAGAAATGCGACCACCGACCGGCTCCAGAGACGCACAGTCGGGCCTCCTTTCAGGAGTACTGGTAGGGAGAACCGTGAAAGGAATCACGGTCCCACTGGTTACGCGGGCCTTCCCTGCCTCTAGGGTGGTGTCTACCTGAATTTCCACCCCCTCCCCTGCCTCTGGTGGGGGAAATCACTGTGCGTCCTGAAAACACCTCTGCGACTTCTTGAACCACATTTTCCCACCCTTCTGGCCCTTGGGGTAAGGTCTAGAAGGCATGGAAAAATGGACTCCCACGCCAGACAAGGTTTTTCCTTCCTGCTCGCACCTATTGAGAGTGTCCTTTACCTTGGTTCCGAATAACGATGAACCGTCAAATGGGGTGTTGGTGAACGTAGACTTGAAGGCCTCCGAGAAGTTACACAGGCGCATCCAGGAGCGTCTCCTAAGAGCGACTCCGGAACTCGCTGCCCTGCTTGCTCCGTCGGCTGCGTATGAGATCAGCCTCATGGAGGAATTGGTAAGGGAATTTAGGGTAGACATCTGTGCACTGACCTTCTGTGCCACAGCATCAGAAACATTACCCTGTACAGAATCTCCTAGCTCTTTCAGAAGATCTCTCTGGAGCCTTGTAAAATGTGCCAAGTAGTTCAGCGACCACAGAGTAAAGGCCGCTGAGGTAAACACACACTTTCCATACCTGTCCATGGTCCAAGACTCCTTGTTAGGAGGATGAACGGTAGATAAAGTTTCAGCAAGTTCCTTCTTGGTGGCTGCTGCCACAACCATGGCATCTACGGGAATGCCCTTCATCAGATATTCCTTGTCTGTGGGAGCGGACAAAAACTTACTGGGTCTGCTAGGGACCGGTTCCACAGTGTCCGGAGTTTCCCACTCCTTTCGACAGATGAGATCTAGTAGCTCATCAAAAGGGTGAGACACCCAAGAGGCAGAAGGTTGAGACCCGAAAGCCTTCAGGAACACAGACTCCTCATCAGAAGGGGATTTGGAGGGCCAGCCGCCTTTCTGCTTCAAGATCTCCAGGATAGATATCTTCAGAAGATGACTTGGGGGACTACTCTTGACTCCTCGAGGTCGGTGTCCGACCTGAGAGACTCATCCGGGGAGTCGATGCATTTCCTCTTACACAATCTCTTTCTGGTGGGCTCCTCAGGCAAAAACTCTAAGGAGGAGTCAGAAAGTTGGGACCACTCATGGAGGTATCCTGAGTCCTAGGGTCTCCGCTGTCCACGGATAGATAGGTGATCTGAAACTGACACTGGTGCCGAAGGGGGCAGAGTGTCAGTGCCATAGGATGCAGCTGACAACCTGGCCAGCACGTTCCTTATAACCTCGAAGGCTGATCCCCTGGCTCCGAAGGTCGACTAACCGTAGAGGATAAGGTAGTAGCCCTCAGTGCTGAGGAGATGAGGTCCGAAGCAGATGGCAGGTCCAAGCTCACCTGAGCCGAAGCACCGAGAGGAAGGCTCGGAACCGATGAAGATCGATCCTCCCACTCCCCCACAGGTCCGACCGGGGAACTGTGGACCCTCGACCCCGTGGACAGAACTGACTGGGTCAGAGTGGAAATCGGAACCGAGAGGCCAGGCGAAGCTACTGGAACCGACCTAAAAGCACCCGACGGAACCAACAACTCTGGCTCCAAGGGCAGAGAAAGGCTTGAAGGGACAACAAATGATGAAGGGGACATGGTCTCCGGAGCTGACTGGGTCGGAGCCGAAATCAATTTGGCCAGCACCGATGACTGAAGCAGTTTCTTCAAGACTCTATCAACGTCCTCATCAGAAAGGGACCTCAAGGACCTGGAGGATATATTTGGAGATCTGGATCTTCCTACAGAGGGAGACTGACATGAAGGAGAACCTGGTCGAACAACTGGAGACCAGCTCCGAACCAAAATATCCGTGACCGGCTCCGAAAGGCTGGGAGCCGATACAGACTTGGTCAATACACCATCTTCTGTCAGCACTGAAGCCAATGGAGCCGAAGGAGGAGAAGCTGTTCTAAATTTCCTCTGGCGGTTCAGAAGAAACAGACGGAGCCGGAAAGTGCTTCTTAGCAGTCTTTTTGTCCTTTTTAGCTGGAGAGAATATGGTACTGGAAAGACTTAGCCAAGTCTTCCTCAAAAGAGTGTTTAAGCAGTCCTTTCAGGATGAGCTTGTTCTTCCTCTCCTGTAGCAAGCGGGGACTGAAGGAATGACAAAACAAGCAAGACTCTTGGAGGTGAATAGCCCCCAAGCAGTGCACGCATAAAGAGTGCCCATCAGTCAAAGACATTTTATTGTTGCATTGAATATACTTCTTAAAGCCCGAAGGCCTGTGTTCCTTAGAATCCTTAGACATGCTGTATAAGGAGTACACACACACAAGCAAGCTGCAAAACCACACGTACACACAAAAAGCCTAACTGAACTCCACATGGGAAACTAGAGCCTCTAACTAAAATGGCCTAGTAACCAATGGGAACAAAAAACTACAGGGAGGACTAGGTCCTCTAATTTAAACGGTCCTAGCCCAGGGCAAATAAAGGCAGGATAACACCCCTATTAAACGACAAAGACACCAAATAAGTTGCAAGAAACAATACAACTCAAAGAGACCACACGGAAAACAATAGGGAGGACTAGGTCCTCTAACTGAAACGGGCCTAGCCCGTGGGAAGAAAGGGAGTGGACGGGATACCAAAAAATGGCCAACGAAAAAGGCCACACAACCAGACTAGAGAGACACACACACACACACACAGTAGCTATGAAAATAGTATTTTTAGATCAACAATATCCAAAAACTTTAGAAAAAAGTATACTTAGTCACTGCCAAAAGCGAGACCACATATGAGCGTAACAAGCGGCAAATGAGATCTGGGGAATGGGCCTGTTGCATGATGGGATACCTCTTAGCCACGAGCCATTTGAAGACTTCCAGCCAGAGTACGGACGAGTCGGAACAGAGGTTCGGCTCCGAACCCAGGGGTAAGAATGAAGGCGAGATTTGACTACATAACATCACCTGTTCCTATAATAAGTGCCCAGGCGGTTCTTAAAAATATCTAAACTAGTACTTGCTTTAATGTAATTTAGTAGCCTGCTCCATGCATCAGCTGCTCTATCAGAGAACCAAACATTACACTTCTCATTCCTATGGAATCTTCTACATTGGTTATCTGACGATTCTCTAGTAATTTTTGATAACCCCAAACATTCTCAGAGACAGCAGTCTCCAAATGCCCTATATACCTGAATAAGATCTCCTCTCTATAAGAGACACTGTACAAGTTCAGATATTTTAGTCTTTCATAATAACTTAAATTTTCACATCCATGGATGTCCTTGGTATATATCTGCTGTACTCTTTCCAGTTTACTCATGCTTGTTTTTTATAAGGTTTCATATTGTTATTCTATACTCAAGTTTGGGTCTAATGTAACAAACAATGACTTCATTTCTGATTTCCTAGACTTTATAAATCTTTTTATATAACCTATAGTAGTTCTTTAACAATCATTAACCAACTGGTTAATATGATTAGAAAACTTCAAAGCTGGATCTACCCACATGCACAGGCCCTTAAATGAATTTGCAGTTTCAATAACTGTGTGCTGTATTAAATATTCACCTTTAAAGTTATGTCTCCCAAATTTCATATGCTTAGTTTTTGATGTCTTTATCAGCATATTATTCTCCTGTGTCCAAATGGTCAATTTAGACAAGTTCTTTTGCAGACATGCCTTATCTTTACCACATGTAATTAGTTTACCCAATTTCAGGTCATCTGTATATAGATCGCAAAACCTCTCCGTTGAAAAAATTAGGTCTGAATGATACAATCTAAACAAGTAAGGGCCTAGGATAGAACCCTGCGGGACACCCCGACTCTAACCAAGAATTTCACCTGCCCAATTGCTGAGTGATACTTGTCATGTCCTATTTGTAAGCATTGCAGCTATCCATCTTATCAAAAGTATTTCAATACTTATTTGTTCTAATTTATTGATCAGTGTTTTGTGTATAACCCTGACAAATGCTGACGTTAAGTTTATATAATTATATCAAGGCACAAATTTTCATTCATGACTGTTATTACATGGTTATAGAACAGCATGTTACAGGTGGTAATAGATCTATTTTCATCATAAGCATACTGATACATGGTTTCAAGTCCCAACTTATCCAGTTCTGACAATAACGTATCCAATATTACCTTCGCCATTATTTTTCCATAAAATGAAAGTAGACTTAAGGGTCTATCTGACTCTGGGTTTGTCCTACTCCCCTTTCCCTTAAAGGCAGGTTTAATAAGCTCATTCCAATCTTGATAAATCTCCCCATATTTATATAACCTAATAAATAACATAATCCTAGTTTGTGTAGGAGATCCCTTACCCAAGTGAGAGATTCCTGACACTTTGAAAAATACTCTGCAAAGATAAGCACATCTAAATATGGATAATGTGAATAATTTGCAGTGTATTGTAGGCTATCACAGGTTTAGACACTTTGTGAATACCTTAGAGCAGCAGACAGACCAAAGGGCAATGCTGAGAACTGATAATGTGACCCAGACACAGAAAACTGTGAGACATACCTTTAATAAGGAGGTGTATGAATGTGATAACTTATCAGAAAACTCAAATGGGAAATAAGGGATGACAAGTTGTGAAGTGTCAACATTTTAAGCTTGGGCACTATCACAGACAGGTTCAGAAAGGAAGGATCCAGACTGGTCTCAAAGAATCTTCTTCTTTTTTTTTTAACACCAGAAATATCCTTGAATACAATCCTCTTAATTTAGGAGATCAGACAGCTTCTTTTACTCCCAAAGGCAACATATGTTGAATTGACTGAAGTGAAAAGAAAAGTTTGATCAGGAGCTTGCGGGAGAATCCCTCAGAAAAGAGGAAGAGAATCTTTCTACTACCAGTAACTGATATTATTCTCAGAACCCATCTATCTGAAACTGTTACCAAAGACAGAAATGGAGGTGCAGACTTTCTGGAAGGATTAAGGGATTTCTAGGGTAGGAGGGGGAGGGAAGTCTTGCAAACAGTTATTCAGTCTGAATAAGACTGACTTTACTCGGGGGGTGGGGGGTCCTGCTATCATTCTGGAACCTCTTTTTAAATGTTTGCTTATCAGCAGCTTGCTCAGTCTATGTTACCGTTTAAAGAAGGTCGTTTGAAGTTGCATCTGCAGGATCATAAGCAGATTTCAAACCGTGGGTAGTCACTTGAGACAGAGACGCAACCAAATTACACAAAGCAGATTTCTTCTTATAAGAGGAAGCTGATCCCAAAATATTCATTACATTCTCAAAAGAAGCAATCATAAAGTTTGGCATATAAACTTGACAGATCAGAATCCTTAAAAACAAGTGCTGCAGAAGAATACCCTTTTTCCCCACAAATCAAAAGCCTTTCCATCCTTTTCATAGGGTGAGAGATTAGTAATAACTATATGTTTTAGCAGCAGCTGGGTTCAATAAAGCAACAGTTGCTGGTCAGATCTGGGATGAGTGTATAAAAAATGCAAAATGTTGTTAAGTAACTTCATATAACCCATCTGCTTTCTTGGGGGGGGGGGGCATCAGACTGCCTGTCAAGCAAGTTACAGGCTACAACAAAAGTGCTCTCCCATTCTAAAAAAGCAGGGTCGATCTGAATTTCCAGTTGTAATAAATCACACATTCTTAGAGACTAAAAAACATTATTCATTTTCCTACTGAAACAACTTGATTCTTAATGGGAAAAAAAATTCTGACAAACAGAATCCTTCAAATAGACTGGCCAAAGCAACAGTGTCCTCAGACTCTGAATCAGAAACCTAGGGTAGAAAAACAAAATGTGCCGATTCACAATCATTTTGACGTACAAAATCTTGAATCTCTTCATACAACTAAGAATTACACCATGAGCTAAGCCCAATAAATCATTCCCGTCCAGAGTAACTGAGACAGAAGAACACATATGTCTACGTTTTTATTTCCTTTTGACAGGAATTTCTGAAGAAACAAACCCACTTTTTCAAGAGAAAAACCTCCTTAGGGACAGGCATAGTTTTCTGGCTGGGCAGAGTGGCCTATGCTGCCCTTTCTCCAGAACAGACAAAAGTGGTTCTCCTTTGCCCACTATTGGCAGTCGAGTGTCTGCAGAAGATGCATCTAACCAACGATCCATGGTGGCTGTAGGGATTAGACTAGCAGACGCAAAGGAAAAAGATGAATGGTCTGAAGAACCAGTTTTGCCCACAGCAGAGTCAAACATCTGTAGTCAAGAAACTTTAGCAGCCTGTTGTGGTGGCAAAGGCTATTTAGTAATTTTAGTTTTGTGGTTGGAAGAAGATGTCTGAATCACACAGAAGTCTGGCAGGAGTAGACGTTTAGTAAAAAAGTAACTTTGCCCCCATAAAAACATGGTACAAGGCACTTATCACAGCCTACAAATGTAAAATAACACAACTTTTACTTAAAAAAAAAAAAAAAATAGTTTAAAATTAGTTTAACAACTTTTTACCAGAAAAGTAAAAAAGCTAAGCTCCCACTTAAAAGTGGTTAAAGGTCATATGACAATCATTACCAATACCCGTTCCTAGGTTTAATATTAATATTTCATATAAAATGGACAACTTCTGTCTAAACTTAACTACCCAGCAATGGACCAGCATTAGTTGACCAACAATCCTCAAAATCCAGCAATGGGAGCACTCTTTGGCAGCAAGAAAGCTCATAAGGGTTTGGTGCCCAAACCTGACTTTTTAATCAGCTCAGCTTGAAATGACTAATTGTTTGGGTGCGTGGAAGGCCACCCTGAATCTTTGGAAACTGGATGGCTACTACAGCAGTGATCTATATGATGAAAATCACCAATTCCCTATACACAAAAACTATCAAACATTATAACTGTCACTCATATCTGTAAGAAACAAATTATTTAATGTCACAGCATACAATGCTGGCCACTCCTATTGGATCTGTCCAAAGTCTAACTGTCACTATTAAATGGGACAGGGACATTTTCTGGCTCAAAAATAACATTAAATATAGTAGTATACGTTGTGTCCAAGTGGTTGCTGCCACTGTAAGAGTATCAAAACACAGCGATGCCATGGCAAAGTAGAATTATCATTTGTGATGCAAATAGCGGGATAACAGACTTGTTGGCCTAATAATGATAATGTAGTAGGTAAAGAGATGTGTATCAATTCTGTCCAATCTGGCTAGTCTCGTGGCATCTGTATGGGCCTTATTATCATTTTGCTGATGATTATCTTTCAATCGTTATTTCATCACTGTGGGTATGGGCTTAACTAATGAAGGTATCCTGTTAATACAGCTGTAATTAAACCTGTTAATACAGCTGTAATAAAACATAAGACTTGGAGAGGAAACACCACTGAGTATGGAATGTACTCATGTATACCTACAGCATGCTGTGAACTTGTTTTCAGGCAACAGTTTTAACCTCAGCAAATCTTAGACAGCATTGCCTATACTGGCCAAGAATCATTCTATACTGCCACTAAACTGTGGCCATAGTAGGGTTATTCTGCAGTAATGAATGGATAAGTTAATGAAACTACCTAAATGGATGCTCTTAAAAGATTCAGAATACCGACCACCAGGATTTTTATTAGTGGGTTGATACTTTAGGCAGAGGTGGTAGGTATTGGTTCTGTTGTAGGACAGCCACAGCATTCAAACATAGCCAGAGAATTATCACCACTGCTGACTGCCTCTAATAGAAATTAATGATATTGTCTCCAAAATTCTGACAATCAGACTGGCACACTGGTTTAACACCAATTCTTAGCACACTTATTTGTTCATAATACTTTCTATCATGTTTGCAATGAAGGATCAAGTGCTTTAGTTTAATAAAATCTAACATTGTTTTCTCCCTCCACTGCGCAAAAGAGAAGTAGGTAAGGTCAACCATGTGTCTAAAAGAGTACCTTTATTGTTACTGAAATGGTGGTTATTAATCCGTGCAGTCCTTGTATTTCTCAAGCTTGTGGTTATTTGGGTTATCCCATATGTGCCAGGCATTAACAGAAAACCCTTTCTCTACACCTCTGAGCTTCAAAACAAGAACAGTTGCATGTTCTGCCATTTCTTTACTGCTGACATAGGATTTTTTGAGCTCATTAGTTGTAGCCAATCACACAGTGGATTGTGCTCTTAGAAATTGACAGACATTTTGAGCCCTCTGAGGCTTATGACCATTCACATCTTGCTAGCACCCTACCTCAGCAGTATCTCTTTTCTTCAAGAAGGTCACAACAGTCAATCCCACAGAAAAAATTTGTGGATGCTCATCCAGTCATCTAGTTTATGTTTCAAAGAACATAACAAATCACACTATTTAACACATAGGGGAAGTTTACTACAGAAGTTTGGGAGGCATTGGTGCAAATCTATCCCTCTACAGTGTTTTATTTAACTGCTGATTAACATTTTGATCCCTAGTTCTAGTACTGGTGGAGATATTGGACTTGCAGAGAAGTAGGGGGTCCAGGACAATTGGGCCTTTAATGGTATGGTATGGTAAACATGAGTTCTCACCCCTCAAAAGTTCATAAGACACTGAATAAACTGGACAGAGATTCCAGCCTTTCATGCTAGCTCAGGGACTTTAGGAACATGATCTTTTTGCTTAAGAACTTTTGGGGTTTAACTGTTTGATATGTTTTTCCCAAAGGGAGTAGTGTACTTGACAACTGGCCTGATCAATACTGAGTATAAGGGACTGGTTTATCTCCTTACACCTTAACGATATTCCTTTGTTAATTAGTTAGGTCCTGACAATCACTGTTACATGAAGGTCAATGATGGTCTGAGGAAGCTATCAACCCAAGTACCAAGGTCCATTTTCATTCTGTAGTGGTGTGCTGTCTACAGAGGATGATGAGGAGAGGTGATGTCTGCCAAATGGGACAATACAGCACTTTTTAACATTTAGTTTGAAGCCCACTCTTGGCACACAGTCTCTACTAGGGAGAGTTCATTCCGGAGGGTTTGGGTGTCATACATGACTTCACAAACCCCAGGTTGTAGCCTTTTTAGCCAGTGGTCTTGCCTCTCTGCTAGGAGATCAGAAAAATAAAATACCACAAAGGAGAGATCACAGCAGTGACCACTGAGGGACACTGTTGATGACTTTCATGCTTTTTGATGTGACCTGAATTTCCTATTCATCGTACCACATATGGATCTATTTTTACAGTATTTAGCCTTTATGTGATGTTAGCAGTGGAAGTGGTGTTGAAGGCTTTGGCCAGGTCAACATACACTGCACGGCCACCATCTACAGTCACTGTAACCATTTTGAAAAAGTCTACCAGATTAAAAAGACAGGATCTACCTTCACAAATCCAAACTGTTAGTGATCAAGTCTAACAAGATTCT
Source organism: Protopterus annectens (assembly GCF_019279795.1). Lineage (NCBI taxonomy): Eukaryota > Metazoa > Chordata > Ceratodontiformes > Protopteridae > Protopterus > Protopterus annectens. The sequence continues at coordinate 411,883,463 of NC_056733.1, read as the reverse complement.
TGACATCATAATTTATGAGATCGAGATGTAATGTACTCCATGGCTTTGCAGTTGATGCTTGCAAGGCTGATGTCTTTAATTACATGGATAGGTTATAAGGCCACCCCTTAATGAGGTGCATCCCCCATGCAGTGTATCACTCATAAGACAAATCCAGTAGCTAACACTTTCAGAAGCTTGTCTGCAAGGACATGATTAACTCTCTTAAGCAATTACATATATTGTCAGGTTTCATGGAGGATGTATCTTTGGTCTTGGTTAGCTCGAACAATAAATAACCTTTAGAGACAATTAGGGGAGTTAGGGATTCAACACTTTTATTCAAAGCCCCAAAATATCTGGAAACAAAATGAGTACTAATTTTGTTTGTGAGGATATTGGCAGTTAATAGTTTAGAATAGGTGTCATTATAAACCAGTTCTGACTATGCAGAGTATATATATATTTTTTTAAGTTTTCTAACATTCCTAAAGATGTGCTCATAATTATATTTTGGCTTTGGACAACCTGCATTCATGGACTACTGTTTATCCTAATTTTCAAACCATTTCCAAACACTTAAGTTAAGTTCATTACTCCATCCTCTCTCTCTCTCTTACTTCTTATCTGAAGTCCCGATGGCTCGATATTTAGACTGATCCTGCTTTAGCAAATAATGATGGAAGTCTAGACTTGCTGGTTATGTATGGTGAGAAACGAATGCAATATATATTTATGTAATGCTGTCTAGCAATAGGAAGTAAATTGGACAGAGTTACGGTACAGAAATGATTAGAAAGCTGGATCTAGTAGACAAACACCAGAGCCTTTTGAACCACACTCTGGTGGTTAGGAAAGTTGCTAGCATGGAAAGAATGGGGTGGCAGACAGGTTGGAAACAGGTCGAATATAAATGCAGAAACAGAAAGTATTCGGTAATTTAAAAGGAAATCACTAATTGTCTGGGAAGGGGGTGGATTTGCAATGGGGAGATCATGGTCTGGAACTGCAGACTAATGGGTCTGGAAAGGAGTAGTAATACATATAGGAAAGCACAGAAAGGTCTGGAGAAAGAACTTCAGGTGAAGAAAGATACAAGGTGGGTAAAACAATTTGAGAGGAGAAAGTAAGTGCTAAAATACTCTGTTACCTAGATGGGCTAACAATACGCTCAGTGTATACAAGGGGAATTTTGCTAAAAGAAGGAAACAGGAATGGCAGATACAGAGTTTAAAAGTCTGAAGAGGAGAAAAAAATGAAAAATATGACAGCATGTGTTGAGGAGGAGGAGCAAAGTAGTAACTTTTTTATGAATCCTCACATAGGAAAATCCAGGATGGAAACAAAAGGGAGTGGTTGCAGAAGGGCAAGGGAGAAAAGTGAGTGATGAAAAATAATGGGCAGGATTCACGAAACCTCCGTGTAAGAGTTAATATGTCTTACACAGAGGCTGCAGTTAATGGTGTGACATCAGCATGCCATGCATATTCATGAGGGCATGCTGAATCACACCCTAGGCTAACACGGTCCATGTAGGAAAGTAGGGGGTGTGTCCGCACGGCGAGTTCTGCAAAGGGACACGCCCCCAGAAGAGTCACAGTCCTGAAAATAAACTCCCACGAGCGAGTCCGCGGAAATGTCAAGAAACACAACACCACACATGCCCCTACAGACTATAAACCCAACCCTAATGTAAAACGTAAAAATCAACAGTTTAAATTTTTTTTTTATAATTTCAAAAATGTTTGCCCGTAACTGCGCTCGTTTGCGCGGGTGTGCCCTTCGCTCAGCCACAGTTAGCAGTCATTGAAAAAGCATACAAGATCTAAATATGCAAATTAAGCCAAGTAGCAATAGCGTAGCGGTAGAGACGTTGGCCAAAGAAGAGGTAGTCACGGTTCGAGCCCCAACAACATCATTTTATATTTTTAGTGAAATAAGCACGAAACAATCCCCTGATATATATATATATATATATATATATGTATATATATATAACTATAATTTAAGTAAAATGTAATGAAATGGGCCATGTATTTTTGAAGAAATCTGACAATAAAAAAAAAATTTTATAACTGCCCATAGCTGAGCAGCGCTCTAACAAGCTGAGTGTGACTGCCCGCAGGTGAGCAGTGGTTTAACAGGTGTAATATGAGTGCCCGGAGTTGAGCAGTGCTTTAACACACTGAAACTGTGTGCCCGTAGCTGAGCAATGCTTCACACAGCGTAATATGTGTCCTCATAGCCAAATAACGCGTTAACCAGCGTAAGCCGTTTGCGCGGAGCTGCGCAGCGCGCCAACTGGCTTACCGGCGGGCAACGTTGAGCAAGCTGTATCAAAGCCGCCTTGACACAGACACACACCTCCTAGCCTGTCTAGACAGTTGTAAAATAAAAAAAAGCAATGCCCAGGCTCGAACCCAGGATACTGTGCATCATAGTCAAAGTAATCAACCCAGCCATGACAGTTGTACTGAGAAATGCAGTATTAGCATATATATAGGAACGAATGGAAATAGAAGCATGACAAAGCAGGTTTTTTTAAGCGGATACATTTCCAAAATGGCTAATCACAGATAAGTGAGGGAAAAACGGCATATATAAGCCCCATAGGTGGGAATACACAGCATAACTGATTGTGGAACCTATTTGCAGTCAGGATGGCAGGTGTAGGAGAGGGCAGTCGCTTCCGAGCACAGAGGTGGGGTATTGAGGAGTCCAAATATATGGTTTGGTTCCTAGTCCACGATCATGAGGCTCAACTCATGCAGGGCCAGGTTCTCTGGGGTGCATACAAGGCAGAGGCGTGGAACCGGTTGGCACATGATCTCACCAGTGCCACAGGCATACCAAGAACTGGTGAACAGGTCCGTCACCACCACGCGGACCTGAAGAGACGAAAGCAGGACCAACTGAACGGTTGGATCCAGGAGGTCCGGCAAATGCCCAACGTCCCACTACTGAGTAAGTATCCATGTAATTAAGTCCTAGCGGATATTATGGAAATGTATGTTCCAATATTACTTCATTTATATTACAGCTGCAGGTGTGCGTTCCGTGAATCGGCGAGCCTATGATGATAGGCTGGTGCGGTTGCGCCACCAGGCAGGTTAGTAATTATTTTGCTGTAATTGTTATAGAATATAAGTGAGACAGCTTGTAAAAGAGTTCAGTATTGTTACACATTAATAAAGTTCAAATAGCACTAGAAGAAAGATTCTGCTAGTACTGTATGATTAGATAAGTGATGCAGCCTGTAATACAGAAATAAAAATTAAACAAGTCTAAAATAGAGATTTTCCACCTGTATTGTAATATCAGATAACTTGCTTCAGCCTGAAAATTACTGGTAAACAAGCTAAAGACAATAGACATGTGTCAAATACATCCCCTTTTAAAATCTGCCATAGGAAACAAGTGTTGGAAAGGATTGCTGTAACCAAGTAAGAAATGTTAACGCCTAGAATTAAGTACCATCTTGAATTGTAAAAATAAAACAAGTGAGAGTGTGAGAAAGAGGTATGAATCGACCAAGAAAGCTGTAATAAGTCTTGAATAAAGTTATACTGCAGTCAGTACATAATGAAATGAATGAGACAGCCACAACCAAAGAGTGAAATGTTTGTAATAAAGTACTGAAGCTGGAATGCGTCTGTCCCACAATTTGGATATGTTGCTGTACCCTTGCAATATGGAGATAGTATGTTGTATGAAATACTGAACATCCACAGTTGTCTAGAGCCATATAAATCAAATGTAGCAGGATGCTGTACCTGAACACAGCCAGATATGAACGTGTATGAATAAAAATGCAATGTACATTAATGTAGCAGTAACATTCCCATCACCAACATTCCTAAGGTTACTTATAGGAAACTGTACTAAGACCTGTTGGGTATATATATATCTGCAGCTACTAGAAATGTACAGCCCCATACCTCAGCAGCTTTTTCTTTTTTTTTTTCGTTCTATATGTATAGGTAGTTGAAGTTGTTAATGAAATATTTCTTCACCCTACCCTATTTTCACAAATAATGCCATTCCACACCAAACTGGGTATGTGTATTCACAATTAATTACCATGGACATTTGTCCTGTTGGTTCATACATATTTGCATGTACGTTGATGCATGTGCCCTGTTCACATATCCAAACCTGATGGCCTGTTGCCATCAATCAACACTGCATGCTGTTGGATCGTGTACTGTTGTTCAAAATATGCATGTGTTATGCTTGCTGTTCAATGTTTGGAATTCATGGGTGTTTGGTTAATGGGAATACTGATGCATGCTGTTACAACTAATTTTGAATGGTATTGTTTGTTACTAACCCAAAATGTCATAAAATATTGCTAAACATAGGACAACAGGGAAGGTGGGTTCCAGCGGACCCACCTCTCCCACCTCAGCTGGCGAGTGCACCTGGCACTAGTGCCCAAGCCGGAACCTCCTCCAGTGGCCCTGTGCCACCTTCAGGTGGAAGCGCTACAGGGGATGGGGCTCGTCCCCCCTCTGCAAGCGTGGCCGGAGGAGAACGTCCACTCACCCTCCAAAGTGTCTGGTCTGTGGTGCGTAGCGAGATCAGGCATTCTGTGCTTGAACCCCTACGCCAGCTTGAGGCACTGGTGGCGCAACTCACGGGTGTGCCTGCCCGTCCTACACAGCCCCCAGCACAGCCCCGTTCTGGGCAGTGAAGGCGCAGTGGCAACTGCCCATGGGTGGGGATCTCAGTTCCACTGTTGCCATCTGTGGGCTCATGGGCTCATGATATCCAAACATCCGTCCCCGTCAATTGTGTCCCCCCCCACGTGTCATACTCCGCCCCTGTATTTGTCTTGTTTGTCTTGTCTGTTAACCTCCCCTACCTACCTCCCCAAATATACCTACTTCCTGTACCTCACATTCCACTCTCATCTGAAAAAAAAAATAATTAAAGGGCACTCTGTTCCCACAAAAAAATTATGCCCCATACATAGCTGCCCATTTTGCAGACATGTCTGCTGGACATGTCAACTGGTAATTACAACTGGCTGTACAACATATTTTGTTGTCCTCACCCCTCTCTCAAGGGTGGAAGGTTTCAAATTTCACACCAAATTACACACATATGCACAGCTGTTGCTGATAAAGAAATGGGCAGCTATGGGCCTTTCCTACATCCTTCCTGCAAATCTCGAGCTTGTTTTCCTACTGTCCTACCCTCTTTGTGCCCCCTTTTTCACCACTTTCCTATCTCCCCATTTTCTTTTCTTTCAAAGAAATTAGCGCGGGTGTGCGCAAGAGTAAGCACTTTTAAGCAGTAGTCAGCGGGTGTGCGCGAAGCTAAGCGACAGTGCGCATGCGTGAGCACCGCGCAAACCAGCGCTAACCCACTTACAATTGCTTAAAAGTGTCTTAGTCACTCTGAATGACAAGGCCTGTAGTCTGCTCAGCAGCAAAATAAAATTCCTCTGTCAGTCTCGAACCCAGGACCTTGGAAACACTAGTCTGCATGACTTACCACTAAGCCATGACTGATATACAAGAACTTTGTGCTGAAAGCAATATATCATGAAATAGTAGGACTGAATGTAAAGGGAATATAGGAAGGCTATTACACAAAGCTTTTCTTGTATCTTTACTGGCAATTCTTGTGGAATTGCATTACATTAGTGTGATAAGGGAAACAGCCATGCTAGTAGGTAATAATGTGACAGTAGCACCTTGCAAACCACACACACTATCAGAGCAGGATAAACACCGCCATATTTGAATAGGTAAGAGGCCAGACCTCGCAACTGTGACTGATTTACAGGGATGTTCTTGATTTGCAAACAAATGTTAACTGTGCCCCACTGACACCCTGTGAAATGTACTAACAGTAGGCAGAAAGGTGTGGAATCCCACGTAATGGTAACTCTCAATTAAAGTACACACTACTTGCATGTCAGAAATGGTGTAGTAATACATATGCTCAAAATACCCCACAGTCACAACTGCAGAATATCTGAAATATATCACGGGTGTATCCCACTGATATGTACCATTCCATGAGGCTGCTAAAATATACACCTGAGAGTATCTGAAGCCTACAAGTGTCAGAAACTCACAGGCATATCATTCTGTCTGCTGTCACACACTCTGTGAATAGCTGTAGAATTGCTTCCACAAGCACACCCTCATGTAGGAGTACAACCCAGAAATATCAAAGGATGCAGCCATCTAATAAAATAAGGACAGTATAGCAGTTTACAAGCTTTGCATGTGCCTGATATTCATAACTGTTAGTTCAAAGTACAAGGCCCCACTACTGTTCAGCAGCAAAATAAGATACCCTTGTAGGTGTCAAACCCCACACCTTCGCCTTACCAGACTGCATGCAGTACCACCAAACCACACCAAACATATAAGGAATTGCTGCTGAAAGAAATATATCATGCATTACAAGGAGTGAATGTAAATGGAAAATAGGAAAGTCATACCAACACATTCAAGTAAAGACACTTAGCAGGCCTTCAAGGAGTGAATGTAAAGGCTAAATAGTGAAGCCATAGCAACAAATTGCAAGAGCTACAGTTGTATACCAGTTAATCCACAAGTCCCACAGGAAAGCACATACTCCCATGTAAACAGTATTAGTATTATTAGGTGCCAATTAACGTACACACTGAGAAGAATGAACTGGAAGAAGCAACAGTCAAGTTTCAGTACAACATGCATTTCAGTGCCTACAATACAGCCTTAGATATGAAAGACATACCAACCTTTACACTCACAGAACAGTGTCCACAGCAAACCAGCATGGTCCCCACCTTGGAAAAACTGAAAGGGCTACGCCTACCTAACCTAACATTTTACAGCACTGTCCTGAAATCACAGTGAGAACTGCAATTACCACACAGCAGGCTGCATGCAATTAGTAAATGCTGGCTAACAATTGGTGCAGAGGCCATCACATGCACATGTGCAGATACCTACAAAAGCAGCCTGTACTCCCAGTCCACACATGCAATAATAGCATTGCAGCAACTGGAGGGAGAGAGAGAGACAGAGGGAGAGAGAGAGAGACAAAAAAAAAAAAAAAAATAATAAAAAGAAAAAAACATCAAGACAGCAGCAGCAAGGCAGCCAGCAGCAAGCCATCCAAAACAGCAGTCAGAAACAAAGGTAATGTAAACTACATAATCTAATAATCTACATACTGTGAACCCTCCATATGTGTTAGCAGTCTGCATCTATATTTATATGAAGATGTGCATAGGGCAAGGGACATACTGCAACTGTTAGTGAAGGCTGGACATACATATGTAGTTGAAGGTTGCTAACAGTATGCTGCCGTAGGCCCAGGGCTGATAGCATACTACCTACCTATGACACAATGCACACACACATGTACTCATTGCAATACCAACTATGTGAGGTGGAATGAGTGTGCCACTGACTGTGTGCAAGGTCTGTAATGGTGTGATTGCTCAGCATGACTTTGTGTCTGTCATGGTAGTGTGTGTCCTTGGTGTGAGGCCAGAGAAAGATGCGTCAGTTATTGGGATACAAATATACTACATTGCCATATGTTGTGCTGTGGTTCCCTATATATGACTGCTGTGTAGGCAGGGGTATGGCCGCAAAGACTAGGGTGCAGTACCATTGAAATTGTAACTGTGCATTGCATGGGATGACAATATTCCCCATCCATTACCTTAATACATACCCCCAGTGTGAGGTTGTGTATTGGACCTCAAACAGTGTGCCGAGTGGCAGGCACTGTCACACAGTTGTTGGCTGAGCACTGATATATGGTAATTTACATGTGTATCCCCTGATAGACAGACAGATGCTATATATGGCAGTTCAGTGATATCAGTACAGTAGAGTATTGTGTGTGCTATGTTACTTGCTCACATATTTTTCTTTTCCTTCCAGGGCGATGGTGCATCAGCGCAACCCCTGTTATTCCGCTGCAGAGATGAGGAGATACACCAGAGCCTGCTGCGGGATTTTTCAACACTTTTCCCGGACCAGCCAGAACCAGCAGGAGAGGGCTGCACTGTGGCAAGACCTTGTCTGTCGGGTAAATGACATAGGCATGCATAACCGGACATATGAGCAGGTATGCCATCACTGCAGTGATTTAATTAGAAATGTCCGTCAGCATGCGTTTGATATCCACAGGCAACAGCTTGCCACAGGTGGTGGGGCACCTATACACCCCCCTCACCAGACTGGAGGAGCTCCTCCTAAGTGTTGTGGCTCCAGCCCAACAACAACATCCACAGACGTGTGTAATGATGGAGGCTGGAGCCACCCAGCATGTAGACATGGAGTGTGCAGGTAACATGCCATATCTGTAGTTGACTGTTCTCTGCACTGGTAGTTTATGCATGTGTGAGATGTGTACTGTGTTTGTAGTTGTTATCCTGGAAATTATTGTGCAAGATTGATATTCTCAATATCAGCAGTACACCTGTGAAAGCCAACTGTTGTACTACTGTACTGTATCATACTCACAGTATCAATGGCACAGTTGTGCCCACTGACGACAACTGTCTTATTTGTGCAGGTCCCTCTGGAGTAACAGCAAGGCAGTCAATCCATGCTGGTGAGTTTGTAATAACAATACTTTTAATACTAATGATAATAATAGTAATAATACCCTCAAACAGCATTGTTATGTGTTGGATTGCAGGTGTGTTTGTATCTCATATACTGAGGAGTGTGCATGTGTGCATGTGCTCATGTATGCATGTGCCCGTGTGCATCTGTGGTAACATTGTGTACACATTGTAAACTGTGTTTCCTGTCTTCCTCTCACAGGTTCTGGTGCTGCTCTGGTGGTGTGCAGCAGGGAACCAGAAGCCACTGCTGAGGATAGTGATAATGATGATACATATGTAATAGCACAGGGAGGTGTGACAGGGTCTGTTGTTGGTCAGCCAATCGACAGTACACAGCAGTCAACCCCATCAATGCGCACAGTCATCCTGCCGATACATCCATTGTCACCAATGTCCTTAGCTGAGGGACAGCATACAGTGGGCATTGACCAGGGTAATGTGGTATCAGTGGCACATGCATCCCCTCACAGCAGCCATGGCCAGAGTCTGACATGGTACCATACAGGCAGATGTCCAGGGGTTCTCGTGGGAGCATCCGTGGTCGTACTGCCCCTGTCAGACGTGCCCACAGAGGTCTTTCAACCTCAGCTATGTTCCGGGCTGTAATGCAGGCACAGGCACTTATGGAACGGTACACCAGACAGGGTCTGAGGGAGCTTAGAGCACATTGCACTCCTATGAATGACACTATGCGTGACGTTGCGGCTGCCATCTGTACTGTCGGCGAGGTCATTGACAGACATTGGGGGGACACATTAGATCTGTTCCACAACTACATGTCAATGAGCCAGGGCAATGCAGGACGGTTGAGGCGTCGATGTGGACGTATGCCAGCAACATCAGCAGCTGGCAGTCGTCGCGGATGACAACAAACCCGCAGCCGCTCCCATGGTGCCAGTACCAGCCCCAGCAATGCTGGGTCTGTGCTGTCATCAGACCGCCCTAGGAGACCACGTGCACATGGCTCTGGATAGTCCCAGCAGGGACATGTGTCCAGTCATCAACCAACTGCTTCTGATGACAGTACCCAGTCTGGCTTAGTACCTGATAGTGTCCGTAGCACCCCTGCCAGGCACAGGTATCGTGTCCGTGGCCAGAGACAGTGGTCTGTATGACCTGGCAGGTACAGTCTGTGGTTGTCCACAAACACCCGTATATGGCAGCCATGAGGTGGAACTGTGTGCATGCATACACACATGCATAATGCTAACACCTAGGGCTAACACATACACACACCGCATCAACATTGCCCCATGTTGTACTGTTGTCCCTCACCAACACACACACACACACACACACACACACACACACACACACACACACACACACACACGTCGATTGGATGCATCAGTGGCAGATTCAGGCATACCAAGTACACACCCTGTGCATATGATGAAACTGTGCCACCTCCTGCAATCTGTCATACTGATGCAGGAACAGGATAACATGGTGCTGATGCACAGGTTGACTACATAGAACTGTAGTAATATTATCATGCTGTTAACAGTACAGTGTAATGATATCATTGTGGGTATATCCAAGCATGCTTGATGCATTAACAGTATGATTGTCATTGTAGTTTTTTATACACCACTATTAATTACAAAAATGTAATGTCTGCACATCTTTGCATTCTGGTGGTAAGGCTGAAAACACAAACCCACTTACATAGGTAGTGCAGGGGATAAGAAAATGGAAGTAATGATACTCAATGCCAGACAAGTAAACTGCAAGATGCATGCAGTCCAAACTCTACTCAGCATGGAGAATGTTGATATTTGTGCAGTAATAGAAAACAGGTTCAAGGCTCCCAAGAGCACCCTAGCACTACCAGGTTACACCTCATACCATGCTTGGCAGCCCCAAAACACGGAACTAACTATGAAAGGAAGGTGAGTCTCAATAAATGTCAAGGATACCCACACCCCCAGGTTGTTGCCACAGCATGAAACATCACAGACTATCCACGTGCAACTAACAGTGGGTTAAACTGACTTCCAGTTCATAGCCTGCTACAGACCACCCTCCTAAACACAGGTAACCCACTTGGCCTACTTAAGAACACATGAATATATGAAGGTGTCTCCAAACAACATTATATTGGGCAGCTGCATCTACCCACACATAGACTGGGAGCATTACTGTAGCTCCAACACCCTAGGCGAAAGGTTCCTAGAATCCATACACTCAAATGCTATGGAACAACTTGTTACCACTCCCACAAGAGGGGAAAACATACTGCACCTGATCATCACCAACATGTGGACACTATGCTCCAGACCAGAAGTGTATCCCTCACTGGTAAGATGACACCATAGAGTAATCTCACCATATTCACATACCAAGCCCAGAGCCTGGACAGAAAACCACAGTGAAAAAGTTGCGTAATGCAAATTCCATGTATTCACATGAGGCAGGCTTCACACATAGGAACTATTTAAGGTCATAGGTACATATCTCTATGTAGCACACACATACCTCATGTGTGCATTGAAATAACTGCTATAATATATGTCATTCAATAATAAAAGCAACACCCACCACACATTGACAAACTGTGTGACAAAAACACACATGGCATTTGTAGGATTCAAACCCCTAACTATGTTATGACACTTGAGAGAGAAGCATTAGCAGAGCACGCTATTCGCATTACTGGGAGGTTTCCCTTCTCCTGCTATACTTATAGGGTGCTGACATCATCAGTGTTTACAAAGAGGAATGTACATCATGTAGTGTGTTCTTCCAGTTGCCAAAAGGGCCATTTCTTTCAAAGAGAATTGCACACACCCTGCCCCACCCAAACACACACACATACACACTGAGCATTTGCAGGATTCAAACCCCTACCTAACTATGTTATGACACTTGAGAGAGAAGCATTAGCGGAGCGCGCTATTCGAATTACTGGGTGTCTTTTCTTCACCTGCAGTATTTATAGGGTGCTGATATCATTATTTAGAAAGAGGTATGTACATCTATTACTATCCGTCAGTATGGGGGATAGCATATATATGCATTAACAGACGCCTACTTCAGGGTCACATATGCACATCAGCACTGCCAGGTTATGTTTTATACCATGCTTCGTGACCACAGGACTTGTAAAACACAACACAATCAGTTCAGACCTCCCCTCACATATCCAGGAACCACACTTGGCTTCCCTGGGAACAGTGTAGGATATGAAGGTGTTCACATACACCATTACAGTGGTTAACTTCAGGTACAGGAATATTGAGTGGGGGAACTACTCAGGTCTCAACAACATCACCCTACAGCCACTACAATTTGTGAATCCATGTGCTATGGCAGGACCAATCACCACAGCCACAAGGAGGAATACATATTGGACCTGACCATCAGCCACATGGGGACTCTATGTTCCACACCAGAGATAGACGACCATTGTTAATACCTGACGATAACCAACTTTCCCTGGACATCCATACCCCATCCCTACCCCCAGGAAAGGAAATCACTGCAAAGTATTTATCAAAAGCAGACTTTGCACTTCTGAAGACTGGGGTGGAATACTTCAAAGGACCCATGCTGGAGGATTACACAGGCCAATCTGCAGAATCCTTGACAAATGCATTCTATGAGCATCCGGAAGGTTTGCATTGATCATGCTATCCCAAATAAAACCAAGACTCCTCCACAACAGGAGACCTGTCTGGTTTACACCAGCCATATATAAGCTGTACAACAGAAGGAGGGAGCTAATACATTACAGAGCAATATCCCACAGAGGGAGGACATCTCTGAACAGTATTGGCAAGACACTTCAATCCCTCAAAATCATCACTTGCAAGTGTTGACAGTGAAATTGTCCAGACACTGCAGATAAGGCTCCCCTCAGTCTGGAATTGAATCCCAATTAATGTTATAACTCCTCGCCAACCCTCTTCCAGCAAACTCTAGCCACATGGATGTGACATTGCAAATTCAACCCCTGGGATCTCCACTGTGTCCCTGCTTGATGGAGGCACAGCACACTAGCCTTAAACGGTGCCTTCTGTGACCTACTTTACAGAGGCACAGTAGCCTACTGTACTGGGGAGGCAGCCGCCAAATACACACTGGCTAAGCTTATGTATTCCCTAGGGCAAACAGCCTAGTATTGACCTCTACACCCATATGTTTAAGTTTCAGATGCACAATATTTGTTGCTGATAAACTGTTTGCAGGTCTTTATTGCCATAGCTTTCCCTGTTTCTATGAACACCTTGTGTATCTGTGGAAGATGTTTGAATATGAGAGGGATCCACTATATTACTTATGTCTCTGTTGTCATTTAACTGTGTGCACTGGGCAGATTGCTGTATTGTGGGAGTTTCCTGGCTTAACACGTACAAATTCCAGATGTGTGGCCAACTGCTATACTGATATATGGCCTAAGTGTGTGAGCATGCCCAGTTCAGGCTTTCCATGGCTTGTTGCCTGACATATGTCTCATTTATCAAAGCGTGCAAGCATGCCCAGTGTGAGCTTTCCATATGTTGAGATCTGAGGTCCACCACATTTGTGGTTGTGTGCGAACTTCAACAATATTTCACATTTATAGTTGTGTGTTGGAAGTCATGTTGTGTTCTTACTGCCCAACTGCTTTGTGTCTGAACCCAACAGGGATTATGCTGTGCCTGCAGGGTTTCCATGGGATAGTTTGCATACAGTTGTCAACATTCTTTCATACTGACCAAACACTGTAATATCGTACAGTGTACTGGTTCAGTACTTTCACTGTGGTGGACAGTATAATGGGTTTCATTCCTATCACTGCTTTAAATATTCATACTGAGCGCACCAGACTGGTTAAGGGCCAGTTGTGCAAATATGACCATGTTGCATTTTGTTCAGCTATGGACTACTTAAACCAGGCTTGTCCAACATTAGTAGTGTATTCTGCAACTTGGGTGGACATTGACAAACACTAGCTATGTGCCCTAGGCCATTTCTAATGCTAGTCAGAGAGTGTGTTTGTCCTTCAACACACATTTTAACTGGAGTTTGCCATGACATTTTTCAAGGTTAGTATACTGTGCCTCTGTCTACCCGTCACATAAAAGTGATACCCAGGGTAAACCTACCACCTCCCATCCACTCATCAAGATTCCTCTTGAAGAGAGTCAATGAGGGACTCTCTGGCTAACCTGGACTGGGAGTTTACTCGAGTGGAGGGAGCTTCTGGGTTATGGATCAATCACTACAGCATGTCCTATTTATGTCAGTGCTGAGGTTCAGGTCTCTCATGTGCATTGCTCACTGGCATTCAGATTTTACAAGGTGCAGCATGTGCATTGATTCCAGCTTGGACATGGCTTTATACATCAGGCACAGATCGCCTCTGGGCAGGCAGTATGGTACTGTGTGGAGCTGCAGTTTGTTTAATCAGGCAACACATGGCCTCTGTTAGAGCCCTTTGATCCTCCTGGTGAGGTACTTTTGGGGTCTTTCCAGTTGCTGGAGGTGTCTGCTAAGGTACATCCCACAAGGGCCATTGTACTCAATCGTGAGGCTGATGAAGGATGACTGAAGAGGCACGATGACCTCCCCTGATCTAGATGTGAATACCTTCATGATTAGGTGGGTATATGATATGTTTCTCTAACCACTAGGGCCACATGGTTGTCAAATGCAAGATTTCTATCAACTTGTGTCCCCAGGTCTCTTATTACTTCTAAAGTACTTAATGGGTTAACACCTATGTGGTAATTGGTGGGCATTTACTGTTTTTCCAGAGGAGATGACTATACACTTTTCTGCATTTAGCTTGATGACATGGCTCTGACACCAGTTGTCTGTTTCTATAAGGCCGTTTTGTAGGATGCTTGTGTCAGCTGGAGGGTCAGATATAGTGCCCAGTTTGTAGTCATCTGCAAACTTGTTCAGACACAGTCCTTCCATGTTGGCCTGTACCTCTGGGAAATATATACCAAACAAGGGAGGTCCCAGGACCGAGCCTTGTGGGATGCCAGTTGTATCTGGTTTGTAGTCTGACATGGCTGCAGCATTTCTGACCATGTCAGTTCTGTCCTTGAGCTGGTTTGCAACCCATCTACTTGAATAGGGGTTTATATTTCAGCTGGTGAGCTTATCTATAATGAACAAGTGGGGTATTGTATGGAAGGCTTTTGCAAGGTCCAGATAGGCTGTGTGGACCACATTCCCCTCATCAATGGCCTTGGTGACTGTTTCAAATGAGTCAAACATGTTTAAGGAGCAGGATCTGCCCTTAAGAAAGCAACACTGGGTAGGGTCCAGTGTCTGTAGGTCCCCAATATCTTTATTTCTATGGTCCATGATGATCCTTTCCATAGCTTTGCAGACCAAGCTAGTCAGGATTCTGGGGTGATAGTTTGCAGTATCTATTCAGGCACCACCTTTGTGGAGAGGGACCACTGTTGCTGTACACTGCTCTTTGGGTACATAGCCTGTGGTAAGGCTGAGATTGAGCAGTAGTTTTATTTGGTGTTCCATTCTTCTTGGAGTTCATGTTGGACGCAGCCCAGGACACCATCTGGTACCACTGATGCTGTGTGTTTTGCTTTTTAGACGCTGGCTGTTAACTCAGCATCTGCAATGTCAGGGGGCCAGAACTCTGCTGGGATAGATATTTGGCATGTTGGTGGGGGAGATTTTGCACTGAATCTGTCAGGTTGGATGTTGGCAATGTATGTGGGTTTGGTGTATTGTTTGTAATTTTGGAGTAATTCTGAGCATATTTGTGAATTTCCACCAAGGTTCCTACCATCAGTTAAGAAAGCCTTGTGATTATCCTTCGTGTCCTGTACAATTTGTATCTTCATAAGTTCATAGGTTCATACTAGGCTATCTGCCCTAGGGCATTTATAAGCCTAGCCAGAGAGTGTGTGGCTTTCGCCACCCCTTGGAATGTGAATATTATGCCCATTTAGGGTTTAGTTTACTGTGCCTCTGTCTAGTAGTGACACAGAGATGACCCCCGGTGTAAACCTAAGATCTCCCATCCACTCGTCAAGATCTCTCTTGAAGAGAGTCAGTGAGGGCCTCTGCCTAACATGGACTGGGATTCTGTTCCAGAGTGTAGGGAGCCTCTGGGTTATGAATCTGTCCCTCCAGCACATCCTATTTATTTCTGTGTTGAGGTTCAAATCTCTCACTCTTGTGGCTCTGATGGATTTGGATTTTCTGAGGTGGAGCATGTCCATTAATTCCGGATTGGACATGGCCTTGTACGTCAGGCAGAGATCGCCTCTGAGTAGGCGGTATGCGACTGAATAGAGCTGGAGTTTCTTCAGCCGGGCAGCATATGACAAATGTTTGAGACCCTTTATCCTCTTGGTGAGGTACTTTTGGGGTCTTTCTAACTGATGCAGGTGTCGGGTAAGGTAGATCCCAAATGGGGCATTGTACTCAATTATGGGCCTGAGAAGAGTATAGGGGCACAATGACCTCTCTTGATCTAGATGTGAATGCTTTCATGATAAGGTGGCCAATGTAGAAGGTCTTCCTAGCCACCTTGGCAATGTGTGTGTCAAATGAGAGGTTACTGTCAACTTGTGTCCCTAGGTCCCTGATTACTTCTTCCATACTTAATGGATTACCACCTATGTGGTAATTTGTGGGTACCTTGTTTTTCCCAAAAGGTATGACTATACATTTTTTGCCGTTCAGTTTAAGGCCATGGCTCTGGCACCAGTTATCCATTTCTATGAGGCCTTTCTGAAGGATGCTTGTGTCTGCTGGAGTATCAATTATGGCGCCCAGTTTGCAGTCATCTGCAAACTTTGTCAGCCACAATCCTATGTTTGCTTGCACCTCGGAAAAATAAGTGCTGAACAAGAGGGGTCCCAGGACAGAGCCCTGTGGGACACCGCTTGTGACTGGCTTAGAGTCTGACATGGCTCCAGCAATTCTGACCTTGTGGGTTCTGTCCTTGAGCCAGTTTGCAACCCATCTTATGACATATGGGTTTACATTTGAGCTGGTGAGCTTGTCTATGATGCTCGGGTGGGGTATTGTGTTGAAAGCTTTTGCAAGGTCAAGGTAGGCGGTGTGAACTGCCTTACCCTCATCAATGGCCTTAGTGACTGTTTCAAAAAAGTCGACCAGGTTCAAAAGGCAGGATCTGCCCTTGACAAAGCCATATTGGGTAGGATCCAGTGTCTGTAGGTCCCCAATGTCTTTGTTTATGAGTTCCATAATGATCCTCTCCATAGCTTTGCAGACCAGTCTCGTCAAGCTTATGGTGCGTTAATTTCCAGGGTCCATAGAAGCACCTCCTTTGTGGAGTGGGACCACTGTTGCTGTACGCCATTCTTTGGGTACATATTCTGTAATAAGGCTGAGATTAAACAGCAGCCTTATGTGCAGGTTTAGTTCCTCTTGGAGTTCATGTAGCATGCAACCCAGGACACCGTCTGGTCCCATTAATGCTGTGTTTTTAGCTTTGGAGAGGGTGGCTCTCACTTGGGCATCTGAGATGTTAGGAAGGCTACACTCTGCTGGGATAGATATTTCTCCTTTTGGGGGGGGGGGGATTTGCACTGAACCTGTCTGCCAGAATGTTGGCAGTCTGTGGGTTCAGTGTATTTTGTGTCATTTTGGACTAACTCTGAGCATATCTGGGAGTTTCCACCCAGGTTTCTAACATAAGTAAAGGCGGCCTTGTGACGGTCTTTTGTGTCCTTTGCGATTTTTCTGTCAAAGTTGGCCTTGGATGATTTTATGAGTGATCGTGTTTTTTTGCTAGTACTGATCAGAGATGCCTTCCCTTTTAGGGATTTTGCTCTGTCATGTAAGTAGCTTCCTCCTCCTGTTGTAAAGTTAGTTAATGGCTGGGGTCCACCAGACAGGACGCCTGCCTTTGGGGGAATGGGTCTTGGTTTTATTTGGGATTGCATGATCCATGCATTCTTGAAGGTGTCCGTAGAAAGTGTTTATAAAGGATTCAGCGATGTGGTCTGTGGTTTCCAGTGGCCCAGGGGCCTTGAAGGATACCACTTCAGTCTTAAGAAGTGTGAAGTCGGCTTTTAAGAAATTCTTCTCTGTGGTCTTTTGTGCAGGGGGTGGGGGCGGGATGTGGATTTCCAGTGAGATTAACTTATGGTCTGATCTCAGCAATGACGGGTATACTTCCGATGTGGAGCATTGTGTCTCCATGTTTGTGATAATCAGGTCTAGTGTATTATCTCCTCTTGTGGGAGTGGTGACTAGTTGTTCCATTGCATTTGAGTTTATGAATTCTAGGAACCTATGGGCTAGGGTGTTGGGGCTTGAGTTATGCTCCCAGTCTATGTTTGGGTAGTTGACGTCTCCCGATATGATGGTATTTGGAGAGACATTCATACTCTCCAGTGTCTTCAGGAAGGCCGAGTGGGGTTCCTGAGTTTGAGAGGGTGTCTGTAGCATGCTACAAACTGTATGGCAGTTTTGCCTACGGTTAGTTGCACATGATAGTCTCCGATGCTTCGTACGTAGCCAGTAACCTGGAGGTGTGGGTATCTTTGATGAATATGGCTATTCCCCCTCCTTTTGTGGTTTGGTCCAAGTTTTGGGGCCGAAAAACATGATATGAGGTATAACCTGGTAGTGCTGGGGTGCTCTCAGGAGCCTTGAACCAGGTTTCCGTCACTGCACAGACATCAATGTTCTCCATACTGAGGAGGGCCTCGAGAGCGTGCATCTTGAGGTTTAGACCTCTGGCGTTGAGCAGCATTACCCTTAGTTTTTTTCCACTTGTGTTTTCTAGGGAGGTGGGTTTGTCTTTTGAGCCTTCCCTAAAAAAGGCACTATTGGAGGTGGCAAGAGCCTTGGCCAATATCCGGAAGCCCAGGGGTGACAGGTTCAAGCCATCCCTTGCGAAGCAGAGTGGTTTGTCAAGCATGTCATCCCAAGCAGACAGACATTGGATCCCCTTAGAATGACACCAGTAATTGAGCCAATTGTTAAAGCTGATCATTCTGTGTTTGTACTGTGGCATCATTCTTGGTGAGGGTAAGATGCTGCTCAGGGTCAGGGTCATACCGACCTGGGCTACATAATCAGAGAGCTCCTCTATGTCTCTTTTCATGTAGTCCAGGGAGGTACGTCTCAGGTCATTCACACCGGCATGGACAATGACCTAGTCATATTTGTAATTGCTTTGGAGTGACCTGAGTGCTTGTGTTATGTGGTGGATTCTAGCGCCCGACAGGCAGCTTACTGTAACCTTTTCCTTGTTCAGTCTGGTGAGCGGGACATCAGTGTGTCTGACTATGGAGTCACCTATTACAAAGTGTATCAGGCATGTTGTTGGGCCTTAAGGGCTGTGACCGTCTGGCACACTGACTTTGTGAACTATGTGTTGCATGTGCTATGCTTTGAGGTAGTGGTTGCTTGGGTGTCTGCTTTGGAGGCCTCTGTTGTTTTGGTAGATTTTTAATTAGAGCCTCCGGGAATGTTTTTGTGTGTTTATGTGTTTGGTTTGCAGTTGTGATAGGTCTATGTGAGACTGGGTTTGTGGTGTGTGGTTACCTTCTCCTCCTGACTGGTTTTGCCAGTACTGAGTTCAGAAAGCTCAGCCTCCAGTTTGGCTAAATAGTTGCATTTCTCACATATATTTGTATTTGTTGGGGGGAGGAGGGGGTTGTCTGTGTACATGAGGCAGGTGTAACATTGCCTCAAGATTCCCAGATTCAACATGTTGTAGCTGGCCTTAGAGGATTTTATGTGTGGCCATATTTTTTTGCCATAATACTGATCAGTGATTACTTCCCTTTTTGGGTTTTGCTCTATCATGTAATATCTTCCTCCTTCTCTTGCATGGTTTGGTAATGGCTGGGGTCCACCAGGCCAGATGCCTGCGTGTATGGGATTGGGTCTTGGTTTTATTTGGGATTGCATAATCCATGCATTCCTGAATGTGTTCATAGAATGCATTTATAAAGGGTTCTGTGGTCTGGCCCATATTTTCCACAGGCACAAGGCCTTTAATGGATTCCACCTCAGTTTGGAGGAGTGCAACATTTGCTTTACACGTTTTTCACTGTGGTTTTCTCCCCAGGGACTGGGGTCAGGATGTGAATATCCAGTGAGATTATTCTATGGTCTGATCTTACCAGTGAGGGATACACTTCTCATCTTGGGCATAGAGTACCCATGTTGCTGATTATCACATCCAGTATGCTTACCCCTCTTGTGGGAGTGGTAAGTTGTTCCATAGCATTTTGGTTTAAGAATTCTAGGAACCTTTGGCCTAGGTTGTTGGAGCTAGAATAATGCTCCCAGTCTATGTTTGAGTATTTTCAGTTGCCCAATATAATGTTGTTTGGAGATACCTTGATATTTTCATGTGTTCTGAAGTAGGCCAAGTGCGGTTCCTGGAGTTAGGAGGGTGGTCTGTAGCAGGCTACTAACTGGGAGGCAGTTTTAGCCACTGTTACTTGCCCGTGGATAGTCCATGCTGCTTCTTGCTGTGGCACCAACCTGGGGGTGTGGTTATCCTTGACAATTATTGATAGTCACCCTCCTTTTGTAGTTTGTTCCATGTTTTGGGGCTGTAAAGCATGGTATGAGGTGTAACCTGGTAGGGTGCTCCTGTGAGCCTTGACCCAGGTTTTTGTTACAGAACAGATATCAACATTCTCCATGCTGAGGAGAGTTTGGACTGCATGCATCTTGCAGTTTAGACTTCTGGCATTGGGTAGCATTACTTCTAGGTTCTTATCCCTTGTGATACCTATGGAGGTGGGTTTGTATTTTGAGCCTTACCTATTCAAGGCATGGTGGGGTGACAGCCTTTGCCAGTATCCAAAAGGCTAGGGGTGATAGTGCAAGCCATCCGTAGCAGCTGGAGCATCGTGTCTTGCTCAGCATGTCATCCCAGGCTGACAGGCATTGGATCCCCTTTGGCTAACAGCAATACTTAAGCCAATTATTGTAATTGATCATCTTGTCTTCATATTGTGGCATCATGCTTGGTGAGGGTAGGATGTTAGTCAGGGTCATCAAGTTTGCATATACTACATGGTGTTACATTGCTTAACACATGACAATCATGCCTCAGGTGGTGCTGCAGGGCTGTCTGTTGGATGCACATACTACACTCCCTGTACATGTTTGAAAGCAAGTTGTGTCAACTTAGGCATCCCTTTTACTATATGTGCGAGTCAGACAGAGGTATAATTTTCAGGGTTGCTACTGAGCCAGTGTATGTGCTATGCGTTGCCTCTTTGCCAAGACATACTGAGCACGCCTCCTTCTGCCTACTGGGGCAGGCTCAGGTTGTTCCTCCTCCGAGTCACGCTCTGCCTGTGATGGCCTTGGCAATGGTGGGGGGCTGTTTGGCCCAGCCCTATGCTGGTCCTGCTGCAGCTGTTTTCGCAGAATCATATTATGTAGCATAGCACATACCATGACAATTTGGGTACATGTAGTTGGTGAATACTGCAGGGCTCCACCAGATGTGTCCAGGCACCGGAACCGTGACTTGAGCAACCCAAACACACGCTCGATTACATTTCATGTTTGTGCATGCGCCTCATTATGGCATTCTTGTTCAGGTGTGTGTGCATTTCTGATGGCTGTAATCAGCCACTGCTCCAGTGCGTAGCCAGCATCCCCCACTAAGTGACCATGTGGGATGTCCCCATTGGCAAATGTCTGGTACAGCTGCGTCAAATGCCAGATATGGGAATCATGGTAGCTTCCAGGGCAGCCAGCACACACATTCATTATTATCACACACGACCTGGCAGTTGATGGAGGGGAAGCCCTTGCAGTTAATGTAGGCCCTACCCCGCTCACCAGCTGGTGCTTTGATGCGTATATGCATGCAGTCTATTGCAACCACTACCTCAGGGTATTCCACTATTTGCTGAAAGAGACGCATATTGCTGGCAAATACCTCATGGGAATTGGGGAAATATACATGATCACCGACATGTGCTGACATGGCATCCAGGAACTGGTGCAGTACCCTGGATGCTGATGCCTGTGATATCCCCATCATATCACCAGTTGGTCTCTGGAAGGTGCCTGTTGCTAGTACTCTTAGGCCAACACATACCTTGGTTTCCACTGGGATGGGTTCCCCTCTGTTGGTTCTGTGTGTGAGGCGTGGCCTGCACAGCTCAACAATTTGCTGTAGGAGGTCTCTGTCCACTCTACAGCACTCCACTATCTCCAGCTCATGTAACCCCTGGTAGGTGACCCTGGGCCTGTACACTCTTCTCCGTCTCCTCACTGTGGGTTGTCCGGCAGCATTTGCATAGTCACCACCCTCAGCATGTTGCATATGTCTCCTTATAACAGCTATGGCAGCCCCTAGCATTTTTGGTCTGAGTGAAGCTTTTTCAGTTTTCACTTCTAATAGCTTACTCCTCTGTTGCAGTGTCTCTTGAGAGAAACATACTGCACTGTTGTTTGCAGAGTTTTAAGTGCTGGGCTGGGCTACTGTTCTGCCTGTGTAATTGCCTGCTTGTGATTGTTTTCACCTGCTAGCTCTGCCAGTATTCCCTGCTAGTTTCCTACTATTTCTTCTGCTTCCCTTTTCCTTTCTGTTTCCTCGGGGGAGCGACGAGCATACAAGTGCAAACACGCTCACAGAGGCTAACATGCGCGCACACATGCTTAGACAGACTAGAATCTGCTTATTCGGGTTAAACCACGCGCACACCAGTGCAAACAAGCTTACAGGTCTTTAAACAGGCTCCTACATGCTTACTCACGCTTACACACGCGCACTCTATCTTACTCGCGCCTCCCAGTGTGCACACGTGCGCATGCACGCCCAGCAAGAAACTTTGGTGTTATCCATAGTGTACACCTTCCATTTCTTGGCTTTCCCATGCCTACTTGTTGACACTCCTCTTTCCATGATGTGTGCCTGACATCTTTCACATGCCACTGTGCTCCAATGAGCTTCATTTCTTTCATACATACCCCCCTGTGATGTCACCTATCTCCTACTCTGTTACTCCCCCTTATACTACTCCTACACTGCATGGAATGTGCTCATTTGCTATGTGACAGTGCGATTCACTATCCTACCACTCATTTACATAGGATTGCCTACTAATGCTTAGTTACATGTCTTACACTCAGCTTCCCCCCTTAGCAACCCCTACTCGGTGGCCATGTTGTTTTCAGCCCGCTATTCCCTTACATTGTAGATTCATGCTTTGCATAAAACCCACGTTTGTGGGTTTTAAATTTTTATTTTTCTGTTTTTTATAGCGCAGCCCGTTTGCGTGGCGCTGCGCTACGTTTAAACATCGCCAAAAAAAAAAATTTTATTTCATTTTTGCATCTGGGTACGTTGCCAGTGGCCACATATTTGGCCATTGGCATGCTGCCTGGAACATATGCAACCTTTATTTGGAGCTGACAAGGCTCCATTGTGTTATTTGCAGAACGGTACTCAGTTGTCAACTGAGTACATTTCTGCAGATAACACGGCTCTTACACGGGCAGGTTTCTGCTTCCTGGATCGCAAAATTACCTCATTTGCATGCCTTGCGGCTGCAAGTGAGGTAATTAGCATATCCACGCCCTGTCCATGTAAGAGCCATTTTAGGTGCTCTCTTACACGCAAATACAGGCTGTTCCTGGATCGCTATGGCTGCATGGAGTCTTACACTACTCAGACTCCGTGCAGGCCATCGTGAATCCTGCCCAATGACCTTGCACATAAATGACAGTAATTTGCATAAAAAGTTGAAGGGAGATAAGTGGCTTCCTCATGAAGATAATTATGAATGAATACAATCAGGTAAAGTACTTCAACAGCTGCAAAAGATGGTCCAGATGAAGGATTTGCAGTAATAAGTCAACATTTGCAAGCTTTATAAATGAAAGGAAAACAAGTTGAGGAAGCAGGAATGTTAGTGGTTATGCAGGAAGTGCAAAGGAGAAGGACAGGAACATATTTAAGAATGTCTGGAAGCCACATATAACCCAACTAAGAGGTGAAGTATGATTAAAGGTGAGATACTGGTCACGGTTCAAGTAGACTGTAAACAAGACAGGGATGTTGACTGTCATTGAAGATATTTGTACTGTTCACAGAGAACTTACCATGAAGGTGAGGAAGGAGTTATGCAAAAGTGACTTGGAGAACAGACTTGGTTTAAGGGGCATTCTCACTGTGTGCCACTCATAAGGGACAAACCCAGTAGCTAATCTTGTTAAACAGTTTGAGGAGCATGTCTGAAAGTACAATGCTAGTTGCTGGATCTACACTTCCAAAGGATCTGCTCCACACAAGTGTTTGCAGAACATGCCAGGCTAAGCAGCATTACACAAGACCACAAGTAGTACAACCACAAACCAAGGCGAATGAGAAGGTAACAATGTAAAAGGATGAGAATGTGAGAACACCAGGTTGATGGAAGCAAAAAATTTCAATGTAGTGCAAAGGGAGGGACTGTCAGGGTGCAAGTAGGGTATGTGTATGTAAAGAAAGGAATGAGCATATGTACACACTGCACTACTGCAGTGCTTAACGCAGTACACAAAACACACACAAACAGCTTTATTTACAACAATACAGGTAAGAGACTGCCACAAAAACTGTGGGCAAGTGCTAACAAAACAGAAGGCAAAAGGTGGCTGGTTAAGTCCATGCAGAACACAAAAGCTTCTGATATGCTTGCCCACTTGATGTGTGCATTTGGTTTGGATGAGGGGTGCTACCCAAACTGCCTGCTCTCACAGTTCATTGCCATTATGCCAAGATTTCACAATGTTCGGGGTTTTCAGAAGTCATGTTATTATCATCACAGATGTTCCATAAGGCAATGTCACACTGAAGGCCTTCTGGAAAGTATGCACGCTTAGATGCCAGGTCTCTCTTGCACAATTCTTCTTGAACAAATGCAATACTGGTATCAGAAAAGGAGCCAACTCAGACTTCACGTACGTGACAGTCTCAAGGATGTCACAGGAGGGTAGAATGCAGGCAAAAGTGAGTAGACAGCATATGCATGTAGTGAGAAATGGGCATCAGTGCCCATAGTTCGCTGCCAGATGGTGAATCTGCACCTCCAAAAGATCTGCTCCACATGAAAGTTGTATTCCTTGATACAGGAACCTGGATACAGTTGATTAAGTAACTTTTATTAGAACATCCAACGATAAGAAAAAAATGAATCAAGCGCTTTCGCCCGGGTACTCCCAGGCTTTATCAAGATAAAAAACAAAGAGCTTTTCTTCCTTACATACAGTGTTACTAATTAGTTAATTATAAAATTGATCTCATTGAAATTGCAACTGCAATTTAAAGCTGTAAAAGTTGTTTTAAAATTGTTTTAAAATTATTTTAAAATGGAATTATCATACTTCATTTACTACAAAATTATATATATATATATATATATATATATATATATATATATATATATATATATATACACACATATACATAAAACAAATTAAATTAAATTAAACGTAGGTGAAACATGAAAAATGTATAGTTAAGATAAAATATATTGACTACTATGAACATTTAAGGTACTGTGCGCTAATCTAACTGAATAATTATACAAACATCAACTTCATTAAATATTAAAAACTAATAATGCTGCACTAATACAAAGGTACATTTATGAATGAAAGATAAATAATAAATCTGTTAAAAAATGTCACTGGGTGAATTGTAAATCACAATGGTGGAAACAACTGAACAATTTCTATAACTTTGCTTTTCTATATTTAAGAACACTACTGATGCTAATACAATCATGCAGCCCTGGTAATTTCGATGCATTTAATTTTATTTGCCAAAGCAATTCTCTATATTCAAGGGATGTTTCCCAATCACCCCCTCTTATGTTACTACTAACTTGTTCTAATACCAGGAATTTTAGAGACATTTCTTTGCAGGACAATGAATGTTTATAAAAAGCATTTGTTTCTTTTTTGTTTTTAATTTCGTATAGATGTTCATACACCCTTCTTTTCAGTGTTCTCTCTGTCTTGCCCACATAGAAGCATAAGCAGTGTCGGCAGAACCCCAGGTACACAACGCCTTTACTATTACAATTAAAATATCCTGATGGAAATAAACTGATTTTTCTAGACCTCAAATAAAGCCCTTTATTATTCATCATGTAGGAACATTGTTTGCAGGCATTACATTTATAAGTGCCCTTTAATGGTTGATTATTGTGAATGTTAGATGTCATGTCTCTCTCAAACAAATCTTTGAGATTATTATTCCTTCTTCTTGTAAATTGTGGTATACTTGGAATAATTTTATTAATATCATCATTGTTAGATAGAATTGGCCAGTATTTGGAAATAATAGTTTCTATATCAGCACTATTGTTAAAAGTATACAAAAAAGCTTGGCCTTTATGATTTTCAATAGTTTGTTTAAATCCCATTTTTTGTACAAACTCTTCCCCAAGCAATGGTGGAAACTGATTCGTTCTTTTAGAACGAACTTCAGTAGCCACGGTGTTGAATAAATTAAGAGGGTAGCCTTTCTCTAGGAACAACTCCTTAAGGTATTCTATTTCTTTCTGAAATAAGTCATCATTACTACAAATTCTCGAAGCCCTGATCAACTGCCCTTTTATAATGCCCTTTTTTTGAAATAGCGGGTGGCCACTATTGAAATGTAAAAACATGTTCGAATATGTGCTTTTTCTAAAAATACTTGATTCAAAGCAATTTGATTCCATGTTTTTCTCAAGTTTAACATCTAGGTAATGTAAGTGATGTGAATTTATTTCATATGTAAATTTCAAAAATCTGTGGAAGAATTTATATAACACATAAAGCTTTCAAATTTGTTTATATTACCCCTCCACAGCATACATATGTCATCAAAAAACCTCTTGTAATGGACAATACAATGAGCCCATTTAGATGGAAAGATAAATTCTGACTCCCAATGATGCAACACAATATTCGCATATGCCGAAGCACATGGTGTTCCCATGGCCACCCCTTTATTTTGTTTGTATAATTCTCCATTAAAAATAATGAAATTATTATTGAGAATGATACTCATAAATTCTACAAATAAATTTATGATATTCGCACTGAAACTTGTTAATTTTGTAAGCATTATATTAAACCAATCAAGCCCAGTCGTATGTGGAATACTGGGGAACAAATCAATAATATCAATGGTAATCATGTATTGTGTTTCTGAAAAAAATTATTTTTTGATTCCACTCAAATTCCCGAGAGTCCCTACAAAGACATTTTATTGATGAAACTACATTTTTAGTTGAAATGTCTATAAATTTCCCCAGGGGTTCTGTTATGCTTTGTGCCCCAGCTACTATGGGCCTGAATTTTAAAGGTTGGAGCCCCTTATGAACTTTGGGTATGCCAAATATAATTGGCATTAGTGGTTTATAAACCAAGAGATAGTTAAATAGTTGTTCACTAAGGGCCCCTTGTAAGAGGTGATCTTCTAAACTATATTTAATCTTGGCATAAGCTATATTTTGCTCATTAATTGAAACTTGAGTGTACTGTTCAGTATCATGTAATAAGTTATAAATGTAAGCTTCATATTCTTGTTTATACATAAGTAAAACCCCCCCTCCCTTGTCCGTTTTCATTACTCTGATGTTCTCATTTCTAAGAAACTCTATTAATTTACTTAACTCTTCGGGAAAATTATTACCTTGGTTGTCATTATTTCTCTTATCAAGATTTCTAAATTCATTTTCCACAAGTTCTTCATAGATTTTCAAAGCTGGCTGGAGGGGTGGGTTAAAGGTGCTAGCTCTCTGAAACAAGCCTCTTTCACTTTGTTTTCCGTTAAAGTAAATGTTTAAATTGAGCTGTCGCATAAACAGTTTCAAATCTATAATAATTTTAGTAATGTTAATAGGGCAGTTGGGCACAAAATGAAGTCCCTTTGTAAATAATGCAAAATATGTGTCATTAATTTCTGCCTCAGTAAAATTATAAATAGAGAAATTACCCTGTTTGACTACTGCACAGGTATGTGAATTCATATTTTGCTGATAAACTTCTGGGACCTCGTCCATAAAGGAACTTAAATTTACTGCCTCCTGAATCTGTTCCATGCCTGTGCTGACTGATTCACTTCCCGATTCCCTTGTCTTCCTTGGGCATAGTGAAAAACCTGGTTCGTTGTTTTATTACTTTTTTGGGCCAATCTTTCGCTCCTTCTCGGGGCTTCAACTAAATTATTAGTTTCATTACCTTCACCTTCCATATTGTTAAACCCTTCACTGTTGTTAGACTTGGTAAACGATGTTCTGCCTCTTTTAATAAAATTGTACGCAGTGCCATTCTTATAGTCCTGTAAGTCTCTTTCTAATTTCCTAATTTTTCTTAAGACTATCCTGTTGCAATGTTCATCAACCTCTTTAAATGAACTTTCATAATCCCTTTTGACACTGGTAAAATTTGCGCTACTAACTATAGAGCCATTTAAAGCATTAATTTCAGTAAGAAGGGAGGCAGCTCTACCTTCATAGTCGTTCACCATTAGTTTTAACATTTCTAAACCCGTTTTATTGAACAAATCAGAAATGTCATTAAATAAATTAGTACCAGGAACAGCATTGTTGGGTAGTTTGTTAAAACGCAGACCCTTGGGTATACGTTCTAAACTAATACATTCTGATAAATATTCAATTTCAAGTTGCACTGTTTTGTATGCATAGAGTTTGTTATTCAGTTCTATAACTAATTGCTCCACATGAGCATTGCTGCTATTAATATGGGACTGCACAGTACCTTGAGCAAACGAAAAATGTTTGCTAGTCCATTTGTTCAAATTAAAGTCCTTTGATAAGTATCCTTTTGTTTCACCGGTGGACGTTTATTTTGTTGTTCGTGAAAACCTTGGCTGGTCGGTTGTGGTTCGTCTAAGACTTCCGTAATGGAATTCCTCTTCCTTCTGACGGTTGGTTCGTTGTCTTTACCGCAATCCTGTTGATAAGGTGGTATTCCAGTTGGTCTGCTGCTGCCTTCATTTGTCAGCAACCCGCTTAGTCACGACAATAGACAAATTACTTATTTAAATTCCCCTCTAGTTACGGGGGCATCGTCCGACAGTTGTTTCTCATCAGCTAAAATGCTGGGTGTGTTGTTAAAGTCAAGGGTTCCTGCATTTTCCGCCATGTGTAGCAAAAACAGATAAGCCAAAAAACGATCCAAAACAACCACCACTGGTAAAAATATAGTCCACAGCTGGAAAATTAACAGGAACCTGGATACAGTTGATTAAGTAACTTTTAATAGTAACTATTGAAAATAATAAAGGCCAAGCTTTTTTGTATACTTTTAACAACAATAGTGCTGATATAGAAACTATTATTTCCAAATACTGGCCAATTCTATCTAACAATGATGATATTAATAAAATTATTCCAAGTATACCACAATTTACAAGAAGAAGGAATAATAATCTCAAAGATTTGTTTGAAAGAGACATGACATCTAACATTCACAATAATCAACCATTAAAGGGCACTTATAAATGTAATGCCTGCAAACAATGTTCCTGCATGATGAACAATAAAGGGCTTTATTTGAGGTCTAGAAAAATCAGTTTATTTCCATCAGGATATTTTAATTGTAATAGTACAGGCGTTGTGTACCTGGGGTTCTGCCAACACTGCTTATGCTTCTATGTGGGCAAGACAGAGAGAACACTGAAAAGAAGGGTGTATGAACATCTCTACGAAATTAAAAACAAAAAAGAAACAAATGCTTTTTATAAACATTCATTGTCCTGCAAAGAAATGTCTCTAAAATTCCTGGTATTAGAACAAGTTAGTAGTAACATAAGAGGGGGTGATTGGGAAACATCCCTTGAATATAGAGAATTGCTTTGGCAAATAAAATTAAATGCATCGAAATTACCAGGGCTGAATGATTGTATTAGCATCAGTAGTGTTCTTAAATATAGAAAAGCAAAGTTATAGAAATTGTTCAGTTGTTTCCACCATTGTGATTTACAATTCACCCAGTGACATTTTTTAACAGATTTATTATTTATCTTTCATTCATAAATGTACCTTTGTATTAGTGCAGCATTATTAGTTTTTAATATTTAATGAAGTTGATGTTTGTATAATTATTATTCAGTTAGATTAGTGCACAGTACCTTAAATGTTCATAGTAGTCAATATATTTTATCTTAAGTATACATTTTTCATGTTTCACCTACGTTTAATTTAATTTGTTTTTATATATATATATATATATATATATATATATATAATAAATTTGTAGGAAATGAAGTATGATAATTCCATTTTAAAACAATTTTAAAACAACTTTTACAGCTTTAAATTGCAATTGCAATTTCAATGAGATCAATTTTATAATTAACTAATTAGTAACACTGTATATAAGGAAGAAAAGCTCTTTGTTTTTTATCTTGATAAAGCCTGGGAGTGCCCAGGCGAAAGCGCTTGATTCATTTTTTTCTTATCGTTGGATGTTCTAATAAAAGTTACTTAATCAACTGTATCCAGGTTCCTGTTAATTTTCCAGCTGTGGACTATATTTTTACCAGTGGTGGTTGTTTTGGATCGTTTTTTGGCTTATTCCTTGATACAGGTATCCTTGAAAAGTGCCTGCACAAACTTGAGGGCTACCAATTCAAAATTATATGTATATCACCCACAAACTGTAACTTGTACTTTGCAACACATTTCAACAGACTGTCATACAGGTTACAGACATCCTCTCACTGATGGGACAGCAATGCAAACATTAGTGGAAGTACCTTTCCATCATCCACACCTTCAAGACAGCCATATACCAAATGTTATCAGGAGTGGACAAGACCTTGGCTTGTAATGACACTAACCTGAGTGTAACCGGAACAGCTATAAACAAACTCTTGTGACAGTCAGTCCATTCAGTACAGATGGCATGTCCCTCAGACATTTGCAGGCAATGACTAAGACTCCAATTCAAAGACAAGTGTTGCAAAGTCTCTTCATCAAACGTACCCATGCAACACTATATGAACTGATAAGGGGATCTGAGGACATGCCGGACTCTTTCCTTACTCTATGCAGGACTTTTGAAACTTTGCAGGCAATGGGGTGCAGTTTATGTTGGCATCCTACACTGTGTAATAGCTTGCACCCCACTGACCCGCCTCAGTCATGGCTTTGCCCTGCCTAGGCAATTTGCTGACTTCCATGTATAGCAATAATGTGCCCTCTGGTGGTGGACTTCCTTGATCAGCAACAATGCGTCTTCTGGCTGCTTTTTATTTATAGTACAAAAATACATCAATAATGAAGTGGGGCTTACCCTTATGGGATGGTGTGGTGTATATCCTGCCCAGGATACGTGTGCCTTCTCATTCCCATTTCTGCAGATCCTCCTCACATCACTGCTGTTCTGCACAGAAACTGCATTCATCATGTGTAATGAGCAGATGCTGCATACAGTTACTTTTAAATGTCCCTTCCCCTTACAGGTTCATGCACGGTATTCTCTTCCTGCAGCTGCTAGCAGTCATCTTTGTCTTAGGTTCATACTGCACTGTTGATGCAGTGGACTATTTGTAGCCTAGCCAACAATCCCACCAATTTGCAAGACCTGAATTAATATCAGACCTCAACTTAGTTTTGACCACTTTCCATAAGGGCTAGATAACAAAGAAATATAATACAGCCGAGCCTAGTGACCCATTCACGTCTTGCCAGCACCTATCTTTCCATTACCTCCTTTTTCAAGGAGGGATAGGCCAGTCAAGCCAGGAGTGAATTTGTGAATACCCAACTCGGCCATCTAATTCCCATTAGAAGGAATACAATTATCCAAAAACAGTAGAGTTCTGGGGAAATAAACAAAACGAATAAACTCCGATTATCCAGTAGAACCACAAGGCACCAATAAAGGCAGTCCTAATGCTGTATCTAAAAACACTCCCAGAAGCAATACAGAAGAAAAAGTTTATTCAGCATACAAAACAGCACAAAGAGAACACAGGAGTTAGCAGTTTTGTCTCCCTACAGGAAAACATCAGAATCTGTGTATGCAACTTCCTTAAGCACTTAAAAACATTAGAAAACACTCCAATTGGCTGATGTCATTATTTAGTAGTATTACACTACCCTCCCCCATAAGTTGAAAAACAACATCCACAAAACAATTTGTGAACACACAAGTGTATGCATACAAATGTAAAAATGTAAAATAAAAAAATATGTACATGCACATGTAGATAAGGAATGTGTAAATAAACGTCTGTAAACATTCTACAAACACAAGTACATTATATATATACATATATATATATATATATATAAATGTGTGTAAAAGATGTACATGTAAATATATATATAATGTATATACGTATATGAAAAAATATGTGAAAAAAAACCATATATATATATATATATATATATATACACACACACACATCATATTTTTTTTGGTTCTAGTAATAATATTTTATTTTATTTTAATTTATTAGTCCTTGATTATCACACTGACTAATTTGCAGTGGAACTCTACTCCAGACATGGGGAAGACACTGCATAATGAATCTCTCTCTCCACACCCAGTTTTATTTGCTGATCTAAGTTTAGATCTCTTTTCCTAGTATTAATGGGATTGTTCACTTTATGAAAATATAAGAGATCTCGGACTACTGGGTTCTTAACTGTATGGAAGATACGGCATGAGTATCACAAAGTCTAAAGGACAAAGGACACTGAATAAAGAGACAGTGTATTTATTTGATCTTTTCCTGGTAGGTTAGGGCTCTTAAGCTAGTGACCTTTTTAGTTACTAATTTCAGAGGTCTTTCCAGTTGCCTGATACATCTAGTAAGGTACATCCCAAAGGGTGAAAAATCTTTTATTATTAACCTAATGCATGCAGAATATAAGAAGGCAATGACAATTTTAGATCTGGATGAAGTAGACAGACTTTCTGACTACTATCAGTCCATATTCTAAGATCTCCAACTACATTCTCATTTTTAAGTGGGACACTGTATATGCTATGAGGTGGGAGGAAGGCTTGTGTACTAAATGTGACAATACTGCACTTTTTTCCATTTGATGTGAGTCCACTATTTGTATCGTAGTTGAGTGTGTGCCTACAACACTAACAGACTGGGTTTTGTTGGTGAGCCGGTTAACTATATCTAGTGGGTAACACAGAAACAAATATAAGCTAGTGCTGGTGGGTTTAGACATCAAAGGGGAACTTGGGAATCACATTCCGTTTACAGTCATCACAAATGTGGTTAACCAGAGATCTTGGTTTTGGATCTGGAGCTCTGAAAAAGTGTAGATGCCAAACAGAGGTACCAATATTGAGCCCTGCAGAACATCACTGGTCAGTCATACTCTTGAGGAAGCACTAGCTACCATCACTGTGTAGGTTTCATCTTTTAGCGAATTTGCTATCTATCTTACTGCATAGGAATCTACTGAAGTGAGTTTAGCTTGTTTTTTATGCTAGTAGGAGGAATGGTATCAAGTGCTTTGGCTGAGTTGAAATACACTACAATGTACAGCAAGACCACTATCAACAGATTGTGCTACCCTGTCAAAGAAATGAACTAGATTCATTAGACAGTATCTACACTTGCAAAGCCACATTGGTGATTCTAGCCTGACAAGATGTTTAACAGAAGATTATGATTAATTTATCGATCACAACCTGCTTATTTTATTTATTTTACTTTACATATGTTTACCGGGATAGTCTGACTGGATTCATGCCCATTTTCAGCGGAGGCCCGGGGAGAAAAGCTCCACGTAGTCAAACATGCAAAAGGTTACACAAGAAGTTAGAAAACAATTATAATATATATATATATATATATATATATATATATATATATATATATATATATATAAAAATGTGGTACTATACCTTATGTACATTGGTTTAGAAGTGTTCCCTAGTAGGGACTCACAGTTCTCATGGACAGACATACAAAGGTTACACAAAAAGTTAGAAAACTATTATAATATATAAAAACAAAGGAGTAATATATCTTATGTACATTGGTTTAGTAATGTTCCCTAGTAGGGACTCACAGTTCTCACGGACAGACGCAATTACAAGTAAGATTGGATGCATAGCATGGTGATGTAGTTAGATGTTATGATAATTACTGATTATGCTATGATAATTACCGATTATGCTATTGTTTTATAACTTAAGCATTTCAGACACAGACACCAAGAAATTCACCTCAACACTGAAGCTCGAGATGTGAATCTTGTCATTCAAGTCAAGAACATATAATTAAAGGATGTTCTTTCTGTTTCACTGTTGCAGTCATCACTTTTGGGTTATCTGCTTGCAGTACCCTCAGTCGGCCTGATTAACAAATTCTTGGGTTCTGCGTCGGCTGCTGTCCCTTCTTCCATGACGTCAGGTCGTTAGCAGTATAAAACATGCAGCTGACACATTACACCAGTCTTTCTTGCCGTGCGGTGCCAGAAGCAGTTCGCAAGTGTCGGTCGACAGACTCCTGAAATTTTCATTTTCGAGTTTCAGAACCGAAGACTTCAACTAAAGCGAAGTACCCCGTTGGGGAAACTTTTTCTTGCTCCTTACCGAAGTCAGTAAAAGTTAATAATTGGGGGGCTATTCAGTTGGTACCAGAAGAGGAAAAGGGACAAGGGTTCTATTCAAGACTTTTCCTGGTACCCAGAAAAGGCAATACGTGGCGTCCTATCCTGGACCTTTCTACTCTAAATAACTTTCTGGTGATTTCAAAGTTCTAGATGCTGACTCTTCACCAGCTGCTTCCTATGCTAGGCAAAGATGCATGGTTGGCAACACTAGACTTAAAAGAAGCATACCTGCACATCCCTATCAGGGAGTCTTGCAGAAAATACCTACGCTTCAAAGCAGGATACATGCACTGCCCTTTGGCTTATCTACTGTGCCCAGGGTATTCACTAAGTGCCTAGCTCCAGTCACTGCATTCTGCAGGCAAAGAAATATTCAATATACCCATATCTGGACGATTGTCTAATTCAGGCAGAAAGCCAGAACAAACCTTTGAATCATCTGGCCTTTGTTCAAAGGGTACACCATAAACGAAAATAAATCACACCTGGTACCATGTCAACAAATTATATTCCTGGCAGCAAGCATGAATACAACTTCCCAGATAGCTTTCCTCACGCCAGAAAAATGGATTCATTAGACAACCTACTTCAAACAAGTGGCCACAAAAACCCAGTTATCTGCAAGGCAAATACTGCAAGCCTTGAGGTTCATGGCCTCCTGCATTCTTCTAGTTCCATATGCAAGGCTGCATATGAGGAAACTGCAATGGTATCTCAAAAGCCTATGGTGTCAACATTCACATGATCTAGAAGCAATGATTCCTATCATACCTTGCCTAGACCTAGAGTTCCTTTGCTGGGCAGAGGCCTGCCACCAAAATGGGACTACCATTCACACTACCCCCTGCCGCCCAAACCTTAGCAACAGACGGATTAAACTATGCATGGGGTCCCACCTGGCAGGGAAGTGCATTCAGGGCAAATGGAACCCAAGTCAAATGCACCTGCATATCAATCAAAAAGAAATGTTAGCTGTACAGAATGCTCTGACAGCCTTCAAGGGCCACATTCTTCCAGGAGAATTAATGATAAAGACGGACAACACCACTGTTATGTGGTACATAAACAAGCAGGGGGGTACACATTCTTAGACCCTCTGCAGACTAGCCATGGCATTGTGGAACAAAGCCTTGAGCTATCAAGTACATTTACAAGCTCAATTCCTGCCAGGAAAACTAAATACACTGGCAGACGAACTAAGCAGAAACCTCATGGACCCACAAGAGTGGAAACTGGATCCAAGGATTTTCAACATGTTGACAAGCAAATGGGGTAGCCCAGATATAGACCTGTTTGCCTCCCCCAAAAACTATCAGTTGGACAAATTTTGCACAAGGACTCCCCACCAACAAGCTTGGAAAGTGGATGCTCTGTCCTCGAGCTGTCAGTTTATGCCTTTCCTCCTCTGCCTCTGCTCTCTAAAGTACTACTAAAGATCAAACAAGACAAACCAAGGACGATTTTGATTGCACCAGACTGGCCATGCCAACACTGGTACCCCTCTTACGCAGTTTGTCACAGTGGGGCCCATGGCACCTGCCTCAGACTCCTACTCTATTGTCTCAGCAGGAGAACCAAATTCTGCACCCTCAACTTCAAACACAATCTAGCAGCCTGGCTAATTACATAATTTCTCCTTTACCATCCCTCAGTAAACCAGTGATGGATAGCATTTTAGAGGCAAGAAGGCCTAGTACCAGAAAATCTTACCCTGAAAAATGGAAAAGATTCTGTGCTTGGAACCATTCTCAAGGGATGAACACAACAGTGCCTAACTTACCTCAGATTTTACAATACTTAACTGAGATGCTTCATGAGGGCCTGTCTTTCTCCTCCATCAAAATTCACGCCTCAGCCATCTCAGCTCATTATAACACAGAACCACTCCTCTTCGCTCATCCACTGCTTTAGCAGTTCCTCAAAGGAGCCAAAAATCTACGACCAACCAAGAGAGCTCCAACTCCAGCCTGGGACCTCAACTTCGTATTGGAAAAGCTCACCTTTCCTCCTTTCGAGCCAGCTGCCACTGCAGACTTAAAATTCCTTTCTTGGAAAACAGCTTTCCTTTTAGCAATCACTTCAGCAAGAAGGGTATCTGAATTACAGGCCCTCATGGCAGTGGAGCCTTTCATCATCTTTCATGCGGACAGGGTGTCCCTCAGGACCAATCCCTCCTTCATGCCCAAGGTGGTATACAGTGTGGCCCTTAATCAGTCCATACATTTGCCAACCTTCTTTCCTAATCCACAGAACAAAGGGGAACGGATTCTGCACTCCTTAGACATGCACAGACAACTTAGATTTTACTTGGACAGAACTAAACCTCAAAGGGAATCTGATCAACTACTGGTGGAATTTGCTGCAGGGGCAGAGAGGAAGGCTATTTCAAAGCAAACCATTTCCAAATAGATAGGCCGCTGCATTCATTTCTGCCTCAAACACCATGGAAAACCTATCCCACAGGGGATCAGACCCCACTCTACCAGGGCTGCATCTACCTCTACAGCCTTTCTCAGTGGCATCCCTACCAGTGACATCCAAGAAGCTGCCACCTGGAGTTCTGTACATACTTTCACCAAGCATTACCATCTGCCAATTTTCTCTAATTCCAGAGCTGGCTTTGCCACTGCAGTCTTGCAGGGCCTTTTAGCTGGTCCTAATTCTATTTAAATTCCTCCTCCCATCCTTAGCTTTGGGAATCTACCCAAAAGTGATGACTACAACAGTGAAACACAAAGAAAGTACAGTTTTGTACCTACCATAAATGTAGATGTTCGAGTGCTAATACAGCTGCAGTCATAACAGATGGGTTCTCCTGCCGTCAGGCGGGTCCTCGGTCGGCTGAATTCCAAAGTCTAGGTCCGGCGTCGGTTGTCGTCGCTTCTTCCCTGACGTCAGTGTGACAGGGGTATAAAAGAACCA
Source organism: Protopterus annectens (assembly GCF_019279795.1). NCBI lineage: Eukaryota > Metazoa > Chordata > Ceratodontiformes > Protopteridae > Protopterus > Protopterus annectens. The sequence continues at coordinate 411,846,434 of NC_056733.1, read as the reverse complement.
GCCGGCGCCATTTTCTTCAGTTTTTCTTGCCCCAGATGTCAGGTGCCCCCAGAAGGAAGGCAATACATAAAATTATGAAGTAATGCAAAGCAATATAATCAAAAAACAGTAGTTGCAAGCAAATACACCATAAAAGAATACCCCTAGAGGGGAAGGAGGGAGGGAAACCTGGACTGCAGCTGTATTAGCACTCGAACATCTACATTTATGGTAGGTACAAAACTGTACTATGTTCATCGTGCATACAGCTGCAGTCATAACAGATGGGTAGAATCCCAAAGCTAAGAAAGGGGTGGTAGGCACTAGGTGGAACTAGGAGGAGCCAAAATGCCCTGCAAGACTGCAGTGGCAAAGCCTGCTCTAGATTTGGAGTATAATGGTAGGTTGTAGTGTTTGGAGAAGGTATGCACAGAACTCCAAGTGGCTGCTTCCAAGATGTCCTTTGTAGGAACTCCTTTGAGGAAGGCTGCAGAGGTGGCTGTGGCCCTGGTGGAATGAGTTCTAATGCCTGTAGGAACAGATTTGCCATGAAAGGAATAGCAAAAGCGTATGCAGTGGGCTATCCATTTTGAGATTGTTTGCTTGGAAATTGGCTTTCCTGGAGCTCCTACCGCATAAGCCACAAAGAGCTGCTCTGATTTTCTGAAAGGCTTTGTTCTGTCCAAATAATAACGCAGTTGCCTGTGGATGTCCAAGGAATGTAGTAATCTCTCCCCTTTATTTTGGGGATTGGGATAAAAAGTAGGTAAATGTATGGCCTGATTTAAAGCTACCCTGGATACCACTTTAGGCATAAAGGACGGGTTGGTTCGTAATGAAACTCTGTCCTGATGGAAGATGATAAAAGGCTGGACAGCCATGAGGGCCTGTAGTTTTGAAACTCTACGAGCTGAAGTGATAGCCAGAAGGAAAGCTGTTTTCCAGGACAAATATTGCAAATCTGATGAAGCAGCTGGCTCAAAAGGAGGCAAAGTCAGTTTTTCCAGAATGAAATTTAGATCCCAAGCAGGTATTGGTTGTTTCCTTGTAGGTCTTAAATTCTTAGCACCTCTGAGGAACTGTCTTAAAAGAGGGTGAGAGAATAAAGGAGGATCAGTGTTGTATTCTGCAGAAATGGCTGAGGCATGGATTTTGATGGAGGAGAACGAAAGTCCACTGCTTAGTAGTTCAGCCAAATATTGTAGTATTTGAGGTAAATTCAGTTTTCCAGGGTTCTGGCTATTTTTCTCATTCCAGACACAAAAATGTTTCCATTTTGCGGAGTAAGCTTTTCTAGTGGATGGCCTTCTGGCCTCCAAAATGACATCCTGCACCTCCTTGGAGAGAAGGGCCTGTTGTGATGCTAAGGAATCTTCCATGCGACTATATTGAGTGTTTTTAGCTGACTGTGAAGAGTTTTGAAACTGTGCTGAGTCAGAAGAAGAGGCAGGGTCCATGGAGGGGAATGAGTCAGGCTCCTCAGGAGTGGGTACCACTGTTGCCTTGGCCAGTCCGGAGCAATGAGGATCATCTTTGGTCTGTCTGCTCTGGTCTTCAATAGGACTTTGGGCAGCAGAGGAAGAGGCGGGAAGGCATAAACTGTCATTGATGTCCAGCTGAAAGAGAGAGCGTCCACTCTCCAGGCCTTTGGGTGGAAGGTCCTCGAGCAGAATTTTGTCAATTGATGATTTTTGTGGGAGGCAAAGAGATCTATATCTGGCCTTCCCCATTCTTGGATTATTTCTGTAAAAACTTTTGGATGCAACATCCATTTGTGTGGATCTGTCATATTCCTGCTTAGGTTGTCTGCCAGCGTGTTTTCCTTGCCTGGCAAGTACTGTGCTTGTAGTTCCAACTGTAAGTCCATGGCCATGTTCCAAAGTGATATGGCCAGTCTGCATAGGGGATAGGAATGTGTTCCTCCCTGCTTGTTTATGTACCACATAACTGTGGTATTGTCCGTTCTTATTAATAGTTGACCTGGTTGTAGGAGGCCCTTGAAAGCTATAATAGCATTTATTACTGCTAGCATTTCTTTTTGATTGATGTGAAGGTGCTTTTCTTTTTGGGACCATTTGCCCTGGTCTGTCATGTGTGCCCCCCAGGCGTAGTCTGAGGCGTTTGGTGTGATGACTTGATTTGCTTGAGGCTTGCTGAATGGAAGACCTGTGTTTGCTTGACATGCTTGAGCCCACCACAGAAATTCCTTTTGCAGACATGGAAGTAGTGGTATTATTGTTTCCAAACTGTGGCTGTGTTGAGACCATATGTTTTTTAGGTACCATTGTAGTTTTCTCATATGCAGCTTTGCACATGGGATTAGCAAGATGCAAGATGCCATGAACCCCAGAGCCTGCAGGATTTTCCTTGCAGTCAGCCTGGTGCAATTTGCCAGTGTTTTGAAATATTGAATTAGTTGCCCCTGCTTCTCTGGCGTGAGGTAGGCCATCTGGGTGTTTGTGTCCAAATTAGCACCCAGGAAAATTATATTTCGAGAGGGTATTAGCCTTGATTTCTATTTGTTGACTGTGTATCCCAGAGAGTTTAATAACATTATTACGTAAGCCAGATGTTTCAGAAGAATGTGCTTGCTGTCCGTTTGGATCAGGCAATCGTCCAAATAAGGGTATATTTGTATCCCTTGAAGTCTGCAGTAGGCAATTACTGATGCCAGGCATTTCGTGAATACTCTGGGCGCAGTAGATAAGCCAAAGGGCAATGCAGAGAATTGATAATGGGTTGAACCTGCAAGAAATCTGAGGTATCTTCTGCAATTTAGTCTGATTGGGACATGCAGGTATGCCTCCTTGAGGTCCAATGTTACCAGCCAAGACTCCTTGCCCAGCATGGGAAGAAGTTGCTGTAGAGTGAGCATCTTGAATTTTGGTACGAGTAGGAATGTGTTTAAGATGGAAAGATCCAAAATAGGTCTCCAATCTTTTCCCTTCCTTGGCACCAGAAAAAGCCTGGAATAAAAACCTTGACCTTGTTCGTGTGTAGGTACCACTTGAATAGCTTTCATGTTTATAAGATCTGAAATTTGCTTTTGTGCCTCTGCCCTTTGATTGTGTGGCAGTTTTGGCATGCCTCTCATTTTTGGAAGGGTATGAAAGTGGAATTTGTAGCCTCTGTTTATAATGTCCAGGATCCATTTGCCCTTTGTGACATGCCAATTTTTTGAGAATAGTGCCAGCTTTCCTCCTAAGGGGGCTACCATTTGAGACCTGGATGGCCTGCAAAGGGGAAAGTCATTGGGTTTGCTTTCTGAAAGATTGTGAGTTGTCCTCACCGCCTCTGTGTAGGAGCTTGCCATTGCCTGCCTCTGTACGATCCTTGTGGTTGTCCTCTGCCCCTCGGGTGCCTGTATCTGCCTCTTTGGGGTCTGTCAGTGGCAGGAAAGGACCAGTTTTTGGAAGGCCAATTTCTACTAAAACATGGTGGTTGAACCTGCAGAAATTCTTTCACAGTTTGCATTGATTTAGCTTTTTCCTCCATTTTTCGTAATACTTCCTCAGCATTTGCCCCAAATAGTACATCCTTTTGAAGGGGGGTGTCTATGACATGATCAGGCAAGGTTTGTTCCTTGAGCCAAGCATGCCTGTGTATGACTGAGCCTGTAACAGCAGCTCTACATGAGGCCTCTAGAGCATCAAAACCACATTGTAAGGTATGTTTACCCACTTGTTCTGCACTATGCATCAAATCCTGCAACTCCTTCAAGTCTGGTTGTTCAGGTTGTGACATTTTACTTTTCAATTGAGATAACAGAAACTGTTGGTATTTTAGCATATGAAACTGACAGTTTAAGGCCCTCATGGGTAAGGTAGCAGAGGTATATACCTTTTTTCCCCACCTTTCTAAGGATCTGGAATCTCTCTCGGAAGGCAATGGAGGCCTTAACTCCCTTGCGTCCCTGTGAGATGGTTTCTAGGTCAGCAGCATGGCTTTTGTAAAGAAATTGGTGTGAGTCAGGAACCCTGTAGTACCTGTCAGGCTTAACTGGAGCTGGAGGTAGAGAGACCGGGTTAAGGCAGGCCTCCGAGTAAACATCATCGAGGATGTAATAGTCAAATAAAACTGCTCACACCAATTAGGAGCACTTGTCAAAGCCAGGCAAATAAAATAGTAGAACAAACACAAGTGCATCCACACGGAGAAGGCACTGAAGTCACTGAAAGTACTCACACAGTCAAATGTTGAAACCAGTCCAAGTGAGACGAAATAATACGAAAATTCCTCTTTATTCCATACATAAAACCACAAAAAATAAGCGCTTTCGCGTAACTGTAGTACGCTTCATCAGATTCTGTTACAAGCTCTGTTATTCCAGTTTATATAGTCAAGCATTGTATTCAATTAGTGTGATTAATTAATTAGAGAACCATTTAATGACTTAACTTAAGGCAACCTCTTATTTCAGTTAAAGGGCTATATGTTCATTATTGTAAATGGATCCATTCAAATACAAATGCATATATATCTCCTCTATCACATCAGAATTTTGTGTTCATCTGTATATATGTATTTCATGGAGAACATAGCACTACCTTAATATAAGGAAATATAAAACTAATCACATAAAAACTTTCTAATCTATATTATCTTACTCATCTTTACGCTATTTCAGAATCATGAAACCTTCATCAAATAAAACCACATATTGTTCACATCTTAATATAATATATATTAAAGTGCATGGTGCAAATCTATATATAATATGATACTATATGATATGATCTCATAAATTAATATATGTATATATAAAAACTAACAATTCTATCAATAGGTAATAAAATATATAAATAATGATAATAATATATAAAATACATATATATAAATGCATGGTATCAATGTTATAACATCTGCATTAAATCTGCATTATCTACGATGCTTTAAAACCGGCTTCAAAGGGACATATTGGTTTAAGCCCGGAGGATGGTGTGTTTGTGGTTTTATGTATGGAATAAAGAGGAATTTTCGTATTATTTCGTCTCACTTGGACTAGTTTCAACATTTGACTGTGTGAGTACTTTCAGTGACTTCAGTGCCTTCTCCGTGTGGATGCACTTGTGTTTGTTCTACTATCATCTAGGATGTCCAAGACAGGAGGTATAGCCAGAGGCCTGTGCTGGGGTAACAAAAGAAATTCCCTGAGCCTTTTCTTGGAATCTGAATAATCCTGGCCTTCCCAGTGAAAGTGTTCCCTTAAGGTATGCAAAGTTTCCCCAAATGAGAAATCCTCAGGAGGAGATACAGAAGGAATAGACTCCTCTGCATCAGAGTCTTCAAAAGGGGTGTAAGCCTGTTCCTGATCATCAGAGTGGTCTGAAATAATGGATCCCTGATCAGAGGAGGGGGAATCTTCCTCCACTCTGGGCCTTTTGCCCGGAGGTGGCTGAGAACCTCTGATTAGAGTAATTAAATCCTCAGCCATTTTAAGCATCTGTCTCTTAGGCATGGGGCCTGGAGATGGGCCCTGTGTAACTGGTCTCTTAGGGTGCATGGTTGCTTTAGACTTGGTGAAAGCCTTGATGGAGAAAGAAGAGGAAGGTCTGAAGACACCTTGAGTGGAGGTGGACCTGTCCACATTCTGTGTTTCAACGCCAAGAGTGGCTTCAGTATCTGTAGTCGGGGTGTGGGCCGAGGAGCCTGCGACCTCGGGTACAGGAGCCATCGCCAAAGATGTGTTGTCGGTAGTCAGGGGCTGCGTAGGCGCCTCACTGAGAACCAGACCACGTCTAGTTGGCTTTAGCGTGGTGTCGGTAGAGGCCGCGGACCTCGAGTGTCGGTCCTTGTCTTTGCGTTTTTTAGACAAAACCGGTGTCGGAGTATCCGACGACATGGTATAGTTAAACGCTTTCCCAAAAAAATGCTGGGCGAACTCCGCCGACACTTAATAGTGCGTTTGTTGAATGTAGCACAACAGTGACAGACCGAGACGTCGTGGTCTGGGCCTAAACAAGGTATACAGAGGGAATGGAAATCCTTATGCGGTATTTGTTTCCCACAAGAAATACAATTATTAACTTCCAAAGTAGAACACAAGGAAACTGGTAAAAAAACTATGTTATTAAACACACTGGGTGCATACCCTTCTATTGTATATAAGAGAGGTAGTAATTTGAAAGAACTTCTGCAGAGGAGTAGACAGGTCAAATCCTTCACTAGACAAAATGGCACATCAACCTGTGGTTTTTGCAATTGGTGTAAATACCTCAGAATAGGGAGTTCATTTACGATTAGAGATAAGAAATACACCATCAACCACAGGATAAATTGCAACACAAAATCTGTTGTCTATGTTGCCTTCTGTGACTGTTGCCCTGCGTTTTACATAGGGAAAACGGACCGTAGACTACGGGACCGTATTTATCAGCATAGTTATGCTATAAAAAACAAGAAAAATGATAATGCCCTTTCAAAACATATCCTGAGTCACATAGGACATAGCTTCCATTTTATGGGGATTGACCACGTTACAATGGGGATCAGGGGGGGCCCCCAGTCTCTTGTTTTAGAAACAAGGGAGCTTGAATGGCAAATTCTATTTGATGCTTTTACAGATCCTGGTTTAAATGAGTGTTGTAACATTTCCTCTATCCTGAAGTATAGAAGTTACTTGAGATAAGATATGGGTTTAATGGTAAAAAGTGTTTTTGACAACACGTTTACTGTTTTAAAAAAACATTTGTTTTTTAACATTAAGCTTTATGGTTTCGATTTTTCATCATTTCTTATAATAATGGATGTATATCAAAACTTGACTTTACTGTCTTTATATTCGACAGATTTTTGACAATTTGATTGTTTAATGGCTTGTTTTTAGTTTTATGATAGACTCACTTGATGTGAATCTTTTTAATTGGGTAAATATGCCTGTATATATCATGGGCATGACTGTTTTTATATGATTGTATTTTTTATATGGTCACTGAACTAAGATAAGTGTATCTAAGGAAGTGACATCATGAGCAAGGGTTTAAATTTTGAATATTTTGGCGCTTTCTCTCTTTGTTTGTATTCTGAAGAAGCTTCTGCAGGGGCAGAGGCGAAAACGCTTGATTCGAATAAAGTGCGTTAAATTAAACACATTTGGGCTGTCCTGCTTCGTGAACGCTGCAATTATTAACTTTGTCTGACATCGGTCTGATGCAAGAAAAGTTTCCCCAACGGGGTACTTAGCTTTTAAGAAGACTTCGGTTTTCCAAATTTTTCGTAATATCAGGAGCTGGCCGACCGGCACTTGCGAACTGCTTCTGCTTCGGGCACCGCGCGGCAAGAAAGACTGAAGAAAATGGCGTCAGCTGGTTCTTTTATACCCCTGTCGCACTGACGTTAGGGAAGAAGCGGCGACAACCGACGCCGGACCTAGACTTTGGAATTCGGCCGACCGAGGACCCGCCTGACGGCAGGAGAACCCATCTGTTATGACTGCAGCTGTATGCACGATGAACATCATAGTACAGTTGTGTACACTTACCATAAATGTAGATGTTCGAGTGTATTCACTGTTGCAGTCCTGGTTACCCTCCCTCCAGCCCCCTTCTTTTTTTGGATATACCTCTACTTTCCTTTGCTATCTTCAAAAGCTTTTTGGTGCATTTGCTTTTTTGTTGGAGGTATAACCTTGTATATTTACAGATTTAACTGCTTCCCATTAAGGGGGCACCTGACATCTAGGGCAAGAAAAACTGATGTAATGGCGTCGGCTGCATGTTTTATACCTCTGACGACCTGACGTCGTGGAAGCAGGGACGTCAACTGACGCAGGACCCAAGACTTTGTTAATCAGACTGACTGAGGGTTACTGCAAGCAGATAACCCAAAAGTGATGACTGCAACAGTGAACACACTCAAACATCTACATTTATGGTAAGTGTATACAACTGTACTTTATGATTGGAGATTCGATCATAATTCTTTATAGTCCATGCAGCTTTATTTGTTCTATGTACTACTAGTTACAGTAAAAAAAGAAAAAAAAATAAACAAAGCACTTAGTGCTGTCAGAAAGGCAGCTTAGCACAGTTCCTCATTTTTAGTCACCCTACCATCAAATCCCCTGATTTTCACAGACTGTCCAGATTTCTGCCTCATATGCTTGGTCTCTTCTTCATAAAATATCTGGTTTTCAGACAAGCCACACTGAAGTCCGAAGTCACTAAATAATGACGTACATTTGAGTTTCAGGCTTCATATCCTACAGAAAATGCAGGCAGCACACATCCTCTTATCCTAAGTTTATGAGAAGTAGTGAGGTGCGTGTTATTGGTACAGAGAACAGGCAAAAAGAAAATTGTTTTTTCATTATGCCGCTGTCTTTTGCTGGGTAGTACTGATGCAAGACCGGACCTTAACAACTTAAGCAGGGGGTACTTAACATATATTAAGATCAGGTCTAACTGATTTGTTTTTTTCCAAACATTGGAGCGTAATCATCACACTCCGTGCACTACATCACAGTTAATCAGATCAGCTATATTCCACAGTTTTACAGATGAGACTGGTCAACATGGTGGGCCTTTAATTTCTGGGGTCAGTGAAGAACCCACCCTTGTGAAGTAGCCTCACAAATGCTGTGTGCCAGACATGCAGGACAAAGCCAGTGGCTATGCTCAAGTTGAACAATAGTGGCTCTGCCAATACCTGTTTAGCACAGTCAGACATATTATCAGGTAACATGGAGGACTATTTTTAGTTTTGGAAAGTACTGTCAGTACATGCTCTTTTTTTTGTGATGATGGAGGGGGCATCTAGAGATCTTAATGAATAAGGAGGCTTTGAAAGTCGTCTCAGAGGTGAAGTTTGAACTGAATTGGTTTGCTGGTATGTTCGCAATGTCCACTAGATCACACTAGATAATGCCGTTTTGAATAAGTTTTAAGCAATGTTTGGTACAAATTCTTAACTAGAGGGACCTGATGGGAAACCATAAGTACATTCCTTATCTAGTTTTCCAGGTTATGGTTAGAGTCATGGAGCTACTCTACTTTACATCTAAGGGTAGTTAACTATACAAAAAAAGTATTCTCTCTGAAAGATACCCATCTTGCCAACAGGTCAATAGGTATTCTCTGGGAAAGATGTCTATTCCAAAAGGAGGTCCTATTTATGTTTCAGTTGTAGTTTAGGTCACTTAAGTGGATGTTTAGGGTGGTAATAGTTTTGTGGATGCGTAGCAGGTCACAAAGGACTGGATATTTTGAAGATCTTTAGGCAAAGTAGAGATCACCTCTCAAACGGTAGAAATTGGAAGACAGTGACAGTTTCAAGGTGGTCAGGGTAACTCAAAGACATGCCTCCCCCTCTTTTTTCTTTTGTAAGGAAATACTGCATTCTCTTGATCTGGGTCATATGCTTAAGCCAAGTACATACCAAAAGGGGAATTGTATTTTATTAAGTCCAACAAGGAAAGGGTAGAAGGGGACAATGACTTCCTTGGAACTATAAGATAGGCCTGTGGTGATCACTTTGGCTATATAAAAGGATTTCTTAACAGTGATTACTGGGTGGTCAAAGGATAGACCATAATGACCAAAATGGCTTCTAGGAGGGTGTCACTTGTGTGATATCAAATGTGCCGGGTTTGCCAAATGACACAATGCTGTTGGCATTTAGTTTGTGGTTGTGGTCCAAGGTCCACTTGATAACATGAGTTATACCCTCTTGGAGAATATGTAGGTCATCTGGGGTATTTATAACCGTGCCAAGTTTGCAGTCATTGGCAAACTTTGTCAATCACAGGTTTGGTGACTGCTTTAATATCAGAGAAGTATATACCAAAAAGGAAGTGTCACAGGACTTATACCCCAAGAAACTCTGCTGTCAACTAATCTTTTAGTTGAGAGAGTGCTCGCAACACTAAAATTGAGTTCAGTCAGGGAGCTAGTTCATTATTCACTGGGTAACACAAGTTAATTCAATTAAATGTAAACCCCCTATCAATGACAGATGAACATGGAATGGTATTGAAGGATTTGACCAAGTAGAGAGATGCAGTATGAACAAATTCACTCCAGTACAATATCTCAGTGACTTATTCAAAAGAAGTCCACCAGGTTTAACAGGCAGGATATGTCTTTAACAAACCCAAATTGGCTGTAGTCCAGGGTTTGAAGACTGCCTATATGCTTATTTACGAGGGCTATTATGATGCTCTACACTGCCTTACTGGTGAGGCTGGTAAGGCTGACAGGTCTTTAGCTGCCTGGATCAGTTGTGGGGCCTCCTTTTTTGGAGTGGTAGGACTACAGCATTTCTCCATAGTTCTGGCATTATTCCAGTGGAAAGGCTGAGACTGAATAGATGTAATGACTCAGACAGTATTTACTGTCAAGAAGACAACCTAGTACACTGTCTGGGCCCATACAGCTAGTGTTTTTAGCCTTGGAAAGGGTGCTTAGCACTTGCTCAAAATTAATTTGAAAAGGTGGCATATGCTTACTAAGAAGCTGTGAATAATTTGGGGTAGATAGGGGCTAAGGTTTTAGCTGAATTTGTCCACTAATATGTTGGCAATGCCCTCAAGTGTTGAATATGTGATGCAATTTAGTACTACCTCTGAGCATTGCTGGTTATTACTTCTTAAGTTCCTGCCATATCTGAAGAAGGCATTAAGGTTATCCTTAGCATGGGTGTCAAACTTGCTGTTAGAGGATTGGACATTGTGCACATTTTTTGCTAATTATTTTGAGCACTTCTCTAGCTAATGGAATATTAAGTTTGCTTTTACAGGCTAGAAGTTTCTTTCTCTTATTGCACTGTTTGTTGATACTGGGGTTCTATGAAATGGGTTTGTTCTTAAACTTGACACTGTATTTATGTCTTAAGTGGACTAAAGCTTCAATGTTAACTTGGAGGTGGACGTAGAATTTATCCATGAAAACTGCAGTCTGTGAAGCAGGAGTGACTATGTGAGGAAGGTGTTTGAGTTTCATCAGGTCATCAGTTAGATGAAGTAGATATGAAGTTGCTGAAAATGGAGGAATTCTGAGGTGACCGGTAGCAGTGATCTGCAATGCATGCATGATTACACTGTAATTAACTGCCTTCCCCCTCCAAAGTGTTTCCTGTATGTCCTGCTTCCTCCTAGGAAGTTGACTGTGTAAATGTGCTTTGCACCTGATGCACCTTCAGTTCCCCTTCCCCTTTGTCAATGCCTATTCCTCAGTATGCATTCCACTGCCTTCCTCTAGCTAACAGCACTTGTGTACTTTCCTTGCTGGCACACATGCGGGTTCCTCATTAAAATGTGCCCATTCACATTCCACTGTTTTTGTATGTCATTGACCCGTTTTGCCTTCGCAAACCACATGGACACAAAGGTCAGGCTTTTTTTTTTTTTACACCAGCTTACCCACGTGTTTGCTTCTGTTATCAGAAGAGTAAAGAAGTCTGCGTCAGTGTCTTCCTTAACACATACTGGAAATTTCCCGATCCCTGCAGTACAACCTACTTCAAACCTTTGACTAACACTCTGTATGGCTGTCTGCTGACATAGGCCTTTTCTGCAAACTACCCTCAACTGTGTCACTTGTCTTGCTGCTATTTTTTTCCTTCCTCAGCCTTTGTAGCCTGCAGGACTGCTGTCCTACCATTCACACTATGAGGTCAGTGGATGTGCCAGCTCACTGCTCCACCATGCAATACTTCAGTGTTACAGTTAAGATAAACAGTTGCTCTTCTATGAGCAAAATTTCCAGTTTGGATATTTCTTGTCATGGTACTGTCTGGAAATGAATGCATCTAACAGCACTGGACAGTGTGACTTCTGGCCACTTTTGGGAAATTTCAGTGAGTCTCTAGATTACAGTATGGTCTACAAAACAGTGTTAGGAGGAGTCTGAGGAGAGGGGAAGACAGAGAGACTTAAGGAGAGACGAGGCCCCCCCTTACATGGGAAAAGTGGTGGGCCACATTCTAGCAGACAGCAGAAATTTCTGAGGAGAGCTAAGGACAGGGTGAGATTTATCAGGAATGGAGGCAGACTGAGATTTGCACATCAACAGCCAAGATCAATACTGGTGAAAAGACTGCACCAGCAGTATTTTATCTGTACACCCAATATCTTGTGTTTGACAGGAATGCACAATTCCAAGGATGCAGGATGAAGCAAAGACACACATTGCAGGAAAAAAGGCACAGGCACACTAAAAAGATTGTAAGCAAAGGAGATAGAGACTGTAGGGACTGCTTTTCCCTCAAACTATGAGGTAAAATGGAAAGGACAAGAAGTTTAAAGGAATGGAAACAAAGTAGGATAGGCAGAAAAGAGTTTTGATTGAATTAAGAGAAGACTACAAGAAAAGTCTCTGGAATAAGTAGCATGGTATTTACTGAGAACTGTAGTTAACAAGCTAGAGGGAAGATGCTAGAAGCTGAGAATGGAATTGAAACAGGTACAACAATTTTACACACTAAACTACAGATGTTTTGATGGGGAAAAATACAGGGGTAGCCAGTGTTGATTGCAGACCCAGTCTGTTTATAAATTTGTTCTGCAAACTACCCAAAAAGAACAAATGGGGATACTTGGGATTAGCTAGGCTTGTAAAGGCTCTAGGGGCGCTAGCCTAGTAACCTCCTATGAACTATGAACCTATAAAAAAGCAACGTTGGAAGAAAAGACTAATGCACAGGTAGAGACGGTGGAGGAGTAAGGATTGTTACCATGAAGGGAGGCAGGTAGGAATGAGCTAGAGGAGGATGCAAGGTAAAATACAGATATGCACAGAGGAAAAAGTACAGTTAAGTAAACTTATCATAATGGTAACATGCTCAAACAAATTATTGCAGTAGCCTTAACTATGTGGGACATATCCTGCCAAGGACTGGATGATCGGCCAATTTCCAAAGTTTAAGGCACCCTCCACACACCCTTACCCACTCTACAGCTCAAGAAGAATGTTATACAAACTGGTTAGGGCTCCAAACCTTCAAAGCCTTCTCGCTTCAGAGAAATAGCGGCTAGAACCTTGCCAGCTAGGTATATACTATAAGAAAGGGAGATAAAACACAATTAAAAAGGGGATAGCGGGAGGGTGTTCCTGCTGCAACAGTGATCTATTTGAACATCTACTATTATGGTAAGTTTACTTACACATCTGTACTATGTTCCCCATTAAATCACTGTTACAGTAGCCCAAGCTATATGGGATGAATACCAGAGCTTAGAAACAAAGGAAGGAGGAATTATAACAGCTCAGGAGCCCCTGGAGAACAGTCCTAGCAAAGCCTGCTTTGGACCTAGAGAAAACAATTTTAACTTTTAGTATTTAGTAAAGGTGCGCACAGATAATCAAGCTGCTACCTCTGGAATATTTCTAGACACCACCCCTTTCCAAAAAAGTCAGAAAAGTAGCCAGTGCATCTTAGTAGTGTGCACCCTGCCCTTGCCTGGAACTGTTTTGTTATAGTATGAGAAAGAAAAAGCAATAGCATGAGACAACCATTTAGAAATTGTCAATTTTGACACCAACTGTCCCCTTTTCTTACCTTCACAGAAAATAAAAGATGATTATAGAGTTCCTGAAGGTTTTAGTCCTGTCAATGTGTAGTATACGAGTTACCTGTGGACATACAGAGTTTGTAGAATTCTCTCTCTCCCCTGTTTTTTGGTTCTGGATAGAAAACACATAGATGAAGAACTGTTTCAAAGTCAGCTCAAACTACTTTAAGCATAGCAAAAGAATTTATTCTCAAAGTTACCCTGTCTTTGTGAAATATGAGATAGGTTCAAATCACAATACGAGCTTGTAACTCAGATACTCTTCTTTCAAACGTCACAACACTGTAACTGCTTTCCCAGATAACAACTTTAAATCAGCCCTATGAGCAAGTCTGACAAAGTGCAAGTTTCTCCAGTACAAAATTAAGACCCCCCCCCCCCCCCCCAAGAAGGAGCCATATATCTCCTAAAATGGGTGGATATGTAAAATTCCTTCCAAAAACTGTGACTTGAAGCAAGACAGAAAGCGCGATCATGGACAGGCAAGCAAAGATGTCCAAGATGTGAATTATGGCAAAAGAGTAAGAAAAGCCAGGGGATACGTCTCACAAACACTGTACAATCAGAGGTGTCTGGGGATCAAAATTATACTTGTTTATGCTTTAGCACCAACTGAAAATCTTTTCCACTTAGCCAAATATGATTTTTTAATATCAGATTTCTTAGCCTCCTTTTAGACCTGCAGCACATCTTCATAAATATATCCTGCGTGAATAAGTTCACCCTCTGAGGAAGCACATGGTAATTTGCCTTTGGCCAATATGGGAAGGGAGAAAGTACAGTTGTGTAAGGTGCACTTACATTTACAGTAGATGTTCGAATTCTTCAATGATGCAGTAGCCTTTAGACTATATGGGTTGTATCCTGCCTAGGATGCAACAACCAGCCAGCTTCATCAAGTCTCCCTTCCACACCTTCACTCTGACTGCTGACTGTTCAGCCTATAGGGAGAGCGCATACTCATCCTCAACGTCTAGAAATATAATAGTAAATACAGTTTTGCATGCCAGCAAGTAATGATACACACAAGAAGGGGGTGGCAGATGGGTGAGGCTGCTGCAGCAGTGAGGAATTCAAACATCTACTGTTATGTTAAGTGCAACTTGCACAACTGTACTATGCTCATCATTCTTATTACTGGAGTAGCCTTTTGGCTACAAGGGTTGATTACCAAAGCCTATCCAACCTGGGAAGAAGTAGTATAAGGATCCAAGTGCCCCACAGAACAGTCCTAGCACAGCCAGTCACTGACCTGCAAAAGAAATCAAGTTTATAACACTTTATAAAAGTATGTACAGAGGACAATGTTACTGCTGCTAGAATGCTTCTAGAGTCCACCCCTTTCCAGTATGCCATCAAGAATGCCAAGGCTATACTAGAATGTACCGTGATACGGCCTGGAATAGATCTGCGTTGGTGGGAATAATAACAAGCAAAAGCTGAGGACAACCATCTTGAAATATTCTGTTTTGATATGAGCTGTCCTGTCTTTGTCCTATCATAAGAAAAACAGCTGAATAGCTTTTCTAAAGGACTTAATATGTAGAATCCTTTCTCCCTGGTTCTGAGTGTCTGGACAGAACACTGGGAGACTGATGGCTTGATTCAAAGTAACTTCTCAAACAACTTTGGGCACGAATGTGGAACTTGCTCTTAATGAAAAGTTATCTCTATGGAATGCCAAACAGGGTTCATGCAAAAAACAGCTTGCAACTCAGATTCTTTTCTTGCTGATGTCAGAACAATTAGCAGTACAGTCTTCCATCTGATGGACCTCAGATCAGCCTGATGAGCTGGGTCAAAGGGAGACATTGTTAATTTTTCCAGTATAAAGTTAAGCTCCCAGGAAGGAATCACCTGATTTTCCAGGAAGTCTAAGATGTAAACCCCCCTTAAGAAACTGTTTTACTAAACACAAAGATGAAAAGGGAGGTTCAATGCACGTTACATACTTCATAGACTTATTAGGCTAATGACCTGGGGACCTTTCTAAGCCTAGCCATGTCTTTCCAAAAGAATAATAATGTCTTGTATCCAAATAGGACATTAAGGGCCAGGCAATATATAAGCTAACTGTCCATAATGGACATGGGTACCACGCTTCCATTTCAGTGAAATGGATATGCCCAGTACTGAGCCCTAGGGGACTCCGCTACTGACTGACCTCTTGGTGTAGGTGGCCTCACCTACTTTGACCTCCTGGGTCTTATCACTGAGCCAGGTGACTATCCAGTGAGTGAAAAAGGGTTTATACCTAAATCAGTAGCCTTGTCTGTAATGCCAGAGTAGGGTACTGTATCAAAAGCCTGGGCCAGGTTGAGCTGAGCTTTGTGCACAGCTTGCCTTCATCCAGTGCTTTGGCGACCCTCTCAAAAAAGTCCACCAGATGTAATAGGCATGACCTTCGTTTAACAAAGGCGAACTGTGACTGGTCCATTGTCTGTAGGTTACCTATGTCCTCACTTATGTCCATGAGGATTCTTTCCATGGCCTTACGTACGAAGATGATCAGACGTATGGTCCCTGTAGTTACACAGATCAGTGGTTGGACCTTCTTTGCGCAGGGGAATGGCTGTAGCCATCTTCCTTTCCTTGGGCACAAAACCTGACAATAGGCTCCAGTTGAAAAGTGATTCAAGTGGACTGAAAGGTCACATTTCATGCTATTCATGAAGCATCTTAGAATGGTATCGGGACCAATCGATGCAATGTTTTTGGCCTTGGAATGTGCATTGATGACTTGTTTCCTAGGAATGGCTGGGGGGATTGTGGTATGCAGTATTATCTTTGGACTACCGATGGAAGTTGGGGAGAAATTTGAGCTGAACTTGTCTGCCAAAAGGTTGGCAACAGCCTCCAGTTCAGTATGGGTGATGCCATTTACAATAAGTTCTGAGCATTAAAAAATATTCTTGAAAGTGTCAACAGAAAACAAGGCAAGCACAGGTCACTGATGTACAAATGTGCTTGCAAGATCTGTAAAAATATAAATGATGGTACGAGAATGTCTTTATAGGAAGTTCTGAACGTACTACTGGATATCCGGGCAGGTGCAACTGCAATACCACTATGGTGGTTTATTTAGCTACATGCTTATCATGCCCTGGTTTCTACGTAGGCAAGACTAAAAGAAGGCTACGGATCACATTACTGAGCACCTTAGAGACACTAAAAATAAAAAAAATGAACAATGCTTTATATGTTCACACTCTAGAATGTCCCAATTATAAGTGATTTTTAATCTTTGTCATTTACAGAGTACAGAGTGACTCTAGGGGTGGGGATGGTGAATTAGAATTAGAAGCCAGAGAAACTAAATGGCAACTGAGATTAAATGCTTGTTGCAAGCCAGGTTTAAATGATTACTGTTTAATAGCTCCCTTTTTGAAGCAAAGGGCAGCAGAGGTTTAATTGCAACTAACAGATCAACTATGTTTTGCATTTTTAAATGTATTTTTTTAACTATGTTTTATACTATTATGTTCATTATTAGTATTAACACTAATATTTTTATTTTAAATGTACCGATTATTGTGGTTTACAGCATGTTATTCTGTATATGATACTTAGAGAAGTATACCTTTAAGTTTACTCAGGATAATTTCATTGATGCAAGCAAAATCATGAATAATTAAGTAATCAGAATACATAAAGGAAGCTACATCATAACTGAGTGACTCTGATGAAGCCAATTCATGTTTTTTGGCAAAATCACTCTATTGGTTTTACTTTGACAGTGTTTAATGTTAAATAAACGTGTGTTTCACGCAAATACTGCCTTGGTGGCTCGCTTTTTTATTTTTATTACGGTTTACAAGTTTTTGAGACATTTGGCTCGTCTTTTGTTATACTGTAAGTTCTGAGCATTGTTGCATACTTCTCCGCTGAGCTTACGGGCAGATGCAGAAAGCTTTGTGGTTGCCCTTTGCCCAAGAAGCTATTTTTTCTTCAAATTTATCCTTAGAAGTATTAATTAACTCTTTGCTGCCTGTTTAGATTGGTCAGGGGGGCTTTTAGTATGCACAGCTTTGTTCCCCCTATGCTCGGTCAATATATTTTTTTCTTTTGTTACATAACCAATTTATATTGTGATTTCACCAGAGTGGCTTGTCTTTTGAGTTTGTCATTCTTAACATGAATGGGCACAGCTCGATCTATACAGCTATCAATATGGCTGTACAGGGATTTTGTTAATAACCGAGCATAGACTATGCTGTTTACTGGTTTTGGAGGTACTTGGAATTTAACGAAGGTGTTGCTCAGTAGAAAGAGGTTAGCTTTGGAATAGTTCCTAAAGTTTTTTAGTTTCGCTGCATCCCTAGATTTAATTTTTATTTCAAGCAATACTGCTTTATGGTCAGATGTGAACACCACAGACATTACCCTGGATAAGGAACATTGCCTGCCCCACCATGTTCATGAGTACAAGGTCAAGGATGTTTGTACTCCTGGTAGAAGAACAGACCAACTGTTCCAGGATGTTGGTAAAGTTTAGGAATCGCTGGGCTTGTGCATTAGAAGTGGTGTAGGATTCCCAATCTACAGAGAAGTAGCCGAGCTCCCCCATGAATATTGTATTGGGTTGAACAGTGAGGGACTCTAGTACATTGGGACAGGTAATATGGATTTCCTGGGACATGGAGGGAAACCTATACGTTGCAAGGATATAGTACAAAACCCTGTTTATGGAGAGTTGCACATGTACGAGTTCCAGTGGGTCAAGCAATTTAGTCTGGATGTGAGGGTGGTTTTAATATAGACAGACTCCTCCTCCTGTGCAGTAACTGGTCTAAAGGTGTGAAAGGCATTGTAATCTTGCATTGCTGGGGTACTCTCTGTGACTTTAAAACATGTCTCCATTACTACACAGATGTCTACACACTCCAGGGAGAGGAAGGCATGCAGGGAGTGGAGTTTCTTGTCAAGACTTTTAGCACTGAGCAGTGCCACCTTCAGATATTATTCCTTTGTAGGTTCAGATAAGTCAGGATGTTTATCAGTGTGGCATTGCCTAAAAAAAGGCACTATGAGGGTGTAAAAGGTCTTTGCCAAAATCTGAAAGCCTAGAGAGGATAAATGCAGACCAGCCCTGGAAAACAGCATCGTCTGCAAACCATGTCCTCCCATGCTATCAAATATTGTATCCCCTTGGAATGACAACACAAGCTAAGGAAATTGTTAAAATCAATCATTTTCTGTTGGTAACGTGGCGTCATCACTGGAGAGGTAGTATACTGCTCAGTGCTAGGCTCATACCTGTCTGAGACACAAGCGAGCTTGATCATCTCTTGCTTCATAAAAGTCAAGGGCTACATATCAGGCCATTAATACCCACATGGACTACGACAGAGTCATACTAGTACCCGTGGTTCAATGTCCTGAGTGCCTGCGTGACTTGACAGATCCTAGACCCAGAAAGGCAGCTAACCATGACTCTCTCCTTACTCAGTCTGATGAGGGGGACATCTGTGTGCCTCACTATGGAATCACCAATGACCAGGAAATTTGGCTGTGTTCTGGTTTGCCTTAAGGGCTTAGCAGTAGAGGCACTGAATACAGTGTTACTATGTGTAGCTGTAGGCGGTGTTTTAACAGATTGTTTTACATGATGGCTGAGGACCTTTTTTTGATTGAGCTCTGCAGGAGGTGTTAGTATTTTAGGAAGGTTACCTGTAAGTGCCTCAGCATAAGTTGTTTTATGTGTAGAATCTTTACCCTGTGCAGTAGGTGTGGTGGACGTTTCACTGACAACTTCTATAGGATTAGTTTTGGCTGTATGAGAGAGTTTTGCCTCCAGTATTAAAGTGTATTTACACCTCTCATACTTTCTCTGTTTTATTAAGACTAAGTGGGTTGTCAGTGTACATGAGGCAATTGCTACAATGCCTCAGAATACCCATCTCAATCAGACTAGTCACTGAGAAAGAGTCAGGAAGTGCATATCCACGGCTACTAGTCTACTAGGGAGGAGTGACGGAAATACAAATATTGAATAGGTCAACAAGACATGGAATTTCATGAGCAATACTCAGCTATGCGCAAACTAGATGCTTTAGTAGTTAAAAAAAAATCTGTCTAGGCAGTAAGGGTATTTTAAGGGAAGCTTACAGAAAGAGATCGGCATCTACACAGATTACAAGGGAGAATTACGCTGCAAGATACAAGTGACTGTACAGATTATGGCTAAGAACTGCTTCAGGGAAGGTCAGAAAGTTTAGATATTCAACACAGAAGCACTCAATGCAGCGGTGACAAAAACAATGTGAAAAACAAGAGCTCAAACAGCAAAGGAGATTTGATTAAAAAAAATTAACAGACACACACATGGCCCTGTGGCCAATCAAAAGCAGCATACTCTTTCCGTTACACAATCCTGGGCCAAAAATAACTCCGGTCCCCTTTACTCTCAGATAAGTGGACTATAAATAAGGACAAAGAGTGAAGATACTCAAAACAGAAACTCAATTAATGCAGCTGTGACAAAAACAATGTAAGAAACAAGTACCAAAACAGTGGATACGGTAATGTGAGTCTTCGCTTTTGTAGAGTTTAGCAAAAACCAGCAACACTCTTCTTTTCAAGTAGCATGGTTGACAAAAGACCTAGGCAAAGAAATTCACATTTTAAACAAGCTAGCCCTCTAGCCACTCAAAGGTACAATAAGACTTACAACAGCAATTTCCAGCTCAAAAGGGCACAGACTATCCTCTCTTGCCTTAACAAGGAATAAGATAGCCGAGAGGAAAGCAACTCTCACAGATATTTTAAAACCAGTGTTACATAATCCCTAATGGGTCCCTAGTTATTAGCTAGGCACAAACTAGAAAATCTATTCTACTTGCCAATATAAGATTTCCTAGTAGCAGGTTCTCTTGCCTCCTAGAACACCTGCTGCATGCTCTCACAAAAGAGTTACCTGAAAGGAGTTAAAACTAAATCATCCAAGAAGTTAGTTGAAGTTGTTTGAGATTTGGGTGTATCAAACTCCTCTTTGTCCTGTATGAGAAGGTCTATTCTGTGAGGAAGCTTGTGTTAAATTGCCCTTGGCCAATTCCATAAGAACAGAGAACCAATGGGCCAAAAGAGAGTCACCACAATGGTTCTTTTTGAGAGGCACTTTAATTTTCAGAATTACTCTGGATATCAGTGAACAGCTGGAAATGCATAAAGGAACACTGGCTCACAGGTATATACTAGACTTATGACCATCATGGTCTTTATAAGTCTAGCTGTGCAACCCAACCCAATGGCGTTCCCTGGTAAAATGTACATCTAAAATTGGAGGGGAATGTTAGTTAAGTGACTGCTAAAGCGCTACGTGGGGAGAGGGTATGTCAATTACGGAATGTTTACTGTAGACCTATGTCATGAGGGACAGCTCTGGGGTGAATTTATGATTTTCTTCCATTATTAGGGAGGGAATGAAAATGCATTTGGTTTACAGGCTGATCTCCTGAAGCAGAATTTGTTCAGTTGTCTGCAAACATACTTTTTTTTGAGGTGTTCCCTACAACAGGATTACTTAGAAGACGCCTTCATTCAATTTCAATTCTAAGGGTCTGCCTGGTCCTGCATAGCTTGTCTCCCACTACATTTTGCTCTGACATAATGTAAGATGCTTGGAGGGTTCATGAATGGTGTTGGTGTAGAGCTACCTCACACCTTGCAGAGAGGATATGACCTGGTTCCTCCCCCATGGAATATGTACTACATCACTGTAGTGTTGTCTGTAATCACCTGCAGAGGTCTCAGAGACTAAAGGATGAACAGATTTTATGGCATGGATTACAGCCATTTCTTTTGACATTTATGTGCTTTGGTCTGTCTGAAGAGTTTCACAGACCTTGCATCTTTACCCCCACAGGCACAGTTTGTGGTGTCGAAGCATCTGTGGTCACAGATTGACTTGGGGTCTGGCAAGAAAAGGGAAGACCTGGACTTAATTCCATTTGTTGTCTTCACCAGTGCAGTTCTTTTTTGACAAAGCGTAAAATTGGAATATGGTATCCCAGAGGATGCAAATGTTAGGTTTGTGCATTTTTTCAAAACTGTTGAAATTTTCTCACGTGCAGTCCAGTGAAAGGAATCCCGAGAACCACAGAAGCCATGAACCCTAGAATCCTGAGAATGTCTCTTGCAAAAAAGTCTTGAGACTGACTGGGGAAGCTCAGGAAAGTTTCCAGACAAAAATCCACCTTTGTCTGTGTAAAAAAGCTTTAGCTGAGAGGTATCAAGAAGGCAGCTCAGAAACAGTTTGTATGACGGAGTCTATGAGGATTTTTGTACATTTCTCTGTAACCTCAGGACAGTCAGAAGTGTCATAACTCATTTTAAAGAATTACTGACATCAGAGAAAAGACTCTGCATAGAAAAGCAAATTGTCTAAATAAGGAAATATGTGAATACCATGCAGTCTGCAATGGGCTATTACTGGAGATAGACACTTTGCAAACACCCTTCGAGCTGCAATAAGGGTAATGCAGCTAACTGATAATCTGACCCATACACAAAGAATTTGAGAACTCTCTTTTAGCTTGTGCATACTGGAATGTAATAAGTAACCCGTAGATCTAATGTTACCATGAGAGAGGAGGAATGAGAGGTAACAGCATTTGAAGGGTCAACATTTTGAATTTTGGTACTTTCACATACAGCTTGAGAAAGGAAAGCTCTAGAACTGGTTTCCATGAAAGCTCTTTCTTTTGAACCAGAAACATTCTGGAATAGAAGCATTTGCCCCTTTGATTTAATACCACTGGCTATATGACTCTTAGGGTGAGTAAATATTGAAGAACTTAAGAAAAAAATTCCGCTTGGGTTGGAGGGTGGGGATGAAATCCCTGAAAGGAGGTATTTGTATCTAGAGCTAACTGCAACCCTCCTAAACCACTTTAACACCCATGAGTCTGAAACAATAATCTGCTTCCAAAGGGGAATATATAAATAGCCAGTTTTCTGCGACAGATACATAGACAGGGGCAGGAGAGTTTGAGAATAAAATGTTGGCGCAGTCATTCTGAAGTATTAGATTATCCCTTTTTTGGAAAGAATCTTTGGGTTTTTTGTTGTTTCCCTCCTGACATTTCTTTTTTGCGCTGTTTGCTTTGAGGAGGCAGGCATTGCCTGTTTTGCTTTTTAAAGGAAGAGGATTTGGAAGACTTGTAAGAGAGCTGGGTTGATAAATCTTTGACCCTCCCTAAATTAATTTTCTCTTTCTTCAAATTGTTTGACGACCCAAGTAGCAGAAGGCCAAACAAGACCATCTTATCTACAGCAGTATTTTCAATTTCAGATTTTACTTCATCAACAACATTTTGTTTATGTACACAGGCATATCCCCTCAGACTAGTAGCAGTGACCCTAGACAGTATCTGCACAATCATACACCCCCTTCAAAGCATGGTCAGATACTTGAAAAAGATAAGAAATAGGACAGGAGCTACCTTTTGAAGGAAGTGTGAAGAGCATTCCATTGAGCTATCTGCACAAAACAGAATAGACTTCCACATACATATCTGATGGTTAAGAATTCCATACGCTAAAGTAGAAGAGGAGAAAATTATCTTACCAAATCTAATACCTTGCCTTCTTTGGCTACAAGCGAAAGGTTTTTATTCAACAATAGTCTGTTTCCAGCTGGGTCTGATCTAAGGTGAGAAAACAAAAAAAATGTTAGTTTGAGGTACTTCATAATGTCTATTTGCCTTTTTGAGGACTGACGGATGAGAGTCAGTATTATTACAGGCAGCATTAAAGGCATCTTCAAAGGCTGGCAAAATATGAGGGATAGATATAGAATGAGGTATATTTACTTGTAACACAATCATGTCTTCTCATTTCAGGAGGAGCATCCACTTGTTCTCACAAAAACACCCCATCATCCTGGAAATAGTTTGAGAGAAAGAAAATTCCTCCAAAGGAGGTGGTGAGGACCATGTTTCCTCAGAATCAGAGATATGGGCTTGTGAATCTACAGGAGTGGAAGCACGGTCTCTGTCCATATCAGAATTGTCTGACAGTTTCCTCAGAAATGTCTTTACTGACATTGCCCACAGGTAGAGATTTCTGAGCATCAGGATTAACAGCCTGTAATATTTGCCTGGCTAAGTTAAGACTATCAATTTTACAGACTTCATGTCTAAACTTTTGATCTGAAGTTGCTGTCCTCATTTGCTCTTCAACCTACGGGACACAGATCCGGGACGGATCCAACTCGGCCGCATTTTTCCAGCATCAGATCTGTGGTCCAAGCTCCTCTCATATCTATAATGCCCAGTCTTCCTTCCTCCCTTCAGATCTCGTTGCCACACTCGTTGCAAGCATCGTGGTCCACTGCTCCAGGCTTTTTTTGGGTAAGTGCATTTAATTTAGTGACTTAGATTCTCTTTCTATCTAAAAATCTCTCTATTTCCCATCACCTCCCCTTTCACGTTCAGGCATTGTTTTTTAAAAAAAAAAATCTTTCCTTGCTCTTGTTGTTCTATCTCTAGAAGTGTGTGCATGCATGTGTGTTTTTCTGTTTGGGCCTCTCTCTTAGTAAGATGTCAGAGACACCCAAACCAGGCTTCCACAAGTGCACGGAGTGTGGCCAATAAGCTTTCCCCAGCTGATGGCCACATTGTGTGTTGTTTGCCTAGGGGTTGCCCATCTTGATTCCTCCTGCTAGATCTGTGCGGGTTTCAATCCCCACGCACTGACAGACAGGAGGAATAAACTTATACTCAAGGGCCTTCTCCCTCCACCTACTACGGGGGCCCAAGCTACCCCTTCCTACCTCTGCTGCTACTTCTGTCTCCGCCCTGGCCTCTGGGACTCAACCTCTCACTAAGAGGACTGGGGACAGAGATAAGCATAAACACAGAGACAGGCCGAGGAAGCAGTTGCCCGACCACTCTTCCTCAGTTGAACCACCAGCCAAGCTCCACTCGGTTTCTAGCATTGGTTCTCCCCGACTCTGTTCTCCCGGTTTCTCCCCGGAGCCAGAGATGCCTCAGAGCCATTCCACGGCATCGGTGTCACCTCACCGCCTCTCTAGGCCAGTGTCTGTGGCATCTTCCTCCAGATCTACCCGCAGCCTTTCCGAAGCCAAAGTGGATAGGATGATGTGGAGATTCATCCATACCAGATACAGATGGGAGTCTTGGCATGCAGTCCGGCTTCATTCCGATTACTCTTTCTCCGATCTGACCCCCAGTTTCGGAGTCCTCAGACCAGAGGACCCTTAGCATCAAGGGGTCGGCACTGACAGTAACTGGTACCTCGATGCTGGCAGTTACCTTGAGCGGGTCAGCTCTGGCAAGTTTGGAGTGTCCGTCTCTTGGAGCCGGATCTGAGGGGATGGTTTAAGTTTTTCAGAGCAGAGCCTTTCAATTGGATTCTCAGAGCCTGGACTTTTGGCTCCAGCTTCCCTGTTGGTCCAGAGGATTATGGACCCGATCGTAGCCCCAACTCAATGGGTTTGTTCTCCTTCTGCCTTTGATGTGGTGGAGAGGGTTCTCTCGATCCCATTGAGACCCTTGACTATCTCGTCCTTGGAATCCATCCTGGCTCCCTCTGTTTCTGGTCCAGATTCTGCCATCCTGCCACCTCAGGGACAGCCTGCTGACACCCCCCCCCCCCGAGAGCTCCCACACTGGAACAGCCAGATGTTACAGTCCTCCCCCGAGACACCCCCCCCAAAGCAGGTTCCTCGAAAACGCATGTGTAAAACGAGGCAGACTCCCCGCCGGAGTCTCTCACGAAGGACACTGACTTGGAGGAAGGACCGGGTTCCTCCGATTACTCCCAGAGGATATCTCATTTGGAGACATCATGAAGATCCTGCGGCAGCGTGGGGAGGGTGGTCTGTCAAAAACTCAACCCTGATGAGTCTGTGCTCCTGGACGCGTTTAGCGCAGGACCTTCTAGTTCCTAGTTGCCCCCTCCCGCAGATCCTCTAGTTGATCTCATTACATCTCGGGCATGGAAGGAGCCCGACACAGTGCAGCCCATCCCCAAAAGTCCTGATAAGGTCCTCAGCACCCCTGCTGACAAACCACACTGGTCAAACGGGACACCCTGTCGATGCCACTGTGGCCACCTAGAAGGAGCTCGCACAGGAGAGCTCCACAGTCCATTCAACGGACCGAGAGTCTAGGACCTTGGACCGTTTCAGAAAGCGGGCCTATGCTTCAGCAATGTTCTCTGTACATACGCTGAACTACATAGCACAAGTTATTAGGCTTCAGCGAGACTTAGTGAAGGAGGTTGCCAAGTCTACCCCAGGGTCTAGGTCAGCAGAGGATAGGAAGGTTTTCTCCTCTCAAATGGCCACCCTTACCTCCACTGCCCATATCTCTATGTGGCTTCTCTCTCATGCCACTGAGGGCGCCACCAGAACTGCTAGAGCAGGCATTGCCATCAGGAGCAGGCATTGCCATCAGGCATCACGCCTGGCACTGACTTTGTACCTTCGTGGAGCCCTTCAAGGCATCATTTACAAATGTCATTTACAAACGCCCCATATGATGGTTCCACTCTCTTTGGAAAGACGGTACGTGATACACTGGTCCAGAGCGAGAAGGATGGGTAGAATCTGTCTGCCACTGGAATCCAGTTCTCAACCCCTCAATGATCCTTCTCCGTGAATCAGCGGGTGGGGTGCGAAGAAGATGTGGTTCCCAAAGTCTCAGGGTTATTCCCAGGATGCACGGGATTTGCCTTTCCCCAGAGGAATCAAAAGACACCACCCTTGTGAGAGAGGGGTCCCAAGGAACTAAGGGTCTTGGGACTTATTCTCGAACAGGCCCGCGCAGCAGCCCTGAAGGGTTGCCCGGATTCTGGAGGCAGTCGGGGGTCAACTATCGCTACACCTAAAAACCTGGGAGTTTACCACAGATCATCAATGGGTGTTGCGAATCATGTCCAGAGGATATTCAATTCCCTTCCTGCGAAGGCCAGTTCTGGTCAAACGGCTCCCGGACATTCCACCCATGCAAAGGAAGGCAGCAGCACATGAGATTTACAAGCTGGTAGAAAAACGAGTCATCCAGCCCATCCCCCCAGACCAGTCTGGATTAGGCATTTATTCCAGGTTCTTTTTAGTGCCAAAGAAAGCGGAGGACTTCTTGATCTCTCTACCCTGAACCTGTCAGTTGCCAAAACGAAATTCCAGATGGTCACATTGCAATCTATCCTGCCTTTCCTGCACAAAAACGATTGGATGTACTTCGGAGACCGCCAAGATGCATACTATCACATCAAAATGGACGGACGTTTCACTACCCTTTGGTCTCACCACAGCCCACAGGGTGTTCACCAAAGTGATGGCAGTTTCAGTAGCTCACCTGCAGCTACAGGGCTTCCAGGTCTTCCCCTACTTGGAGGATTGGCCCCTTTCTGCCCCCTCCAGGCATAGACTCTGCCAAGCCAGGGATTTCCCTATCCAAATCACCCACCAGCTGGGCATCACCAACCGTCTTAACACATCCCTGTTAGAACCGGTTCAAGTTCTGGGCTTCAATGGACCCTGGCTGGACACAATTCAGCACAAGATTTCCTGACACCTAACAGACTTCAGTCCCTCAGATTTCATATCTTGCACTTTCTTCAAGTTCCATCTCCTCAAGCGGAGTTTGTTTTAAGGGCAATGGGATTAATGGAGGCCACAATCACCCACATTCCCACAGCTCGGTTGCACATGAAGATGCTCCAATGGACTCTGGCAGTCCAGTGGTCATGTCTAGATCTACCACCGTCACACCCTGTTCCTCTATTGCAAGCATGTACAGATTCTCTTCTCTGATGGATTCAGTCCCTGGATCTTTTGTAGTCGTCCGTTTATTCTTCCCACCCCTCTGACCATGGTGACCACTACTCGAGTTGGGGGGGGGTGACATTGCTTGGGAAGGACAGGTTAAGGCATGTGGTCTTCCCTGGAGACCCAGTTGCATATCAACATCCTGGAGATAAGAGAGGTGCTATTGGCATTGCAAAGCTCTTCATGCTCATCTTCCCCCAGGGAAGATTGGCATCCAAACAGGTTGGTAGTTTGGTACACCAACAAACGGGGGGAAACTAGGTCTTACCCTCTTTGATGCAACGCCATTGGATTGGAGGAGTGGACGATTTCCACCGGCCATTTTCTGGTGGCAATGCACATTCCGGGGAGGTCCAACTTTCTAGTGGACAGGCTCAGTAAGTCTATCCTGACGTTGTACGAGTAGTCTCTGAATCCTTCAGTAGCGAAACAGGTCTTTTTAAAGTGGGGTCAGCCTTGCTGTGATCTCTTCGACTCTCCTTCCAATGCGAAGTGCAGTGAGTTTTTCGCTCTGATCCCTCCCCTCTGGGGGAGACACTAGAGATGCCCTGGTTCATGCTTAGCCCTCCAGTGTCTATGCTTATACTCCACTTCCCCCGATTCCAAACTTCATTCAGGAAGTGCAATGGCTGGGGAGCTCAGTCATCTTCATTGCCCCCTTCTGGCCTCGCCAAGTATGGTTCCCTTGTCTGTGGTCTCATGTAGTGTGTCTTCCCTGGACACTGGATGCGGTTCCGGATCTGCTTTCACATCCTTCAGGGACTGGCTGAAGCTCACCGTTTGGCTGCTCCAGTTCTCATGATAGTTGAGACTCCTGGGCAACCTTCTCCGGTTAAGAAGATTTTGGTAGCGCCTCATAGATCTTCCAGGAGGAAGGTTTATTCGAGTATGTGGAAGCATTTCTCAATTTGGGCATCTCAACAGGATTTGAATCCTTTCACTGCTCCAATTCTAGTTACCTTGGAGTTTCTGGCAGGCATTTTTCAACACTGTGCCAGTTACTCTATGGTTAAAGTTCAGCTGGCGGCTATTTCTAATTTCCACACAGAGTATAATTCAGCTTCTCTAGCCTCTTCTAATCTCTGCAAAGTTTTTCTCAAGGGTACTTTTCTTCTTAGGCCATTGATCATTGATTTTTTTACTTCCATTAAAACCTCCTGCATGTCCTCAGAACCAAGGTGCCTAAAATATATTAAAATTCCATCACTCAGGCATTCCAGCTGCAGTTGTTTGGGATTGGCATGTATCAAAAACCTGTGGTTGTGTGTAAATCCAACATGTGAGAGCGCTTGTGGAAATTTCACTTGGCCATCTCCAAAGGAAAGGAAACCCACTGGTGCATAAGCCAAAAAGAAATCACCACAATGATTTTTGGGGAGTCCTTCTGAATCTTCAGCAGTACCTTGGATATTAGGGGAAATGGAGGAAAAGCATACACGAACAGTCATGTCCAAGGAAAAGAAAATGTATCAGTCTTCCAGGCCTTCTTGCATGGAGCCCTGGAGCAGAACTTTGCCAGCTGATTGTTTAGAACGAAGGAAAAAAAATCTATTTGAGGTGTTCCCCACAGATGGGTCAAAGCTTGGAAACCCATCTGATTCAGTTTCCATTTGTGAAGGTCTGGTCCTCCTCTGCTTGTCTGCTACACAATTTTGCTCCGACGATGTATGATGCTTGCAGAGTGATTGTGCTCAAAAGCTACATCCCAGCCTACTATAGCTAGTCTGTACAGAAGGTAAGATCTGGTTACCTCTTGCTTGTTTATTTACTACATAACTGTGTTGTTGTCTGTAAGCACCTGTAGAGGTCCTGGAGACCACAGATGATAGTGACCTGAGAGCACTTGTAAGAGCTAACATCTCTCTCATGTGCTGTGCCCTGTCTTTTACATTCCAAAAACCTTGTGCATGTATTCTTTTTGATACTGCTCCCCAAGTAAAGTCTAAGGCATCTGTTGTGACTGGCTGCTGGAGCAGTTGAAGAGAATGAGAGGCATGGATAGCGAAAAATGTCGTGTAGCTGCCATATAATTTCCCTTTTTACAATTCCCAAAAACGGGAATCTGAAAAGTCAAGGGTTGTTGATGTTTGGATCATACAGGTTTTAGGTACCAATGGATCTTTCTCGTGTGGAGTCTTGCAAAAGGTATTATGAGTATCAGAGATACCATGAGACCCAGAATCCTGAGAAATTCCCTTGCTGAAATGGAAGCCAGAGTGGAAAACCTCAGGAATAGATCCAAATACAGATCTATTTTTTTAATGTGGAAGAAAAGCTCTTTGAACTGAGGTGTCTAGGAGATACACCAAAAAAAAAAAAATCCCGTGAGGAGTCATCAAAAAGACTTCTGAATGTTCTCTTGGAATCCCAGTCTGTATAGCGGATCACTTACCTAAGTAAGAGATTCCTGATACTTTGAAGAAGAATCTGCAAAGATAAGCAAGTCATCTAAAAAAAAAAAAAAAAAAAAAATTTGCAATTTTTAGTAGGCTAACACACCACCTCAACACTTTTTGAATATTATGTAATCCAAAAAAGGAACAAAACGACCGAAGAGCAAACAGCCTCGGAATCACCAATAAGTGCTTCACCACTTGTACAGTGTACAGCATAAAACGATTTTATTGCGACAATCACAAAATAATGTCCAAAAAGACGTTATTATAACTAAAAAGGTTAAGCGATTTCACCCAAACCACCTTTAGTTTATTAGGTAGAGTTTATATAGTATATTAATGATCCATATTTAACCCACTAAGCTTGAACATTTATGATAGTATTGAATATATTATTAGGATGTAGTAAATTCTTTTATGTATGGGTATGAAGGTTGACTAATTCTTATTTATAAGCGGACACTGATTAGTTATTAACAGATACTGTTTTTTTTTAAGTGTTTAAAGTTTTTAAAAACATTTTTGGCGCCAAAAAATGTATATAAGCTTTTTTCATTGCATTTCAAGATGTTCTGATGACGCCCAAGGTTGGTTTGGGTGAAAGAGTTTAACCTTTTTAGTTATAATAACGTCTTTTTGGACATTATTTTGTGGTTGTCACAATAAAATCATTTTATGCTGTACAAGTGGTGTAACACTTATTGGTGATTCTGAGACTTTTTGAATATTCTTAGAGCAGCAGCCAGTCCAAAGGGTAAGGTAGAGAACTGAATGTGATTGAGATAGAGAAAACTAAGAAACGTCTGAAATCTGCATCTACAGGATCTTTTAAATATTCAAGAGGAATAAGGGGTAACAAGTTGCAGAAAGACATTTTGAACTCTGGCACTATCAAACAGGTCCAGAAAGGAAAG
The DNA here is from genome assembly GCF_019279795.1 of Protopterus annectens. NCBI lineage: Eukaryota > Metazoa > Chordata > Ceratodontiformes > Protopteridae > Protopterus > Protopterus annectens. The sequence goes on along the minus strand of NC_056733.1, from coordinate 411,815,840 downwards.
ATTCACAACTGCTCTACAGCAACCTCCGTAACTGGTCTACAATGACCTTCTTTTGTTGGCACCAGAAATATCTAGAATAAAACCATTCTTCTAACCTAGAAGGAATAACTTCTCACCACCCCCCCCCCCAAAGCAAGAATATGTTGGATATAAGGGGAAAAAAAAGTTAAGTACTCACTATAACATTCCATCTGAGTTGTTGTTCTTCATTGGTCTTCAACCTGTGGGTTCCCGGATCCAGCATGGATCTGACTCGGTTGCATATCCAGCATCTGATCTGAGCTCAAAGCTCCTCCCCCTACCTATAACGTCCCTGCCTCCTTCCTCCCTTCAGATCGAGTTTGCTGCCCAACTAGCTTCCACACCCGACCTAACATCTTATCCCATACTAGACATCTGCATAAGCAAAACGGAGAGAGTGACAGACATGCAGGAGGTGATCACATCCTCTACTTGTCAGACCACCACGCAGTCTAAGCAAAACAAGGACGGTTTAAAACAAATGAAGAACAACTCAGATGGAACATTATGGTAAGTACATAACTTCTTTATCTGAAGTTGTTGTCTACATTTGATCTTCAACCTGTGGGACAGAGTCCCCAGCTACTAAACACCCGAGAGGCCCTCATGGAAGGATATTTTGGAGCACGGCGGAGCCAAAGGATGCCCTGTTCCTAACTATGATGTCCAACTTAAAATGCGAAATGATGGTATGAAATGAAGCCCAAGTGGTCGCAGTGCAGATACCAACTAACAAAACTCTGGACCAAAAGGCCACTGAAGTAGCCGCAGATCTGGTAGAATGTGCCTTCACACGACCTAGCGGGGATATCCCCCCAACAGAGTATCCTAGAATAACTCATTGGGAAATCCAACAGGTGATGGTGACTTTAGATATTGGTTTCCACAAAAAGGGTTTAGAGTAGGACATTTAAAGCTGGTCAGACTTGCGAAAAAATGTAGTCCTGTGCAGATAAAAATGAAACTGTCTGTGCACATCCAACAAGTGCAATTTATATTCTTCCTTGTTTTGAAAATTTGGGAAAATGACCATGAGATTAATCACCTGATTAATATTGGACTCCGAAGCTACCTTAGAGAGAAAAGATGGATTAGTATGCAAGGAAACCCTGTCCTTATGAAAAATCATATAAGGGGGCTTGACAGACAACACTTGAAGCTCTGAAACCCTCCTGGCAGATGTAATAGCAACCGACGCCGTCTTCCAGGACAGAAATTGCAGATCCACAGAGGCTGCAGGCTCAAAAGAGGATAAAACTAGAGCTTGCAGAACTAACGCAAGATCCCACGGCAGCGCTAGGTTCTTCACCAAGGACCGAAGAAGAAAGGTGCCTTTTAGGAAGGCTTTGCAAAGCTTAGAGGATTCTAAAGAAGCCATATTATCACCTACATGAAAATCCGAAATTGCTGCGAGTTGGACCTTGACTGTAAAAGAACTGGCACCTTGCTGAAAAAGGACTGCTAAAAATTCAAAAAACGCAGAGACCGGGCAGGGAAGGGATCTAGGGCACACTGCGAGGCCCAGATCGAAAAACGTTTCCATTTGCTGGAGCACACCTTTCTGATGGAAGACTTATGAGTCTCCACCAGAATCCTTTTAACAGGTGAAGATAATCCGGGAGTCCTGACTATCATGGGAGCTGGAGCAACCAAGCAGTGAGCTTCAGAATGCCCAGGTCTGGATGGGGAATCCCTGACGGATGAGAAATAAGATCCGGAACTGGATCCAACATCCATGGTGGAGTCACCAAATGAGACTATAGACAGGGGAACCAGACCTGATGAGGCCAGAATGGGGCAATGAGGACAACTAAGCTCCCACCCTGCGAGCTTTCTGAAGGAATTTTGGAATCAAGAGAAGAGGAGGATAAGCATAAAGAAGACTGGGGGGGCCAAGCATGAATCAGAGCATTTCTGGGGGCTTCCCCTCAGTGAAGGTTCAGAGTGAATAACTCGCTGCATTTCGCGCTGGAAGAAGCAAAGAGATGGCAGCAAGGCTGACCCCACTTGAGAAACATCTGTTTTACTACTGAAGGATTCAGAGACCACTCGAATGGCATCAGAATAGACCTGCTGAGCTTGCCCGCTAGAATGTTGGAGCTCCCCGGAATGTATGTTGCCACCAGAAAACAGTCAGTGGAGATCATACACTCTCATGGCTTTGTGACAGAGGGTAAGACCTGGTTCTCCTGTTTGTTGATGTACCAGACCACAGATATATTTTCCATCTGGATAGCAATTGTCTCTGGGGGAAGATGGGCATGGAGAGCCTGCAAAGCTAGAAGCACCGCCCTCATCCCCAGGATGTTGATATGCACTCTGGTTTTGTAGGGGGACCACGTGCCTTTGACTGTCCTTCCCGAGCAGTGCCCCCCCCCCCACTCTAGCAGGGAAGCGTCTGTAGTCACCATAGTCGAGGGGGAGGGTGGAAGAAAGAAGCAATCCTGACCCAGATCCGAGAAATGAATCCACCACAGAGGAGAGTCCCTGCAAATTGAGAGACTAACAGGATGAGAATGAGACAAAGGGGGATCTAACAGACTATTGGACCGCGAGGGTCCACTGAAGAACCCGCATGTGAAAACGTGCCATGGGCAAGACACTGATCATGGCAGCCATGGACCCCAACGCCCTTAATACCATTTCCGCTGTTGGTGACTGAGCTTGGAGAATGCAAAGGACATGTAGCTTCAGAGACGGAATCCTGTCTTGAGGTAAGAAAGATTTTGGTTTGAAATTTGTCCAGTCGAGCCCCGATGAAATCTAACACTTGAAACGGGGCCAGAGATGATTTGTTGAGACTGATGGTAATGCCCAACCGCTGGCCTAAGAGAAGAAGGGAATCCCCTTGCTTGATTGAACTGATGCTTGGAAGGGGCAAGCAAGGCACCAATCGTCCAGACAGGGGAAGACCTGTATGCCCTAGAGCTTCAGGTGAGCCGCTACCACTGCCATTACCTTGGTGAACATCTTGGGGGCTGTGGTGAGACCAAAGGGGAGTGCCCTGAACTGATAATGATTGCCCCCCCCCAAGCTGGAAATGGAGGAACCTCAGAGAGCGCCTGTCCATTTTTGACATGGTGGTACACATCCTGGAGGTTGATTGAGCACATCCAATCATTCTCCTTCAGGAAGGGCAGGACAGATAGAAGGGTGACCATCCGGAATTTTGCCTTGGCCACAGACCGGTTCAAGGTGGAGAGACCCAGAATGGGTCTCAAGTCCGAAGTCTTCTTTGGCACCAAAAAGAACCTGGAATAAATGCCTAACCTGGACTGGTCGGAGGGGGGGGGGGGTTGGATGACTCTCTTTTCTAGCAGCTTTGCAATTTCCAGTGCTGCATCCTCCCTTTGCGCAGGTGGAATGTCCGGGAAGTGCCTGGGTGGATGGGGTGACGTGAGAAAGGGGACTGAATAGCTTCTGGAAATAATTTGCAACACCCAACAATCTTTCGTGATGGATTCCCACTCTGTTAGGTGAAGCGACAGGCGACCTCCAACTGCCTCCAGAGACGAGCAGCTGGGCAACCCTTCAGGGTTGCTGCATGAGTCTCTCCGAGAAAGGCTCACGAGACCCCTTGATTCCTCAGACCCCCTCTACCTCTAGGGTGGCGTCTATCAAATCCCCCTCTGCCCCTGGGTGAAGGAGAGTCCGGAGTGTCCTGGGAATAGCTCTGAGATTTTCGGAACCACATCTTCTTGGTCCCTCACTGATTCCTGCAGAAGGATTGTTGAGGGGCCGAAAAGCAGATCTCAACGGCAGTCTTCCCGTTCTTCTCACTCTGAACTAAGGTGTCACATACCAACTTCCCAAAAAGGAAGGAACCATTGTATGGGGCCATTTGTAAAGGACACCTTGAAGGGTTCCAAAAAGGCACACAGCCAGAGCCAGGCATGGCACCTGATGGCAACACCTGTACCGGCAGCTCTAGCGGCACCCTCGGTAGCATGGGAGGGGGGATGCATAGAGGTGTTAGCGACAAAAGTCAGGTGGCCATTCGAGAGGAGATCACTTTCTTGTCCTCCACCGACATGGATCTAGGGGGAGACTCAGCGACCTCCTTGACCAGGTCTCGCTGCAGCCTAATCACGTGCGTCATATAATTCAGTGCACGCACAGAAAAGGTCAATGAAGCATACATCCACTTCCCAAAACAGTCCATTGCCCTAGACTCTCGGTCAGAAGGGTGGATCGTGGAGCTCTCCTGAGCGAGCTCCTTCTCAGTGGTAGCCACCACCAACATGGCATCAACTGAGATCCCTTAGTCCAATGGGTCCTGCCCAGAGGGGGGCTCAAAACCTTGTCAGGGCGTTTGGGAATGGGGTCCACCATGTCCGGTTCCTTCCACACCCAAGATGTGATAAGATCCACCGAAGGAGCCGTGGGAGGGGACACCGATTCGTCAGAGTTAGGTTTTTTTGGCAGACCACCCCCCACATTGGCGTAGGATTTCCAAAGGAGACCTCCTTGGGGGTTGACTGGGGGAGCCTTCCCCTTCCTCCAAATTGGTGTCTTCTGTGAGGGACTCTGGAGGGGTGTCCAGGTGCCTCCTTTTGCACATATGTTTGCAAGGTGCCTCCTCAGTGGTGTTCTCTGGAGAGGACTCGCCAACATCTCCCTGCTCCCAAGAGGGAGCACCCTGGGGCAAATTGGCAGCAGGCTGTCTCTGAGATGGTAGAATGTCCGGGTGCGTGCCAGAAACAGAGGGAGCCAGGACGGAATCCGAAGACGAGACGGTCAAGGGTCTAGATGGGATCGAGAGGACCCTCTCCACCATGTCGAAAGCCGAAGGGAACAGACTGCCTGAGAAGGAACAACAGTCAGAGCCATAACCCTCTAACCAGACGAGGGAGTCAGAGCCAGACCTCCAGGAGCCAAGATACCAAAGGGAAGGCTCTGTTCTGAAAGGCTTGGAGCCGACGCCATCCCCTCAGATCTGGCGCCAAGGCCATGGCTCCAAGAGCCGGAAGGATCCAACTGGCTTCGAGGTACAAGGTACAGTCAGAGCCGACCCCTTGACACCAAGTGTCCACAGATCCAAGGGCTGTGAAACCGACGGTTGGATCAGAGAAGGAGCATTAGGAAGAATGCCGAATGCATGCCCACGGCTCCGGAGGGAGAGGGGGCAGGCAGGACTCCCAACTGTATCAGAGTGTGGATAAACTTCCACATCATCCTATCCATCTCTGCTTCAGAAAGGCTGCGGGTGGAGCAAGAACAGACGACCACTGGCACTGACCTAGAAGGGCGGAGAGGGGAAGCCTGTGCCGGTGACCAGGTCCGAAACTCCTCCGGCTCCAGACAGAGCAGATGGGAACACAGTCAGGGAGACTCTGTACTCGGGGCCGACCTAACTTTAGCCAGAGGGCCTGTCGAAGCCAAGTGATCTGTGGATCGCTTCCTGGCCCTGTCCTTAGACTTGGCTGATTTGTCTCCGTCCCCGGGCCTCTTGGTGGGAGTGAGTCCCAGAAGCTGGGGCGAAGACAGAGGTAGAAGCCGGGGCTGAAGAGGCCTGTGCCCTGGTGGTAGGAGGGAGAAGGCGGCCCCTCAAAATTAGCTTATTTCTCCTGTCCATAAGTGCCTGGGGATTAAACCCGGCACAGATGGAACAGGAGGTGTCTAAATGGGCTGCCCAAGACATTCAACGCACAGAGTGTGGCCATCAGCTGGGGAGAGCTTGTGTCCACACACTGTGCATTTTCAGAAGCCTAGTTTGGGGGTTTCAGACATACTCCCAACCACATGGTCTAACATACTCACTCATGCAGAGAACACACACGTGAGAGATACAGGAAAGAAAAAGAGGGTTTTTTGTTTGTTTTTGTTTTATCCGATCCAGAGAGTGAGAGGAGAAGACGAAAAACAAAAAAGGGAAAAGTATAGTAGAAAAGGTAGAGCTACAAGGAATAAAGAAGTCACTTGTCAAAAGTTTTTAGAAGAGAGCACGGATTGCGATTCGGACTCGAGTGCGGCAAACAAGATCTGAAGGGAGGATGGAGACAGGGGCATTATGGGTAGGGGAGGAGCTTTGAGCTCAGATCAGATGCTGGATATAAGGCTGAGTTTGACCCGTGCTGGATCCGGGAACCCACAGGTTGAAGATCAAATGAAGAAAACAACTTCGGATCAAAAGTTACGTGCTTACCATTACAGATTTGTGCTGTCTGAATTTCACCCAATTCAACACATGGGTTATAGGACCAATCAGATCCAACCTCAGCAATACCTCTGAAGTTTCATGAATCCAGGGCTGTGACTTCTCTCCTACCCATATTTCCCTCCAATCCACCTTAGTATCTCAGACTGTGGTTGCCCCCCCCACCCCACCCCCAACTAGAAGATTTATAGAAATAGTAACCCTTTCAAGATTAATTACTAACCTGACAAGGAATATCTAGGAAAGAATCACAGTTAGACAGGACTGTTCACAGACAGGTGCAAGTGAGATCCATTTGGTCACCAGAAGCCAACAGATGATAATTTGGAAGGGGGCAAGAAGGAGGGAGGTTGAACTGGATGATCAAACAACACAGATCTGTCATTATGGTAAGTACCTAACTTTCATATCTGATGTTGTCTATTTTCATCCGATTCAACACGTGACAGATTTCCAAGCTGTTTTTACCTGGGTGGTACCAAGGAAGGACGTTCTTAAGAATGATTCAATCAAAGGAGGAATAAGATCTAGACTGTACACCCAATTTACAATGAGAGACAAAGGTGTGAACTGTTGACTAGGTTGCAGCGGCACAATCATCATCAATGGGAAGTCTTTTTATAAAGGCTGTTGAAATGGCTATTGCTCTTTGGAATGAGCTTTGGGTTTCAATTGCAGAGATAGTCCCTTTTTAGTGTAAACAAAGGAAATACAATCTGACAGCCACCTTGAAAGGGTAACCTCAGAAACTGCTTTGCCCAATTTAGGTCTAGAAAAGGCAACAAACAATTGCTCAGATTTCCTGAATTGTTTTGCTTTATGGAGATAAAATCTGAGTTGAAGATGAACATTCAACATATGCAGAGTATGTTCACCTTTGTTGGAGAATCTGGGAAAAACACTGGTAGGTTGATGGATTGATTTAAATTTGCTTTGGATGGATGCCACCTTAGGAAGGAAAGACACATTAGCCCTTAATGAAACTTTGTGGAAAACCAGGTAAGGGGGTTTACAAGACAGTGCCTCTAACTCTGACATTTGTCTGGCTGATGCAAAAGTCACAAGAAAAGTCAACTTCCAAGAGAGCAACTTCAAATTTGCTGATAATGCTGGTTCAAAGGGAGGTTGACTTAACATTGAAACAAAATAGTACTCTCATGGAGGGTCTGGGTGAAAATCTGAAACTGCAGACATTTGTACTTTGATAGTGGACAAACTAGAGCCAATATGTAAAAGCTCAGACAGAAACTTCAGTATGGAAGGGATGGGAACAGAAAATGGCTTTATTTCTTTCAACATAGCTCAGATGGAAAACCTATTTGCTGTGATAAATCTGTTTTGTGAATCGTTTCTGGGAGGCTGAAATAATCGGAACAACCCATGCTGGAAACTTGGCATCTCTGGCCAAAGTCACAACTGGAGAAACCAAGTGGTTAGTTTCATGAATTTTTGGTCCAGAGGAGGCAATCCAACTGCCGAGTCAAGAGATTTGGATGTTGGGGCCAGAAAGGAGCAACGAGGATCACTCTGGTCTTGAATTTCCTTGCTTTCTGGATGAATTTGTTTATTAAGGGCAACAGAGGGAAACCATAAAAAAGATCTAGGGGCCAACTGTGGACTACAGCATCCCTCGGTGACTGTCCCTGTGGAGGGATCAGAGCAAAGTAACTGCTGCACTTGTTCAGGTAGGAAGAAAACAGGTCACAGCAAAGTTGGCCCTAATGATGGAATATCAAAGCTATGAAGAAACAAAGATGGTCAGCAAGATTACCAGTTGAATATGCAGCCAAACGACCAGAAAGTGAATAATCAGACTTTTTATTGTAAATAAAACAGACCGGTTTCGGAAATGAAATGCCTTCTTCAGTGTTGAACAAATAATCAAAATTAACATAATAAGAATGCAAATTTATACAAATTTATACAAAATATTGGCCAATAGGCACATGAATGTGCTGTTAGACCTCATGAATAATGTATGATATATTCTGTACAAGCAAACACAAAACTAGGAACATGGTAGAATTGTATATAATGCCCTAAATCAATAGTTCCAAAAATCACAAAAAACAATAGTAGACTATGGAACCATAAAGGCTATAAATATACATAGTTGAATATGTACCTCCATAGTAATTTCAAAACCAGACGTAAAAATAATTCTTGTTTCTTTTTACAATGTATATATAAGCATATATATAAATATATATCTCTATATCTATATATCTATAAAAAACCATTCAGAAAATATTGGGCCTAATACTGTTAATAGATAAAATGAAATTCAGTACCTCCTACTGCATTGGACAACAGTTAACACTGATCATTGGGACCAGGTGGGATCGTAACGACTGAAATAATTATCCAGTACCTCTCTTTGTAATAGATGATACCTTACAAAAAATACAATTAAATAATTCAAAAACTATTATACCTGATATAGTTGTTAAACAAGATAGAAATCAATACAGCCTTTTCATGGCAAATGTTAGAGATGATCATTGAGACCAGGTGGAAAAAGTGCGCCCAAAGTGATTATCCAGTACTCTTTATGATTGAGAATACCATGCCACCCTTGTGGGTTGCTACGATCACCCACTATACGGTCAATAATCATGAACATGAACTGTGCTTGTAGATGGTTTTTTTTTTTTTTTTTTTTTAAAACAAATTTATTGTTTTAACATATAAGAGAAATATCATAACAATTTTATACAAATAATTAAAAATAGGTATTATTATAATATTCAACAAAACAACTAAAGTATTTACAAAGACATCCACTACAATCAGATCAATTAATTAAACTAAAATACTGTGCTATTGAAATTAGAATTTTTTTAACAAATTTTGTAAATTATCCCATACAATAAAATGTCATGTTTTTCTAGTTGTTCTCATTCTAATTGTGCTTATTTCCATATGACACATTATATTCATAACATTTTTAAATTCATTGAGTGAAGGAGGTGTATCTGAAATCCAATTTCTAGTTATTATTTTCCTAGCCACTGCTAGGATAGACCATAACAAGGGAAGCTTAATCTTTTTAACACATTGAGGTACAGGTGTGTTGAATAATATAAGAGACTTAGAAATAATGAAATTATCTGTAAGAAGAGCCTGCAAAAATTCATTAATTGACTTCCAGTATTCTTTCAACTTCATACAGTCATAAAACATATGAGCCCAGTCAGCATTAATTTCTACATTACATCTCTTACATAGATTATCTTTATTATTAATTTTATTCATCATCAAAGGTGTATAAAAGATCTATGTAAAAATTTCCATGTATAAAGTCTCCAGACAATGGAAGATGTAGTTCTATAAGCAGATTCCAATATATATTGTTTATCTTGTTGAGTTGGTGGGTCCCCATTAATAGAGGTGAAATAATTCCAGTATGAATCTACATTGTAAAAAGTTTCTTGTCTGATAATTTTATGTATATATGAAAGTTTACCTTTATCAGAAACTTTATGCTGTAAATTTATTATCAAGTAATCAATCAGTTTTGGAATAGATTCTTTAACTGTTATAGACATTAGATCTATTCTATCAATGAGATGTTGTCTAAAGATCTGAACCTCTAACCAGCAAGTTTCTCTTAGATCAAATTCTTGCTTGTAGATGTTTTGATGCATGTCGATATAAAGCATTGGTCTCCCTTTTGTTTTTAATGTCACTGCGATGTTCATTTATTCGTGACCTGAGTGGCCAGGAAGTCTGTCCCACATAAAATGCCCCACACAATGGCATGATGCCAGGTACACAACCCAATCACTGCTACAGTTTCCAAAAATTTTGCAGTCAAAGACCTTACTAGTATTGCGACTCGAAAAGTTCTGAGACTTGGTGATCTGTTTGCAAGACCCACAGTGACCACATGGGTGTGTACCCAATAATTCATGTCCCATTATTGTAGGTTGTTTGTGAATTGCTCCACCACTACCAATATGTTTGTAATGGGAGAGATGGGACCCCAATGTTTTACCTTTTCTGTACGAAAATTGACATTCCTCACCCAAAAAAGATCTGAGTTGTTCATTGGCTATTAGTATATTCCAATGTCTATTGAAAATATCCCTAATAACGTAATAGTTCCTACCATATGTAGTGATGAATCTAATGGTTGTTGATCTGGAATCACCAGAAGGGATCTTGTAATCTAGCAAACTGTTCCTTTTAATCTGGGAGGATCGTGTCCATGCAGTATTGATATCAAAGCTGCCACTACTGGACTGAGGGATCAGTCATGAGGCATTAAGGTAGTTCTGCTTAACTTGTCCACTAATACACTGGATTTTTCCGGGATGTGCGTTGCTAGCAGAAATCAAGTGAGAAGACATCACCCATTGCCATACTCTCATGGCTTCCTGCAAAAAGGGTAACAGTAGGCTCCTCCCTGTTTGTTGATATACTACACAACTGCCATATTATCCATCTGTATGGAAATCATACCCCTTGGAAGAACATCCTTAAATGCCTGCAATGCTAGGAGGACTGCTGTCATCTTCAAGACATTAATGTGCTGATACCACCCCCAAGAAGGAAGCCGTCTGTGGTTACGATACCCAATGATGGGTCCATCCCAAATGGAGATTTTATCCACCAGCTGATATGATCTCTGCATACTTATGTAATGTGAATTTTGATATGTATTTTGTGTATATTTTGAGACCATTGCACAGAAAGGGTCCATTGGGGTACTCTCATGTAGAACCTAGCTAGTGGAACCAGTAAGATTGTGGAGGCCATTAGACCTAAAAGCAATAGAGTTAACCTCGCTGAGGGTGAAGGGCGCTGAAGTGCTTATGTAACTGCCAAATGCAGAACAAGAATCTTGGACCATGCTCCTTTCGAAATGCCACCCTCAAGAAGGAAGTTGCCCGTGGTTACAATAGCAAGTGCTGAGTCCATGTGAAAGGGACGATCTTCTATCATCAATGGAGATTTTATACAACTGCTGATATGATCTCTGCATACTTGCATAATGTGAATTTTGGTATGTAGCAGGTAAATATTTTGAGACCGTTGCACAGAAAAAGTTCACTGGAGTACTCTCATGTAGAACCTAGCAAATGGAACCAGTAAGATTGTGGAGGCCATCAGACCTAAAAGTTGTAGAGTTAACCTCGCTGAAGGCGAAGGATGTTGAAGCACTTATGTAGCTGCCAGAAGCAGCAAGAGCACTCGAGTGGGGTAATCTGAGAATTATAACACTTCCAGGTGGTATCCAATTAATTCTATTTATTGTGTCAGGTTCAGGTGACTCTTGGGGTGACTCTTGGGTAAATTTAATATGATTCCTAGTTTTTGCACTAGGTGGAGCAAAAGGTCCAGATGGTGTAAAAGCAGATGCTTGGAGGCAGCAGCAAGGAGCCAATTGTGAAGATATAGGAAAACATGGAACCCTAGCAGATGTAGACGAGCTGCAACTACTGCCATTATCTTGGTAAACATCCTGGGGATTGTGGTAAGACCAAACAGCAGGACTCTGAATTGGTACTGATTGGCTCCCAGCAAGAAATACAGAAATCTGGAATGCTTCTCTAGCCTTCTATCACAGTATATGCAGCACATCCAAACATCTTTCTTCAGAAGAGGCAATATGGACCGAATATTGAGCAGCTGGAATTTTGTCTGTTTTACAAACTGATTTAGATGACTCAGATCTAGACTGGATTTGAGGTTCCCTATCTTTTTGGGTACTAAAAAGAACCTTGAATATACTCTGGACTTTCAATTTCTGTTTGGGGACTGGCTGGATGACTCTTTCTAGCAGCTTGTAAATGTATGCTTCTGCAGGTTCCCACTGACTGAGTGGATCATCAGGAAAGTACAGTTGTGTGCACTTACCATAAATGTAGATGTTCAAATGTATTCACTGTTGCAGTCATCACATTTGGGTTATCTGCCTGCAGGTAGCCCTCAGCCGGCCTGAATACCAGAGTCTTCGGATTTCTGCGTCGGATGCTGTCACTTCTTCCTTGATGTCAGGGGGTATAATACATGCAGTCGAAACCATTACATCAGTTTTTCTTGCCCCAGATGTCAGGTGTTCCGATAGGAAACAATTAAATGGTATGGTAAACCCCCATCAAAAAGCAAATACACAAGAAAAAATAAATATACCAACAAGAAGGAAAGGTAGAGCCAGGGTAACCAGGACTGCAACAGTGAATACACTCGAACATCTACATTTATGGTAAGTGCACACAACTGTACTATGTTCTTCGTGTTTCACTGTTGCAGTCATCACATTTGGGTCGATTCCCAAAGCTAAGGAAGTCAAGAGACCATTAGGGCCAGCTATTAAGCCCTGCAGGACTGCAGTGTCAAAGTCGGCTCTGGATTTAGAAAAGATAGGCATGTGGGTAATGCTTGGTGAAGGTATGTACAGAACTCCAGGTAGCAGCTTCTAGGATGTCCCTGGTAGGGACTCCTGAGAAAAGCCACAGAGGTAGATGCAGCCCTGGTGGAATGTGATCTTATCCCCTGTGGGGTAGGTTTTTCATAGTGCTTGTAGCAGAAATGACTGCAACGGGCTATCCATTTGGAAAAAGTTTGCTTTGAAATGGCCTTCCCCTCTGCCCCTGCAGCAAAGCCAACTAGCAGCTGTTCAGATTTTCTGATAGATTCTATTTGGGCAGGACTAAGCCTAAGTTGTCTGTGCACATCCAGAGAGTGCAGTATTCATTCCCCTTTGTTTTGAGGATTATGGAAAAAAGCAGGCAAATGAATGGACTGATTTAGGGCCACAGCAGACACCACCTTGGGCATAAAGGAAGGATTAGTCCTGAGGGAAACGTTGTCCGCATGGAAGATAATGAAGAGTTCCACCGCCATGAGGGCCTGTAATTCAGACACTCTTCTTGCTGAAGTGATGGCTAGAAGGAAGGCTGTTTTCCAAGAAATGAATTTCAACTTTGCTGTAGCAGCTGGCTCAAAGGGGAGAAGAGTGAGCTTTTCCAATACAAAGCTAAGGTCCCAGGCTGGAGTGGGAGCATTCCTGGGGGGGTCTTAAATTTTTGGCCCCTCTAAGGAATTGCTTTAGCAAGGGGTGAGAGAAGAGAGGTGGCTCAGTATTATAATTTGCTGAAATGGCAGAGGCATGAATTTTAATTGAAGAGAAGGATAGGCCCTTGTGGAGCATTTCTGTTAAGTACTGTAGAATACGAGGTAAGCTGGGCACCACTGTGCCCATCCCCTGAGCATGGCTCCAGGAACAGTATCTTTTCCACTTCTCAGCATAGGATTTTCTAGTACTAGGCTTCCTTGCCTCCAGAATGACATCCAGTATCTGCTTACTGAGGGATGCTAGAGTAGAGCTCAAGGAATTAGCCAGGCTGCAAGGTTCAGGGTTTGAAGCTGAGGGTGCAGAATCTGGCCCGACAGCTGGGACAGCAGGGAAAGGGTCTGAGGCAGGTGCCATGGCTGTAGCAGTGTCATACTGCGCAAGACTCTGGTGCAATCAGTATTGTCCTTGGTTTGTCCTATTTGATCTTTAGTAGAACCTTCGAGAGGAGGGGCAGAGGGGGAAAGGCATAAACAGAGAGGCTTTCCCAGGTAAAGGACAGGGCATCCACTTTCCACGCTTGACTGTGGGGAGCTCTTGTGCAGAATTTGTTCAATTGGTAGTTCGGAGAGGAATCAAATAGGTCCATCTCTGGAGTCCCCCATTTGTTCCTCAAGAGGTTGAACATTTTGGGTTCTAGTTTCCATTCGTGTGGGTCCATGAGATTTCTGCTCAAGTCTGCCAGTGACTTTAGTTTGCCTGGCAGGAATTGTGCTTGTAGGTGTACTTGGTAGCTCAAGGCTGTGTCCCACAGAGCCATGGCTAGTCTGCAGAGAGGGTACGAGTGGGCTCCCCCTGCTTGTTTATGTACCACATAACTGTGGTGTTGTCTGTCTTTACCAATAGTTGTCCTGGAAGAATACAGTCTTTGAAGGCTGTCAGAGCATTCTGTACAGCTAACATTTCTTTTTAACTGATATGCAGGTGCATCTGTCTTGGGTTCCATTTGCCCTGAATGCACTGCCCTGCCATGTGAGCCCCCCATGCATAGTCTGATGCGTCTGTTGTTAGGGTTTGGGCAGCAGGGGGTAGAGTGAAAGGGAGTCATTTTCTGTGGTAGCAGGCCTCTGCCCACCAGAAGAACTCTGTCTTTATACAAGGAATGATAGAAATCATTGTTTCCAGGTCCTGAGAATGTTGACACCATAGGCTTTTTAGATACCATTGGCGTTTCCTCATATGAAGTCCTGCATATGGAATTAGAATGCAAGAGGCCATGAACCCCCAGCTGGGGGTTTGTGGCCAATAGTTTGAAGTAGGTTGTCAAATAAACTTGTTTCTCTGGAGTGAGGAATGCCATCTGGGAAGTTGCGTTCAAGCTTGCTCCCAGGAATACAATCTGTTGGCAGGGTACTAGGTGATATTTCTTTTTGTTGATGGTGTACCCCAGTGAGGTTAGAAGTTTCTTTACGAATACCAGGTGTTGTAATAGCAAGTCCTGGCTTTATGCCTGAATCAGACAATCGTCCAAGTATGGGTAAATCTGAATATTTTAGTGCCTGCAAAATGCAATGGCTGGAGTTAGACACTTTGTGAACACCCTGGACACAGTAGATAAGCCAAAGGGAAGTGCAGAGAACTGAAAGTGCATGGAGCCCGCCATGAAACGTAGGTATTGTCTGCATGATCCTCTTATTGGGATGTGCAGGCAAGCTTCCTTTAAGTCTAGGGTTGCCAGCCAGGCATCCTTGGCTAGCATAGGACAAAGCTGCTGAAGAGTTAGCATTTTAAATTTTGGAACCAACAGAAAGGTGTTGAGAATAGAGAGGTCCAGGATAGGATGCCAGGAGTTGTCTTTTCTGGGTACCACAAATGTCTTGAATAAAAAACTTGTCCCCTTTGTTCTGCTGGGACAGGTTGAATAGCCCTGATACTGAGAAGAGAGAGAACCTGCTGTTGGGCCTCCGCCCACTGATTTGGGGGTAGGTCTGGCCAACCATTTAGGGTTGGTAGTGTGTGGAAGTGGAATCTGTATCCCTGGGGAAACTATGTTCAAAACCCATTTGTCCTGGGTACTGAGTTCCCAGTTTTTTGCATGCAGGGCGAGCTTTCCTCCTAAGGGAGCAGGTAGTTGAGCAGGGCTTGGAAGGTTTAAGGTTAAGTCATTGTGCCATTATTCTGTAGGGGGGGTGGCTTACTACTCTCTGCTTTGGAAGTGGGAGCCCCCACTGCTTGGATTTGTGCGTAGTCTGAGACTGTAGCCTAGGTGGTCTGCTGTTCCTGGGTTTGGATTGAGAAGGCCTGAAAGGGGCAGAAAAGGACCAGGTCTTTGAAGGCCAATGCCTACTGAAATCTGGAAGGCTGTACTTGTAGGAGATCTTTAACAGTTTGCATAGATTTAGCTTTTTCCTCCATCCTTTTGAGGACGACTTCTGCTTTGTTGCCAAAAAGGCTATCTTGGTTTAAGGTAGCATCCAGTAATTTAGCTTTAACATGATCTGGCAAGTTTTGCTCCTTAAGCCAAGCATGCCTTCTAAGAACAGACCCAGTGACAGCAGCCCTGCAAGATGCTTCTAAAGTGTCAAAATCACATTGCAAAGTACGTTCACCAACTTGTTCTGCAAAATGCATTAAATCTTGCAATTCTTTGTGTTCAGCACAGTCGGGAATCAATATAATTTTCTGTCTAGGTAGTCCCATAATATGTTGCTAATACTTTAACATATGAAACTTGTAATTTAAAGCCCTAATGGCCAAAGTAGCAGAACTGTATATCTTCTTACCCCATCTGTTCATGGCTCTAGAATATCTGTCAGAAGGGGTAGTATTTTTGGCAGTAGTAGTCTTAATGCCTTTTAGTCCTTGGGAAATGGTCTCTGGATCCGCAGAAGAATTCTTGAAGAGGAACTTGTGAGAGTCTGGTACTCCGTAGTACCCGTCAGGTTTTTTTGGGAGCTGGAGGTAAAGTGTCTGGGGTAAGGCTAGATTCCAAGAAAGCATCATCTACAATGTCCAGAACAGGAGGGATAGCTAAAGGCCCGTGTTGAGGTAGGAGTAAGAATTCCCTAAGTCTCTTTTGGACTCGGAGTAATCCTGGCTTTCCCAGCAGAAATGCTCCCTAAGAGTATGCAAGGTTTCACAGAAAGAAAAATCTTCTGGAGGGGAAACAGAGGGGATGGAATCTTCTGCATCAGAATCCTCATAAGTATACAAGGGCAAATCCTGGTAATCAGAAGGAGCAGAAATATCAGATTCCTGATCAGAAGAATCAGAAATAAAATCAGTCTAGGTCTCTTAGAGGGGGAAGGCTGGCTTCCCCTAATTAAATTAATATGGTCTTCAGCCATTCTAAGCATTTGTTTTTGAGGCATATGGGCCTAAGCCTGCGGTTTGGTCGTCAGTTTTCTAGGCGCAGTGCAAGTTTTTGGCCTGGATGAAAATGATGGCGCTGGTTTGAATGTCTGTAGGCCTGAATACACCCTCAGAAACTGGTGCCTGCACAATGGCTCCGGGCCCATCCAAGGTAGAGACATCCGCAGGTTCCATAGTCAAAGAAGCATCTCGCGGCATACTGGACTCCGAATGGGTCTCAGTAGAGGCCTGCGAATCTGAAGTAGCGGGCATCAGGGGCTGCAAAAGCGCCTCACTGAGTACCGGCAGACTGGCGACTAGCTTAACGAAACCGTCGTCGGCAGTTTTGGACCTATGCGGTCTGTCTTTATCCTTACATTTTTTCAGATCATCGGTAGTCGGATGGCTTAACTAAGCCATTTTGGAGTACACAGATATAGTACAAAAGTAATTGGCTGCAAAAATAGCCTGACGGCGAATAGTTCAGGCATTGAACAAGGCACAAAGCCGACAGCGAGGGATGTCGTGGTCTGGGCCTAAACAGGGGATGCAGTTAAGAATGAAAATCTCTGAGATATTTGCTTTCCACAGGTAAGACCATTGTTAACTTTTACTGACATCGGTTAGAGCAAGAAAAAGGATCCCCAATGGGGTACTTATCTTTTTTGAAGACTTTGGGTCTGAAACTTGAAAACGAAAATTTCAGGAGTCGGCCGACCGGCACTTGTGAACTGCTTCTGCTTCGGGCACTGCACGGCAAGAAAGACTGATGTAATGGCGTTGGCTGCATGTTTTATACCCCTGACGACCTGACGTCAAGGAAGAAGCGACAGCATCCGATGGAGAAATCCGAAGACTCTGGTATTCAGGCCGGCTGGGGGTTACCTGCAGGCAGATAACCCAAATGTGATGACTGCAACAGTGAAACACGAAGAACATCTTTCGTATTTTTTTTTACTGATGATGATAAAAAAGGGATTTGAGTAGCCTCTGGAAATTATGTTTAGCACCCAGTAATCTGTTATAGTTTTGTCAGGATTAAGTGTGCATAAATAATCTCCCCCAAACTGCCTCCAATGTGCAGCAGCCAGGCAACCTTTCAGGAGCGCTAGTAAAGCTTTCTGGTGAAGGGACCACAAAATCCCTAATTGTGCAGTCTGCCTCTGCCTCTTGGGCGATGTACATTAAGAGTTACCTCCTCCTCCTCTGCCACAAGAAGGTGTGTTCCTAGGAATGGCTGACAAAACTCTGTGATTTGCAAAACCACATCTTTCTACCTCTCTGATTCCTAAAAAAGATCTCCTGTGGGGTGGAAAAAATGGACTCCCACTGCAGACAGAGTTTTACCATGTTGTTTACTCCAGGATAATGTGTCCTTTACCTTTGTTCCAAAACAAGTGGAACCATCAAATGGGACATTTATGAAGATGTCTTAAAGTCTTCTGTGAAATCACAAAGGCACATCTATGAGTGACGGCACATGGTGATGCTGGTGCCTGCTGCCTTAGCCATATCATCTGCTGTGCTGGAGAGTAGTTGCACAATTACACTTGATGTAGACTGGAGGGTAGAGAGCTGGGTGTCCAAGGTCTTCTGAGTATCTGTAGACAAAATACCTGAAAGAGACTTGGCCATCAATTACCCGTTCTAAAGACTTAAACCTTGCCTGTGATATAAACAGGACCTGCTGGAGAGATAGGTATGTATCCCAGAGACTACCCCATCTATGGAACAGGCTCCCCATCCATGTGAAGCAGAGTTCCTCCCTAATGCAATTCAAGTGCAACTTGGACAATTGGATGGGAAACCGGAAATTCATCCCTAGTTTGGAACCTATTTCTCTGATGCAAACAGGTAATCTGCAAATGGTTCCTCTCCCAGGCCCATGCTTACACTTATCAAGGGTGTCAGAACTTTTTAGAGATTTGGGATGTATGGCTAGGCTTAAAAAGGCCATTGTGGTCATTAGCCTAGTAAACACCTATGAAGTTATCTTTTTGGACAAGTCCCTCTGGAATCATGTGACATACGCTAAATAGTTCAGTGCTCAGATGGCAAAGGTCATTGAAGCATTCATTTTGCAAACCTGTCCAAAGTCCTAGACTTTCTGTTAAAGGGATAGATACAATACAGGGACTTTCTTCAGATAACTCCTTCCTCGTGGCTACTGGTACTACCATGGCATCTACTGGTGGGCCTTTGCTCCAGTGTTTTCTGTCTTTGGTAGCTACTAAGGGGGGGATTGGTTTCACCATGTCAGGGTCCTTCCATGCCCACTGAGCAATGGGATCAACAAGGGTATCAACAGGCAGTACTACCCAGAATGACACTGAGCCAGAACTGAAGGCTTCCAAGAGCACGGCCTTGTCCGGTGAAGGATTCTCAATTGTACACTCCCTCACTGTTTCATCAATTCGAAGATATCACCAATGGCAACATCTTCAGAGGGGAATCTAGACAAGCCTTCACCTTCATCCAAATCTGCATCTTCCATGAAAGACTCTGATGATAACCCCACATGTATGCATCTGCACATCTGTTTCCTGTGAATCTATACTGGTAGGTGGTCAGATGGTTCTGAATCAGACTGGAAGCTAACAAAGTAAGCAGCCTCGGAAGACTGCAGAACAGATTTTTCTTGCTGGGCAGAAAGATGGGGATCAGAAGCAGAATCCAGTTGAGGCTTGTGTGGAGGGGGATCAGAAGCAGAATCCTGTTGAGGCTTGTGCGGAGACAAGTTGGGTGGTAGTGTCCTCTCTTTTGGTATAGCCAAAACCCTCTCAAAAGACTAGAGGGCCAAAGCCACAAATGGCCCCAAAGGAGATAGTACAGTTTTGTACCTACCATAAATGTAGATGTCCGATAGATATGCAACTGCAGTCATAACATATGGGTTTGTCCTGCCTCAGGCAGCCCTCGGACGGACGGATTCCAAAGTCTGGGTCCAGCGTCGGCTGGTGTCGCCTCCTCTCCAACGTCAGAACGGCTGGAGTATAAAGGCATCGGCCGACGCCATCTTCTTCAGTGTTTCTTGCCCCAGATGCCAGGTGCCCTCCTAGGAAGGCTAAATTTGGTGAATGGATAAACAATTCCAGACATGCACAACAGTAATAAACAGATGCACCATAGGAGATACCCCCAGCTAAGAGGAATAGGGGGAGTAGACCCATAAAGAAGGTTGCAGAGGGGTGGGAAAATCCGACTGCAGTTGCATATCTATTGGACATCTACATTTATGGTAGGTACAAAACTGTACTATGTCCTTCAAGAATGCAACTGCAGTCATAACATATGGGTTGAATACCATAGCCAAGCTGGGGGTGAATGGAACTAAGAAAGTGATGGTGTAGCTAAAATGCCATGCAGGACTGCCGAAGCAAAGCCTGCTCGGGATCTGGAGTATAAAGGCAGGTTGTAGTGCTTGGTAAATGTATGCACGGAGCTCCATGTAGCAGCCTCTAGAATGTCCTTTGTAGCCACTCCTCCTAGGAAAGCTGTGGATGTGGCTATAGCTCTGGTGGAGTGTGGCCTAATATTGTCTGGCACACTTTTTCCATGAAAAGAATAGCAGAATCTGATGCAGTGTCCAATCCATTTGGAAATTGTTTGTTTGGAGATTGCTTTTCCTTGTACTCCAGCAGCATAGGCTACAAGCAGTTGGTCAGATTTTCTGGTGACCTTAGTTCTGTCCAAGTAGTAGCGTAGTTGCCTGTGTATGTCCAAAGTATGCAGCAGTGCTTCCCCCCTGTTTTGAGGATTGGGGAAGAAAGTAGGCAGGTGAATGGCTTGATTTAGAGACACCCTGGAAATTACTTTTGGCATGAATGAAGGATTGGTTCTTAGAGACTCTGTCCTGATGAAAAATGAGAAAAGGAGGTACTGCCATGAGTGCCTGTATCTCCGAGACTCTTCTTGCTGATGTGATTGCCAATAGGAAAACTGTTTTCCATGAGAGAAATTGCATTTCTGAAGTTGCTGCTGGTTCAAAGGGAGGAAGAGTTAATTTTTCCAAGACGAAATTGAGGTCCCATGCAGGTACTGGCGGTTTCCTGGGAGGTTTGATATTCTTTATCCCTCTTAGGAACTGTCTTGGCAAAGGATGCGAAAACACAGGTGGATCACAATTGTATTTTGCTGAGATTGCTGAGGCATGAATCTTTATGGAAGAATATGAGAGACTAGTATGAAACATTTCTGCCAAGCATTCCAATATCTGAGGTATACTCAATACTGTTGTATCCTGACCCGTGTTAGCATTCCAGATGATGAATCTCTTCCACTTGGCTGAATAGGTTTTTCTGGTGGAAGGTCTGCGTGCTTCCAGTAAGATCTCTTGAACTTTTTTGGAAAGAGAGATATCGGAAGGAGTTATGGTAACCTCCAGGCTGTCAGATGCAATGTTTTCAGGTTTTGATGAACAGTCCTGTAATCGTGTTGTGTTAGAATGTGTTAGAAGCAGAGGCCATAGTGGCAGAGGCCACGGTTTGGTCCGAGTTATGCTCAACAGCAATGGGTACCAGTGCTGCCTTGGCCAGTCTGGAGCTATCAAAATGCCTGTTGGTTGTTCTGTTTTGATCTTCAGTATCACCTTGGTCAGCAGTGGTAGAGGAGGGAATGCATAAATTGTTAGGGAATTCCAGCTGAAGGAGAGAGCATCCGTTTTCCAGGCTAGAGGATGGTGGGTCCTTGTACAGAACTTTTCCAGGTGATGATTCATGTGAGAAGCAAAGAGATCTATGTCCGGTCTTCCCCATGTCCTTGTTATTTGTGAGAAAATGTGAGGATGCAGCATCCATTCGTGTGGATCCAAGAAATTTCTGCTCAGCTTGTCCGCCAGTACATTGTCCTTGCCTGGCACAAACTGGGATTGCAGATGTATCTTCAGACTTAGGGATTTTTCCCAGAGAATCATTGTTAGTCTGCAGAGGGGATAAGAATGAGTGCCTCCCTGCTTGTTTATATACCACATAATAGCAAATGTCCTTGTTGAAGTGATTTTCCGAAAGACTTGATTGCATGTATCACTGCCAACATCTCTTTTTGGTTTATGTGCAGATGCCTTTCCCTTGGTGTCCATTGACCTTGAATGCATCTGCCCTCCATGTGCGCCCCCCATCCATGGTCTGAGGCGTCTGTTGTAATCATTTGACCTGCTTGAGGTTTGTTGAAAGACATGCCTTTGTTTAACTAACTTGTTTGAGCCCACCACAAAAATTCTCTTTGTAGACATGGAATGAGTGGGATTACGTCCTCTAGGCTTTGGCTGTGTTGGGACAATAAGCTTTTTAAGTACCATTGCAGCTTTCTTATATGAAGTCTTGCCAAAGGTATCAGAAGAATGCAAGATGCCATGAACCCCAGGGCCTGCAGGATTTTCCTTGCAGTCAGCTGGGAGAGCTTTGCTAGGCCTTTGAAGTACTCTGGTAAATGCTGTTGTTTTTCCTCTGTGAGATAAGCCATTTGTGTTTTTGTGTCCAGTTTGGCTCCTAGGAAAATAATCTGTTGGGATGGCAGAAGTCTTGATTTCTAAATGTTGACTGTGTATCCCAAGGCCTGTAGTAATTGAATGACATAGTCCAAGTTTGCTATCAAGGTTTGTTTGTTGTCTGCTTGTATGAGGCAGTCGTCCAGGTAGGGGTATATTTGAATCCCCTGGAGTCTGCAGTGTGCCACTACTGATGCCAGGCATTTCGTGAACACTCTGGGTGCAGTGGATAAGCCAAACGGCAATGCTGAGAATTGATAATGCTCTGTCCCTGCAAGAAATCTGAGGTATCTTCTGCAGCTTTGTCTGATTGGGACATGCAGGTATGCCTCCTTGAGGTCCAGAGTGACCAGCCAAGACCCCTTGCCCAGCATGGGAAGGAGTTGCTGCAACGTCAGCATTTTGAACTTTGGCACAATGAGATAAGTATTTAGAGTAGACAAGTCCAGTACAGGCCTCCATTTGTTTTCCTTTCTTGGAACAAGGAACAGTCTTGAATAAAATCCCTGGCCTTGTTCCTGTGGAGGGACCTTTTCTATTGCTTTTATATTTAAAAGCTTTGAAACTTGAATGAGTGCCTCTGCCCTTTGATGAAGTGGCAGGTTTGGCATGCCTTGTCTTATTGGTAAAGTATGGAAGTGGAATCTATAACCTTTGTCTATTAAATCCAGAATCCATTTGTCCTTGGTTAAGATATGCCAGTTTTTTGAGAATAAGGATAATTTTCCCCAAAGGTGCTTCTCTTTGAACCTTTGTAGGCGGTATGAAAGTCAAGTCATTGTGGTTGTCCTTGTGGTGCAGCTGGACTGCCTGTGCCACTTCTTTGATTTGGTGGTTGCCATTGGCGGCCCCTGTAGGAGCCTCGGTATTGCCCTCTACCTCGGCGCCTGTTTTTCCCCTTTGAAACTTGTCAGTGTCTGGAAAGGACCAATTCTTTGAAGGCCAATTCCTGCTGAATCTGGGTGGCTGAACCTGGAGGAAATCTTTGACTGTCTGTACTGATTTAGCTTTTTCCTCAATGGACTTCAACACATCTTGTGCATTAGCACCAAAAAGCTTCTGTTTTTCCAGAGGTGCATCAAGTAACTTTACTTTAACATGGTCTGGCAGTGGCTGTTCTTTTAACCAAGCATGTCTACGTATAACAGCCCCAGTCATAGCTGCCCTACATGAAGCCTCCAATGCATCATAACCACACTGAAGAAAATGATTGCTAACCTGCCGAGTGTTATGTACTAGATCCTGCAATGCCTTTCTATCAATAGGCTCAGGAGAGGTATCTTTTTCTGTAAATCATCCAGTAAAAAATCCTGGTACTGAAACATATGAAAAAGGCAGTTAAGTGACCTCATGGTCAGGGTGGTAGAGGTATAAACTTTTTTACCCCATCTCTCCAGGGACCTAGCTTCCCTATCCGCTGGCAGTGGATTCTTGGCTGTGGAAGTAGCCACTCCCTTGGGGCCCTGTGAAATAGTTTCTAGATCCACAGAATGGGCCTTAAAGAGATGTTTGTGGGTGTCAGGGACCCTATGATATCTGTCTGGCTTGACAGGAGCAGGAGGGAGAGAATCAGGGTTAGCACTGGAGTCGGAGAAAACATCATCCAGGACATCCATAACTGGAGGGATAGCTAGAGGTCTGTGCTGGGGAAGCTTGAGGAAGGTACATAGTCTTTTCCTGGAATCAGAGAATTCCTGACCCTGCCATTTAAAATGCTCCCTCACAGAGTGTAGGACTTCACCGAACGAAAAATCCTCTGGAGGAAAGGCAGAGGGAATTGATTCCTCAGCATCAGAGTCCTCATAGGCTTGGAAGGATTCTTCTTGGGTATCTGAATGCTCAGAATCCCCAGAGGCTTCATCTGAAGAGAGGTTGTCGGCCTGCTCAGGTCTGGGCCTTTTCTCTGCAGGCGGCTGAGAACCTCCGTCTGGATGAGGGTGAGACCCCCTGATAAGAGAAATAAGATCTGCAGCAAGAGACATGATCTGTTTATCAGAAGAAGGGGCCTGGGCAGTAGGTTTAGGATGGGCCTTGGCCTGGCTGGCGGCCTTAGCACGTGCAAAGGCCTTGATGGACATGGATACAGGAGGCCTAGCTGCCCCACGTGCAGGAGTGACCTTGTCCACAGGAATGGTGTCGGGTAGATCCAGAACTTCGGTTTCTGGAGGAAAATCAACAACCGGCACCGGTGTAGACTCCGAGACCGAAGGGCGTGTTAACGCTGTGTCGTCGGCCTGGAGCGGTTGAATTACCGCTTCGAAGGGACGGCACTTCGCGGAGGGTTTAGGAGGAGTATCAGTGGAGGGCGGGCGAGGGCCGGTCCCAGTCCTTTCATTTTTTGGTAGATTGAGATGTCGGTTGTTCCGACGGCATGATTATAAGCGAAAGATTCGCCGAAAAAGTCTTCGGCAAATTCTGCCCGGCGCCTGAGAGTGTGCTTATTAAAGCAAGCACAGGCAGCACAGGCCGAGACGTCGTGGTCTGGGCCCAGGCAAGGGAGGCAATAAGAATGGAAGTCCTTATGAGGTATTTGTTTACCACAAGACAAACAATTATTTACTTTCTCAATTTGTTCTGACATCGGCTGAGGCAATAAAAAATGTTCCCCAACGGGGTACGTAGCTTTTAGATGACTTCGGTACTGAAAACACAGGAGCTGACCGACCGGCACTTGCGAACTGCTTCTGCTTTGGGCACCGCGGCAAGAAAGACTGAAGAAGATGGTGTCGGCCGATGCCTTAATACTCCACACGTTCTGACGTCGGAGAGGAGGCGACACCAGCCGACGCCGGACCCGGACTTTGGAATCCGGCCGACCGAGGGCTGCCTGAGGCAGGACAACCCATATGTTATGACTGCAGTTGCATTCTTGAAGGACATCTCCTCCTCTCCAAAGACGAAGGGATCTCCCAGGACTGACAAGTCTCAGCTTCGAAGCTGATCTTGGATCTGAGCCATCAAGGGCGGAGACTGTGAGAAGGAGAGATGGCTCTGAAAATTTCTGTGCTGACCATACTCCTTGAGCCCCAGCACAGATGATTTCAAAGTTCCCAATGAAATAAAGTACAGTTTTGTACCTACCATAAATGTAGATGTCCGAACTGGATAGCATCTGCAGTCATAACAAATGGGTTGTCCTGTCGTCAGGCAGCCCTTCGGTCGGCCGGATTCCAAAGTCTGGGTCCGGCTGATGTCGCACTTCACCCGACGTCATCTCTGCTGGTCTTCGGGTATAAAGGCATCAGCCAACACCATTTTCCTCAGTGTTTCTTGCCCCAGATGCCAGTTGCCCTCTTGGAAGGCTAAATTTTGGATAAATGCCAATGTTTCCAAAAGGATAGAAGGCAAACACAAAAAATAAGCATGTATGTACATATATACAAACAAATACACCATAAGAGACTCCCCACCCCAGCTAGCTATTAGGAGGGTAAATACCCTAGGAGTACCACAGAGGGGAAGGAGGGAGGGTAATCCTGACTGCAGATGCTATCCAGTTCGGACAACTACATTTATGGTAGGTACAAAACTGTACTATGTCCTTCATGGATGCATCTGCAGTCATAACAAATGGGTAGAATACCATAGCCAACTAGGGGAGGAGGAAGAAAATATTATGGTGTGGTTAGGATCCCTTGCAGTACAGCAGTGGCAAACCCTGCTCGGGATCTAGAATACAGAGGTAAATTATAATGCTTGGCAAATGTATGCACGGAGGTCCAAGTAGCTGCCTCAATAATGTCCTTGGTTGCCACTCCTCGTAAGAAAGCTGTGGTAGTGGCTGTAGCCCTTGTAGAATGAGGCCTTATGTTCTGTGGAATTGGTTTTCCATGGTAGGAGTAACAGAATTGTATGCAATTTCCTATCCATTTGGAGATTGTCTGTTTGGAAATTGCTTTTCCTTCCCTTCCTGTTGCATAGTCTACAAAAAGCTGGTCAGTTTTTCTGTTACTTTTGGTTCTGTCCAGGTAGTAGCGTAGCTGTCTATGTACATCCAAGGTATGCAGCATTCTTTCCCCTCTGTTTTGTGGATTGGGGAAGAAGGTAGGTTGGTGGATTGCCTGGTTTAAAGACACTCTGGATACCACCTTAGGCATAAATGTAGGATTAGTTCTCATGGACACCCTATCTTGATGGAAGATTAGGAAGGGTTGTACTGCCATTAAGGCCTGAAGTTCAGAAACCCTCCTTGCTGAGGTAATTGCCAGTAGGAAAGCAGTTTTCCATGACAGGTGCTGTAGATCTGCTGTTGCTGCTGGTTCAAACGGAGGGAGTGTCAACTTTTCTAGCACAAAGTTCAAGTCCCATGCTGGTAATGGTGGTTTCCTAGGAGGTTTTACATTCTTGATCCCTCTGAGGAACTGCCTGAGTAGAGGATGTGAAAAGACAGGTGGATCAAAGCTGTATTCTGCTGAAATAGCTGATGCATGTATCTTGATGGAGGAATAGGACAGGCCTGTATGTAGAAGCTCTGCCAAATACTCCAGAATGTTAGCAATATCTATACTCGACACATCTTTTCCTCTTTCAGCACTCCAAATGACAAACCTTTTCCATTTTCCTGCATAGTTCCTTCTTGTTGAAGGTCTGCGGGCTTCAAGGATAATGTCTTTAACCCTTTGGGAAAGATCTGGATTAGTTGCAGCTATGTGATGTTCCAGGCAGTCAGTTGCAAAGTTTTTAGGTTTGTATGCATGATGCTGTAGTTGCTCTGAGTTAACACCAAAGGCATCAGGGGAATTGTCCACATTTTCTCCCGAGACATGCTCCTCAGCAATGGGTACCAGTGTTGTCTTGGCCAGTTCGGGGCTATCAGGATTATCCTTGGACGTTCCTCCTTGATTTTTAGTAATACCCTGTGTATCAAGGGAAGAGGTGGCAATGCATATGCTGTCAGACCTTTCCAGCTGAAGGAGAGCGAATCCACCTTCCATGCGAGTGGGTGGAATGTCCTTGTGCAGAATTTTTTGAGCTGGTGATTGAGAGGGGAAGCGAATAGATCTATTTGTGGCATTCCCCATTTCTTTATGATGGTCTTGAAGATGTCCGGGTGTAGCATCCATTCGTGGGCATCCGAGGTGGTTCTGCTTAACATGTCTGCTAGAGTGTTCTCCTTTCCGGTACAAATATTGCCTGTAACTGGATGTTGTAGCTGAGTGCCAGATTCCAAAGGTCCAAAGTCATTCTGCATAGGGGGTATGAATGAGTGCCTCCCTGCTTGTTGATGTACCACATGACTGTGGTGTTGTCTGTCCTTATCATCAAATGTCCTTTTTTGAGGAATGGTCTGAATTTTTGGATTGCCAGTTTTACTGCCAGCATTTCTTTTTGGTTTATGTGCAGGTGCAGCTGGTCCTGAGTCCACAATCCTTGTACGCATTTGTCCAGCATGTGCGCCCCCCCATCCTAGGTCTGAGGCGTCTGTTGTGATGGTTTGGCTTGTTCGAAAGTTGTGGAAGGGTAGGCCTGGGTTTGACTGGCATGCTTGAGCCCACCATAGGAACATCTGTTTTAGGCATGGGATTAGTGGTATTTCTGCTTCTAGACTGTGCCTGTGTTGGGACCATAAATTCTTTAGGTACCACTGTAGTTTTCTCATATGTAGTCTGGCATGTGGGACCAAGATTATGCATGATGCCATGAAGCCCAGGGCCTGCAGAACTTTTCTTGCTGTTAGTTTGTTCTGTTTTGTTAATGCCAAGAAGTAAAGAGGGAGTTCTTTTTGTTTTTATGCAGTTAGGAATGCCATTTGTTTTACTGTGTCCAATTCCGCGCCCAAGAATGTTCTTGTTTGGGATGGTATCAGCCTTGACTTTTGTAGATTGACTGTGTATCCCAGGGCTTGTAGCAAGTAAATGACCCTTTGTAAATCTGTTGTCAGCTTGCTTTTGTTGTCCGCTTGTAGCAGGCAGTCGTCCAGGTATGGATAAATTTGGATTCCCTGTAGTCTGCAGTGGGCGATTACTGATGCCAGGCATTTTGTGAATACTCTGGGCGCAGTAGATAAGCCAAAGGGCAATGCTGAGAATTGATAATGCTCTGATCCTGCAAGAAATCTGAGGTATCTTCTGCAATTTGGTCGAATGGGGACGTGCAGGTATGCCTCCTTGAGATCTAGAGTTACCAGCCAACACTCCTTGCCCAGCATGGGAAGAAGTTGCTGTAGGGTCAGCATTTTGAATTTTGGGACAATGATGTATGTGTTTAAGATGGACAGGTCGAGAATAGGTCTCCAGCTTTTTTTCTTTTCTTGGTACTAGGAAGAGTCTGGAGTAGAATCTTTTGCCCTGTTCTGTTATTGGTACTCTTTCCACAGCTCTCATCTTTGTTAATTGCCTTATCTGTTGTAGAGCTTCTATTTTTGATTTGGAGGCAGGTTTGGCATTCCTCTTTGACTGGTAAGGTGTGGAAGTGGAACCGTAGCCTTGGTGTATGGTTTGCAAAATCCACTTGTCTTTTGTGATATAGTGCCAATTTTTGAAAATAAGGCTAACTTTCCGCCTAATGGTGCTGCTATTTGCTCCCTGGTAGGCGGAGTTAGAGCCAAGTCACTGTGATTGTCCTGTTGCAGTGGTAGTGGTCGTGTCTGTGCCTCTGTTATTACCTTGCCACTGTCGTCCTCTGTAGGCACCTCCTCTGGATTGATTTCTGCCTCTGGAGCGTCTATTCCTGCCCCTTTGGGATCTTGTGGAGTCAGGAAAGGACCAATTTTGGCAGGCCAGTTCCTGCTAAACCTTGGGGCTGAACCTGTAAGAAATCTTTAACTGTTTGTACAGATTTGGCCTTTTCTTCCATTTTCTTCATTACCTCCTGGGCAGGTGTACCAAATAAACTGGCCTTATCCATAGGAGCATCTAATAGCTTAGCTTTAACATGATCCGGTAAGACCTGCTCTTTCAACCATGCATGTCTTCTTATCACTGTGCCAGTCATGGCTGATCTAAATGAAGCCTCCAGTGCATCATAGCCACATTTTAAGGAATGGTTACTAACCTGTTGTATGTTATTCACCATTTCTAATACATATTTCTTATCTATAGATTCATCAGAGGTTAGTTTTTTAGTTAACTGATCAAGCATAAACTCTTGGTATTGGATCATGTGAAACTGACAGTTTAAAGCTCTAGCTGAGAGAGTAGCAGAAGTGTAAACCTTTTTACCCCTTCTGTCTAATGACCTGGATTCCCTTTCTGAAGGAATAGGGTTTTTTGCAGTGGTCGAGGCTACTGCCTTAGGCCCCTGGGAAATAGTTTCGAGATCTGCCAGTGGGGCCTTGTATAGGTGGTGGTGAGTGTCTGGTACCCTGTAAAATCTATCAGGTTTGGCAGGGGCTGGAGGTAAGGAATCAGGAGCAGAGCAGACATCATTAAATGCATCATCCACAACAGGCAAAACAGGAGGAATAGCTAAGGGCCTATGTTGTGGTAAGTGCAGAAAAGTCCTAAGCCTTTTTCTTGAATCTGAAAAATCTTGTCCCTGCCATTGGAATTGCTCTCTCATGGCATGTAAGGTTTCCCCAAAGGAAAATTCCTCTGGTGGAGAGGCAGCTGGAATGGATTCTTCCGATCAGAGTCTTCATAAGTAGAAAGGATCCTCTGGCTGTTCTGTAAGGTCGAGTCATCCGCAGAATCATCAGAGGACACTGGCTCGGGGCTCTGTTCTAGGTCTCTTTTCTGGGGCTGAGAGGCCCTGTCTGGGTGAGATTGGGATCCCTAATTAAGGATATTAAATCTTCTGCCAGAGTAAGCATTTGTGAACTGGAAGTGGGCCTGTGTGAGGGAGGTTTAACAGGCACTGACTTAGCAGATTTGGCTGCTTTAGCCCTGGCAAAGGCCTTGATAGACATGGCTGCAGGGGTCTAGCAGCACCACGTGCTGGGGTAGAGACATCCAAAGGGATGGTGTCTGAAAACTCACTAGAAGCCACAGTTGTAGGCAAAATTTCTGAGGCCGATTCAGGTAAAGTAACGGAGCCTCAGTAGTAGTCATGGATTCGCTGAAGATTGACCAGTTTTCTCGGTTTCGCCGAAACCGAGACACTCGCGCTTGCTTAACCGTGGTTTCGCCGAAACCGGACCGCGTGTCGGTCTTTTCCTTGTGTTTTTAACAATTTGGGTAGTCGGAGGATCCGACGGCATAATGTACGCAAAGTCTGAGCCGAAAACTGTTCAGCAAACTCCGACGGCCTTTAGCGTTCGTCGGTTGAAGGAAGCACAGGCCGAACAGGCTGCTACGTCGTGGTCTGGGCCTAAGCAAGGCAGACAGTAAGAGTGGAAATCTTTATGAGGTATTTGTTTCCCACAAGTTAAACAGTTATTGACTTTTTCTGACATAGGCTGAGGCAAGAAAGAGTCCCCAACGGGGTACTTAGCTTTTTAGAAGTCTTCAAGTAGTATTCGGTAGTAGTAATCTCTGGATCTGACTGACCGCACTTGCGAACAGCTTCTGCTTCGGCGCCACGCCGCAAGAAAGACTGGGGAAAATGGCGTCGGCTGATGCCTTTATACCCAAGACCAGCAGAGATGACGCCGGGTGAAGTGCGACATCAGCGGCGGACCCAGACTTTGGAATCCGGCCGACCGAAGGGCTGCCTGACGACAGGACAACCCATTTGTTATGACTGCAGATGCATCCATGAAGGACATCACTGTCATTCTGGCAACAGTATCAAAGACAGCTCTCCAAGTGGACACTCTTAAGAAAAACTTTCCTCGTTGTCAGATGCCCCATTCTGTAGAGCAGGAAAGCACAGTTGTGTACCTACCATAAATGTAGATGTTAGCGTGTATTCACTGTTGCAATCATTACTCTTGGGTTATCCTGTTGGCAGGCTACCCGCAGTCGGCCTGAATTCCAAAGTCTTGGTCCGGCATCGGTTGCTGTCGCCTCTTCCCTGACGTCAGTGCGCCAGGAGTATAAAAGATGCAGCAGACGCCATTTTCTTCAGTTTTTCTTGCCCCAGATGTCAGGTGCCCCCATAAGGGTAGGCTAAATAAATTATGCCAATAAACATGCATGCACTAAAGTACATTTCCTTCATCGACAAGCAAATACACCACATAGGTTGTATAGAATAGAGAAGTACAGATAAGACCCAGCAAAAGAAAGGGGGATGGTGGGAAAGTAACCTGGACTGCAACAGTGAATACACTCTAACATCTACATTTATGGTAGGTACACAACTGTACTATGTTCATCGTGTTTCACTGTTACAGTCATTACTCTTGGGTTGAATCCCAAAGCTGAAGATGGGTGGCTGGGCTGAATAGGATTAGGAGAGGCTATGAGGCCCTGCAGAACTGCAGTGGCAAAGCCTTCTCTGGATTTAGAGTAGAGAGGTAAGTGGTAGTGCTTTGTAAAAGTGTGCACTGAACTCCAAGTTGCAGCCTCTAAGATGTCTTTGGTTGGTACTCCTCTGAGGAAGGCTGCTGAAGTGGCTGCTGCTCTGGTTGAATGTGGCCTAATGCCCTTAGGCACTGATTTGCCATGCTGCGAGTAGCAGAAACTAATGGAATGGCCTATCCGTTTTGAAATAGTCTGTTTTGAGATGGCCTTTCCTTGTGGTCCTGCAGCATATGCCACTAAAAGTTGCTCAGTCTTTCTGAAAGCTTTAGTTCTGTCCAAATAGAAGCGTAGCTGTGTATGTCCAAAGAATGCAGAAGTCTCTCACCCTTGTTCTGTGGGTTTGGATAAAAGTTAGGCAGGTGAATGGTTTGGTTAAGGGGCACACTGGACACCACTTTAGGCATAAATGTTGGGTTCGTCCTCAGAGAAACCCTGTCTGGATGGAAAATGATAAAAGGTTCCACAGCCATGAGTGCCTGTAACTCAGAGACTCGTCTTGCAGAGGTTATTGCTAGGAGCAGAGCTGTTTTCCAGGATAAAAATTTTATATCAGCTGTTGAGGCTGGCTCAAAAGGAAGTTTTTCCAAGACATAACTGAGGTCCCATGCAGGTACTGATGCTCTCCTTGGAGGTCTTATGTTTTTGGCCCCTCTGAGGTACTGCCTTATTAAAGGATGAGAAAAGATAGGTGGTTCCGTATTGTAATGGGCTGAAATGGCAGAGGCATGAATCTTAACTGATGAAAAGGATAGGCCTTTGTCCAGCATCTCAGTTAAGTATTGTAATACCTGAGGGATATTTGGTACAAACGTGTCAATTCCTTGTGCCTGTTCCAAGCACAGAATCTCTTCCATTTTTCTGCATAAGATTTTCTGGTACTGGGCCTCCTGGCCTCCAAAATAACATCCATCACAGCTTTGGAGAGAGGAGTGTTCTGAATGGCTACATTATCCACCATGCTGCCAGATTTAAGGTCCTGAGTTGGCTGTGCTGGATCGGATTGTTTTGTTGGGTCAGTAGGTGAGAAATTTGAGGCAATGTCCAGGCTGGACAAGTTCTTTAGGACTGGGTACCAGTGCTGGCGTGGCCAGTCTGGGGCAATCAGTATCATTTTTGGCTTTTCTTGTCTGACCTTTAGGAGTACCTTGGGGAAGAGAGGCAGTGGAGGAAAGGCATATACTGTTAGGTTTTTCCAGCTGAAGGATAAGGCATCCATTTTCCATGCTTGCTTGTGATAAGTCCTTGTGCAGAATCTCTGTAGTTGGCAGTTGTGAGGGGAGGCAAATAGATCTATGTCTGAGCATCCCCATTTTCTTGTTATCATGCAGAAGACTTGTGGATCCAGTTTCCACTCGTGGGGATCCATGAGGTTTCTGCTTAGTTCGTCTGCCAGAGTATTTATTTTTCCTGGCAGGAATTGTGCTTGCAGGTGAACTTGATAAGTCAATGCTGTGTCCCACAAAGTCATGGCTTGTCTGCAGAGGGGGTAGGAATGTGTTCCTCCCTGCTTGTTTATGTACCACATGACTGTAGCATTGTCCGTCTTTATCAGTAGTTGTCCTGGATGAAATAGATCCTTGAAAGCTGTCAGGGCATTCTGAACAGCTAGCATCTCTTTTTGATCGATATGAAGATGCATCTGGCTTGTGGATCATGTGCCCTGAATACATTTTCCTGCCATGTGGGCCCCCCAGGCATAATCTGATGCATCCGTTGTTGGTGTCTGCCTGGCTGTGGAGAGAGTGAATGGCTATCCCTTGTTGTGGTGACAGGCCTGTGCCCACCATCGAAACTCCTGTTGCAGGCAGGGAATGAGGGTAATTAATGTTTCCAGGTTGTGGCAATGTTGAGTCCAAACACTTTTTAGATACCATTGTAGTTTCCTCACATGCAGTCTGGCATATGGAATTAGCAAAATGCAGGATGCCATGAAGCCCAAAGCCTGCAGAATTTTTCTTGCAGATAACTGGGTCTTTGTTGCCAACATTCTGAAGTAAAAATCAGTTGCCTTTGTTCGTCTGGCATGAGATAAGCCATCTGGGCAGTTGTATTTAAGCTTGCACCCAGGAATATTATCTCTTGAGAGGGTACAAGTTTTGATTTCTTTTCGTTTACTGTGTACCCTAGGCCAATTAGTAATCTTTTTACAAACGCCAGATGCTTTAGTAGAATGTCCTTGTTCACTGCTTGAATAAGGCAGTCGTCCAAGTAAGGATATACTTCAATTCCTCTTTGTCTGCAAAATGCAATTACTGGTGCCAGGCCTTTTGTGAAGACCCAGGGCACAGTAGATAAGCCAAAGGGCAGTGCAGAGAATTGGTAGTGCATTCAGCCAGCTATGAATCTGAGGTATCTTCTGCAAGACTGCCTGATTAGGACATGCAGGTATGCCTCTTTTAGGTCCAAAGTTACAAGCCAAGCCTTCTTGCCCAGCATGGGCAGTAGCTGCTGCAGAGTCAACATTTTGAATTTTGGAACGTCCAGAAATGTGTTTAGAATAGACAGGTCCAGTATTGGTCTCCAGGCTTTGTCCTTTCTGGGTACCAAGAAAAGCCTAGAGTAAAATCCTTGTCCCTGCTCTTGCTGTGGTACTCGCTGAATGGCCCTCATGTCCATGAGGGATGAAACTTGTTTTTGTGCCTCTGCCCATTGATTGTGTGGCAGGTCTGGCATACCTTTTGCCCTTGGCAGGGTGTGAAAGTGGAACCTGTAGCCCTGAGACTACGTTCAAGACCCATTTGTCCTGGGTGATCATGTGCCAATTTTGTGAAAAAAGTGCTAGTTTTCCCCCAAAGGGGGCTGCCAAAAGATAAGTGCTTGGTTCTGGCAGAGGAAAGTCATTGGGACTGTTTCCTTATGGCTATGATTTGTCTTCTCCGCTTTTGGAGGTAGAAGCAGCCCATTGTTTAGGCCTGTATGAGCCATGGGGCTGGGATCTGCCTCTGGGGCGTCTGTATCTGCCTCTTTGTGGCCTGTCTGACACTGGAAAAGACCAATTCTTTGTAGGCCAGCTCCTGCTAAATCTGGGTGGCTGCACCTATAAGAAATCCTTAACTGTCTGCATAGATTTCGCTTTGTCCTCCATTTTCTTCAACACCTCTTCTGCTTTAACACCAAACAAAGTATCATGCTGTAATGGAGCATCTAATAATTTTGCTTTAACATGATCAGGCAGATTCTGTTCCTTTAACCAAGCATGTCGCCTAATGACAGAACCCGTAACAGCGGCCCTGCAAAAGGCCTCCAGAGAATTAAAACCACATTGCAAAGTGTGCTTTCCCACTTGTTCAGTTGCATGCAATAAATCCTGCATTTCCTTGTTTTCTGCACATTCAGAATTTGTTAACATTTTCCGTTTAAGCAGTGACAATAAGTATTGGTGATATTTAAGCATATGAAATTGACAATTTAAAGCCCTCACAGCCAAGGTAGCAGAAGTGTAAACCTTTTTCCCCCCATCTGTCCAGTGCCCTTGAATCCCTATTAGGGAGGACAGGGTTTTTTGCAGTGGAAGCCTTGACCCCTTTGGGACCCTGAGAAATAGTTTCTGGGTCAGCAGCAGGGTTTTTATAAAGAAATTTATGTGAATCTGGAACCCTGTAGTATCTGCCTGGCTTAACAGGTGCAGGGGGTAAAGAGTCAGGGGACAGGCTGGACTCTGAAAATACATCATCTACAATGTCTAAAACAGGAGGGATAGCAAGAGGCCTGTGCTGAGGTAGTAAAAGAAAATCTCTAAGCCTTTTCTTAGATTCTGAGTAGTCTTGGCTCTCCCAGTGGAAGTGCTCCCTCATGGTATGCAGGATTTCCCCACAAGAATAATTCTCAGGAGGGGAGGCTGAAGTAATAGATTCTTCAGCATTGTAATCCTCATAGGGAGAGAGAGAGTATTCTTGGTCAGAGGAAATGGAAACCTGATCTGAAGATTCATATTCTGTCTCTTGCCTAGGCCTCTTCTCTGGAGTGGGATGGGAACCCCTGATCAAAGTAATTAGGTCTTCGGCCATTTTGAGCATCTGTCTTTTAGGCATGGAGGCCTGTCCATGGGTTTGCTGCACTTGTTTCTTTGTCTTTAGTGGTGCTTTAGTCTTTGCCTTTGAAGCTGTAGTCGGTTTTATATATAACTGTGTAGGCCTGAAAACACCCTCAGAAGCCGATGCCTGCTCAGCGGCTCCAGACCCATCTGAGGGAATATTTTCCAAGTGTCCAATACCTTGAGTTTCCAGAGGCCTAGTCTGCTCCACGTGGGAGTCAGAAGCGGCATGCAGCTCTGAGGTAGCGGGTGTCGGGGGCTGCGAAAGCGCCTCACTGAGAACTAGCGACTGGCTTAGAAGAAGCCTCGTCAGTTTTGGACCTCGGATGCCTGTCCTTTTCCTTGCGTTTCTTGTGAATTGCAGTAGTTGGATGGCTATCCGACGACATTGTGTAATTAAATCTTTGGCCAAAGTAATGAAATGCAAAATCGTACTGACGCTTAATAGTGCGTTGGTTAAATCTAGCACAAAATCTGCAATTAGCTACGTCGTGATCAGGGCCTAGGCAAGGAATACAATAAGAATGGAAGTCCTTATGAGGTATTTGCTTCCCACAAGAAATACAATTATTAACTTTTTCTGACATCGGTCTGGAGTAAGAAAAAAGTTTCCCCAACGGGGTACTTAGCTTTAAATGAAGACTTCGGATCTAAAATTCGAACACGAAAATATCAGGAGACGGCCAACCGGCACTTGCGAACTTATTCTGCTTCGGGTACCGCACGGCAAGAAAGACTGAAGAAAATGGCGTCGGCTGCATCTTTTATACCCCTGGCGCACTGACGTCAGGGAAGAGGCTACAGCAACCGATGCCGGACCAAGACTTTGGAATTCAGGCCGACTGTGGGTAGCCTGCCAGCAGGATAAAGTACAGTTTTGTACCTACCATAAATGTAGATGTTCGAGGATCTACATTGCTGCAGTCATGACCTGTGGGTAGTCCGCTGTCCTCGGTCGGCCCGAATACCAAAGGGCTAGGCTGCCGTTGGTCATTGTCGCCTAGCGCTGACGTCAGTACGCAGTAGTACTTAAGCGCATGACCGACGCCATATCCTCAGTCTTTCTTGCCCCAGATGTCAGAAGGCCTAAAAAGAAAGGCCAAAGCCAAAAATAGGAAATGCCCAACCCCCCCAGTGTGTAAATAAAGAATATCTCCAAAAGAAACCCAGCAACCCCAACCTATAAAGGGGAAGGAGGGAGGGAAAATTGGACTGCAGCAATGTAGATCCTCGAACATCTACATTTATGGTAGGTACAAAACTGTACTATGTTCTTCGTCTCACATTGCTGCAGTCATGACCTGTGGGTAGAATCCCAAAGCAAAGGAAAAGGGAGGCTGGCAAATTACAAAGCATTAGGAGCTGCTAACATGCCCTGTAAAACGGCAGTGGCAAACCCAGCCCTGGACTTGGAATAGAGAGGGAGATGGTAATGCTTAGTGAAAGTGTGTACAGAACTCCAAGTAGCTGCCTCCAAAATATCCTTAGTAGCTGCACCCCTCAAAAAAGCAGTAGAAGTGGCAGTAGCCCTAGTAGAATGAGGCCTGATCCCAGCAGGGACATCCTTCCCATGATGAGAATAACAAAAGGCAATACAATGACCAATCCACTTTGAAATAGTCTGCTTAGAAACAGCTTTCCCCTGTGAACTCAAAGCAAAAGAAGCAAATAACTGTTGAGTCTGTCTGAACTCCTTAGTTCTGTTCAAGTAGTAACGTAACTGCCTGTGGATATCCAAAGAATGCAAGACTTTTTCCCCTTTATTTTGGGGTCAGCATAAAAAGTAGGCAAATGAATAGACTGATTCAAGGCCACACTAGAAATCACTTTAGGCATAAAAGTAGGGTTAGTCCAAAGAAACTCTATCCTTATGGAATATCAAAAAAGGTTCAACTGCCATGAGAGCCTGCAATTCAGATACCCTCCTAGCAGAAGTAATGGCCAACAAAAAGCAGTCTTCCAAGACAAAACTTCAGTTCAGACGTAGCTGCAGGTTCAAAAGGAGGTAAAGTAAGTTTCTCCAAAACAAAATTGAGATCCCAGGAAGGAGTAGGAGCTCTACTTGGGGGTCTTATATTCTTTGCCCCTCTAAGAAATTGTTTGAACAAAGGATGAGAAAATAAAGGAGGGTCACAATCATAGTGAGCAGAAATGGCTGCAGCATGAACCTTCACAGAAGAGAATGACAAACCCTTGTCCAGTAATTCAGTAAGGTACTGTAGTGCAAAACTTAAATTAGGCACTGAAACATCAAAACCCTTTGCTGTGTTCCAAAGAAAAATCTCTTCCATTTATCAGCATAAACTTTTCTAGTGCTAGGCCCTAGCTTCCAAAATAACATCTAAAACCTGTTGAGGAAGCTGAGACCCCACCGCTCCATCACAGAATACGCCAGGCTGTCAGATGGAGGGACTGCACCTGAACATTGAGAAAATGATTGTTTGACTGGGACAACAAATGAGGAACCTGTGGCAGAGGCCAAGGAGGCTCCTGGATTAAACTCCTCAGCAGAGGATACCAATGTTGACGTGGCCAGTCTGGTGCTATTAGAATCATGCAAGGCTTGTCCCGTCTGACTTTCAAGAGTACCTTGGGGAGAAGAGGCAGAGGAGGAAAAGCATAAACGTGAAGGTTGTTCCAACTGAAAGATAGAGCATCCACTTTCCAAGCATCTGGGTGGAACATCTTTGTGCAAAATTTTGGAAGTTGAAAATTCAGTGGAGAAGCGAATAGATCTATGTCTGGAGTTCCCCAAGCCACAGTCAATTCTTTGAAAATCTGAGGATCCAGTTTCCACTCGTGGGGATCCACCATTTGTCTGCTCAAAATATCTGCTAGGGTGTTCTGTGCTCCTGGCAGAAACCTTGCTTGAAGATTGATTCGCAAACTCAGAGCAGTCTCCCATAAAATCATTGCTTGTCTGCAAAGAGGGTAGGAAAGGGTTCCCCCCTGCTTGTTGATGTACCACATGACTGTTGTGTTGTCTGTTTGGATCAACACCTGTCCTGGCTGAAGTAGGTCTTTGAAAGTCATCAAAGCAAATTGAACTGCTAACATCTCCTTCATGTGGATATGCAAATGTAGTAGTTTGGGAGGCCACATGTCTTGTATCCATTTTCCATTGAAGTGTGCTCCCCAAGCCAAGTCCGGGGCATCCGTCGTTAGGATCTGACTCGCCTCTGGTCGGGACACAGAGAGTCCCTTGTTTAGGTGACATTCCTGAGCCCACCACAGTAATTCTTTCTGGATGCAAGGTATAATCCGAATGACAGTGTCCAAACCGTGGCAGTGTTGAGCCCACACACTTTTGAGATACCATTGTAGCTTCCTCATATGCAGTTGAACCCCAAGGCTTGGAGGACTGTCCTTGCAGTCAGCCTGGACATTACTGATAACTGCTGGAAGTAGAGAGGAAGAGTTCTTTGTTTGTCCTGGGTCAGAAATGCCATCTGAGAAGCTGTATTCAGTCTCACACCCAGAAAGCACATGTCCTGAGAGGGCACTAGACTGGACTTTATTTTGTTCACAGTATACCCTAGGCACCTTAAAACTGTCATTACATACTGGAGATGCTGTAGTAATTTGTCTTTGTTTTGAGCAAGAATCAGGCAATCGTCCAAATAAGGATAAATTTGTATTCCTCTCTGTCTGAAGGAAGCAATCACAGGAGCCAGAACTTTTGTGAACACCCTGGGCGCAGTAGATAAGCCAAAGGGCAATGCAGAGAATTGATAATGTGAAGTACCAGCCCGAAATCTCAGGAATCTCCTGCAGCTGGGCTTGATAGGGATGTGAAGATAGGCCTCTTTGAGATCCAGGGTTACCATCCAGTGATCTTTGCCTATCATAGGCAGAAGTTGTTGTAATGTTAACATCTTGAACTTTGGAATTTCTAGGTAGGTGTTGAGAATAGACAAATCCAGAATTGGCCTCCAAGTGTTTCCTTTCTTTGGTACTAGGAATAGACGGGAATAAAATCCTAGGCCTACTTCTGAAGGAGGGACCACCTGAATTGCCTCCATCTGCAAAAGTAAAGAAATTTGCTCCTGAGCCTCCAGCCTTTGCTGAGGAGGAACATCCGGCATGCCTTTGAAAGGAGGAAAAGTGTGAAAATAAAACTTGTAACCTCGATTTATTATACCAAACACCCATTTGTCCTGGGTGATCAAATTCCAGTTTTCTTTGAAAAGTCCCAACTTTCCTCCTAGAGGAGCTGCCAGTAAGGAAGGGTCTGGCAGCGGAAGATACAGGTCATTGGGTCTGCTTACGAAAGGGCTGACCCCTGCCCTCACCAGAAGACTGTGCAGGAGAACTCCAAGTCCTAGGTCTGAAGGAACCCTGAGCGTGAGCCCTGCCTCTACCACGTCTAGACCTGCCCTTAGGCTGATAATCCGAAGAAGGATAAGACCATCCCCTAGCAGGCCAATTCCTACTAAACTTAGGGGGCTGCACCTGCAAAAAATCCTTGACCGTCTGCATAGACTTAGCCTTATCTTCCATCTTTTTCAAAACTGATTCCAAAGGAGGACCAGAAAGTACTTCAGATTGAAGAGGAGCATCCAAAATCCGAGCCTTTACATGTTCTGACAAATTTTGATCCTTAAGCCAGGCATGTCTACGAATAACTGAACCTGTAGCAGCCACCCTAGCAGAAGCCTGAAGAGCATCAAAACCACACTGCAAAGAATGCTTGCCAACTTGATCTGATGCATGAACCAACTCCTGGAGCTCCTTACACTCTATACCCTCAGATAAAGCATCCACCTTAGATTTCAATTGGCCTAATAAAAAGTTCTGATACTTCAGCATATGAAATTGGCAATTCAAAGCCCTCATAGCTAATGTAGAGGTGGTGTACACTTTTTTCCCCACCTATCTAACGCTCTAGAATCTTTATCCAAAGGGACTGGATTTTTAGCCACAGAAGCCCAAACTCCCTTAGGGCTTTGAATAATAGTTTCCAGATCAGCTCTAGGACTCTTATACAAATACTTATGTGCTTCTGGAACTCTGTAATACCTGTCTGGCTTAACAGGGGCCGGAGGCAGAGAATCAGGATTAAGGGAAGATTCAGAAAAAACATCCTGAACAACATCTAAGACAGGAGGAATAGCCAAGGGCCTATGTTGTGGCAGAAACAAAAATTCCCTAAGCCTTTTCCGAGAATCTGAAAAATCTTGACCTTCCCACTTGAAATGCTCCCTCATGGTATGTAAAGTTTCAGAAAAAGAAAAATCTTCTGGAGGAGAAGCAGAAGGACAGGAGTCCTCTTCATCCGAATCAGAATAGGAAGGAAAATCCTGAATTTCTTCAGCTGAGGAATCAGAGTAGTCCGAGGAATGATCCATTCCCCTCTAAATCTGCCTCCACCCTAGGCCTCTTCTCTGGGGGGGGGGGGCATAGAACCCCAGATCAAAGTAATCAAGTCCTCTGCCATTTTCAACATATGTTTTTTAGGAACAGGGGCTGGAGAGCTAGAAGAATGACCAGGTCCAACAAGACCAGGTTTGGCCTTAGCATGGCCTTTAGCCACTGAAGTAGAAGGCCTAATAACCTTTTGTAAGGATGGAACTACTGAAACCCGAGAAGCACCCTCGGCCTGTCCTAACTCCTGAGAGGCCAACTCCTGTAAAAGTAAAGGCTCCCCCTGTGATTCAGCCGAACCCTCGGCAGGATCCACAGATTCAACCGAAGGCTCCGAAGAACCGGCGTCCGCAACGGACGACTCATCCGGTTTAGATCTCAAAGATTTATCCTTACGCTTTTTAGCGGTAGCGGGCGTCGGAGGATCCGACGGCATGTTATAGTTACACCGCTTACCGAAAACAAGCCTGGCACAGTCTAACCTTCGCTTAATGGTGCGCTTATTAAATCTAGCACAAAGCGACACCCGACGTCGTGCTCAGGCCCTAAGCAAGGAATACAGAAAGAATGATAATCCCTATGAGGTATCTGTTTCCCACAAGAAATGCAATTATTAACTTTTTCTGACATCTGGATAACTGAGGCAAGAAAAGACAAAAATTTCCCCAACGGGGTACTTAGCCCAACTTGGTCTTCGGTCTGAAACTCGGTAAATGAAAATTTCAGAACGCCGAACGGCACTTGCAAACACTGCTTCTGCTTCGGACCACATGGCAAGAAAGACTGAGGATATGGCGTCGGTCATGCCCTTAAGTACTACTGCGTACTGACGTCAGCTCTAGGCGACAATGACCGACGCCAGCCTAGCCCTTTGGTATTCGGGCCGACCGAGGACAGCGGACTACCCACAGGTCATGACTGCAGCAATGTGAGATGAAGAACATCCCAAGATTAATGACTGCAACAGTGAAACACGATGAACATCTTGAGAAACAGTCCAAGTTTAATACTTGTCCCTCAGACTGAGAATCAGAATCTGAGAGAAAGGAAATGCTTTTCTTTTTGAATGAAGGGAAAAGTCAAAATGTAGAGACTGAAAGGCTTCAAATAATCCTTTACCAAACCCACCAAATCCTCCTTGTCTGCCCTAAGTGATGGGAATAGATGAATAACCAATGCAGACAAAAGTGGTTTCCCTTGACCAAAGAGGAAAGTCAAACAGTCACAGAGGACATGCATCCCTCTCAGTCTTTAGCAGCTTCCTGATAAGCAGCATCACAGGGACAGTCTTAAAGAGGGGTGGTGCAAAGAATCCAATATGCCCACAGCAGTATCACTCATCTACAGTGGAGATAAAGAGGAAGTTGGTGTAGAGACTGAAGCTTTCATATAACTCTTATCTTCTTGCAGATTAGGCAGGGAATAACTGAAGATCCAGGGCCCAGGTCCATATCCCTACAAAAAAAATGTCTGACAAGTGAGTAGCAGACCCTTGGTAAGTTGGCCTCATCTCCCTATCAAACATTGAGTTTTTAGGTAAAATTTGTTTGTGACAAACAACCAAACCACTACTAGAATTAAGAGGATACACCAAGAACAATCTATGTGTGCATTTACAGGAATAATGCAAGGTAAAAACCATGTGATAAAAATCAACATGCACATAAGGATATAAATGCTAAATCATACAATAGTTAATGGAATTCTCATGTAATACACATGCAAACAGTGATTAGCTTCCACTTTGGAGGCTTAAAAAGGCAATAGCCAGGACTCGCCTATTATCCGCCTTACTGTATGCCTCCCCCATACTAGCAAACCTGCGCAAATCAACCTAAACAAACTTGATAGTTGTTATAATATGATGGGTGAGCTACAACCTCACCCATCAGAACACACCACTGCGACTGCCTAAAAAAACTCAACTGGCTAGAACTACCACTACTACTTCAAC
Organism: Protopterus annectens; assembly: GCF_019279795.1. Lineage (NCBI taxonomy): Eukaryota > Metazoa > Chordata > Ceratodontiformes > Protopteridae > Protopterus > Protopterus annectens. The sequence continues at coordinate 411,773,110 of NC_056733.1, read as the reverse complement.
TCAATCAACTATCATTAGCCTTCAAAATAATACATTACTCTGATAACACCCCAGTCCTTCAAAATCTTCTTCAACCCTATACCACTACTAGAACCTTAAGGTCTACCACACAAAACTTCCTCAAAGTAACCAAACACAACAATGAGGCTGGTAAGTCTGTCTACAGCCACTACATATCAAAAACTTGGAACTTCCTTCCTGCCCATATAACTGACAGCAAATCCCCGATCCAGTTCAAGAAACTAGTCAAAACACACTTCATGAACAGACTATGCTCCTGCATCCCTCCTGGCTAATCTCTCATTTCTGAAATTTCACCTTACTTAAGACGGTCAAACCAACCAAGTCAGAACTCTGTACCCAATTAGGACTGTTAAACAACTGCACATCCTGACTCTCTAGTGGTTATTGTAAACTATCCCAGGAATGTTGTGCTTTTCACTATCTCATAAAGTTAATACCTATAGTACCAAGCATATGTATCCTAACTTCTAAAACAAATTCTATATCATATTGATGTCCTTCACCTCTATATCTAGAAACAATTGCTCTCATGGATCTTTTCTTCTTCTCTTTTTTCTTTCCATTGAAAGTAAACTATTTCAGGAATGTCATGCTTTGTGATATCTTCAAAAGTTAATATATAGTAACAAATGAATGTATCCCATCTTCTAAAAAATATTGTATGCCAAAGTCTTGTCCTTACATTTTTGTCTGTAATAAATTGTACTCTTGGAGCTTTCCTCCCCAGGCCACCACTAAAATGGACTTGTATCCAGTTGGACTCTCCTGGTCAACAAATGTAAAATAAAATAAAATAAAAATAAATAAACAAATTACTGGTGGGTGAGCCCTGCTTCAGTCCTCTCACACTCCCCACAAACTACTAAATTTATTATCTGCTTTCTATGACCACTTTTAATGATATCTAACCTACTCCTTAAAATAAATACAAGCATATAGCTTCCCACATAATCAGTTGGCAAACATTCAACTAAAACCTTCACATCAAGAAATTGCTCAAGGTTAAAGTACTAACTTCTCCACAAAACACTCTCACACAAAGCACTACATAATGTGTTTTACTTTCTTCTAAAATCACCTACTTCTATGGATTACTCTTTCACCTGTGGTTACATATCCTAACATCAGTACCTTCTATACTCCTCATGCAGGCTTTTACTTCCCACCACTTCCTCGCATTTCACTACATGAAGTGAATGAACTTCAATCATTTTATCTAATATCCTGCACTCTTCACCTAAATTTAATCCACCCAATGACACACATTAAATGCACATTATTACCCACTCATTCGCACACATAATCACTTAACTTCAATTAAGTTCTTCCCCCATCTCCTCAAACACCAATTTTCCTCCTTTGAGGTAATGTCTAATCCATCACTTGTTCATCTCCTTACCTGCTTACTAGTCAATGCACAAACTATAAGAAACAGACTAGACTAGACTAAATGAATGCATTCATCACTCTACATAACCCTGATGACCTATCACAGAATCAAAGAAAAAGAGCAATAACCATTTTCTACATAACTTCTTTCTTGGCTATAACTACTACTTTGACACCAGGCCAATCACAAGACAAGGTGGAGGGACATTCATCCAATTCAAGTCACACTTAAAACATTATATGCACTGGCTAAGGAAACCCAATCTCAGACACCTCTTCCACTGGCTATTCCTGTTAGTTCCATCCAGCAACAATGCTACCATGCTATTACCAAAACTATATAATATATTAGATAAAGTAACTACAACCTCCATCAAAAATTACATTATACTTGGTGGCTTCAACCTCAACATGCTCAATTCTATATGTGATTCTTAATACTCTACTCTTCAAAGTCAGCCTCATCCAGTTAGTTACAAGGGTTCCTATTAAATGATCGAAGACGCATTCTTTCAAATGCATCTAGATTGAACTTGAAAGCACGAAAAGGCAAAATAGCGAAACCGCATATAAGCGAATTCTTTCCCTGGGAAAGAAATCACTTGGCCGCTTTCGTTACTTTGCCGTTTTCTTCACTGTACTGCAATCTCGGAAGGGGATATGTAATGTTTTAATTTTTATTTTATGGAACAGTGATTATTCTAAGCATTCGAGATTGTAAGCTTTCTCTTTCATGGGTTCGATAAATTGTTCGCTTTTTTAAGCGTTCGATGATTTAACACAGACCCTTATTTACACAACTTTGAATGTCCAATTTACAGGCACTCTGTTAGATTTGGTACTAATTAATAAACCCTTCCTTACCTCAATCACCACTATTCACTCACCATCTTTCAGTGACTGCTGTCTCGTCAGTCTTTATATCCACCACCCTTATGGAAAAAAATCACCCAAAAGTATTTTCATCACATAATAAATCCCAGCCTAACATTAGCAACCCCAAATCCATCCTTTCTCTAAGGACTGGTCACATAGACTATACCCATCCATCCCTAACACTGCTGCAGGACAATCCACCTCACTGCTTACAAAGCTACAAAATTGCCACTTCCAACTAATACAAATACTATACACAGGGAGCGTGGCCAAAATGGCTAACTGAGAGCAGCAACTGAAGAAAAGTTTGGTCACTGCAAACTTTTCTCTCTCAGAAAATATAATCAAAAAATTTAAATTTGGAGATACTTGTTAGCTAATTTTATTAACTAATAGTCGGAAAAATGATTTATAGCTTCAAGTTCTTCAAAAGCTGCAATTTTCTTGTCAATTTCAATTGCTTGGTTAGAAGAGAAGAGATTTTAAAATGAGCCACTCAAGAAATGGTACTCAGGATTCTTGTTAAAAAAGACATCTAGTCACTAATATCTAGTATGCAGCATGTATTACTTAAAATGGACAAACAGGATACCAAAATAGAAAGTTTCATAGGAGCCCAGAAAGAAGATAAAGCATTTAGAAATTCTCATGAAACAGCAAAGTGCATATTTCAGCAGTATAGAAGAAGCTTTAATAATGAAAGGAGAATAACTGAAGGCGAGTCTCAGACTGAACAGCTGTCTCATAGACAAAGCTGATGATTTAGAAAACAGACTGAGATGAAATAACATTGGAATTTATGGTAAACCTGAAAAGTATGAGGGAGACAATATAATACACTTAACAACCTGGTTACATAAAATCTACCTTAAACTATCTCTTGGAACTGAAAGGGTACACAGATCCCTGAGAGCACTTTCGAAGAAGGAAAAGTCACCACCAGTTTAATGCCCAGCTTAGAAAAAGATCAAATAGTAAAACAGCATGATCCAGCCCACCTATTAAAATAGGTGAACATGTAGTCAGATTTGACGATGATTATTCCGGTAAAGTAATGGGTAAAACAAAATCCTGCTTGCCACCGATTAAAGAACTTATAAAAAACAATATTCAAAGCCATTTTGGTTTTCCTGCAAATATCAAATTATTTTTTTCTGAAAGAACTAAAATATTTGACACACTGGAGGAGGCATCCACTTTTAACAAAAATAAAATAATAATTCTGAAAAATGGATTGGAATAGTATATTCTTCGAGAGAGAGAGTGAGACAAATTCCTGGAAAACTGCTTCTAGAATTAAAAAGCTTTAACACACATGACTTATATTCTCTGGTTGCAGAATTTTTATTTTCTGAAACAAAAGACTTACCTTTAAAGGTCTGTATTGGAGTGCAAGATTCAAAATATATGCAAGTATACATTTATATTTTAAGCGGAAACATTTTTCATAAGGAATATAAATGGTTAGTTCTACTGTTTTTGCTTTATTTACAGGGAAATGCTTAATATATTTAACTAAACTTCTAAGTGTATTTCTAAATGTTAAAACAAATACTTTCTGTAAGACAATGTCCTTAAATTATAAGCAACAGAACTGGTAACTTTAAGAATATGTACTTTTAAGAATTTTATTTTATTTGTTTAACTTGGCCTAGTATGTGCACTGATGGGTTAATTGAATGCCAGATCCAAGTAATATGCTAATTTAGAGGTGTTAAAGTGCTGGTGATTTTGCTTTCTTTGTTCTTTATTTAAACAGTATTCGCTTTAATACTGCTACAACTCAAGTGTTCTAGCTAGCAACGCATTTTAATTGTTTTTAGTGCTGTTTTAGCTGCTTTTCTGTAATAAAACAAAAGTTCTAAGCTTTTTCCTGCCTTTCCTGTAACTAGTCTAGTCCAGATACAGATCTGCTGTATCCATGACTGTTTGCAAGTTTCTGAGCCCCCCCCCCCAGCTTTCTGTGTTGGAGGGAAGCCTTCTAGCTTATCAGTGGGTGTGGTAAGCACTAGGTAGCCTATCTACCACAAGAGGATTGGTTTCTGGCCCAGAAATTGTAGTTTATTGGTTGTATGGGCAGTTTCTCCATCTCTTTCAACTTTCTGGTTTAAAAGCCCACGTTTGTGCTTGTTTCCCACCTTTCCTGCAACTAGTCTAGTCCAGATACAGATTTGCTGTATCCAGAACTGTTTGTAAGCTTCTGAGCAGTGCCAAAAAGTCTGCTCTTCAAATTTTCCCTTAGATCTGCTAGTTCTCTCTTCTCCTGCACTTTTACTAGCTTATTAGTCTAGCACTTTACCAAACTTCTTGCAGCAATTACTGTAGCAAGTGCTACCAGCATTAAACGTTCTAAAAGGAAACAGCTCCAGTACTTATTATTAATGCCCACCCTTCCATGCATGTCAAAGTCAGTTCCATGTGCTTTCTCCTATTAACCTGGAGAACTTGGACATCCTGAGGCAATGCAGCAACTGCCTCATGTACACTGACAACCCTCTCCTCTCATCTCCAAACACTCAAGACTTGCGAAAGATGCACTTACATATCCAAAATGGAAGCCATGCACTATCAAGCGAAGACCAGAATAGCTGGTCAAGTGGAGGTCAACACTTGCAGCACACCACATGGAACATATAGCCCTCCAGAACACACACCACCACTACCTTCACATAAAAACACAAACCACACACCCACCTTTGCGGAGGTTGTTAAAAATCTACCCAAACAGCAGAGGCTTCCAAGGCAGAAACGCACTCATCCACCACAACACAACACTAATCACGAGACACACAACTCTCCTAAACAGTGTGCCAGTCAACCAAAACCCCCAAGGCAAAACAGCATTCCCAACACACTAGTCATAGGTGACTCGATAGTGAGGCATACTGAAGTCCCACTTAGTAGGGTGAATAAGGAGAAAGTAACAGTCAGCTGCCTGTCAGGTGGCAGGGTCCGCCACAACGCACGCACTCAGGTCCCTCAACAACAGGTACAAATAGGACTCTTGTCATTGTACATGTGGGTATGAATGACCGGAGATGTACCTCCTTGGACTACATGAAGAGACATATGGAGGAGCTCTCAGATTATGTAGCCCTGGCATGTATGACCCCAGCCCTGAGCAGCATCCTACCATCACCCAGAATTATACCACAGAACAAGCAGAAAATGACTGATTTCAGCAACTGGATAAGTTTCTTGCGTCATTCCAAGGGGATCCAGTATCAGTCTGCCTGGGCTGACATGACTGACAGACCTCGATGCTTTGCCAGAGATGGCCTACATCTGTCACCCCTGTGCTTCCGGATACTGGCCAAGGCTCTTGCAACCCCTATAGTGCCTTTTTTAGGCTGTGTTCCAAAGACCAAATTACCACCGTAACAGCTACAAACAAATGCAATCTGAGGGTCGTGCTGCTCAATGCTAGAAGTCTAAATCTCAAAATCCACTTGCTTGAAGCACTCCTAAAAATGGAGAACATTGACATATGTGCTCTAACAGAGACCTGGTTCAAAGCAGCAGAATGCAACCCTGCACTACCAGGCTATAACTCATTACAAACGTTTTGGCCCCAGAACTTGGACTGAAGCTCCAAAGGCGGTGGTGTTTCCATATTCATAAAGGATGCGCACAACTTCAGACTGGTAGCCCAACATAATGCAACAGAGATACTTCAGGTATCTAACATTGGGTAAGACATTGGGTAAGACAGCAAATCAGGTCGTAACCTGCTATACGTCCCTCAACCATGTCCCAAGACTCGCATTCCATGTCCCTAAGCACCTTGGAGAATATTACGCTCCAACCTAACACACTCATACTGGACAACTTCAACTACCCCTCCATTAACTGGGAAAACTACTCTTGTACCAATACACTTGCCCAACGTTTCCTGGAATTCATTAATTCCAATGCCCTGGACCAGCTTGTTCTTACCCCCACTAGAGGTAGCAACATCCTTGACCTTGTCATTGCTAACATGGGCGACCGTTGCTCTACACCAATAGTCAACTCCTCCCTGGTTAGATCCAACCACAAACTCATTACCTTGGAAATCCACATACCCCCCCCCCCCCACACACACACACAAAGGTAACCACCATAAAAAACTTCTCCAGAGCTAATTTTGAGATCCTAAAAACAGAGGTGGCTAACTTCACGGTACCCATGCAAATGGAGACTAGTTCCATGACCACCGTATCATACACCAATGCACTGTACGAGCACATACACAAACGCATGGATCTTGCCATACCCAACAGAACCAAGATGCTCTCCTCCAAAAAAAGTAAGCCAATTTGGTGGTCCCCTGCCATAAACAAACTCTACAACAGAAGGAAGAAACTGATGTGGAATAAGGTGAAGTCCCAAGACTGGAAACACTCCCTTATCAGCCTCAACAAAAAGTTGAGATCACTCATCAAATTCTCTAAAGCTAGCTATGAAAATAGAACTGCAACAGATAGTAAAGACAACCACAAGGCCTTCTATAGTTATGTAAAAAATCTCCATGGCAATACCCAGATTTGCTCTGAGCTACTTTACAATGGTACCTTCTATACTGAGCCAATAGATATTGCCAATATACTGGTCAACAGACTCAGTGCCAACTTTAACCGTCCCCCCAAAGGACCAATCACAATACCAGCAGACTGCCAGGGACCCAGTATTACTGCTGCACAGGTTAAAACAGCACTGTCCAAGGCCAAGAATGCAGCTTCTATGGGGTCTGACAATATCCCTGGCTGTGTTCTACATGAACTACAGAGTGAACTGGCACCACACTTGTGTGCCCTGCTCAATCAAAGCCTCACCTCAGGCTTTGTCCCTACCGAATGGAGCACTGCTACAGTTATCCCTCTCCACAAAGGAGGAGCAACTACAAACCCTGGGAACTATCACCCTATTAGCCTGATGAGTCTGATATGCAAAGCTATGGAATGCATCATCATGGACCTAATAAACAAGGATATAGGAAATCTCCAAACTCTGGATCCCACGCAGTTTGTTTTTTTCTGAAGGGTAGACCATGCCTGCTCAACCTGGTCGACTTCTTTGAGTCAAGTCACCAGAGCTGTGGATGAAGGCAAGGTGGTTCATACAGCCTACCTTGATCTGGCCAAGAACTTTGATACCATTCCCCACTCAGGAATCATAGAAAAACTCACAACACTAGGCATCAACCCCTACATCACTAGGAAGGTTGCAAACTGGCAAACAGATAAAACTCACAGTGTAACAGTAGCTGAATCTAAGTCAGACTGTCGACCAGTCATGAGTGGAGTCCCATGGAGTTCAGTCCTGGGTCCTCTCCTGTTTGGCATCTACTTCTCTGAAGTTCAGGCCAACAAGAAGGGACTCTGGCTGACAAAGTTCACAGACAATTCCAAGTTGGTAGCTATTAACTCCCCAAGTGATGTTGACATTCTGCAGAAAGGCCTCAATGAGACTAATGACTGGTGTCAAAACCATGGCCTTAAGCTCAATGCCATAAAATGTGTCATCATCCCCTTTGGAAAAACTCGGTTCCCATAAATTACCACATTGATGGCAGTCCACTGAACACAGAAGGCGTTATAAGAGATCTGGGAACACAGGTTGACAGCAACCTCTCTTTTGACCACCACACTGCCACTGTGGTCAAAGTCTTTCTATGTGGCACATCTCATTAATAAGGGTTTTGCATCCAGGAAGGAGGAGGTCATTGTCTCCCTCAACTCTTCCTCCATTAGGCCAAGCATCAAGTACAATGCCTCATTTGGCATATACCTCACTAGACACCTGCAACAACTAGAAAGGCCGCAAAAGTACCTCACAAAGATTATCCTAGGCCTTAAACACTTGTCCTATATGGACAGACTCAAAAAACTCCAGCTATTCTCTGTCTCATATCGCCTACTTAGAGGCGATCTCTGCTCGACTTACAAAGCCATTTCTGACCCAGCTCTGTTAGAAATGCTACATCTAAAGAAATCCAAATTCCTTCACACCACACGCTCCAGAGACCTCAACCTCATTACCACAATCAACAGAACATGCTGGAGGGCCGGGTTTATAACCCAGAGACTGCCCATGCTACGGAACAGACTCCCCATACATGTCAAACAGAGCACCTCACTGGTACTCTTCAAGAGAAATCTTGATGAGTGGATGGGAAACAGAAATTTCACCCCGGGGATCACTCCAGTGGCTCTACTTGACAGAGGCACTGGGAACTAATGTCAGGTGGCATGATGCCAAGGTAATCCTATGGGCTAGGCTTGGAAAGGCTCCAGGGCCATTAGCCCAGTATGCACCTATGAACCTATAATTTGCTTAAATTTTGCTGAATGTTAACAGCTTACACTGCAGTGTTACTGTGATGCCCGTGCACTGGCCCAGTAATCAAGGAGCCTCAATCCTCACCACTAACACCAGTGAGGGGCGTCCACACTGGGAAGGATAACAATTACACACACAATAAATTACAATTTCCCTTAAGAGCACACAGAGATCATAGTCAGTCTGGGGCTGGTTTCTCCCTTTCTCTCCAGATCCCCAATGAGGCTTCCCACTGGCAAAGCTACAGGGTACAGGTCTCAGCCTAGTGGTCAAGCTAAAACCTCCAGCACCCTCTCTGTCCAACCAGTGCTTTGCATCCCTGCCCAAGAAGCTGACACACACACACACTTTAAGATAGGAGTAACATACAAACACACAGACACTCCTGGGGAAGGCTGGTACAGGTTCTCCAGCTATGCCCCCTTCCTGCCAAGTCTATAAGGTAGTATCAGCTACCACCAACCACTAAAAAGGCCCTTACCAAAGGGTGTGCAATTATTACTGTGCACTATTATCCAAATATAAGTGTGACGGAGCATCAAGACTACTGGCATGGCTTTATACTGTATCACTACATACATGCAATGTATTCTAGAGCTTAAATTATCTCTACACAAAATAGCCACAGTTGAAAGGTTTAAAAATATTTAATAATAAATAAAAACACAAGACAATACTTCTTACTACACATTGCTAGTCAAGAGTTCAGACATCACATAAAAATGCTTAATACTGTAGAATAGTTCTGACAAATATAGAAAACAGCTAGACTAAACTTACTATTTTCTATCTAACTAAGAACAATCACAGTTCTAAATAAACTTACATATAGAGCAAAAGCAGAGTACTGGTGAGTTGTTGTCATCTTTAGACAAAATCCAAAATGCTCTCTCTCTGAGACGGTCTTTTAAATTGTTAAAACATCACTACTGGCTCATTTTAGATTACATAATTTTTTTCCCTGGTTCCCAGGCTAAGAGACATTCAGAGTTTAACATATCTTTGATTTTGCACCTGGTCAGGAAACCGCAGCAATTAAAGATATTATATATGTAAAATCTAGCAATTAACTCTGGTCTCAAAACAACAGAAGCAATCTGCTGGCCCAGACAACACAGCTCCGAGTTTGAGATCAAACAGTCATACAAGACTTGATTTATTAGCTTTTTTCCAACTGAGTGCACTGTTACATTTCTGACGTTCAATATTTAACACAATTTTCTTCCATTTAAGAGAACAAGCCTGTGGCTTATATTAATATTTACACATAACAAAATTATCTTCAAAATTCTATCTAGCTAGGCTGGCACCCTTCACATACCCCCCCCCCCCAAATGGAGAACTAAAGCTAGTTTTTCAAGTGATCCTTGAGGAACATTGCTTGAGAGGGTTAGGTCTATTTGAGTATACCTTACCCCATTCCCTGTCTTGAGAGCCCATCTGCACTGGCGTTGCTAACCCCACTGTGGTGCTGCACTGACACATATGCTTGCAACCCTAGGCTCCATCTTAGCAACTTGGCATTTTCCTGGCTGGCTTGGTGTAACCATGTTAGGGGATTGTGATCCGTAACTACAGTGAATTTTCTTCCATACAGATAAGGCTGAAGTTTCTGCAATGCCCACACTATGGTTAGCCATTCCTTTTCAACTGCTGCACAGCATTCCTCCCTGGGTTGAAGCCTATGACTGAGATAGGCCACTGGGTGCTCTTCTCCTTCTGAAGAAATCTGGCCAAGTACAGCCCCCACCCCATGGTTCGAAGCATCCACCTGCACAACAAATTCTTTGCTGTAATCTGGACTGGCCAACACAGGGGGTCCTTCCAAAGCATCTTTAAGCTTCTGGAATGCCTGCTCACATGCTAGGGTCCACACTACATTATCTGGCCTGTTTTTCCTTGTCAGGAGCAGCTACGGTACTATAACTGGGGACAAACTTTCTGCAGTACCCTGCTGTCTCTAAGAATGCCTTCACCTGCTTTTTGGCAACAGGTGCAGGCCATGCCTGAATGGCTTCCACTTTTGGCAGGTTCTGGCCTGATCTTACCACTCCCAACTCTATGTCCCAGGTAGGAGACCTCTGCCATACCCATCTGACATTTGCTCAGCTTAATGATCAACTCTGCCTTCTGTAGTCTGCCCAGCACCTCCCTAACATGTTGAAGGTGCTCTTCCCAAGAATGGCTGTAGATGTCAATATCATCTAGGTAAGCAAGAGCAAACCCTCCTGCTCCCGCAAAGATATGATCTACCAGCCTCTGGAAAGCCACTGGGGCATTTTTCATCCCAAAGGGCATCTTTGTGAACTCATACAAGCCAAAAGAAGTCTCAAAGGCTGACCTCTCTCTAGCACTGGGAGTCAAGGGCACCTACCAGTAACCCTTGGTAAGATCAATGATGGTAAGATACTTAACCCCACCCAGCTCCTCTAGGGTCTCATCTGTTCTAGGCATAGGGTAAGCATCTGACTTTGTGTGACTATTTAATTTCTTGTAGTCCATAAAGAACCTGGTACTGCCATCTATCTTTGGCACCAGCACCACTGGGGATGCTCAGGGATTGTTGGACTCGAATTACCCCTAGTTCCAACATCTCCTGTATCTCCTCCCTCAAGAGTCTGTTTGACTTTCTCAGGCATCCTGTAAGGGACCTAAATAATAGGCCTTTGGGGTCCTGTATTCACCTTGTGCTGCACCAGGTTTCCCAGGGAACATGTCCCCAAACTCCTGTAACACTGCTCGGATTTCTCGAACATGGGTAGGAGATAGCTGCTGAAACACTGCTACCCCTTCCACTGAGATGTCAGTCCAAGCCATATTGAAGAGATCAGTCACCAGATCTCCCTCAGACTCCTCCTGCAATCCACTGCAAATACTCAGCACAAGGGTCTCCCTATCATGGTAAGGTTTTATCATGTTAACACGATACAATTTGTGCTCCTGGCTAGCAGTTCTACCATGTAATTAACATCACTTACCTTTCTTACCACCATGTAAAGTCCCTCCCAAGCGGCTTGCAGCTTTCTGCGTCTGACAGGAATGAGAACCATTACCTGCTGCCCTACAGCATACTCTCTAACTCGAGCATTCCTGTCATACCATAACTTTTTCTGTTGTTAGGCTTCGGCCATGTTTCCCTGGGCCAAGCCCCTGAGTTCCCTAAACCTTGTCCTGAGGTTTAGGACATATGGCACAACAGACTCCTTCTGAGAGATTCACATTCACCTTGCCACTCATCAACAATTAAATCTACAGGTTCCCTCACCCTATACTCACACAGCAACTCAAAGGGTGAAAAACCTGCGGATTCCTGGGGAACCTCTCTGTAAGGAAACAAAAGATGGGGCAAATATTTGTCCCACTCCCTCTTAAACTGGTCTGCAAATGCCCATAGCATGGACTTGATTGTAGAGTTTAACTTCTCAACAAGGCCATTAGTCTGAGGATGGTAGGGGGTGGTCTTCAGGTTCTTCACTCCACAGTACTCCACAGACAAGCCAGCAGGTCTGACGTGAAATTGGCACCTCTGTCAGTCAATATTTCTTTTGGGAAACCTAACCTGCAGAAAATCTCTAACAAAGCATTTGCCACCTTTTCTGCCTCAATGGAGGACAAAGCCATTGTCTCAGGTTATCTTGTAGCATAATCTATTACCACTAGGATACAATTTTTCCCTGTGAAACTTGGGGTATTCAGAGGCCCCACAATATCCATAGCCACCCTCAGAAATGGCTCCTCAATCACAGGTAAAGGCATCAAAAGCGCTCTCACCCAGTCTCCTGCCTTGCCAACCTTTTGTCACTGCTCCCAGGTCCTGCAGTACCCTGTTACATCTTTAGAAATTCCAGACCAACAGAAGTTCTGCATAACACGTCTCTTTGTAGGTTTTATGCACATATGACCTGCAAAGAGAATATCATGGGCTATGACTAGAAGCGCCAGATGGTAGGCTCTAGGCACTACCAACTGCTGTATCCTCTCAACTTCTATCCCTCCCTCAGGGGTCCACTCTCTATACAGTAAGCCTTTGCCCCAGTATATAGATTCTCCCTTCCCTTGAGAATCAGGTGCCTCACTAGCTACCTGCATCAGGCCTTGCAATGTAGGGTCTGAGAGGCGAGCTGGTCTCAACTATCTCTTTATAACCCTTCCCAGCTTCCCTTCACAGGCAGTCTGGCATCCTCTGACAGTGGTGCCTCACTGACAGCCTGGGTACTACTACTCACCTCTACCCTTGCAATCACTCTGTCCAAGGGAACATCAGCACCCAGAAGCAGCTGTGGCTCATATTCAGTCTCACTTTTACAGAGTAGCTCCCTCCCTGAAGGAACCACCTCACCAGTCCTGGCTGCATGTATGTGGTCTGTCTGGGTCTCCCCCAGGCTATCAGACCGACATGCTTGTCTCGAAGCCTGACTGCGTGTAACTGCATAAACACATGGCACTGCCTCATCAAAATCCTTCCCTATCAGGACATCTGCAGGATGGTAGCTCAGTACTCCTGTTGTCTCAAGACAACCTACTATTAGCATTTTGCCTTTCCCACTTACTGGCTATCTCACCTTTTGCCCTCACCTTGTCTCTGTGGACATCTGTATGCCACATGGCCGCACTGGTTGCATTCAAAACATTTAACCCTAAGTCCTGGACGGGTACCTGGACTAGTGACTTCCCCTTCTACTGGCAGATTCTGTTGAGGCAGTCTGTGCTGCCCACCATGGGGTCCTTTAGACCCATGAGCAGGACTGGGGGTCCCTTTCCTGTGCAGGGTTGCCCTGCTTGCTAGGTATAGGTCTCCCTTCTTCCCAACTCATCTGAATTAGCACACTGTCTATCAGCTAACCAGATCCTCATGTCTTCAAGCAAAGTGCTTGTTCCCTCAACAAACGGTCTGCCAGCCCTTCAAAAGTGGTGACCTGACATCCGCTCACCCACCTATGAAAATAAGTGCTAAGTTCAGAAACAAATTCAACACACTTTCATCTGCCTTGTGTCTATGTTCACGAAACGTTTTCCTATAAGTTTCAGGTGTTAGCTTAAAAAATTCTAACAGACAATTCTTAACCGCAGTATAATTTAAGAAATCATGGTCAGACAGTTTAGACAACTGAGTTGCAGCTTTACCATGGAGTAAGGGGGTAAGGAACCATACCTAGAGCCTTTGGTCAGCATCATATTGTTTACATACCCTCTTAAACATATGACTGAAACAATCAAAATTACCTCCCTCGGTAAACTGCACAAGAAATTTACTGACCTTTCGTGCTTCTGGGGTCTGGTTACTCCCTTCCCAATTACCTCCATGACTCTGGCTAAGAGTCAGCATCTTCTTTTCGTGCTCCCTCTGCCTTTCTTTTTCCTCAGCTTCCAGGCATAGCAGTTTCTCATTCTCCTCAGCCTGTAGACATGTCAGTCTCTCTGCTGCTTCTATTTCCAAACACCTTGTCTCCAACTCACGTCTCTTTAGCTCCAGATGGATTTTTAAGTCCTCTGCAGAAATGTTGAGCAGTCCATTCTCTGAGTGTTGTACATCTCCACGGCCAGTCTGATCGCTCTCCTGATTGCTGTTTTCTGATGCAGCTGTGACAAAAGCTGCAATCATGTCTTAGTCCGGTTTCAATGCACCAGTCCCTTAGACTGGCACATCGCAGCCAACTGGCTCCTTGACAGCTTGCCTGCTCTCCCTGACTACCTAAGCTAACAAAATAAATAAAACAATTATCTGAACTCTGAATATTCACTGCGTGGCTGATTTAGAGTACAAAAACACCTTCAGAGATCACTATTCACAAGCTACAGGAATTCACTATCCACACCACTACAAGCCAATTGCCAACCAATTAACACCATGCATTAATTGCCAGCCAATTAATACATAGTGTGGATATCCTACCACTGCCAACCAATTAATATGTGGTGTTGATATCCCACCACTGCCACCAATTAATATGCGACACCCGTGCACTGGCCCAGTAATCAAGGAGCCTCCATGCTCACCACTAACACCAGTGAGGGGTGTCCACATTGGGAAGGATAACAAATTACACACATAGTAAAGTACAATTTCCCTTAAGAGCACACAGAGATCACAGTCAGTCTGGGGCTGGTTTCTCACTTTGTCTCCTGAAACCCAATAAGAATCCCCACTGGCACAGCTATAGGATAGAGGTCTCAGCCTAGTGGTCAAGCTAAAACCTCCAGCACCCTCACTGTCCAACCAGTGCTTCGTGTCCCTGCCCAAGTAGCTGACACACACTCTAAGATACGAGTTATATACAAACACGCAGACACTCCTGGGGAAGCCTGGCACAGGTTCTCCAACTATGCTCCCTTCCTACCAGTCTATAAGGTAGTACCATCTGCCACCAACTATTAATATCAGCTACTAAAAAGGCCCTTAACAAAGAGTGTCCGATTATTACTTTGCAATATTATCCAAATAGTAACTGTGACTGAGCAGCAAGACTATTGAAGTGGCTTTGTACAGTATCACTGTATACATGCAATGTATTCCAGAGCTTAAATTATCTCTATACAAAACAGCCACAGTTGAAAGGTTTAAAAATATTTAATAATAAATAAAAACACAAGACAATACTTCTCACTACATAGTGCTAGTCAAGAGTTCAGACATCACAGGAAAATGCTTAAACTAATACTGTAGAAGAGTTCTGACCTAAATATAGAAAATAGCTAGACTACACTTACTATTTTCTAACTAAGAGCAATCACAGTTCTAAATAAACGTGCATAGAGAGCAAAGGTGTGTACTGGTGACTTGTCAGCTTTTGACAAAATCCAAAATGCTCTCTCTCTGTCAGTCTTTTAAATTGATAATACATCACTGCTGACTCAGTTTAGATTACATCATTTTTTCCTGGTTACCAGGCTAACAGAAACTCGAAGTTTAACGCATCTTTGATTTTGTACCTGGTCAGGAAACCACAGCAATTAAAGACTATATATATGTAAAATCTAGCAATTAATTCTGGTCTCAAAACAACAGAAAGAATTGGCTGGTCCAGACATCACGGCTCCAAGTTTGAGATCAAACAGTCATACAAGATTCGACTTATCAGCTTTTTTCCAGCAGAGTGCACTGTTGTTACATTTTTGACATTCAGCAATTAGCACAATTTTCTTCCATTTAAGAGAACAAGCCTGTGGCTTATATTAATATTTACAAATGACAGAATTATCTACAAACTTCTATCTAGCTAGGCTGGCAGCCTTCACAGTTATTAATGCCAACTGCACATATTAATATAAAGAAATAAAGTTAGATGTTTGTCACTGATTAGAACAGTTTAAAAAAATCAAGAAGAATGAGAAACGTACAGAGGAAGGTAGCAGCTGTGTCCCATGAGTTGTCATTTTCATGTGCTGTACTCAAACTCTCATCAGAATGTGAAGTTTAGATCAAAAAAGCAGTTCACAGTAGCTAAAACCACACATTCAAATTAAACAAGCAGGAATTCTTACCTACACACACACACATTTTATATAGATATATATATATATATATATATATATATACACACACACACACATACATATAATATATATATATATATATATAATATATATATACACATACATATAATATATATATAAATATATATATATATGCGAACATACACACACATACATGCACACACAAATACATATATATATATATATATATATATATACATACACACATATATATATATATATATATATATATCTATATTCAGCTTAAAATAGTACTGTATCTTAACTTGTTACAAATTTACTTATCTGTACTTGAAGTCGCAAATTTTGCTTATGTGGAGCATTTCTCCCCGGGCCTCTACTGAAAATGGACATCTATCCAGTTAGACTAGCCCGGTCAACTATATATATTATATATATATATTATATATATATATAGTATATATATATACCGGGGATCACACCAACAGCACTACTAGATAGGGGCCAAGGGTACTAGCTGCTAGTACAAGGGTCTAGGGAACTACTAAAGGGGCGGTGAATACCGCACAACGTGGCTGGGCTAATATATGCCTTCGGGCAGATAGCCCAGTACCAACCTAGGAGACAAAACTGTTTGTAATATTAGAATTAATAAGTAAATATCTAATAAATATTATTTAAATGCACAAGGAATGACCATCTACTATGCAAGATTAATAAAATAGCAGTATCAAGCATCAGTTAATAAATATATATGCATACTTCAATCTCTAATAGAGACCTAGTGATTAAATAATTCTTTGAAGGGAGATTTTAGAAATACAAGTTATATAGAATAAGGTAGAATATTACTGCAAATAAGACAAATATACATATTTAAACAAATAATTGCTTTTAGTGAAGATATGCATTACATATACGTGCATATAGCCGAAATGTTCATAGGTTGATACTAGGCTATCTGCCCCAGGGCATTTATAAGCCTAGACAGAGTGTGTTTGGCTTTTGCCACCCTTTTAGATTAGTTGACTGTGCCTCTGTATAGTAGGTCACAGAAGGTAGCCCTTTTAAGGTTAGTTTTCTGTACTTCTGTCAAGCAGGGACACAGAAGAGATCCCAGGGGTAAACTTACGATCGCCCATCCACTCTTCAAGATTTCTCTTGAAGAGGGTCAGTGAGGGGCTCTGCCTAACATGGATTGGGATTTTGTTCCAGAGTGAGGGGAGCCTCTGGGATATGAATCTGTCACTCCAGCATGTCCTATTTATTTCTGTGCTGAGGTTCAAGTCCCTGGAGCGTGTAGCTCTAAGGGATTTGGATTTCCTGAGGTGAAGCATGCCCATTAACTCTGGGTTGGACATGGCTTTATATGTCAGACACAGATCGCCTCTGAGTAGGCGGTACGCAACTGAGTAGAGCTGGAGTTTTTTTAGCCGAACTGCATAGGGCATCTGTTGCCCCTTGATCCTCTTGGTGAGATACTTTTGGGGTCTTTCCAGTTGCTGAAGGTTTCGGGTAAGGTACATCCCAAATGGGGAACTGTACTCAATTATGGGCCTGATAAGAGATGAGTAGAGTAGATGTGAATATAATTTACATAGAAAATCATATAAAAGTATTTAGAAATATCCTGAAAGCTTTTCTTTGAAGCTGTTGTACAATGCATATCACATTCAGTATGACTTCTTGAAATTTAGATTAATTGACTGTGCCTCTGTATTGCTGAATCAGTACATCCATTTTGATAGAAGGCAAAGTAGATTTTTTTCAATATTTGAAGCTGGGAAGAGAGAATGAGATTTGAACTAAGTATGTTGCAACTTCTGAATACAATATAGACTGCAATTTCTTTGACTCCACAGAAACAGCAAGACATTCTCTTTGACCTCAGTAATGTACATATTTTTATAAATTAGTTTAACAAGCCAAAAGATTGTTAAATATTTGGATATTTATTAGATTGAGTGATACAGAACTTTAAGATATAGGCACTTGTACATTTAAAAATGAATTAAGAGCTTTTTTTAGATCTATAAAATATGTATACATCTTTTAGCATGATAAAATATATGTGCATTCATTTTCCTTTTGTATAACAGTTTAATATGATAAGATAACATGTCACCTGTAAGTTTTACAAATATCTCTCTCTCTCTCTTTGGATCCCATTCTATTATACTTATTTATTTAGAGATTTAGTTATAACAACGTTGAATGAGTGAATAATTTAAGAATATTTAATGTATAATTTATATTACTATTATATAACTAGGTTTATAGTACACTCTGTTGCATTATTTAATATTTCTGATTAATAGAAGAGGGTTATTAAACTTGTGTAGAAATAGGGAAATAGTTTTAAATGGCAAAACATAAGTAAATTAACAGTCACTTATTTTTAATAGTGTCTTATTATTTTTTAAATTATTTTAACTAATTGCAAGTCACAGTAGCTTTTCGATTAATTTGTATGCACTGATAGGTAGACATATTTATTTATTTAGTCTATTTGAATGGCAAACTAGGAACTTTGGTATCCATGGCAGGTTGTGTTTTATTAGTAATATCTACAGTTACAGTTGTAGACTTGTTTCTGCTTTTATTTACAAGTTTAAGTAGTTTAGTCTGTAGAAAGGAAGAATTCAAAAAATGTGGAATGTTAAGACAGTGTTGGAGGAATGCATTAGAGGTAGATAAATGGTCATATTACCTATTAAAAGAATCATTTTAAATGCATAGTATGGATACTTTAATCTATTAATGTAAATGGCTTAAATAATAGCAACAAAAGGAAATAATAAAGTATCAAATTAAAATTAAATACAGGTAACATTCTTTCAAGAGACTCACTTGACAGATAAAGATACACAATATTTAAATAACTTACATTATGAAATGTTATCTGCTTCTAGAGTAGAGGAATTGCTAATACTTTAGAGAAAATTTACTGTAATGCCTAAGGTCATGGAATCCATTAATCACCCCAAAGGAATGTATACATTTGTATTAATTAAATATAATGGCAAACTCTATACACTAGTTAATTTTTACTGGATCCTTGAAATAGGTGCAAGAGTGGTTAAAGATCATTTAAATATACGACAAAGTCACTGGAAGGGTAGTATAATTTTAGCAGGGGATTTTAAGTATAGAAGATACAAGTAAACAGAAGAAAGCTAAAATTCTGGCATCAAATAAAGTACTAAACAAATGGATTAGTAATAATTTGGTTGATACAATAGAAAAGCATAAGATAATAATGAGTGAAGATCAATGACTTATGTGCATGGGACGCAAACTAGAATTGATAGTTTTATGCCTCTACATATACAATTAATACAGTGAATTACTTTAAAACTATCCTTTATCTGATAATGCATGAATCATTAATATAATGGATATAAGAAAAGTTCAGATTATTTATAGAATCTCAGTATTATGATGAAATTAAATGAATCTAAGAGTTACCTTAAGGAACAAACTGAGATTTTATTTTTTTATCATTGAATGATAATGGTCAAATTAGTAAAGTCATATTATGGGACTCCTTACAAATGTATACTAAAGGTAGAATGGGAAGAGTGGGATAAAGAGTTGTTAGAAATACAAGATGAAATCCACAAAATGCAGTCCGAACAACAAACAAATTAGATAACACTGAAGTCATTAAAAAAATAATGACAAAATATCACACAGTTTTAAGACAAAGTGGAGATAGCTTTAGAAAAAATAAAATTGCTCAGTTATGTGATGACTTTAAAAAAAATACACAGATTAGCTAATAGAGGTAAGATGTTAAGCAAAAAATCACAAATCAACATCCAAAACCCTCACACTAATGAGCTTACTTCAGACATATAGGAAATATTTTTTTTAAAGAATTCCATGAGGATCTTATTAAAGATAAAAATAATCCTGATGATTACAAAATTGACAAGTACTTAAACATGTTACTTGTTGTTGTCATTCGGCTTTTCCCGGTTAGGGGTCACCACAGCGGAACTCTGGTTCGCTAATGATTGGCAGTAGATTTTGACGAACGCCGAGGTGCCAGCTCGAATTCAACCTTCAACAAAGGCACGCCCACTTACGCATGTTTTTCGAATGCCCACCCAACCGCGGGGAGGACATGCAGACTCCACACAGAATGCACTCCCCGCACTCCAGCCGAGAATCGAAAGGGAGAACCTCTTGCTGTGAGCACCACAGCGGGTACTTACACATGTTACTAATAAACTTAATGTTCAAGAAAGATCTCTGCTGAATACACATATTACCCTAAAATAAGTTATAAAAGCTTTTAAAAGAGGAAAAATGGCAAAGCTGTAGTCTTCCACTTAACATTTTAGAATTGCTGAGTGGTGTTTTCAGGATAATTCAGAGTGACAACATAATTCCTCCTTCATGGAAATTGTCTGCAATCTCACCTACACTTAAACACGGAAATTATAATACGTTTCTACATACAGATCTATTTCATTATTAAATGTAGACTATAAAATATTTAGTTCTATGTTTGCTACAAGATTAAGGGATACAGTAGATAAATTAATAAAGATTAAATAGGATCTATACTCAATAGATTAATGCATGATAATATAAAACGGGTAGTAACTACCTTATATTTAGCAAGAGGAATGAACCAGAAATTGGCTCTAATTAGCTTAGCTATCGAGAGAGCTTTTATTCTATAGACTGGAACTATTTGTTTAAAACTTAAAGCACTTACATTTCCAGAACACTTTATTAGAATATTAAAAACCTGTATATAGGCTTTAAAAGATATGTTAAAACATAATTTTACATTTCTCAATGATTCACTTTAAACAAAGGCACAAAGCAAGGGTGTCCCTTATTTCCCCTACTATTTGCATTAGTTATCAAATCCTTAGCTAATAGTATAAGAATCAATGAAAACAAAATTGATGTATTCTCAATTAACAAGGATTGTCAATCTAAAATGCAGCTTTTTTTGCAGATGATATTCTACTAACTATAAGAGATTTATTCAATTGAAAAACTAGATGAGGAAGTATCACTGCTAAAAATTACTACTAAAACTGAAACTTTAAATTTACTATTTAGCAATTGATTAACATTAAAGTTAACCATAAATATAATTGGGAATGAAAACAGCTAAAATATTTAGGAATAAGAATCGATCAAGATGTGAGCAAGATTAATAATTTTGAAAAAAAAATGAGGTATTACTTATTAAAATGGATTTTTTTTGTTTTACTTTTGAGGATAGGTTCATGCTTATTTAAATTATTATATTATCCAGGATTATATATGTATTGCATTCAAAAGATTTAACACCCGATAAAAAACTTTTAAAGAAAATTGAAAAAATGTTAATTTCATTCTTATGGTAATCTAAAAAGCCAAGACTTGCTTATAGAAATCGTACAGTATCTTAAATAGCCAAGAACTGCTTACAGAAATTATATACGATTAGGGAGGTATACTGGTGCTAGCTTCCCATATGTATAATCTTATTCTATTGCTGCAAATTTTAACTCTACTATTCTCTGTATAGAAACAATGTTCTCTAGTCAATGGAAAATCATTCAGGAGCAGATTATACTAAAGTCTTGTAAGTTTATCAAATATGATAAATTAAAAATATGGAACAATCCCGTCATCTGGTTAATAAAATTTACCTTAGAAGGAAATTAATTTCGATCTTTAGACTCTGCATATATGAAATCAACTAAGAACTAGGTTTTTAAAACACATTAATATCAACTGGATTTTTTTGTGCTTTCTCATTGCACCTACCCCTAGATTTAAGGAAACTCAGAACAATGTTAAAATGAATTTACCAAAAAGGAACAGATTAATATTCTGGTCTGATTGTTTTGAAAAAGGAAAAGTTAACTCACCAGATTATGTAATGAAAGATAAGTTGGATGAATCTGTTAACCAGTTAATATTATCCATCAGGAAGAAATTAACAATTTGTATATAATATGAGTGATGAGGAACAGAACTACTTCTCCATTATATGAATGCTATCTTCGAAGGTAAATTGACCTATAATGGAAATTTGTCCAAGTTACAGAAATTAATTTTAAATAATAATTTTCATGCAAAATTCTGGAGCCTTTTTTTTGATAGTAGTGGATTGAGTGACTCAACAGATGGTAAGAATAAATCTTTGTTCATTAAATCAGTTAGTCAAACTTCAAGCTTGTACTGGAAAGTTTTTAATGTGAAAAATATACATAGAATGTGTGCTACTACCTACAAAAATCTCTAAGTTTAGTAAAATGACTTCTTCAGTTTGATGGAAATGCAATAAAGATGTAGAAGCTGACTGGATACATACGTTTATGTACTGTGAAAAATTAAACATATATTGGAAACATAATGATTTTTTTTAAAGGGTTATGGTCCGATAGTTGTTCTCCAACTAGATCAATAATACTAATGAATGCAACCAAAAATCACCACCAAAACAGGTCACTAGGAAAGTATGAAAAGTAGTTATGAAGTGCTTTCGTCAGACTCAGGACTCTTCAGAATAAAACAACAATTTCATTCATTAATACAACACCATTTGACCAATCAGAAATGCACCTTAATTAATCAAATTAATCATACATCCCAATATTCAAAATTTAAAGAAATAATTCATTAAAAAAACCTAGCTAACTTAAAAAAAACACAATATTTATTGATTCATTTATTCCATGAAATTTGTCAGCTTGCAGCCTTAGCTGCCATAAAATCTCTTCCCTTTTGGTTTCTTATAACGACAACCGCTACAGTCCATAGGTACATGCTCAAAAATGTATTTTGCTGCATTAAAGAAGCCATAACTATGTGCATGTCTAAATAAGGCATTATTGTTAACCTTTGTCCTAGCAGCACATAAGTGTTCTAATTCTTTTAGAAAAATTGTGTGTGGTCATGGCAACATAAAACGCCTCACAATGTGAACAGACAACAATATACACGATGCCAATGGAATTGCAATTAAAATGCTCCCAAATTCCTATAGATTTCTCCAAATGCTTCAACTGAACATTAAGACCTTCCAAAGTAAAATTAAAAGCAGTGCTAAAAACACACTTCAATATACCTTTCTCTTTGTTGGTACTAACTAATTTTTAAGTATTTTTTTGTAAAAACTGTTTTACAGATTTAAACTTTTTACAAATAAAACTAGGGGCACTGCCAACAGAACGGAGTAAATCATTGTTACCTAAAAATATTTTCCAATCATCTTTGATAATATTTCTTATATGACAATCATGTACTGTCATTTGTAAAACAAAACTGTAACCAAATTAATTTATACACTTATTGCTCTGAGATTTGTTAGGGATGCCCCCAGTTAATATAGCCAGAAAAAATACTCATCTCTCTTACCTATAATTTCTTCAGCAGCTTGATCTAACATATTGGGTTTATAAATGGTAGCACTAAACAATTCGATTAACTCCTGTATGCCATCTAGAAATGTTGTTTGATAAGTAGTAAGTCTGGAATGTCTGATCATTTGCCCTCTAGGGATGTTATTTTTCATGAAACGAGAACGTGCACTAGCATAATGTAAATAGTCATTGGAAAAAAAAAGCAGATTTTTCTGTAAATACTGCTAGAAAAAGTCCAATTGGTGGGATCCCAACTAACAGCCATGTCTAAATAGGTACACTATGTCTTATACGACCCAACGCAAACACTAAAAAATCAGTACTACAATTCAATTGTTCAACAAAATGTTCAACCTGTTCTCTTGATGCAAAATAATCAACAAACCTCCTACATGACATAATATGCTGTGCAAAAAAAGAATTACAACATATGTGGGACTCCCACCACCCCATGACTAAATTCACAAAAGATAGTTCTACTGTGGCCACCACAGTGACACCCCTTAGTTGTCAACAGCATTTGCCATTAAATAAAAAGTTTCCAAGCATGACTTCCATCAACAGGTAACATGTATTAATCAACTCATTTCATACATTAGTATACTGCCTAAGAACAATCTTGGATATTCTAGCCCCTTGTCAATAGGTATACTAGTATATGAAGATTTAACATCCAAGGGAAAAAAAAAAGAGTTTGATGATAAGTTCTTACATTAAAAGACCTCAATGAATTCAAAAAAATACCAAGAATCTTTAATAATACTGAATAACATAATGTGATGAATTTCTTCCTGTGTATATATTGTACATATGTTAAATTAGTAAAAAATTTCTTAAAAATACTATACAAAAATAAAACACCCGGTTAGCCTATAAACTTAAAGAGAGGCAATACCTAGCTCTCCTGTAAAAAACAGCCCAAAACCACAAACGTCCAGCACTTCAGCCAACTTCATAAACTCATTAAATAAGCTACACACCAATATAAGGCATCTGATGAAATCAAACCTCATGGAATCCCTAAAAACTTGCAGAAAGAGGTCAACTGACTAATCGGATGAAATACCTCCACTCCAGCAGGTCCCCCAAATCCTCTGAACTCTGACCATAATTTACTCTCATTTTTGCAATTCCTCAACCGCATCTCTATCCAGTCTCACAGTCCCTCATTCATCCCTCGTCACAACATACATACTGCCTTTCTACTTCATCTTTTGGCGGATGCCTTTGAATGTGACTGATATGAACACGATAAAACTTGATATCCCCCCAACATATGTTCATTTAGGAGCCACTCATTAATTCATACACATACTAAAGCCAAAGCAGAAAAGTACCAGACATTATGCAACATATACATAAAATTATGGGGAAGGGGGAAGATATGCTCATCGTTCTAAAGTACAAACATACAAATTAAAAAATGTAATGAATTCTTTGTTTATCAGGCCTCCGAACCTTTCTGGAAATACAGCCTTACCTCCATCTCCCTCCGCTGAGCTGCTTTAAGAAGTGGCACATTGTGGGGCTTGCATGACTGCTGAGCATCCTTGTGTTTACGCAACAGGTCTTGCTTCAGAGCTATACATTTAGAAGAGATGACTTGTGTTATTCTAGTTTTGCAAACACAGAAGGCTGTTTTGCTTTATCGTAGTTCATGAGCATTGTAATGTTTCTCATAAAAGAAAAATCATGAATATGCCAAGTTTATACTATAATGCTGTGAAAACAGATTTCCAAGGATAAATCACAAGAACACCACAAACGCATAAATAAAATCTAACCATTTAATAGAAATAATGAAGATAAAAATGATCAAAAAGAGTATTAAATCATTCCTACAATTTCTAAATTCAACCACAGATCCTCAAAATTACTGTTTATTTGTTGGTACCCTTGGACCTCATATTTACCGGCCCCAGCCTCTAGTGCCTAATGCCCATGCCGGATTTACCAGCTGCTCTCAAACATCCCCAGACTTGCTCTGTTATCTATGGGGCTGGTTGTGGATCCTGAGGCTGTCCTGGGAGCTTTTCTCATCTGTGGGAACTTTTTATGACCTACCCACTTCCCTTTCTCCACCCCCCCATGCTCGTTTATTACATCCAAGAGCACACCCCCTCTTTGGACCATGCCTCCACTTCAGAAACATGTCAAAGAACATCCTTCCACCCTGAATGGGCATGCCCATCCCTTCCCTGCTGCTTCATTAGTCGCCAGAGCTGCTAACTGAACCCAGGTCGGCAGAGCTGTAGTTAGTGCTTTATCTCTCTGCACCACTGGAGTGGCTATATCCTTCCAATTATTAAACTGTTCGAACAGCAATTAATTTTGTAAAAACTAGAAGCTAGCTGATGCATCCTGAAAAATAAGAGACACAGTTGCAATACTTCACTAGTGCTGAAGCAATGCACTGCAAAGAGGTTACAGTCTTTAAAGCAGATATTAATGTGTTTTGGCATTCTAAAATGTTTTGTTAATATTCATAAAAACTAAATTCAAAAGAAAACTACTATTCAAGATACTTTAGCTGGACCCAGCTATAGCTAAGGGACATGGAAAAACAGCAGGCTCAAAAAAACATTCTGGAACCAAAAGCACACCCCCTTAAATAAATTTAAATCTATTCAATCTCATACACCATACAATATTAGTGATGAAAACATGGACACATCTGCCTGCAAGCCTTTAAAAAAAATGTCACTCTTATGGTTCCTTTGTCAAAGCTTCTCAAAACCAATCTGAAGAGATACAGCTGTGGGCGTCATACTACAGCTTAAAGGACAACTAAACCTGAAATAACAATTCCCAATATCTTTTTCAAGAGTACATTTTCATCCCTACACTGCAGCGCAAAATAGTAATTTTTCTGTTTACTTCCTTCTGTGGTACTTCTGCAGTATTTGGCTTTCTCAGTGCATAGCATGCTGGGCTTGAATGAATTATCCTGTTACTTTCTTTAAAACTTTGCCTCACTGGCTCTTAAATGTTGCCAATCACACAAAGTTTTGTTGGCCAGAAAAAATCCCACATAACTAGGTATCTGTAAGCACTTCAGTCTTTCTCCATTTACTACAGTCAAGCATCAGCTGATTCTTTAGGGATAACATCTCTCTTTTTCTGCCCACTGCCATTTAGTCATCTTCTTTCTCTGGGAATTCAGACTGTTTTTACTTTGTTGCATCAAAGGAAAGACATTTGATACAAATGAATGGTTTGACAGCTGACTCTTATTTTTCAAAAAACAATTTAAACACTAATGAGCAGTGTGTTTTCAAGACATATCCAAGAACAAAAAGTGCATCACTGAAACAATCTACAAAATAAATTTGCCAAGAGTGGACCATATGTAGAGCTCAAATCTTTAAACTAAAAATACACTAGCACTTACAATGACAAACCTAAAATCACATTACCAAATTATACTAATTACATCAAATCATATGATACAAAATATCCTAGCATTAAACAATTCTTTTTGCATTAAGAGCCGATGAGAACTACAATTCAAACCTCACTTTTTTTGTAATGTTTAGAGCAACCTATTTATTTTTTTAAACAAATTTGAAATGTTCAGTAGTTTACAAATGAACAATGTATACTTCAACGAATATATAAAACTGAAGTTCGTTCCCAAAGGGCTACAGGTAAACAAATTCCCAAATGGTATTCAACTTAATATTTGGGCTCAATGAACTGCTGAAACTGATAAAACGAGTTGTGAAATCATGAATATTTTGGTCTGAATAAATACTAAAAAGATGGATTCCCTTTCTAATGAAATTAAAGGACTAAATGACAATTACTTCTGATCTTGTTTTTGAAAATAACCAGAAAGCATATAGTGTTAATAGGGCAGAACATCATTAAATAATGTAAAATCAAAGAGATCGTAAGAGATAAATAGGAGGTACTTTTCCATTAAACCCCTACCACTTCGTGTCGCTGTGTTTTGCTGGTATTGATTCAAACAAACTGCTAGCATCATTTTCTCCAGCCTTTTTCCAAGTAAAAATCCTGCCGATAATTCAGAACAGTGCACTGAAATGCTGTCTTTGCATGTGGGTTAGAGTATTACGACAGAGGCATAGCTGTACACAGGGTCACGTCTGTCCGGATATTTTTATTCACAGTGTCAAGAGCAGTAGTTCCCACTCAGGTATTACATTTCAGGAAATGCATATTCCATTACACACATTCCTCCTTTAACATTCTTACGGTTTTCTGTTCAAGCTAAATAAATACATGTCCGGGACAGCCCATCCTTACAACTAAATAAAACACTGATACCCAAACAATGAGAAACCTAACTTCCCTGCTGTCAGGCACCAGGCAATTCAATACCTTGAGAACAGAACTCTCCCCATCCTCAAGATACGAGTAAGAAACAGACAAAAGCTATACTACAGGCCTTACACGCTTTCAGCGACTAATCCACCAAGCAGAACCGATAGCTCCAGACCCACAATGAGTGGTTTCACCATGTCAGTGTTCACATGAATTTTAGCAAGCCCCATGAAGGCAGCGCACACAGAAGGCTAAGACTGCACCAACAAAGTATTTTACCAGAAAACACAATAGTGTCGATAATTAACCTGTGTCATAAAAGCTTCAGTCCACGAAATTGCAGAGAAAAGACAGTCACCGTGAATGTAAACACTGCTTTCAGAAATATACACCTACTGCTAATTCAACAAGGCTCGAAAACCAGAAAGAAAACCCAAATTACCGGCATCATATCGGGCAGAGAGTCAGTAAATCCCTGTACGCAAAAAAAGAAGAATACATACTACAGTTCCACTCAATTCCATAAGCAGAATGTACACAGAATCTGGTTCGCACCCTCTACTTTGGTTTCCTTTTTCCTTCAGATCTGATGTTACAATTGTAATGTCATATCTGTTATTTTTAATAAATAAATGTTTGTGTTACTAAATAACTGTGTGAATCAATACCGCCAAAACACAGCAGCGCAAAGTGGTAGGGGTTTAATGGAAAAGTACCAAACAGGATTATACTAACATTTATGAACAGTTCAATCCTCCCAAGGTAAATGAAAACATTCTGCTCTCTCACTTTCCATCATCCAACAACGGAGAAACAGAGAATGACTTGTGGTTCAATCAGGAACATTCCCATCATGGTTTAGATGATTACAAACAGGATAACATTTTTTTTAGAAATAAAACAACCATGACCCAAGAGACTAAAGAACCAGAAAAAGAAAAACAGTGGAAGAACCATTATCGGAAAGAAACTGTCTGGAAAGCATAGCAGATGAGGAATGGCCATTGATTTCTACAGACAGTTTTATTATGGCTTCAGTCAGGTATGTTCTGGAGTGGCAATGGGTGCTGCAGCTGCAACACTGTATCTAATGCAGTACTCCGCTTCTGGATGAAGAATTTCATAATGCCATCTATTTACTGTAAACAAATGAAGTTGTATGCTCATTTTCTTGATGACATCTTTATTATCTGGTCATACACAAGTAATAAAGTGAAAGTTTTGAGGTTCACTTTTAATGTTGATTCAGACAGAACAAACTACCTAAATGTTGAGATATATTATAATCATGAAAATAATTGTTGCATTTTCACAGTGTATCACAAATATACATTCAACATTTACCTGCATTTTGGCAGCTGGCACTCCTACAGGCAAACATTTAGTGTTGTAAAAAGACCAGTCTGCAAGGCCATCTCACCCAATATCTGACAATGCAATATTTTTGGAGAGAAGTAAACTTAAGGGTATATTTTTGAACAATGATACCCAGTGGATGTGGTCATCTCTATATTTGAGGAAGTTTTGACTGAAAGTTTCCCCTAGAAAATGTGCATCAATACTAGGAAATAGGTGTATGTCCAAGCTTTCAGGGGCTAAAACTCCTTCAGAAAAGATTGCATCCTGGATCATTCCCTATTCAACTTGAGTGCATTAGATTTGTAATTAATAAGAATTAGCAAATAACATCTGATTGTGAATATAATAAACTACTGGGAGAAGCACTAGTTTACAATAGAAATAGTATCAAAAATAAATTGGAAAGAGCTACTAATGAAGGAATGAGTAGTAATAATGGGTGCATGTCAAAATGTGGTAGTTGTAGGTGGTGCTTTTATTTATGATGGCCCAAATATAGTAGTGAGTACCTTTGAAAAACATATTCCATGTCTCAGCAGATATGTAAAAATTCAGGTATAGTGTATTTAGCAAGCTGCCTCTCATACAAAGAATTTTATGTAGAAAAAAACAACAGGCAGCATAGCAAGCGTATCTAGGAACATACTTATGATAGTAAACAAAGGATTCAAAAAATACTTTGTTCAGGCATGTGATAATGTGTCAAAACTTTAAAAAGTTCTTCTTTTTCAGACTGGAAAAGGTATAACAGAGTTAGCAGTGGACCATGGAGTCAACATTAGGTAATTATTGTGGCAGTTACATTTAAACATCACTGAAGTCTCTGGTTTAAGCACTGAAGTCTCTGGTTTAAGCAATACGGAGTCAATCAGCAGTGCCTTAATATTAAGAGCTATTTTCTAATTCATTAACTTAATTTTAATGATTCACAATAAAATATAAAAACTTAAATTGATATTAACAGTTTAAGAGGTAATTTAGTAATAGTTACTAAATCAATTAACATCTGCATTTTATAAGATTATTTGATTCACATTTATATTTATTTTTGTCAGATGGTAGTAAGATCTTTGGGGGTTGTTTATGACTAGTTTATGGGTCTAAAGAGGAGATTACATCCATCTATCCTTGTGGAGCTTTGGAATTCCAACATCAATTGACTTGAGCAACAGATTTATAGACTGCTTGTGTGTGTTGTTTGATGCTTCTGAAAAGGTCTTAATGAAATGAGGACAAAAGTTCAATAAACATTTTCTCCTGCATGACATGATTTAGTGTGCATTTCAGATTTTAGTGATTTTCTTATACAGTTTTTGGAGAGCTCTACAAAAATATTTTTTTACCACTCTTACCATCATTTATATCAATCCCATTGGTTCCACCTTTAAGCAATGGACATTTTGTTATTCTATTGCTTTTCACACCTTTCATGATTTAAATTATGAAATTTGTCTTATTACCTCTTCATAAAAATATTTTTTTCTACTCATTCATTTCAATCTCAAACTTATCCTGCTCACCCGTCTATCTCCTTACCCTAATCATCTGGCTTTTGACAACACTTTGTTAGGGCATCATTCTATGTTGCCCAGACTTATAAAAGTGTATGGCATCCAGGTCCAAGGAAGTTATAGTAGTACTTCACTCAGCCCTTATCAGACCCATCACGGAGTACAATGTCCCCTTCGGCATGTATCTAACGAGGCATATACATTTGGAACACCCACAGAGGTTCCTCATCAAGACTATCCAGAGTATTAACACAATGTCCTATACAGATCACCTTAAAGCCCTATATCATTTTTCGAGAGGCCATTTACACCTCCTTATATAGGCATCCTCAGATCCAGCCCTGATGGAGCTTTTGCACATCCACAAAACAAACAGCACCAGAAGCACTAGATCCAAGGAGTTTAGCTTTGCTTATGACATTAGCAGAACATGACAGTGAGACAGATACATGTCTCAAAGGATCCTCACACTCTGGAATAGGCTCCCCATCCATGTGAAGCAGAGTCCATCCTTAACCCTATTCAAACATAGCCATGATCATTTGATGGTAAATTGAAAATTCACCCTCAGTCTGGCCTCCATGTCTCTGACAGACATAGGCCAACAGTAAATATTCCCTAACTAACAAACACCCACACAATAAACCTTTAGCAACTTCGTAACATGCCCCTTCAAACAGATGCCTACGTTACAAGGGATACAGGCTGGGTTGTGTGAACAGGCTTACAAGTGTCCTGGTGGTCGTTAGCCTAGTATACACATATGAACCTATAATTTGTTCTTATGATCATTGCAGTTCTGTAACTTTAACCAGGACTTGCTGGCATTAACTGTTTTCAGGCACTGGTGTTTACTGTTGTTAGGGCAAACAAACATAGCTTATCTTGTGTGTGCTCTCCACCCATCCACAACCCACTTTGCCATTTCTACTCATGTGGTCAGGGTGTCCCCTCCAACAGTGACAATCATTTACAGCCAAGAGTCACACTGCCAGGTGGCTAGCCCTGACAAGACTATTCTTCCACACCACACACTCAAACCTATGGCCAATTTAGAGCGCCCAATCTACCTACTGCATGTTTTTAGAATGTTGGAGGAAATTCATGCAAACACAGGGAGGACATGCATACTCCACAAGGAAAGTACCCCAACTGAGAATTGAACCGGAAAACCTTTTGCTATGAGGCAATAATGCTATCCACTGCACCAAAAACTCTGACAAAAATCAGTACAACTTGTATATTATTGATTAGGACGCATTTGCAGTCTTAAACTTTAACCTATTGGTTGAAATGAGTTAAGTCTAAGTACTTATGCCTTTACAGCTGTTTTACTAGGACTGAGTTGACACTTCAATGTAGACTTATATTGTCGCTCTCTCAAATGCAACTATAACTAACATGGCTAGGACGTTTTGCTGTACTAAATTTTGGCTTATGTAATTTCATCAAATAAATTACTTCTGCTTTTACAGCTATCACATTTTCAATGAAAAATCACTGGAGTTAAGCTGCCACATATATTCTCTCACCATAGAGAAAATTAATTTCAGTTCCTCCTAGTTAACAGTTTGTTTTATTTTATTCTTTACAAACCACCTTAAAAGCACAGTGGTGTTGTAAACCTTTGTACTTGTGAATCTTCATCAGAAAGTTGACTTTTTTTCAGATCAAATGTGAGGGGTTCAATTTATTTTCCTTATTTCTTGACATCGCTTCTCTTCCTACATTACTGAAGGTCTTGCTGTTCTTCTGTCTTCGTTTTGCTTTCCTAAACTGGTAACTTTATCCTTCCTTACCCATGTGCCTGTACTGTTGCTAGCCATACTCATTATAACCTTGCCAAAAGTATTTAATCGCCTACCACAACAATCACGCTAAGCTCATACTTATCTTCCAGAAGAATTATTTACCTTTGTCATGTTTTTAAACTTAACTTACCAAATTCTTCTACAGTTGTCAATGGACATACTGAACCTAACCTTTCCCTCTCATCCTCTACTATAGCTTTACCTTTAACAGTTCCAATTACAAATTAAAAATAATTCTACTGTTCAAGAAACTTAGATGCTTGGTCAAGCAACACAATCTTTGTATTCTCTCTCTAACTGAAATCTAGCTAAAGCATACTTTCCTCTTCCCTTTTCTCACCAGCCAGATTTGTATTGACAATAACAGTCATCCAAGCTCCATGCAAGATGTTGGCACAATGCTTCTGGTTAAAAAGAGTCTTAATGCCAAAACATTCATCCAAGCTACTTCCAAAATCCCAAGTTAGCCTAAATCATCAAAATGGCATTAAGTAATGTAGCCAGCATTTGTATAGCTTTTATCCCTCACTGCCCTTACTTAACATTAGATTACAAAGCTTTTTTCCCCTCTGGAGCTATAAAACGACTTTAATATCCTGGACGATTTGAACTATTAAACAGTCTAAACACATATAGAAGTGTAGACCTATTCAGCGTGATGCAATTAAATTTTGACCATATCCCAATGTATTTCACTCTGTTATTAACAACCTCACTAATTCGCCTCACATATACCTCTCAACTGTACAGATTTTCATAGACTGTCCAAATTTGTACTTCATATTTTTGGCCTGTTCCTCATAAAAAAAAGTTATGTATTCACATAACATTACACCTGTGCTGCCCGTTTTCATTCTTCCTCAGCTGATGGGTTTCGGATCCACTCAGCTGCTTCTTCCAGATACAACTCTCAAACTCCTCCCTTTACTCACAATGCCCCAACAGCCTAACATACCTCAGATCAAGTTTGCTGTCCTTAGTAGACAATGAGTAATACCTTAAGGAAACTTAAAAAGGTACAGATTAAAAGAATAGAACTGGAGCTCAAACAAGGAGCAATAGACACAACAAACACAACCTTCTCACTCAGCATGGTTTCCATCCCCACCACAGCACATCCACCGCCCTCCTCTCTTTCACTCATACCATAGCCAATGCCCTTGATAACAATCAGCTAATATCCTGCCTCTTCCTTGATCTTTCCAAAGCCTTTGACACAGTCTCTCACCCTATACTACTTTCTAAATTATCTAACCTCAACCTCTCTTCTTCCCCGCTTGCTTGGTTCTCCAGCTATCTCTCAGGTAGGCAGCAATCTGTCAAATGGCGCTCTTCCTGCTCTCCCTTTATATCTGTTCTAACAGGTGTTCCTCAAGGCTCTATCTTGGGTCCCCTCTTATTTAATATCTTTACAAACTATTCACCTCTTGCAGACAATCTTCTCTTATACAATATACAGACGACTCTACACTCATCTCAAACTCCAGTAGTATCACAGACCTTCTCACCCTTACTTAAAACTCCTTTCTATCCACAGAGAAATGGCTATCTGACAATCTGCTTATCCTTAACCCTAAGAAGACCAAGCTCCTGCTCTTTCTCCCCCACTCTTTTTCCAATCACAAATCTACATTTACCATAACATCCTCTAACAACATAATCATAAAACCTGAACCACACACTAAACTGTTAGGTGTCATTATGGAGTTCAAATTTAACTTACACTTACTGGAAGGAATAAAAAAACACACCAGAAACTTGGCTTGCTCTATCGTAACAAAAGATTTCTTACTCCAAATGCTAGACTTTCCCTAGCACAGTCCTTCCTCCTGCCCACACTTCTCTACACAGCCCCAATACTAACCAATATACAAGCTACTACCATGAACAAACTGCAACAAACTTACCATAAAATTGCAAGATTCATTACTAACTCCCCCTACAACTCCCATCACTGCCTTGCCCTGAACTCATTACAATGGTTCAAATTCCCTCAACTACTGCTACTTTCTCAATTTCAAGTTATTCACTCCATTCTATACAGGCCTTCATCCTGTCCAGCTCTCACTACTCTTGCATCTACCTATATCCCTTCTAGAACCCTCCGCACCTCTAACCAACAACTTCTGAATGTAGATCATCCAAAGAAGAACACAGGCAAACTGCAATATAACTGCTCTATAGCCCACACTTGGAACAAACTTCCTCTGAACATCCGCTCCATCATACACCCTGCACACTTTAAAAAATAACTCAAACATTATCTTCTCAACACTAAATCGTGTCTCTGCTTAGAACCTACCTGACATGTCCCCTTTATACAATTGGTGCTCCTTCCCTCTGAACTCCTGAAAGCACCTATACCTTCCTACAAAGCCTATGCAATGAAATCTGATTCACTTGTATATCTTTTATTTGATCACTTGTACACAACTTTTTTTTTTTTTTTTTTTTTTATGTACAAAACAACACATTGGGGTTCATATACTCATTTCTTTGAGAAAACCCTCTTGCTGTAATTTGAATATGTTTGAGTCATATTTGTATTAATATATTATGGAGTTATAATTGGTTATGGTACTTTCTATGTTTTGTTACCTATGTTATCATAATTGTTTTTGTAATTGGAACTTTTCTCCTTGGGTCTCCACTGAAAACCGGCTCCTGCCCAGCTGGACCAACCCGGTTAACAAATGTCAAATAAAATAAAATAAATAAATAGATCCAAAATAATATCCTTTAGGTCTCTCCAGGAGAAAAGGGAAGGGGGTTAGGATGGCAGGAAGTTGAGTAAGAATGAAAACGGACAACACAGCTGTAACGTTATCGTGAGTACATAACTTTTTTTTCTGATGGTGTCATTTTCTTTTAATCTTCAACTGATAGGACAGAGTCCCCAGCTAGTTGAACCTTGTATGGTACTCATGGAAGGATGTTTCACAGCACCATAGAGCCCAAAGCAGCCTTGTTTCTAGAAAACTATATCCAATTTTTCATGAGCAATAAAGGTATGAGTATTAGACTAAGTGGCAGCTGCACACACCTATGGACGTTCTTGACTAAAAGGCTGAAGATACAGCCATAGACCTTGCAGACTATGGAAAAGGATACAAATAACTGGTCAGTCTTCCAAATATCTTTGGTCCGGAGATGAAATCAAAATTGTCTATGTACACCCAAAAGATGGAGAAATTTGGAAAGAAAATGACTGCCTCAGGCAAAAAGGACAGGTTGGTCCATAAAGATACCCTGTCTTGTGGGAAATCAGGTAAGGATGCTTGGAAGAGAGAGAGTGGAGTACAGATACTCATCTAGCTGATGCAATGGCAACTAGAAAAATGGTTTTCCAGGACAGAAAATTGAGTTCTGTATTGGCTGAAGGTTCAAAGGAGCATTGGATCAGACCTTGAAGCAGGATAGTTAAATCCCAAGGAGGAGTAGGATCCTTTACTGGGGGCCTAAGCAAGAAGCTTTGTTTGAGAAAGGCTTTGCATAATCTAGACGAAGCTAAGGAAGAATTATTTGCATCAAGATGGAAGTTTGAAATGGCAGCCAGCTTTAGAAAAACTAGTCCCTTCATCGAAGATTGAAGCTAAAAACTCATGTACAGCTGATACAGGGGAAGAAAAAGAGTTCAAATCTCTCTTTAAGGGACAAGAAAGCAAATGTCTTCCAATTTACTTTTATAAATCTTCCTAGCAGAGACCTTCTGAGAAGATAATAAAATATGATGAATGGGGGAAGACAGCATGGGCTGTCTAGCAATCAGTGGAACTAGAAAAACATGTTGTCAGATTGAGGCCAGTTATGTTTGGGTGAGTCATCCCTGTTGGTTGAGATAGTAGGTTTGGACTGGGGTCCAGTATCCAGGGCAGAAACAGAAGACGAGGCCACAGGAAGGGACACCAAATTTGATGAGGTCAAAAGGAAGCAATGAGGATAACTATGCTCCTCAACTTTCTGTAGAAATTTTGGGATTAGTGGCAATGGGGGGGGGTTAAGCATAGAGGAGATGTGGGGGACAACTTTGGACTACAGCATCTCAATGAATCTCCCATTGGAGAGACTAGGGTGAAGAACCTGCTGCACTTGTTGAGGGGAGAAGTAAAAAGGGCGCAGCATGGCTGACCCTATTAATGGAAAATGCTCTCCTCCAGTCTGACACAGAGCACTCAAGGCATCAGAATGGACCTGCTTAGTTTGTCTCCAATAATGATGGCCTTCCTCAGTATGTGCATTGCTATGATAAAGTGGCCAGAATAGGTCACCCACTGGCGCACTCTCATTGCTTCTCAACAGAATGGGTAAGATTGGTTCTTCCCTGTTTGCTGATGTACCCGACGACAGACATTGTCCATCTGAACAGCAACTGTCCCAGAGCGGAAAGCATCTAGAAAGATCTGCAATGCTGGGAGTACTGCTCTCATTTCCAGGACATTGATATGCACCTTGGCCTGTTCTGAGGAACATGCACCTTGGACTGTCCTTCCCAAGCAGTGACCCTCATCCCAGCTGGGAGGTGTCCGTGGTCACAATGGATGGCCTTGGGAAACTGACTGAAGCTACCAAAAATGATTTTTTTTTTTTTTTTTTTTTTTTTTGCAAGACTGTGTGATCTTGACTGGGCAAATAAAGGCTGCTGAATAATAGACCACTGCATCAATACAGTTCATTGCAGAATTTGCATTTGAAACCTGACTAAAGGAATTAAGGTGATAGCTGCTGCCATAGATCCCAAGGCTTGTAAGATTAGTTTCACTGGAAGAGAAGGAGATCAGATAATTTTCTTTAACCTGGAATCAGAGTGTCTGAATTCATGTTGAAGGAAAAGAGGCTATCTCTAATTGGCCATGTCTAGAAAAGCACTTATGAACTCCAGACTCTGGGTAGATGCGAGTTGTGAATTGCTGTAATTGACTGTGATGCCTACGTGAATACACAACTGGAGTAAATAGTCCCTTGTCTGCAGAAGTAGATTTCTGATTGGGGCAGTTAGGAGCCAGTCACCTAGGTCCAGAAACACTCAATCCCAGCAGTCTCAGATAAGCTGCTACCACCACCACCAAGTATTTAATGAACACCCTGGGGGCTGTGGTGAGGCAAAGGCCAGTGCTCTGACATGGTAATGACCGTCTCCCAGCCAGAAGTATAAATATCTTCTGGAGCGCCTGTTCATTTTGATGTGGCAGTGGTAGTACACATCCTGAAAATCTATCAAGCACATCCAATCGTCTTTTTGCAGTAGGGGCAAAATGGACTGAACCGTGACCATCCGGAACCTTGAATATTTCAAATGTTGGTTTAATTTGCTGAGATCCAGGATGCGTCTCAAGTCCGCAGTCTTCTCTGGCACCAAGAAGAACCTTGAGTAGGTTCCGGATCCTATATGGACTGGGGTGCCCTTCTGGATGACTTTCTGAACAGCTTTTCTGTTTCTAATGGTGCCATCTCCCTCTGATTGGGTGGAACATAGGGGATTCTTTTCATCATTGCACAGGTACTTTGGGAAAATGGTATACTATAAATTCTGGATATAATTCTCTGCACCCAGGAATCTTTTGTGAAGGATGCCCAGGCTTTTTGGTGCACAGACAAATGCCCCCTGACTGCCTCCAGAGGGCAAAAGTCAGGCAACCTTTCAGGAGTGCTGTAAGGGTTTGTCTGAAAAGGAATCCCAGAAACCCTTGTTCTGTAGGCAATGTCCTCTATCAGAGTTCCCCCCCTCTGCCTCTAAGAGATCGCTGAGTCTTGAAAAGGACTCAGGGACTTGGGGAACCACATCTTTCTACCTACTTGCCGATTCCGGGAAAAAGGCCTTTGAGGAGTAGGAAAAACAGATCCCCAAGGTAGACAAGGCCTTTCCTTCTTGCTCACTTCTACACAGCATTTCTTTTATTTTTGGGCCAAACAGGGAAGATCCATCAAATGAAGCATCGGTGAAGACTTGAAGGGCTCTACAAAATTGCATAGGTGCATCCAGGCATGTCTCCTAATGACTATGCCTGAACCATCCACCTGTGAAGTCCCCTCTGTAGCGTGGGATATCTACCTCATGGATGTGTTCGTTATTTACTGAAGGGTGGTCAGTTGTGAAGAAACCCTTTTCTGGTTCTCTGCAAACATGGACCCAGAAAGTTATTTTGTGAGCTCTTTAGTCAAATCTCTTAGCAATGTCATGAAATGTGCCAAGTAGTTCAGCGACCTCAGAGCAAAGGTCCAGTTGCTGATGCATAAATGCACTTACTGAATTTGTTCAAGGCCCTAGATTCCCTGTTAGAGGAATGGACAGAAGAGCCCTGCATGTTCTCTCAGTGGCTGCTGCCACAACCATTGCATCAACTGGGACCCCCTTGCTCTAGTGTGTGCTGTCCTTCCAGGGGGCTAAAAATAATTTATCTGGACTCTTGTGGATTGGCTGTAGATTATCTGTTTCTATCCAAGCCCAACGAGAGATGAAGTCTACAAGTTCATCAGCCGGGGGGGGGGGGGGGGGGTTATCGAAGACATATCCAGGGCCAGACCGGAAAGCCTCCAGGAGCACAGGCTCCTCTTGGGATGGGGTGTCAGAAGACCAACCACCGTTTTGCTTTAAGAGTTCAAGTAGGTCAAAGGAGACATCTTCAGGTGGAGATCTGGGGGACCCTTCCCCGTCACCGAAATCGGTGTCCTCAGTTAGGGATTCCTGAGGAGAATCTAAGTGTCGCCTTGTAGACATTCTCTTCCAAGGGACCTCATCAAAAGGATGATTTGGTGAAGTATCACAAATGACAGGGGAGTCCTAAGAGACTGACTGGAGACTTGAACAAACTGGATGTTCTATTCGACTAGAAGAATGAGACTCGGAGCAAAGACTTAAAGGCGATAAAGATATGTGATCCAAGGGGTGTAGGGATGTCCTTTCTCTAGGTAAAGAGAAGGCCATCTCTACAATCTCAAAGGCAGAATGCCTATGGGAGACTGAAGCACGGGGTATTGGAGCCAGTATCTCCTGCATTGCCGATCCCTGAAACCCTGAGACCCCCCCCCCCTCACCTGTAGATGAAGTTGGACACAAACTGTCTGGCACATAAGCTCTGACAGGCAAGGACGGCTCTCATAATTTTGGAGTCAACCCTTGGTCCTGGTTCCGCTGCTGACATTTCGGCTCCATGAGTCCTCCTGCTCCGAAAATTTTGAAGCCAGACAGCTCAGTGTAGCAACCAAAAAATGACCCATCTTCAGATCAGATGAGGACACTCCCAGGGATCTCAGATTTGAGAGCTCCGAAACCAGAATGCAGGAGGAGTAACCAAAGGAGGACTTGTAATGGGCAAGCTCACAGATCCAATGGAAAACAGACACCAAATTACCGCCATCTGGATCTGAGCTATAAGGAATTTCCTCAACATCCTATCCACTTTGATCTCAGACAAGCTCCTGCAGGATTTAAGCCAGACGCTACTAGGCGGGGGGCTGGAGTATTTAAGTGGAGTCTCCTGTCAAAATGGGGAAGAAAGTAGAGTAGGTAGTGGAGCCGGCAAATAACATGACCAGATCTGAGCAGACTTCATTTTCAAAGTAGTAGGATCCATGGGAGTTGGATCCAATTTCTTTGAAATTTTGGTTGGTGGCTCTACGGATGGAACCAACGATTTTGATGGATCCAGAGAACTTTTTCTCATATCCTAGTCTTTGGAAGTTGAATCGGGCTTCCTTTGTCAGATTTCTTGGAAAAGGTTTGAGCCCCAGTTGAAATAGAAGAAGGAAGTAGACCCTTAGTGCCCTGGCATTAAAGCCAGCACAGACTAAATATCCAAAAGCTAAATGAGTAGCATCCAAGCAACAGACACATTCTCTGTGGGAATCTGAATTGGAGATTTTGTGCCCATAGGAAATGCATTTTTTGAAAGCAGTTGGCTTGTCTGTCATAATGGAACCAAGGATGATAATCGAAAAGAAAACTACATAAGAAAGGCATTTTTTTTTGTTTTACAAGAAAACTACCAACAATGGTAGTAAGAAGTACCTTGTAATGGGTAGAAAGGGGCAAGGGGGAAGAAAAAAAAGGTACCAACAATGGTAGTCAAGAAAAATAAAGGGTTGGTAGAAGAGAAAAGAACCTGATATGTAGAGAAAAACAAAAACACCAAAATTAAGGGAAGTCAGATGAATAAGCTTAACGTATAGCACTGCTGAAAAAATAAATAGAAAAACTCACTACTTTATAGGAAATTACACCTGATAGCTTGAGAAAGAGAATGAATCCATGTTTGTAACAATATGGCGGCAAACAAGATTTGAAGTATGTTAGGCTGTTTGGGCATTATAGGTAAAGGGAGGAGCTCGAGAGTTGGATCCTGGGATCTGGAAGAAGCAGACAAGTCAGATTCAAGTTGGATTCAAAACCCATCAGTTGAGGAATTAATTCAAATTACATCAGATTTTGCGGTTTTCTAGCAAATCACTGAGGAATGAAGTCACTAAATAATAAGACATATTTGGAGTTTCAGATTTTATATCCTTCTGAAAATGCATGCTACTATAAAAACTATATCAACTTTTAAGAGGAACATTTAATATCTGTCTCTCATGTTGTCTATGCCTTTCCTCCAATTATTTTAGGCTTTGTCAAGATTTCTTGCACTAAGAGGTTGAGAGGTATGACCTCACAGATGCTGCTCTACAGAAGTCCTTCCCAACTCTCTGATCAATATATTCTTACCTTCCTCTTTCAGCTGTGGCTCGACAAGGATTACCTGCAGCAAAATCAAGACAACACTCCTCACAAGGAGAATATTTTGAAGTGTCCAGTCATGTTGCTACTCTGATAAGGTCCACTAAAGAGTGACAGTAAATCTGACTTCTAGTTTTAGAGTGAGGTTCTTATGTTAGATAATCTAATAATACAAAAGCAACTTAGTTACTTGCATTACATTTCCTACAAGGAGCACAGTATTGAATCACACCACCTTTTTTCTTTCATTTCATGCTAACTGCCTCAACTAACTGCATCTTCCCCATTCATAAAGGCAAAACTACAAAAAAGTGGAAAGGGTGACCAGTACATAAAATTCCTTTACTTTACTTGTCTGATAAAAGGAAAAAAATCAAACAGGTGAGCACGTTTTAATTTAATTAGGACTCAAATGATGCTCCAAGTCAATTTACCCCATTGAATAAAAGTTCATAACTTACTTTACAGTGGTTCATGCCTTACAGCCATCAGGGAACATAGATTCCTTCAGACTTGGATCATCAAGTTTTCAGATCTTCATAAAAGTTACAGGTAATTTGTTCCACAGAGTAATTACACTGCAAGTTAGGAAAGTACAGTTGTGTAAGATGTACTTACCCACTGAATTCTGCACTGCTGCAGTAGCCTTTAGGATTTAAAGATCGTTTTGCCAAAGATAACATCTGGCCAACTTCCAAAAGCTATTGATCCTTCCCCCACACCCAGTATGAGGAGGGAACATTTAAACTTTAATGCCCATAAGTAAAGAAAAAGCATAAACATCTCAACCATTCAAACATGAAATAACCACCAAATTATTTCCCAGCTATAACTATATACAATATACAATAATGTGTATGTGTGTGTGTGGGGGGGGTGTAGCTACAGCAGCAGTGAGGAATTTGAACATCTACTGTTATGAGTAAATGCAACTTATACAGCTGTACTATGTTCATTATTCCTACTGCAGCAGTAGTCTTTAGGATGTATGGGTTTATTACCAAAGTCTAACCAATCTGGAAGGAGGAAGAATATGGAAGACCTTTTAGAATGGTTACAACAAAGCCGGTCCTATATCTACAAAAATATTCCAGTTTGTGATGTCCTGTAAAGGTATGTACAGAGAACCATGCAACTATGTCTAGAATACGTCTAGAGTCCACCCCTTTCCGAATATGCCAATGAAGAACACAAGGCTCTAGCACACTGGCCTTGATTCTACCCAGAACGGCTTTATAATGGTGGGCATAACAAAAGGCAAGAGCCAAGGACAACCATCTGGAAATGGTCCATTTTGACATGGGTTGTCCTTTCCTTGTCCCAGCATAAGAGATAAATAGCTGACCAGCCTTTCTGAAGGACTTGGTTCAATCAAGATCATATCTCAGCTGCCTATGCACATCCAGAATATGTAGAATCCTCTCCCTGGTTATGAGGATCAGGACAGAACATGGAAGATTGATGGCTTGATTCAAAGCAAACTCTAAAACAACCTTGAGCATGAATGAGTGATTTGTTCTTAATGACACTCAAACAATGT
This sequence comes from Protopterus annectens, assembly GCF_019279795.1. NCBI lineage: Eukaryota > Metazoa > Chordata > Ceratodontiformes > Protopteridae > Protopterus > Protopterus annectens. Next base: position 411,730,442 of record NC_056733.1, on the reverse strand, counting down.
GGAAGACCACATTGGATTCATCCGCCACAAGACCATGCAAATCAGATAGCCTTGTAGCAGATGTCAGAGCAATAAGAACTGTTTTCCATGTAATGAAACCTAAATCTGCTTGATGCACAGGTTCAAAGCTAACTTTTCCAGCACAAAGTTAAGATCCCAGAAAGGAACAACCTGCTTGCATGGAGGTCAAAGGCATATCACTCCTTTCACAAACTGTTTACTAAAAACATTGAAAAAAGTAAAGGGATCCATGGGTGGACATGCTGAAATGGCCACAAGATGTACAGCATTAGAGAAGTATGAAAAGCCAGAGGTTAGTAACACACAAACATTTAAGCACTGGTGGTATATAATTCCTGATAGGACCCTGGTTATTGGCTAGGCACAGACTAAAAAATCAATTCCACTTGCCAATGTATGAGTTTCTAGCAGCAGGTTTTCTTGCCTCCTTTAGTACTTGCTGCACATCATCTGAAAATAGGTTCCTAAAATGTATTAGAATTACAGGCAGTTAGGTGAAGATGCCTGAAACTATTGTCCAAACTCCTCTGTCTTGTGTGAGTAGATCCAGTTTACTAGGACGGTCATTGCAATTTCCTTGGCCAATTCCATAAGAAGGATGTCCTTGTGAATCTTCAGAATTATCCAGGACACAAGTAAAAAGGCATAAAGGAACATTCTATGGGAATGAACCCAAGCTTGTTTGCCAGGAGTCCTGGAGCAGAAATTGTTGACTACTCTGTTTTGAAAGTAAGCAAACAGATCTACTTGAGGTGCTTCCCACAACTGGATCAATTCCTGGAAAACCTCCTCATTCAACTTCCATTCATAAGGGACTGTCCTGGTTCTGCTCAGCTGGTCTGCCACTATGTTTTGCTGTGACAGAATGTAAGGTGCTTGAAGGGTTAAAGAATACTGAACAGCAGCCTTCCAAGCAATCAAAGCCAGCCTTCACAGGAGATACGGCCTTCTGCACCCTTGCTTGGTGATGTACCATATCACTGTGGCATTGTCGGTAACCACTTGGAGAGGCCCCAGGAACTATAGAAAAAAATAATTTAAGGCATGGCTCGCTACCATCTTTGAGATTTATGTGCTTTGGTCTGTCTGAGGAATCCTGCAGGTCTTGTACTTTTACCCCCATAAAAACTGCCCCCCCCTTGCAAAATCTGAATGCATCTATGGGTAAGACCGACTTGGAGGTAGAGCAGAAAAGGGGAAACCTGTACTTGCTTGCATTTGTAGTCTCCACCAATGTATTTCCTTTTTTACCTAGACCAAGGCTAGCATCTGAAATTCCAGAGGATGCAAGTGCTGGGTACACATGAAGAATCATGAGAATTAAAGATGCCATGAACCCCAGGATCCTGACATTTTCTGACTGAAATCTGAGAGGAGTTGAAAGGCTCAGGAAAGTTTCCACATAAAAAGTCACCTTCTCTTGTGTAAAAAAAAATAGGTCTCTTGCTGTAGGGTGTCTATAAGATATCCTAAAAAGACATTCCTCTGTGACGAGGTCAAGGAGGATTTCCGAATATTTATCTGGAATCCCAGAGAGTGGTCAGAATAGATGACATCCATATTAATAATTCTTGACACTTGGGAAGAGACTCTAAACAAAAACAAATATGAATTCCATCCAGTCTGCAATGAGCTGCACCTAGAGCTAGACAGTTTGTAAATACCCTTGGAGAAGTAGACAACCCAAAGTGTGGTGCAGAGGACTAACGGTCACCCATAGACAGCAAATCTGAGAAAAATCCTGAAGGTTTTGGTATTAGGAATATGATAGTATTCATTTTTTAGGTCCAATGTTAACATAAAGCTTCTCTGGGGCATGAGAAATGAGACTTAACAGACTAAGGGTCACATTTTGAATTTTGGTACTTTCACATACAAATTTAGGACAGAAAGATGCAGAACTAGTCTCCAAGAAGTCTCTCTATGGTACTACAAACATTCTGTAACAGAAGTATTTGCCCCTTTGATTTAATGGTTCTAGTTCTAAGACTCCTAGGGTGTGCAAGTACTGAAGAACCAAACAAAAAACATTCATTTGGTTTGGAGTGTGGGGAGGAACTCTTCCAAAAGGAGGAATTTATATTCATTCAGTGCCAGCTGTATCCCTCCTGAACCAACTTTAACACCCATGCATCTGTCATAATCTAGTACTACAGGGGAGTGTACAGAGCCAGTTGTTGGGGCAGGTTTTGAGAAACTGAGGGAGGAGGGGAGAGGTCAGGGATGAGGGGAAGAATGCTGGCATAATTATTCTGAAGTTGTAGACTTTTTATTCCCCTCCTGCCATCCCATCTTGTTTCCCTGTTTGGCTTGAGAAGGCAGGGAATGCGCGTTTCATTTCTTAGGCGTGAAAGAGGGTCTAGGAGATTTGTAAGGGGAGGGGGGGCTGAAAAAATCTTACTCTCCCAATTAATTTTCCTTTCTCAAATTGCTTCAGGACCTGAGAAGCAATTAGGCCAAATAAAATCTCCATATCCAAAGCTGAATTAAACATTTTAGACTTTACCTCATCAGAAAATATATGGTTATGTACTCAGGCACACCTCCTCACAACAGAAGCAGAAGCAACTAACTTTTATAATATTGTGTTTTAGATCGATGTTTATTAAAAAAAAAAAAAAAAAAAAAAAAAAAAAAAAAAAGCATCAACAAAGAACAGCAGGCACAATTCCGGGTAAAAACTCTAACTTTAATCAATCGTGAATATACTTGTCAAGCAGTTATCTAATCAACCAATTTTTTACTATGGAAACTAGGGTTTTGTATATTATTCAATATTACCAATTATTTTATTTTATAATCATTATGCCTGTTTTTTTATAATGGTGCCATGTCTTATATAATTTACGCTCTCAGTATTATAATGTTTTTAATTGTCTATTAGCAGAGTTTATTACTAGTTGTTTTACTGGTTATGTTTTGTTATGCAAATTTTATTAGGAGATTGGATAACCGCTTGACGTATTCTGGTGTTGAGTATTTACAAGGATTTGATTTTGTTCTCTCAGCTTCCATGAGCTGCTGTCTGGTCACTGGCCTTTCACATGGGTCTTTACCCCTGTATATACTATTGCCTTTAAATATTTCAGCTCCTTCTATAGCTTCCATTAGCATGTGACCTCTTATGATATTTATATTTATGTTCATATTTCAGCTCCTTCTATAGCTTCCATTAGCATGTGACCTCTTATGATATTTATATTTATGTTCAAATCTGACCATACACTACTATGTTGTATACATTGTACTTTATTTAGAATGATGTTATTTTGTATGCTCTCAATATTTTTTGTATTTTGTATTATGTATGCTTTGTTTTGATAACATAGTTAAAATATTCTAAATAGGAAGATGGAATTCACCTTTGTTTCTGTTTTTCTCTTGGAGCTTTTCTCCTTGGGTCTCTGCTGAAAAAGGGCTATTTGCCCAGTCAGACTAACCCGGTCAACAAATGTCAAATAAAAAAAATAATAAATTTTGTTTATTTTATGCATTTGAAGTTGTCTGTTCATTGACAAAAACACAGTGAACAGTTAATGTGTTTATGCTTTTACAGTTTTAATTAAAATTCAAGTTTTTTTTTTCCAATTAATTTTTATTTCAATTTCCACAAGAAAGAAAAATTCCTGCTTATTATAACAGTTAATACATGGTAGAGATAAGATAGCAATAAAGTTACATAATGTCAAAAACACAATATATTGTATATTGCAAAATTCTACAACCTTGTCTTGCATTTCAAAACTAAAGTCACTTTAAACAGAAAGGACGGATATTTTATTATTAAAATAAACTTGTTATATGACAAAAAAAATTAAAAAACATCCTATATTCTGAATCTGATAGAGTTTCACTAAGAGTTAAAACATATTCTGTTTATATAATTTTGCTATTTGTCATTGTTATTTCTATAATGAATGAAATCTTAATTCTATACTGTATCTGTCAAGAGAACTATTTACAAATATTTACATGGGGTTGTCACTCTTAAGGTGTATTATGGTAAGATTTAGAGCTGAATATGTATGTGTTAATGGACATTGATACGTCTAATGATCATACCATAGCATCTTTACATTTTGTTGTACGTGATGTCAGCTTTATGCTTGAGGAATGATTAATTTTGAATTGATTTGAGGGTAGTAAAATAAAAGACCTATATTTAACTTTAGCCTAGATTTAGGATAGAATTTCTATAAGTTTTCCCCAGTTCACCGTTTTTAATTTGTTGGCCAAAACATATTGGATAGCTATGTTTTTGAAATCTAGCCAAGAGATTTTAGCTCTGTCAAGCCAGTTGAGAGCTATGAAGGATATAAGCAGTGCACTTTATGTTACTATGATGTGTTTGGATTCTACTGTGCAAGTATTGGGAAAAATATTTAATATTGACATTTCCCATGAGAGGGTGGATTTCATATAGCCTGATTTCTCCAGTTTCACTCTCAGAGAGCACCACAATTTATAGACAGTTTTGCAAGACCAGAAAATGTGGAGCGTGTCAGCAATTGTGTTGGGACATATGGGGCAAAATGGTGAGGAATTGGGGTCTATTTTATTTAGAAAAGATGGTGTATGGTAGGCATTGTTATTAATCATGATTTGGGTATATATTAGTTTTTTGAAGGGTGTGAGTTTTGTAGTTATATCTATCGCCGCTAATTTTTGTTCATTAGTTAAATTCACATTTTTGGTCATCCAGTAATTTGAGTACAAGATTTCATTTTGGTATTTGGTTCGGGTGATTAATTTATAGGTGTTTGATAGCATTTTAGTTTTTTGTAGCAAATAGGCTATGAATTGTTGAAAAATCTGAAATTCTTGTGGAGTTACGCTGATTCCTGATGTTTTTAGGTTTATTAAATATAGTATTTGTTTAATGATCAAGCGATATTTTTTACTTGCTGCCAAGTGATCAACAATATAGCCTAGGGGTTGACTTTTTAATTTATAGAAATCCCATATTGTACAGTTTTTAATATTTGGATATTTTTCTAGGGTTTAGCATGTTGTTATTTAGTTTTGATTTCAGGATTCATGTGTATTGGTTGTGCCATAATTAGGGAGTTCTTTATATTTAAAGAAGTGTTAAGCCTTTGAAAACATGTTACTTTATTGATTATTATGGGATGTATTTTGAAGTTTCTTAAAGATGTGGTGCTAAAGAAGGGAATAGCTTTTGGGTTAACAGTAGAGGTGATTAAACTTTGCTAATAAATTTTTATCCAGAGAGGGTGCCAGGAAGTATCAGAAGGTTCATAGTGGGTTAGGCGCACAATGTGGTTAGCATTGATAATATGATAATATGTCTGGAAATCAGGAAGACTTAAGCCACCTTTTTCTTTGGGTAATGTTAGTTTTTTATAACTTAATTCTAGTGTTCTTCGGGTGCCACATAAATTTACTCAGTGTTGTTTCCATTTTAGAGAAGAATTTGTTTGTCACACATTGGCTAATAGCCTGAAGTTGAAACAAAACTTTGGGAAGTATATTCATTTTTATGATTGATGCCTTGGAGAGGAGAGGAAGGTTTAACTTTTCCCATCTGACTAAGTCTTTTATAATTTTTTGACCAAACTATGGACAGATTTTCTTTTATAGTTTCCTTGTGCGGGTGGATAAATGTAACACCTAAATATTTGAGTGAGTAATCTATTTTAATCTTTGAATCCGGAAAGAAAATTTCCTTAGGATTAAGAGGATTTAGCGGAAATATTTTTGATTTACCTGTATTCATAGGATAATTTGAGATTGCAGAAAACTCGTCAATAGAATTTATGATTTTTGCCAACTCAGTAGAGGGATATTGAAAATAGATGTTGAGGTAATCGGCAAATGCCGTGTACTTGATTTGTACATTTGAGATATAAATGAGTGGTTAAATGTTTTTTGACTTAATTTTAAGAGGAGAGCTTCTAAGTAAAGGTTGAAGAGGTACGGGGAGAGCGGGCATCCTTGTCTGGTGCCGTTTATTATATGTATAGGATGTGATTTCTTTTTATTTAAATGTAATGTAGTGGTGGCATTATTATATAAGATTTTAGTCATGGCTCTATATTCCTCAGGGAAAGCAAACCTTTTTAGGATTTTGAACAAGAAGCTTAGGTTCACTCTGTCAAAAGCTTTTTGTGCATCGACAGAGAGTTTTACTTAGGGGAAGTGTCTTTGACTGTCATTTATTATAGCTTCTACTGTTAACGTATTATCCCATACTTGTCTATTATTTATAAAGCCTAGCTGTTCAGCAGATATGATAGAAGAGATTACTTTATTCATTCTGTGGGCTAATATTTTTGCTAGTATTTTTATGTCCAGATTGATTAGTGTAATTGGGCGGTAGTCATTGGGGTTTTTGCCGGGTGTGTTTGGTTTTGGAATAAAAATCGTTTTAGAGTTATTAATGTATAAATCTGTAAGCCCAAATTGTATTATACAGTTGTATATTTTGAGTAGAATTGGGGCTAGATATTTCTTAAATGATTTATAAAATTCTGATGTATAGCCGTCAGGGCCTGGGGACTTTCCTGGTTTCATTTTGTTGATGGCTAGGGATATTTCTTCAGTAGTTATTGGTGCTTTAAGAAGCTTTATTTGCGTGTTACTTATTTGTGGGAAATGCAAGCCATCTAGAAATGTATTAGTTTCTATTTCATCTTCCATAGGTTGTGGGCCATAGATCTCCTGATAAATTTCTTCGAAAATTCTTATGATTTCCTCATCCAAGTTGACTTACTTTTATGGTTAATTTGTTTTATTGTGGAGGAAGGGGATTTTATGTTAATTATTCTGGCTAAAATTTTAGAGGGAGTTTGGGCCCATTCTGAATATTTGTGTAGAAGTCTAAGATCAGTAAGAGAGAGTTGGTTCATTTGTACTTCTTGTATTTGTTTTTGTACAGAAATGATTTGCTTCTCAAGATCCGGGGCATGTTTAAGTTGCATTTGCAATTCAAGCTTTTTTAGTTTAAGTTCTAGGTCTTCAATATGGGATTTAGCCTGTTTTTTGAGTATTGATGCTTTTTGTATTAATATACCTCTAAGTGATGCCTTGGTTGATGCCCATTGTATGTCAAAAGGGATATCTGTTGTTTCTAAGTTATTGTTGGTTTGTTCAAGTAGTTCTCTTATTTCTTGACAAAGTTCTCTGTTTTTTAGGAAGTTCTGATTTAGGGTCCAATTTATTCCATGGTGGTTTTCTGTGTTTAGTTTGGTCTCATTTATTTTTAGGTTTATTTTTGCATGGTCAGATAGGGTTCTGGGATCTGTGTGGAATATTATTTCAAATTTTTTGAAATTTGCTGAAATTAAGAAAAAATCTATTCTAGACCAGGTTTTATGGGATGTTGAAACGAAGGTGAATTTACGGATTCCAGACTTATGTCTGATGAGTTCAAAGGGATCATATAAATTAAAATCTTCTATTAGATCGTTTATAAGATTTAAGTCGATAGATTGTTTATTTCCTTTATTCGTTCTATCTAGTTCAGGTCTGCTAGTCATATTCCAGTCTCCCCCTATTAGATATACATGGTTTGTGAATTTTTCTAAAATTGAGTATATCTCATAAATGTAATCAATCTGGTGCATATAAGGACCGTAGACATTTAGTATTAAAATGTTTCTATTGAGAGAGGGAAGGGAACATACTAAAAAACACCATCTGCCATTAGGGTCGCAATCGCTTGTTTTTATAGTGCCATTGAAAGAATTTTTAACAATTATTGCTACCCCTTTAGATGCAGTATCGTTTCCGGCAGCTATGATTCATATTACCCATTTCTTTTGTGCTTCCTTCACCCACTGAGCTGTAGTCATGTGTGTTTCCTGGATAAGCGCTACATCAGCTTCTGATTTATAAATTAGGCGTAGGATTAACTTCTTTTTTCCATTATTATTCTGGAGACCTTTAACATGCCATGATTCCAGAAATATCATTTTGTCTTTACTGCCATTTTACTACCATTTGGGTTTGAATGCTAAAGTGGTGATTAAGGTGTACATCAGCTTTACTGTGGGAGTTATAAAATTGTTTAAGTATACAATCTGGAAAATGTAGTAAGATTTTGACGAGAGTATAAGGATTAATGGGTGACAACCCGCCCCTTGCAGACCCCCACCCTTGCATAACCACGATCTTCTATTATCTGTAAGGGGTGTTAGAAACGTATATACAATCCCAACTATATTACAATGACCTATTGTTATTCTAAGATCCATCAGACACTTGGCACAATACTAACTTCCTTGCCTGTATTTGCTTATTGTATATTAATTATTTTATGCTAGTTTTATTTGATTGATTGAGAAAGAATTTAGTTCAATTCAAAGGATGTTACTTAGACCATTCTCCCGGTCAAATAATGTATGGGAGTATTTTAGATTTTATACAACACTAGCTTTTCGGCCCTGTTATAAAGTTAGAATCTGTGTTTAAATGGTCAGTCAACCCTTAAGCCATGGATAGTTCAGTACATACTTTTCTCTAATTCCTGTTTTCTTTTCCCTTTTCTTTTCCCTTGAGCCCAACTACAACAATGACCAGTATTATTTAAAATGGTATTAGTGTAAGTATCGTCTCCTGTTAAGACAAGATGACTAAATTTTGGTATAGTGTATTAAAAAGTACCTAAGTTAGTCACTTAGAAATATTCTTAGGTACAGATTGAGAAGCTCTTAATTTAGTTCTTGAGTTACTTATTACTATTTATTCTCATAAGGACTAGAATATTTGTAGGTTATTTGAGGCATTGGACAAATAGGGGTATAGTATGTCGTATTTAACCTATCTACATAATCTTCACGCTGAAACTATGCTCAATCCTTAAGTTATGAGTACAATATATGTTATAGTGTTAATGTGTGTTTTTACGTCCTCTTGAAATAATTTTGTCTTAGTCTGCCATACATATAAATATTGTCATTTTGTTCATTTCTAATGCCGGATCTTTGCTAGTGTAACTAAAACTCTTGGCAAAAGATTCTAGATGGTATGCAGAGAAATTCCTTCAAATATAATATTCATTAGAAATTACATGAATTCAGTAATATTGAAGCTAATAGCCATAGTATCAATAAAATAGATGTCATTGACTATTAAGTGATGTATTTAAAGTCAGGAGAAAGCTTACTGTTAAATACTCTTTAAAATTCACTTTTACATCAAGTGCCCTTCCAGAGCACCATGTGGTATCAACCAGTACATTCACAGCAGTCTCTTAACGCTTCATTAGAGTTTGCCTGTAAATTAAGATTTTTACTTTCCAGTCATCTTTGTACCAACCTGTCAAAATTAAAAGTCATTTGTTCCTCAGTGCCATATTGCTATCCCATCCTTTCTTCCCTCAGACATATAGAGGACCTGTTTTGTAATAAGTCCCCCTTGTCGCTCGGTCAGCGGCATTTCTCATTCGTGTTTTTTGCAGAATTAGAGGAATAAATGGGTCGTCTTAATCCATTCAATATCTAAATCTTGTCTGGGAGGTGATGTTGAAAGAAATTATTTTGACTGTGGGGGAACTATATTCCAAGGGTAAAATAAGGTGTATAACTGATGTTCTTTATAGACTTTCCTCTTTCTTCAGGATTATTACGATCTGGTAATCCAAGTGACCACTGTATATTTCAAAGTGTGGGCAGATCTGAGAAAGTATAACCATTATAACATGGATAATATTTATCTGGATTGGGGTCTTTTTAACTTCAAGTTTAAGGAGTTATCTAGACTGGCCTGAGGAGGGATGCATAAAGCCTATGATCATAAGATCAGTACGCTGAAAGATTCCCTACAAACACTAGAAAACAAATATGAAGTTTCAAAATATACAGTTCAGTCCTTCTGGGGCAGACCAAAACTACTAAACTATAGATTAAGAATATGCTCCTTGTCTATACCCATGAGAGATGGGAATGGTATACATTTTTGTACAGAGGTTGAGAAATTCCACCTGACAAGCTGCTAACATACAAGTGCAAGGAAATTGCTCAAAATATCTATACTATAGCCTTAAAGGAGATAATGGTGAGATATATACAGATTCTTTACTTATAAATCAAAGGAGATAATGGTGAGATATATACAGATTCTTTACTTATAAATCAAAGGAGATAATGGTGAGATATATACAGATTCTTTACTTATAAATCAAAGGAGATAATGGTGAGATATATACAGATTCTTTACTTATAAATCATATTCTCACTCAAGAATACTAGGTTTGGCTTGCTAGCCTACATTTCCTGCCTCTGATACACAAATTCCGTTTTATAACACTACACCTGTGGACCTGTCACATTATTTTGCATCCCAGCGGTTCAGGCCAGTCTTGGCCAAAGAGGTTGTAGCCACTACTGACAAACTTTCTGCAGGGGAAAGCAATGCATGGCCTGACTATTGATTTTTACAAAGCATTTAAATCAGTTCTTTTCCCTCCACTAGTCTGTCTGTTTTATTATGCTATCGAGACTAGTAGTTTCTCCCTGGACAGCACAAGAGTTAATGTCATGATGTTTCTTAAGCCCAGTTAACTTCCCCTGTTACCCAAGAATTATACAACCTATATCACTTTTTCAGAATGATAAAAATCTTTGTCAAGATTTTAGCCAGCAAGCTGAAACCCATAGTCCTGGTGTTAATTCCAGAGACTCAATCAGGGTACATTAAGAGCTTTTTTTTTTTTTTTTTTTTATAGAATTAGAATAGAGACTAGGGAGTTGGAGGACTATACTTATCTGCCGAAGAGAGCCCAGACACTAAACATGTAGTGCCTCACAGCATCGTGATCATTGTGCTACGCATATCTGTATGCAGCTGTCTGTTAGTAGATAACCACATCCTCCAATCTTCCAGAATGCATCGTACTTTTAACAAGCTCATCAGAGGAAGTGAATTCTACCCACCATAGCTGGGAGAGCTCAGAAGGAGGGGCTATTCCTCAACTCTTCCAAGAGCCAATCAGCACTCTCCACACGCTGCTTGACTCATCGCACACAGGGTCTGAACAGCTACTGGGATAGAGAACCTTGCCTCCTTCATTCATGCCAGGTATGTGTTGACTTATCAAATTCTCTAAAGTAATTTTTTAATTAGCTTTATACTGTACTAGTGTCTCAGCTTTTAGAAAGAAGAGAAAACAGTATGTGTTGTCTGCTGTACTTCGTCCGGTAACAGGGGAGTTGATTTGCCTTGTATTCGCATTTGCATTTCCAATCTGGCGGCATTTTATAGTATTTTTCAGTCATATATTAGTTTGTACTTTAAGTAAGTGATGGTTGGTTTCCAAGGTAGCTTAAAAAGAAATGTATTCCTCATAGTAGTCTTGTGTAGATATTTTTGTGAGCGTGATGGCTGCACAGTTTTTGACATGCTGATGTTCGTTTTAGCAAAGGGGAGCAATATCTTATTGTTTTGACAAGTTACTTAAATCGGCTTGTTAGCATATCCTATTTGAATTAAAGTTCCATTCTAGGTTGGTTCAACATCTTTAGAAGGTGCCAAACAGTTTTTCTTTCTTTTTTACACAGTTTTAGTGAGACAGTGTATTTCCGGATCTATTGTTGTTTGAGCTGATGTCATGTTATAACCTGGATGTGATTTATGGGGTCAGAGATAAATGTTGAGTGCGTGCTTTATAGATTAGGCCCAAGTATGGAATTTTTAAATGCCAAGTATAATTTCACCTTGAACTGGTTCCTAGCTTTATTTGTTGTCTTGATAGAGTAGCAATGTGCTACGAACGACCATCGCAAGTCCGGATTCAATTGGAAGGTTGAAGTTAGGCTGTATTTGAAGGTAGTTCTTTAAAAACACTTGAAAATGCTGATTTGGCTTCTTGAACAGTTTTTATTGAATAGTTGACATTATTTTGTTGGAAGCAGAGGGTTGCCAGGTATTTCATTTGAAATTTAATGTTTTTGTTTAACAAGTAACTACAAAAGGGAGATAAGGCCTGTCTTGACTGCTTATTCTGAAGTAGCAGATCTTGTGCTATCGTTATTCCACAGCCATTCCATGTAATACTCCTCCTCTTTTTAGCATTTACAATTATAGATTGTGCATGATCAGCATTTAGAATTCTGGCATAGACTTGTCTCGGAGTATTAGATAATTGGGCTTTCCTTAGTGCTCTGTGTATTCTCTCAATTTCGATCTTTGTAGATAGAGCTTTATTTTCCAGCACACTGTTAATGATTTCTTTTGCAATTCCAGGCAACTGTGACTGATCATATTTCTCCGGTATTCCTCTAATTAGAATGTTATTGCGTCTAGCTCTTGCCTCCAGGTCAATAATTTTCTGTTTCATTTCTGTGATGGTGATGTCTCTGTCAGAGGTCACTTTTTGTAGCTCTTGTATTTTCATCTCATTATTTAGTGTTTTAACTTCATTTTGTTCTATTCTTGTCATCATATGTTCCAGATGGTTTCTGAATGATGTTAGCTTTGTAGAGAATGTCTGTATTTCTGACTGCAGGGGAATTAGAGCTTCTTTGAAGTCTTCTAGTGTGAATGGTTGCTCATTTTTAGTTTTTTGAATCTGCTTAGTTGCTTCCGGTTGTATTTTGTTTGTTTTTTGTCTTTTTGAAGAAACCTCTTTTTCTGGAGAGTTAATTAGAGAGAGTCTAGTCTTAGTAGTTTGTGATTCCATTTGTTCCATTGTGGTTAGAGTGGTTTTTCTTCTTTGTTTACTTGATTAGGCAGTTTTTGAAGACTGGTAGGCCCAAGCACATGCAACCAGGATCACTACTGTGAGTTGGAAATTTATTAGTCCAAGTTAGCTTTTTTTCGGAAACTGAAGGTCAGGTAAGTAAATTTACGAATCGCCTAGTGTTCCTTAAGCTTTTTTGTTTCGATTTGGTAAAGTAGCCACAAGTGATTTCGTTAGATTGACTTGTATTTTTGAGAGCAGGCTAAGTGTATGCTTCCTATCTGGCGGCCATCTTTGAATCCCTAAAATTCGAGTTTTTACCTGAAATTGTGCCTGTGGTTCCTTTTTGGTGCTTTTTGCTTGGTTCTAAGTAACTTTTAGCACCTTTTCTCCAGTTTCTTTGTTTATTAAAAAAAAAAAAGTGTAACACTCCCCCCAAGTGAACAGATTTAACTTAAACATATGTAAGAAATACCAAGTGGGGATGGACAGTACAGAAGCAAAGTATATATGTTTGTCTCCAATCCCACACTCACCAGCTGATTTTGTACCAATTTGTGCGCCCAACCTTTGAAGTTTGTCATAAAGTATAGTAGTGCTCATTTGTCTGTTTTATCTTTAATTCAAACAGGCACAGTATGCAAGAAGCTGCAATTCATTTTTCAGTATCTGCCCCCCCCAAGCATACATTTCACTGGAGGACATTTACAATAAAATCATGCCAGTGAAGTAGGTGCTGGATATTAGACATGCTTTACTTTTGTTGATCATTGTATTCAAAAGTTATTTCCATTGATTAGCTATTTTATTTTTTTTGGACTGACAAATATGTTTTGCTTAGCTGTTTTGAGCAGATGCAGGAAACTCTTTATATAGATAAACATCATATATTTTTGCGCACACATATACATACACACACACACATTATATATATATATATATCATTTTGTACATGCGTTTGCGTGTAGGAATGAAAGTCACGTTATACATACCAAAATACTGCCCAGTGCCCTCCAAATTTGCAGGATATGCCTTCCCCAAAAAGAGATCTACAACCTAATTAGATAATACTTTCAAAATCTTATAGCCATTTTGGCAATTCCATCTCCTCAGTACACTTAGCCAAATTAATGAACTCCCATGATGTAAATCAAAAACCTTTGGTACTAAGCTAAAACAATATTGACAAAAAATGATCTTGTCAATGCAATAGTTGATTCTAAGTCACTAATCTCTTCCAATCACCTACCCTATGCACTTTTCTCAAATTTTTTCCTGCATTTAACATCCTCTCTCCACTACTACCCTTAACATCTCAACCTTCCCCTTTCCCCGTATTCCTATTTCATTCCCTCACTTTAACTAATCGCACTCCCACTTGCTTCTCAGCTACACTTTCCACTAACCCACTATGTCTACCTAATCATCATCTTTCTACTGTAAAGTACCTTCTTTTTGCTTAACTTTTTTCCACCACCTCTGAGCCCCTTCTTCCTACTCGTTCACTTATAAAACACTTTGTATGTAATACTGTGTACTCCAGTAAAACACCTCTATTACATGTCTATTCTACCCCTGCTTACTCAGTCTTCATGTGTTTATTCTTGCTTTGCATTATTTTATGTAAGTGGAGCTTTTCTCACGACTCAGTGGAAGAGAGCACCTGCTCAGTCAGACTAACCAAGTTAACAAATGAAAAGTAATCTTTCATTCTGTTGTTGCAAAACATTTTCAAAACAAAGGTTTGAAGTCTAGGTACAAAATAAAAATACATACATACAACTTGGCTTACTAGCTGAAACTTGGACTCCAAATAAGGTCACAACTTGCACTACAATTAAGTATTACAATACAGCTAATTTTGGGTCAGGAGGCACTAAGTTATGGTGGCTGGAACTAGCGCTTCAACACCATGTGCCTAGCAAGAAAAATATAATTTTTCCTCCCACTGGCTAAAAGAGAAAAGTATGAAAAAGAAAAAAAATATATAAATTGTCTGCAAACTCATTATAAGCTCAAGATATAAGGATTCTCGATGTGTGTGTGTGTGTGTGTGTGTGTGTGTGTGTGTGTGTGTGTGTGTGTGTGTGTGTGTGTGTGTATGTATGTGTTCAGTCCTAAAAACTTGGGTGGCACACTTTATGGCATAGCATAAAGTAAAGGTACCAATCGCTCATTTTAAAGATTTGTTAGCATTTTATGTCAGGCTGTCATGCCTATATATACCAACATTCCAAGTTTATAGGCTTTTCCACATTGATCCCAGTAGCTTAATCCCTTTGTAGTATCAGCTGTTTCGTTAGCACAGCACTACTGCCTGGATATGTTTTTTAAATAAACAAAACTTCCTGTCAAAACAAAAATGTCAAGCTATAAAAATAAACTAAAGCTGGCCTTTTTTCTATCCTAGCTGAATACTCACAAAGGACATAGATCAAGTCAAATCAAAGTTTTCAACAGACAAGAACACTCTCGTCTCACACACGATCACTTGATAGGGTCTGTGCCATATATCCATGCTAAGAAGCCATCCAATCAAGTTTTTTCCTTTCCTCACTCTGGTGTTTTTTGAAATGTTCCTAGTAAAGCACAGATCACACATTTACTTTCCAGATAGAGAAAAGATAAGCAATTATTAAAACACTATCCAGCACCCAAAACTGGACAGCTCCTGATGAAAGACACATGCAAGTCTGAAAGATTTAGTAATCTGTACCTTGAAACCTATGCTGGTTATGTTTTCTATCAGTGGCCCAAGCACATTTCTTATTTAGGCAAACCCTGACCATTCCTCATATAACCTACATGACCCACAACATCAAGCAATTTGCTAAAATCAAAGCTGTTACCTCATTCTGGAGTTACTGGTTGTTCTTGGACAACACAAGTACATAAACATTTAGCTGTATAAAAAAATAATTTCAACAAACTTTCATATCCAACAGTGGTAAAAGTAAAAAATGAGCCAAGTCACAGTACCCACTTCATACAAGTCCCACAGTTGCTTCACAAAACATATGGACAGCCCTTAACTGCATCAGTGCAGTTTTCCTAAGCTCCATATACTTTACTGTAATCTTTCTAAATGATCTACTTCAATGTCAGATGATTGAAAACTAATTTTGGTACATGTTTTGTTTAAAACAAAAAAAATGGCATCTGCATTACAAAACAGACACGTACTGTTAGAGTATTCTAAGTGAATTTACTACAGTACACTAAGGTAGAATAAGGCCTGAAAATATAGAGTTGGACACGTATGCACTCAGTTTCAGAGAAAGACAAGTTTATTAGAAAGGAAATATAAGCATGAGATGTACAGAAAATACAGAATGTTCCTTTCTCAATGAAAAGACAGAATCTTGCTGGGTACAGTATGTTCCTTTCTTAAGAGAAAGATGTTCATAGCAATGTAATGCTAGATAAAGAGGCACATTCAAAACAAGGCTTGGCAACAAAGGCTAAAGAGGTGTGTAAAGCATTACAGGGTTTTGGCATCATTAAAAATATACTTCATTTACAGTTAGGGTCAGTTCGTTCAGATAGACATACAGAAAATAGTAAATATCCAGCATAGCTTTTCGACTGCAGTGCAGGTACTTGAGCCTGAGTACAGAAATCAAGTCAAATATCCATACTATTCAGGAGTAAAAAAAAAAAGACCGTTTCAGTTAACATAGTTCAGGAGAAACAGAATACATTTGCAGAAATTTTGGATATATTTAGCAGCATTGTTATTACTAACCAGTATTTCCAACATTGCTACAGACTGTTATTGTTCATAGTTTAGTAGTTTAGTACTAGTGGGAGGGTGGCTTAATGGCTAAGGTGTTTGGCTTACAAACACAAGGTGCAGGGTTTGAGTCTCACAAGGGATAACTGGCCAGGCTTAAAATGGCTCACAAGGGCAGTTAACTTAGTACTAAACTATGAACTATAAACTATGAACTAACCAGTATTTCCTACATTGCTACAGACCGTTATTGTTTATCAGCACTGCTAATGAAGACCATATTTGGACATTGTAAACATCCTTTCAGTAAAACACCACTGAACTACAGTGTTTGCAAAATTAATTCTGAAAAGTACAAAGGACTTGGCCAATAAAGGAGAGACTGCCACCAGTTCCGCATGAGTTTGGGTAATTAACAGATAAAGACTTTCATTTCAGTTGTTTTCAGTTAATTCCAGTACATTACAGTCTTATCAATTCTTTCAATGGAGAGCCACTATGAATGGAGTAGAACAGTTAAAGTAAGTTTCAAAATCCCATAGCAACCTTGCATCAACAGTCAGTTTACGTGTGCCCTACAGAGAAATCTACAGAAGAGCAGTGCTTCATTCAACTTGTTCTACACAGCGATCTACAGAAAAAGTGTTTCCTTCAAAGCAACCTCATCAGTAGTAACACTACAGGTACCGGTGTTCATTCGACATTTCTTCAAATTTTAACAGACACAGCTGTAGTGGGTAACCCTTTCAAGTATAGTTTCAAATGCAGCAGCAGGCCTAACACTTTTTTCCCAGTCTATCAGTAACTACAGCAAATGTTTCATAACAAATTTTCAGCAGCACACCAGTGCTTTTCCAGATGAGGAGACTGTGAACTCCCTACAGAATAAGGTCACAGCCGACAGTGCTATAGTTACTCCTTCCAGAGCAGACCTTTCAGTAAAACACCACTAATAAACTTCATACAGAAAACAGCCAGAGTGGACGACCTCTACATACAGTAATTGCAGCTGGTAAATTGCATAGCACCAGTGTTTACTACAGAAAAACTACAAACTTCAGCAGTGTTCCTTCAGAATATAAAAGGACATTATACAGTTACTTCATCATCTCAATAAACTTGCTGCTGCAGACTACGGAACACTTTCTTCTAGAGTCAATAATGTTATACAAGACGTTATTATGCACTTTTTAGTTAACAGCTGAAAAAAGTTCATCAGTAAAAGTCATTTGCATACCAGTTGTAAAGACATGTCAAGTAATACTTCTACAGTTAAGACATCAGTAAATGTTTGGTTTAAAGTTAAAAATTGGGTAAAGTGAGCGGACAGATGATCCGCTGTGGCGACCCCTAACCGGGAAAAGCCGAAAGAAGAAGAATTCTAAAAAACTGCATTCCAAAAATGTTCTTTTAAAGTTAAAGGTTATTAGTTCAGGAATGTTATACATTTTCTACATGCAAAAGGGTTAAATCACATAAGCAGACGGCAACACATATGCAAAATGAGTCAGCTTCTGTCAGTAATTCTGATTTAGAGTTTTCAAACATCAGTGTAAATGATACACAGCACATGTAATTAACTACCAATATGGTAAATACAGACAAAATTGTAAATAGTGTAAAAGCCAGTGCAAATATTGCACTGAGGGGGATAAGAGTACAGATTCTGATAAAGTAAACAGCAGCATGAAAGAAGAAACACATTCTATATCTCAAATTAGTGTTATTGCTAGTTCTATAAAAAAGATTTTCAGCTTATCTATAAAGGGTGTGGCAGTCCAGCACTAAACCATATCATTTATATGTCATTGTTTACAGAAACATTATGGAATAATGTACGGATTAATATAGACAAATCAACTGCAGTTACAGACAGACTTTTATTAAGGGCAAAAATGTAGTTTTGTCAGGATTTAAAGGGTCAAAGATTACAGCAGCTAAGTTTGAAGTGTAACAGCTCTGTAACAGGTATGGACATGTCAGAGTGGACTTCAGTAGCAAGATTTTTGCAAATGCACAAAATTAGAAGAACTGGTTACCACAGGAACATGCAGATTTATGGGTTAAAGATAAAATTAATTCCAATTCAGCTGAAGTGCTCAGAAAGACATACTGGGTGTGGCAAACTAGAATAAAGAGAGTAACCATATGCATCTATGTTGTGTAGGGTATACCAGAAATGACGGTCAAGTTAATTCGCAGAATAAAGGGTTTACAGTTACAGATTTAGCAAATTAATTTTTTGTATTAGTTTTGTTTCGCAGTCATTCATAAAAAAGCTTTAGTGCTGCAATGCATAAAGAATATTTTAATACAGAAACAAAAAACAATTCAGATATTGCTATGCCTGTAAATAAGACAGACAAGCAAAGTTCCAGAATTAGATCAGTTCAACTCTAGTAATAAATGTGTAAATAATGCTTTGTTAGTTTACAGAATGTAAAATTTAAAGTCACTGTTATATTTTAAAAGTGACAGTACAGTCAAAAGTTTAGATCCCATGAATGAAAAGAGTGCATCATATATATATAGTGTGTCTTTAAAGCCACAGGTGCAACTGTTATGTTATAAAGGGCAGACAAGTACAGTTCCAAAATCAAATCACATCAACTCTAGTAATAAAGGTGTATACTACATACAAACTTTATGTACTTCTTTAAAGAACATACAAGTAAACTTCCAAATAAAGAAACTTCACGTACTTATATGAAAGACAGACAAGTAAACTTCCAGATAAAGAAACTTCACGCACTTGTATAAAAGACAGAGGGTCTATATTACAACGTCGAACTAAAACAAGTTTGAATGTTGTAATATCGAACCCTAAAGTCCGAAAGTGGAAAATAGCGAAGCCACGGCACATTGACTTTTTTCCAGGGGGGAAAAAAAAAATCGGTAGGCCGTTTTTGGGGCTTTGCTATTTCCTCAACTGTGGTGTGATCTCGGAGTTGGTATATTTAAGAAGGAGGGTGTCGGGGGCACAGCCCCCCACTTAGTTTAGGTTTAAGGTTATTTTTTTTTTGTTGTTTTTTGTCACAGAACAGCAATTTTTTCCCTGGGGAAAAAAATCCCTATTCTGCACTTTCGGTTTTGTTGGGTTTCGAACATAACGGTTCAATATTACAACAATCGAACTTTTGCAAGTTCGACATTGTGATACAGACCCAAAGACAGATAAGTAAACTTCCAGAATCAGATCAGTTTAATTCTGGCAATAAATGTGTTTATGTAATCAATTTAAGATTGTATATATTTCATACAGAAACTGCAGTTTACCAAGCACACCACATCAGATTACAGCGAGCTTAGCAAACTGAATTGAAGACAGTACCGTATGCCATAAGTCAGTATGGTGAAGATCAATTTAATACCATTTATGCAGTTACAGTTCTTACTATTTATCCAAGAAAACTGTAGACAGTACTGATAAATTCTTGCAGGATTCAGTGGTACTGAAAAGTTAAATGACGTCAGTTAAAGAAACAGCTATGGTAAAGACAGTGGGTGGAGCTTCACTCAGAGAGCAGTATGTTAGAATCTGAGGGCCACAACAGTAAATGTAAAATGTTCAACAATTAAGATTATTTTTTTATAGGTGCAGAAAAGCACAGTATTAGATTACTACTTTAATTTCATTTGAGATGCAGAAAAGCACAGGGTTAGATTACTACTTTAATTTCATTTTAAGTTATCAGCTTGCTTACAGACTTGTAAGAGTTTATTAGCAGCAAATGTTTATTTCATGCAAATAAATGTAAATAAAGTCAGGGCAACAAGCAGTGCTATCAGTTTATAATTGTTAAAACTGCAAATGTTTATTTCATGCAGAAAAAAGGCAAATAAAATTCAAGGCAACAAGAAATGCAATCAGTTTATAATTGTTAAAGATGCAAATTTTAATTTAAGGACCTGATACTAAATACAAATCAAAACTTTTGACACCTAGCCTTGCACAAGAGATGAAAAGGAGATGTTTAAAAGGACTAACTATAAAAAGGACACAGACATTAAAGCAGGCCTTCCAAAAGCTCATCAGTGACAGGGACAATGCAGAGTAAAATTTGGCAAGAGCAGAAGTCGACTGTGTGTTTTTCAGTTATTTCTTCAATGTTTGTTTAAAGTTAAAATGTAGGAGTTAAAAAGTATATATGTTTCCAGACAGATATATAAAACAGTACTAGTTTTCAGTTTATGTTTTTATCTATGTTCAGACAACACTGACAAAAAGGTACTAGCAGTTTAGTCTCCAGAAGATTTCAGCCTATTTTTTATCAGTGTTCGGGTAACACTGGTGGGAAAGGTATTCTGTTATTTTCAATGTTCAGTATAAATAAAGTATCACATTTCAGTGAATATTCAAAATATTGCTTTCATAGTTATGTATGTGTTCAGTATAGTACCTTTCAGTCAAATTTCAGAATACAAGATTAATACTCGGTTACTTCACATTATTTGGTAAGTTTTAAACAAAGTGACAGAATTATTTGTAACAGGCTTATTACACCATCCATTTCTATTACATCATCCTTCAAATTATTCCATCATTAGTTTTAAGGATAAAGTGACAGAATTACTTTATTCAGTCATTACTTAGGGTAAAGTGACATTTATTTATTACAGGCTTATTAAGAGAAGTAGTCTAAAGAATGGGTAGTAATATTTATTCAATATACTCAAGGTTTAACAGGGCAGGCTTAATTTGTTAATAAATGTACAGATTACAGTGCACTTTACATAATTATTGTACATTAGAAAGTTAAAAGGACACTAAGAAAATGCAAAGGTATAGATCTGAACAGGTCATAAATATTCACAGAATATTTCAAACACAAATTTAGGAGGCAGACGTCTATTACAGAACATAAAGTAGCATTATTAGCAAATCTAGATGAGAATTTATAGACACAGGTTAATACAGTGTATGGTAATTATGCTTCAGGATCAGTTGTAAAGTTATCCCTTTAGTGTCGATTTCAACTGGTATTCAGAAAATAGCCATCGTGCCAGAGAGGCTATACAAAAAAAAAGAAAATGGATTAAACAGTACAGTGTGTAAAGATTTAAATCTATGAACAACAGGAAAAAGTTTCAATTGCTATAAAAGAGAGGCATCATGGTACACTACAGCACCAGTTCATACGGTAAAAAACTGGCAACAGACAGTGTAATTTTACTATTACAGCATACAGAGATAGGGAAAACATAGGCAAGGTTAACAGTTTGCATTCCGTCTAACTTAAATGAAGACTCACAGAGACAGGTTAAGGATGTGTATGGCATTTTCTCTATGCTGTTTCTGGAACAGCAGGATTAAAAGAATTAACTGGCTTAATCAGCTTTAAAAGCCACAGAATTAAAATACACTCATTTTCAGAACAATGTGCAGGTTTTGAATATATCACACACACATCAGAACTTAGAAGACTCTAAAGACTATGGATCTAGATAATATGGTAATTAAATCACAAAGTTAACAGATTTCAATCCAAACAGAAGTGACACCAATTGGTCAAAATTAAAACTGCAAGTTAATTTACCAAATAAAGAAAATTTAATTTCAGATTATGAGTCAAGTAGCATAAAGCCATATACAGCAGTTAGCAATACAGATGTAAGGTAACTACAAAAGAAGGTCCCTGTAAACTTTCATCAGTGACCTCAGGGGGAGCTGTTAAGAGTGAGGGTATTCTTAGTGAATTCATTCTAGTACATTACGGCCTGAAAATAGAGGAGTCAGACACTTTTGCATTCAGTTTCAGAGAGACAGTCTATTACAAAGGAAAGATAAGCAAGAGATGTGCATAAAATACATGTTCCTTTCTTAAAAGAAAGATACAATCTTGCCGGCTACAGAATGTCCTTTTCTCAAGGGAAAGATGTACATAGCAATGGAATGCTAGACAAAGAGGCGCATGCAAGACCAGGCTTGGAAACCAAGGTAACCATGGCTAAACAGGTGTGTAAAGCATTACAAGGTTTTGGTATTATTAAAAATATATTTCAGATACAGTTAGGGAAATCAGTTAGTTCGGACTGACATACAGAAAAGATTAAATATCCAGCATTTTAGAATATGAGTTGGCTTTTGAACTGTAGTACAGGCCTTAGTACAGAAACCCAGTTAAATATCCATAGCATTCAGGAGGAAAAGACTGTTTCAGCTAATATAATTCAGGAGAATCTGACTATATGTGCAGAAAGTTTGGATATATTTAGCAGCACTGTTATTACTAACAAGCATTTCTACAGCATGTTGTTGTTTATCAGCACTATTAATGAAGACTCGGATATTTTAAACATCTAATAAAGCCTTATTAACCGAACTTCAGTGTTTCCAGAATTAATTCTGAAAAGTACAAAAGAATTGGTCCATAAAAGAGAGACTGGCACCTGTTCAGCACGAGTTTGGGTAATTAACACAAAGACTTATTCCAGTCTCATTTCAGTTGTTTCCAGTTTATTCTGGTATACTACAGTCTTATCAATTCTTTCACATACCTCTTTGGGAGAGGGAGTCTCAAAGACCCTGTAAGTATGGAGGGATGAGCTTCATATCTCTCCATACCCTGGACAAATTTACAGAGGTTCCTGCATGTTAACAGAAAGATAAAAAAACAGACCTTTGTGTTAACCCAAAACCTTTGACGAACTTTAGGCCAAGCTTTAATGTAATTTAGCAATGAAGTATCTCACAAGCAGCCACCAATGCTGATACAAGCCACCTGACATTCTTCCAAGTGATGCAACATTAAGGCAGGTAAAATTAGCATTGGTCTGCTCACTATAAATTCTCTACAAGAAAGTGCAGATCAAGATCTGTGGCACAGATATTTGATGTAATCTAATGCTAGTGTGGTTTTCTAGCATAGCAACAATAAAACAGCAGCTAGTGAATTATGTTTCTAAAACAAGTATTCTATCAAAATTTAAACACAAACACAAAGCCTATTTATGCATTTTTCTCATTATCACCAAGATCGTAACGCCTGATCAATGTTTTCAAAAAAATAATGAGCATATTGAAGTGGGCCATGCCAGAAACAGCTGTGTAGCTCACCAAAAGGTTATCTCCATGATCCGATAAATATGTCAAGCTACTCCACAAACACACAACAGAAATACATCAAAACAACAGATGTCCTCCACTCAATAACAACCTAATCGTAGACTAATTATATTTGATTGACAGCACAGGGTTTACTCAACTCTGCTCTTTAACTGCATCAACATTCTACCTTCCATCCATTTAACCAGGGTGTCTGTGGATATTTGTCAGGCAAATACACACAGTGGGTGTGTCACTAACCTCAATGAAAGCCTTAAATCAGACTGAGTTATCTTGAAGCGAAAGCACAGCGTGGAGTTTCTTACAGTCAGTTCACTATTGCTTAAAACTACATACCTTTACATATATATATATATATATATATATATATATATATATATATATATACATATATAATACACACACATATATATATATATATATATATATATATATATATATATATTTATGAGCAGTTTTTAGCTGCAATACATTTTACTGACATCCGAGACATAGCATGCATTATAATACAATGATCATTTGACTTAAAAATGTCATGGACAAATACTGTTTTATAATATTGGGGATAGCTTGTTGGGCATTTTGCATAAGCATTTGGGCAGCTTGTTAAGACTGTCTGAATATGCTTTGAGTGTTTGTTGTCAGTTCCCGATGAACTTCTTTACCACTGAAAAAAGACATGGAATTTCCTACCTCCATATACTGCCACAAACAACTACATTTCTTTCACAGCACGCATTTCTTCTATAACTGTCCCTGACCAACAAGTAACTGGCCTATTCCCTAGAAGGAACACAGCTGTTAAATCATTCTGACTGCTTTCTACTCACTATACAAGTAGTTTACTAACCTTACAGCATATTAAATGATGGACACTAGCTAGTTCCTAAAGCATTTCAAAAGCCTGCCTGCCTATTCACACCACCACTCTTGAGCTGTACCTCGGACTACCCGCTTTTATAAAGACAGCTATTTTTTTTGTAAAAATTAGAAACAAAACTTTGTAAGATACTGCATCATTTCTACAAACCACAGCAATGCCTGCTTGCCTTTCAGCTCTGGTATTAGCGTCACACTTCAGTCCCTTTGGCATCAGAATATGGGGTCTATATTACATCTTCAAAGAGTCAGTTCAGCGAACAGCATTTAACATTGAAATGCCGTTCAGCGAACTGTTCCTAGTGAGACTGCGGTAGAGTGAAGATCGGAAAATTTGCCCTTTCCTCACTACAGTTCGATCTCGGAGATGGTATATATATATAATTAATTGAGGAGTGCAGCCCCCCACAAGAGTGAGTTTGCTGAATGGCATTTCAATGTAAAATGTTGTTCACCGAACTGACTCTTCGAAGATATAATATAGACCCCAGAATATGACCCATGCATTTAAGACTTACTCGTTTTACATTTGCTGTAATATCAGCCCAGAAGTGTAAGGAATCTGCAAGTTTCTTGTGGTATATTAAAATTTACACAACTAGAAGCTATCTTTATCTGCCAAAATTCCTGGCAAACCTCTAATAGTGAAAATAATAAGTTATTATTCTTAAGACCACATCCCCAGCTGTAAGCAACTCTCTTTCCAAGTATTACATTTTGACCTGACAGATCAATGCAAATGCTAATTCTGTCTTGTTTCATAAAAGTAAACGTGCATCTCTCACCCATTTGGTTAGTTTCAAATGTTTCTTAATAATGTTCATGCTTTCCATTTCCTTTAATTTCTGTCATTTTAATCCTAAAGATATTTTCCTACAGAGATGCATAACTGACACACTAATAGGACTTAACTTGTATTTGATACTCAACTGATGCACTGAAACCTGTAAGTAACATGGTGATCATGAAGAATATCAATGGGGTACACGAAGCATGCCAATTAAGCTCTGATATTTGGAAAAAGACAAATAAGTTTAGCACTAGAGTGGAGTGAGACCCAACCTTAAATGTTGAGCACCCCCTGCTAAAGCTGTTAAGGTCAGATCCTGGGTTAGGCAGTACACTTTGTCAGTACAAATGACAGAGGAAGAATAATAGATTTGTTTCTGTCTGCTCTCCATTGGCAACATGTCCATTTCCTGTCATTCACGTAACTTTCTAAGTTTAGAACATGATGTGTGCTCGCCTGATTTTATGAAGGATACGAAATCTGAAGCCTATATGTATGCCAATATTGGGTCTATATTACTACAACGAATGCTTAAATGTTCGAATCTGTAAAGGTAGACCTTCACAGATCGAACACTTAAACGTTTGAAATTGTAAAAAAGTAAATAAAAAAAACAAATACGAGGAAAAGGTTTAAGCAGGGAGGCAAGCTCCCTACACCCCCCACGTTGGGGCTGCGCCCCCCACAACCACTGCTACTTAAATATACCAACTCAGAGATTGCACTTCAGTGAACTACAGTGCAGAAATGGGAAATTTCCCATTCCCTACACTGTAGTGAGATCTTGGAGTTAGTATACTAAAGTGGAAGGGTGCAGCCCCCCACATGGGGGTGCAGGGGGGCTTGGCCCCTGCTTAAACCCTTTAGTTTATTTTTTTTTTTTTGAGTTGTGCATTTTTTTTTTTTTTTAATTTTTGTAAAAATTCGACCACTTAACTGTTTGATCTATAAAGGTTGACCTTTAGAGATTCGAACATTTAAGCAGTTGTGCATCTAATATAGACCCCCATTATTTAGTGTCTTCAATCCTCAGTAACTTGTTTGAACTTTATGAAGAACACACCAAACACATGAGGCAAAAATCTGGACAGTTGATCGGTATGGAAGGTAAACAGAAAGAACAGTGTTACACTTCCTTTCTGAAAGTACTCGCAAAGTGCTTTACGGTTTTGAAAGCCATTAAAACACTTAGCATTTCATAACTGTAACTTGTAGTATATGGAGCAGATAAAAGTTCATGCACTACAAATAACTATGAGTGGTTTGCAGATGCTAACCTAATATTAAGAGTTCTTGACATGTAAAACTGGAAAACTTACTATCATGTGTTCTTGACATGGATGCCAAGATTTACCTCTTCAGCTTTGCTCCTAGGGTGAATTTCTTGGCATCCATATCTTGAACACATAACAGTGCTGTTAGTATCGTCGAACCACTCATAAAACTCTACATCTCTGCACAGGACTTATGGCATTTGCTGTCTATATACACTTTGATTTTGCACAGTGAAGTACTTCTACCATTGCTAGTGTCTTACATGCCAAACTACCAACTACTTCTTTAAGTGACACAATCTGAAAAAGTCCACTTTTCTTATTTATATATTCATGCAAGTACCTTTTTACTTACAGCTCCACTCAATTCCAGAATGCATTATCAATATGCCAATGTTCTCTATTTTCTACCTTTGAACCCCAATGTTTTAAAAAGTATCAACAAAAAATACTGTACTCCTCACCAGTGTCTTATTTAAATTCAATATTCTGCTCAACTGTCAGCATTTCCAGCCAGCAGTGACTTAGATTTATCTGGCAAATGCATTTTCAAACAACTTCATCAATTCCTTTCAGTTCAAATGAGTCAACAATATGTACATTCTTTCGAAAAATTAGAAGTTATGTACCTACCATAACGTTCCATGTTAGTTGTCTTCTCTCGCCTTCTTTCTTGCTGGATGGGTTCGGAGCCGACTCGGCACTCGCTTACCTTGAGAACTCCTTTTACCAGCTCGAGGCAACCCTATATCCCATGATGCAAGGCGGGACTACCTCAGATCTCGTTTGGTAGCTAACCTACCCTGCTAAGGACTAACCTAATATATTTAGGAAACCCAAGTTCATAATAAAAGAGTCCTCTAATAAAGGCTCAGGAGGAAACAACCTGATAGGAACTCTTCAAGATCTGTCCAGGCCAGGGGGAAGGAGGGAGGGACGCAAGAAAGAAGGCGAGAGAAGACAACTAACATGGAACGTTATGGTAGGTACATAACTTCTAAATGTTAAGTTGTCAATCTCGCCTTCATTCTTGCTGGATGGGACCGCGTCCCTAGCACCTGTATCCCGGGTGGCTCAATGGAACAGACTCTTGAGAACTGTGGAGCCAAAACTGGCCCTGTCTCTGGAGACCAAATCTAACTTGTAATGAGAGACAAAGGTATGAGGAGTGGCCCAAGTAGCTGCTGCACAAATGGTATCAATGGGTAGTCTATCCTGAAAGGCTGCAGATGTGGATAGACTCCTGGTTGAGTGTGCTTTTGGTTTAGAAGGTAGTTGCTTGCCTCTGAGAGAGTACACATAAGAAATGGTGGAAGACAACCATCTGGATAAGGTCACTTTAGACACTGGGAGACCTTTCCTGTTTTCTGCATAGGAGACAAATAATTGGTCCGATTTCCTGAATTGTTTCATTCTATGCAAATAGTACCTGAGCTGACGATGGACATCCAAAAAATGAAGCTTCTGTTCAGCTCTGTCAGAATAGTTTGGGAAAAAAACTGGTAGATCTATGGATTGATTAATATTGGTTTGAGAGACAACTTTGGGGAGAAAGGACGGATTCGTTCTTAAGGATACCCTGTCCTTGTGAAAAACCAAGTAAGGGGAACGGATGCAGAGAGCTTGAATCTCGGAAACCCTTCTTGCTGAAGTGACAGCCAGTAAAAATATAGTTTTCCAGGTCAATAATTTCAAAGAACACGAAGCAGACGGTTCGAAGGGAGGTAACATCAAGGATGCCAACATTAAATTTAGATCATATTGTGGAGGAGGATGCTTTATCGGCGGCTTTAGGAGAAAAACTCCTCTCAGAAAGGCCTTGCATAGTCTATGAGACATAATGTTATGATCATGCAAGCCAACATGATACTTGGAAATAGCAGCCAGTTGAACTTTTACTGTAGATGAAGAAGATCCTGACTGAAAAACCTCAGCCAGGAAATCTAAAACAGAATGCACAGGAGCAGTAAAGGGATCAATATTCCTGGAATTTGCCCAAATGGAAAAACGTCGCCACTTGCTAGCATAAACGGTTCTGGTGGTCGACTTTAAAGAAGCCACTAAGATGTCTCTGACCGAATCAGAGATCATAGGAAGCCTGGCTAGGGAAGGAAGTGGAGCAACCAAGCAGTGAGGTTGAGAGAATGAATGGCCGGTGCTGTTGACCCGACTGGTGGGTCAAGAGATCCGAACTGGGTCCAGATGCCAGGGCTGCACCAGGAGGTGACGATGCAGAGACGGAAACCAAATTTGTCGAGGCCAGTAAGGGGCAATGAGAATCAACTTGGCCCTCAAAGCGGTGGCTTTCTGAATGACTTGTGGAATCAAGGGAAAGGAGGAAAAGCGTACAGAAGTCCCGGGCCAATCCTGGGTTAGAGAGTCTCTCAGGGGTTGGCCTGGTAGGGGAAAGAGGGTGAAAAATCGGGCACTTGTTGTTTTGGGGTGTAGCAAAAAGATCGCAACAAGGTGTGCCCCACTTCAGAAAAATCTGGTCCACTACAGATTGATTGAGAGACCACTCGTGAGGCATGAGAATGGATCTGCTCAGCCTGTCCGCCAAGAGGTTGGACCTGCCGGGGATGTGCGTTGCTATCAGAAACCGATGAGAGGAGATTGCCCATTGCCAAAGTCTGAGAGCTTCTCGAAACAACTGATAGGACCTGGTCCCGCCCTGCTTGTTGATGTACCAGACCACGGACATGTTGTCCGTTTGTACTGCAATAGTCCCTACGGGAAGAAAGTCGTTGAGGGCTTGCAACGTTAAAAGCACTGCTCTCATCTCCAGGACATTTATGTGCAGATGGTATTCTATGGGTTGCCACGTCCCGTGGACCATCCTGCCCTGATAATGCCCCCCCCCACCCGATCAGAGAGGCATCCGTAGTAACTGTGGCAACCGGAGGAGGGGGAACAAAAGGTCGGCCCTGATGAAGAAGAAGGGAAGATATCCACCAATTCAGATGAGTCCTGCACGATTGTGTGACTAAGATTTTGTGACTCATCGGAAGACTGTGGAACGACCACTGAGTGAATAACATCCACTGCAGAAGACGCATGTGGAAGCGAGCCAGTGGTAGAAGAACAATGGCCGCAGCCATAAGACCTAGAACCTTTAGTATCAGCCTGGCTTTGACTTTGCTGCTCTGCAATAAAATCCGAACGTATTTTTGGATGTCCAGAATTCTTTGATCTGTTAGTCTGGCTAACATTTTGACGGTGTTTAATTCTGCGCCTATAAAGGTGATAGATTGGCAAGGCTGCAGAGAAGATTTTTCGAAATTCACTGAAATTCCCAAACTCCTGCATAGCTGCAGAGTGTAGTCTCTGGTCTGAAGAAGCTGACACCTGGTGGTGGCAGAGAGGAGCCAGTCGTCTAAATAAGGAAACACCTGGAATCCTTGACGTCTCAGATGAGCTGTGACCACTGCCATGCATTTGGTAAACACTCTGGGGCTGAAGTGAGGCCAAAGGGCAGGGCTCTGAATTGGTAATGACTGGTCCCTAGCCGGCGGAGAAACCTTCTGGAGCGCCTGTGAATCTTTATGTGATAGTACGCGTCCTGAAGGTCTATAGAGCACATCCAGTTGTCCTTGCCCAGAAAGGGCAGAATGGACTGAAGCGTGACCATCCGGAATCTTGCCTTCTTGACAAATCTGTTTAGACTGCTCAGGTCTAATATTGGTCTCCAATCTCCCGTCCTTTTGGGGACCAAAATGAATCTCGAGTAGACGCCGGATCCTACTTGGTCTGCCGGAACAGTCTGGACGGCTCTTTTTTTTAGGAGCTTTGAAACCTCCTGTTCTGCCAAATCCCTTTGACCGTGAGATGTCTGGAAGGGATTGTTGAGGTACGGGATACCTTTCGAAGGGGATTTTGTAACCCTCGGATATGATCGACTGTACCCACATATCTTGTGAAAGGGAATGCCAGGCTACTGGGTACAGCGAAATCCTTCCCCCGACTGCCTCCAAGGGTGGACAGTCGGGCAACACCTCAGGGGTGTTGAAAGGGCTTCTCAGGAAGAGACTCCCTGTTGCCCTGGTTCTGAGGACCCCCCCTGCCTCTAGGGCGGCGTCTATTATTGTTACCCCCTCTGCCTCTGGGGGTAAACTGACCACGTGTGTCCGGTGTAGCTCCTTGGGCTTTGCGGAACCACATATTCCCTCCCTTCTGACCCTTGGGATATGGTCTAGAAGGGGTGGAAAAATGGACTCCAATGGCAGAAAGAGTTTTACCATCCTGCTCACACCTGGTCAAGGTATCCTTCACCTGAGGTCCGAACAAAGCCGAACCATCAAAGGGGGTATTGGTGAAGGGCGCCTTAAAGGGGTCCGCAAAATTACAAAGCCGCATCCAGGCTTGACGTCTAAGAGCCACTCCTGTGCCTGCGGCCCTGCTCGCTCCATCGGCCGCATAGGATATGAGCCGCATGGAGGAGTTGGATAAGGAATTCAGGATTGCTAGCTGTGAGGCAATCTTTTCTTGAGCCCCAGCAGCAGAAGGATCCTGGACCACTTCACCTAGTTCCTTCAGAATATCTCTTTGAAGCCTGGTGAAGTGACAAAGGTAGTTCAGCGAACGCATAGCAAAGGTCGCTGAAGAAAACATCCGCTTTCCATACCTGTCCATGGTCCTAGAATCCTTGTTAGGAGGACGGACAGGTACTGAAGGATCCATCAGTTCCTTCTTAGTGGCCGCCGCCACCACCATAGCATCCACAGAGACGCCCTTGGAAAGAAACTGTTTGTCCGTAGGGGCCGTAATAAACTTGGATGGTCTCCTGGGGACAGGTTCCACAGAATCTGGAGCTGCCCACGCCTTCCGAGCCACTGCCTGCATAAGTGGGTCGAAAGGCGGAGACACCCTGGAGGTGGAGGGTCGGGATCCAAAAGCCTCCAGGTATACCGACTCATCCTCGGAGGGGTCAATGGAGGGCCAATTCCCCCTCTGTTTGAGGAGCTCAAGGATGTCTGAAAAGGAGACATCCTCAGAGGGGATCGTGGGGAACCCTCCGACTCATCTAAGTCGGTATCAGATGTAGTAGACTCAGGGGAGTCTGTGTGTTTTCTCTTACACGTCCTCTTCCGAGGGGGTTCCCCTGCAGGATCAGGAGAAACTTCGGAAGAGGAAGATATTCCCAATGGGGAAACCTGGGGCGATGGATCCCTGGGCCTGAGAGCAAGAGGCTGGCAAGAGGTGTCTACAGGCACCGAAGAGGGAGGAGCTAGAGGGATGGACCGTTGACCTGGCTCAGGAGCCAGGACACTCATCACCTCAAAGGCTCCCCTCCCCGGGAGACCGGAATATTCCCGTTCCGAGGAAATAGGAATTCCCGGCTCCACTGAGAGGGAAGGCTCCGAGGCCGATGTCGGTGCCGAGCTTACCAAAGCCGAAGCCCCGAGAGGGAGAGCGGGGTCGGACAAGAGTCCGATGCCACTAGCCCCCTCGGAGTCGACTAGGGAAACTCGACGACCGGATCCTTCCAAGGAAGGTCTCAAGGAGGAGATCGGAGCCGAAGACGACGGAGCCGAAAAAGGATGTATCGGTTCCGGCGCCGAAACAGTCGCTGTCCCGAGAAGCTCCGGCTCCGAACTCTGGTGGTGAGTTGGAGGAGGAAGTTCAAGGGGTGAAGCAATAGCCGAAGTCTGCTGAGACGGGCTATGGAGCATTTGGGCCAGTGCCTGCGACTTTAACAGCCTGCTTACCACCCTCTCTAAATCGTGGTCAGACAGCCTGGAAGATCTCGAAGATCGGCTCCGATGACTCCGCTCCGACAAAAGAGACGACCCTGGAGCCGAGTGGATAGATTCCAAAGACGGGGACCGAGATCTCTTCTTGGAGGAAGTCATCGGAGCCGACGTCCTATGGGTTCCAGATGGAGCCGAAGGCTTCTCGGCTCCGATACTGGATACTGTGTCGGCTCCAGCCGGAGCAGACAAGGCAACAGCAGATTGGGTGTCGGAACCGATCGGAACCGACCCTGGCTGAGAAGGAGAAAGATCGGCTCCAGTCGGAGCCACCGGGGAAGGCTTGGAAGCTGTAGCCTGACCCTTGGATGGCTTGGAAGGCTTACTGGACCCAGGTTTAGTGGGTGAACCTTCCGGCTTTAGCAAGCACGGAGGATTAACTTATTCCTCCTTTCCTGCAGGACTCGCTGGCTAAAAGAGTGACACAAAGCACAGGAGTCCTGCAGGTGTAAAGGCCCCAGGCAGTAAACACAAGAAGTGTGACCGTCTGTAGAGACATTTTCTGACAGCATGAGTCACACTTCTTGAAGCCCGAGACCTTTACCTCTTTAGACATAGTCTAAGGAAAAAGAGTAATAAAATACTCACACACACACACTAAAAACAGTCTCACAAATTAATCCCCAAACACAGACACACAGATAGGGATTAATAAGGAAGGCCTAGGCCTAACTGAAAAATTTTTTTTAAACTTTTTATAAAGTAAAAATTTTCACTATAAGGGGAATAGGGTGATTGTATGGACACTATACACTAACAAATAGGAAAAGGGGAAGATAAACCCTGACTAAAGCTGTTTGAAAACTCAAACTTACCTCAGCTGGCAAAAACGGAGACCTCTTCGCAAAGCGGCAAACGAGATCTGAGGTAGTCCCGCCTTGCATCATGGGATATAGGGTTGCCTCGAGCTGGTAAAAGGAGTTCTCAAGCTAAGCGAGTGCCGAGTCGGAGCCGAGGATCGGCTCCGAACCCATCCAGCAAGAGTGAAGGCGAGATTGACAACTTAACATGCTACTTTACAAATTCTTGCACGGATTTCACAAAATTGATTGAAAGCAGTATAATAATTTGTGTCAAGCTTATACCCAACACTTGTTACAAAACGCTTGAACTTAAAACTGCACAAGATTTTCTCCTTTCTCCACTACTACTAGAAAGCATTCCTTCATAGCTCTTTTCACTTTCATGAAAATATATTCCCACCTTTTAATTTTTGCCTTTTGATCCACATTTTTCATTCATTCTGATGACTCATGTAATGTTACAAGTTTCTATTCCAGCACTTACTGTGCACAAAGAAGAGAAAAACTAATCATGAATGGGCTTGCCAACTCAACACAGGACGCAGGAATGCCAGTTCACCCAAGGCTTGCATCTGGTATATGGGGATCCCAGGGAACTTGGCAAAACTCACACAGACACAAACAGGAAATTATAGTCTTATATGTACTGTATCAACCATAGGCTATTTGTCTCATTAACGTAACATACAACTCAACAAATTTAGTGTGGTTCTACTTCCATATCAATAATCTCTGCAGGAGCTTGTATCTTTGTAAGAACAAATTGTGAATGTCAATTTCTTGCTAGGCTCAAATTCCTGAATTTCGCTATCCGCATCACTTGGTCTTACTCATGGAAAAAAATTGAAAATACTTCTACCTTCACTGCATGTTGCTGGAAAAGTATTACTGTAGAATACTATACTACTCTGAGCTTTAAAGCTAAACAGACAAACCTATCCAGAAGATGCAACACATTATTTCTCCTCCTTTAGCCAGCTCTTTAGTAGTCAGAAAAATCACCTCTACATTATCTGTTTTGATGATCTTTTCCATGGCAGGGGCTCAAAAAGCACTTTTACGAAACACTTTCATAACAGTAGCAAATGTATCCCTAATTAAGGAGACATGATCAAGCTCAACTTATCAGGCGGTGGTCATCTATGATATAAGGGCATACATAACACAGCAAACATCTGATATCCATCTACAAACTTCTAAAAGTACCACCAGCAAAACCACACTCCTTAGCCCAGGCAAACTGAATACAGCATTAGAAAAATATGATTTGCCAATAAAGCACACAGTGCTGACTGACTTCCAATTATCCCACAATTCCACAACTACCAAGATCACATCATGGCAACAAAGACAAAAGGCTTCACCTATATTAAATACACAATGCAACTAAAATTGCAGAAACTAAGAGTCATCATTTAATAATGAGTAGCTGCCTGAATGAGGCATTTTATTTGTAGTGTAGTGCACTGTGATAAATACAAATCATAAATCACAAAACGGAAGGCAAACTGTCCAAGTATGTACATTTCAACATACTTGATGTGCTTTGCCACACAGACACACACACACACACACACACACACACACAGTGTTCTTGTTTTGTTTAGCATCAGTTTTAATAGCAATATTAACATAGTAGTAACTGTTGTGTGTGTTTTATTTGGTGGAATTATTCGCTTCCTAGCTGAAACTGTCAAGACAGAGCTTCTTTTGGCATTCTGAAATACATTTTTCTGTCAAACTCTGTCCTCCAGCACAATGCCATTTTAGGTAACTGCAACAGAACAGAACTCGAAATACGGAAGCATGGCAGGCCTTTTTCAGAGACTTGTCCTTATTTTTCCTGAATTTCAACTGTGACAGGATAAAACAATATAAATGCAATCTCATTCAGTTTTTTAATCTAATCAGTATTACACTGGATGTTTTACTACTTAACACAGCAGTTCTTTTTAATTTATTAATTTTAACATTGTTTGTTCAGTGGTGAAATATGTTGTATTTGTGTGTTGTACTACCAGTAGCCTCATGTCTATCACAGTTCACTTTTAAAATGGCATGAATGGCGTGTTTTGTTTCTGTGTAAATAGTTACTCATTTATGTATTACTTTCAGGTGTCTACGCCAAGATATGTTAGTTGTGCTAAGCATATCTCTCAACTATTTGCAATATTGCAAAATGCCCTTGACTGGGTTTTCACTCACACACACAGAACTTTAACCCAATTATCACTAGATTCTTCATACATGGCTCCTATGTGCACATCATAAATCTATCTCCATGATTTAATCCCAGCAATATCATCATTCTACCCTCTATCACCCTCCAGGTTCAAAAATAAGCCTTTGCTCAATCATAAATTGAACTACACATCTGTTCTATAGTTTTTTACTATATCTGCATCACAAAAAAGTTTGCATTACATACAGAAGAATTAAATATTGCACCAAATTTCACTCCCTTGCTAAAGAGCAACTGTGTGAGTGAGTGAGATCATGCGAGTCGGTTGTACTTTCCTAATGTTACACAAAGTTAACTATACTACAAATGTAGGGCATGTTATTACACTTTTAACATTTTGTCACACAAAACCATCTTAATACCCTTCTGCAACCACAACATTGCATCAATAGAAATAAACATATCTTCTAAAACAACACCACATTCTAACTAACCAAACACAAAAGGTAGTAAAATAAACAAACAAAATAATACAAAATCCAACAAGTTTAACTTTTCAGTTATCAACAACTGAACCAAAAGGTAGCGTTCAAAATACTTATACTGTCCAAACTGCGAAATCCAGAATGCTACAATATGCCAATGACCTCACGAATAGATGATGTGTTCCACAAAACCACTGGCAACAAAAACTAGTAAATGAGTCATAAAATCTATTTTATTCCTTAAAGTTAAGCGCTTTCACTTACTAAACCGTGAGCTTCCTCAGAACCTTGTACCTTACCTTTACAAGAGCCAGGAGGTAGGCATGGAAGCTTCACAAATACTACAAGAAGGTGTAATAAGTAGGTACAACAACTTCAAGATATTCAATTACACAAATATGAGTCTGAACAAGGCTCATTTCAGCCTCCTGGCAAAAGGCATGAAATTCATACCAGTCACACATTTTAGAGTAGTGGACTGTATTAGTGAAGTTAAAAAATATGTCAGGAAGCTTAATTTGGCCTTGATGTCCAAAAACAAAAATGAACACAAACCAGATAGTAGAAACATGTTAAAGAAGAAAAGTTGTTACCAGTTATGAACAAGGATGTTCTTAGGTATGAAAGATCGGTTACACATGAGATTTATCAGTCTAGTAATAAGTTTATAAAGAAAAAAAATAAAGCACAATTTAACTAAAGAAGAATTAGTTGTATTGGATGAATTAAGGGAAAATAACGTTAGGGTTATGAAACCAGACAAGGGTGGAGGCATTGTAATTTATGACGCCATTGAATACAATGCAAAATTATATGATATATTGCATGGTTCAGGTAATTATGAGGTAATTTCTATTAATGAGTTAAATATTGCATACAGAAGAATAGATTTATTTATAGAAGAATTTCTATTAGACAATAGGATTACTGAAGAATTATACAATTTTTTTAAGGTAGAGTACCCTGTTATGTCTACAATGGTTGGTATACCTAAGGTACATAAAAATGTTTCTAACCCCCTATTTAGACCAATATTATCAGGAAGCAAGTCCAAAACTTTTCCACTGGGAGTGGCTATAGACTCTTTGCTAAAACATATATATGGAACATATGGTCAAGGACTCCTGGGAATTTTTAATGAGATATCCCATTCATATAGCTGATAATGATCTATTGTTTGCCTCAATACATGTAATAGATCTATTTATGTGTATCCCCAAGAATCAGGGTATGGAGGCATTTACTGACAGTATTTACAAATATAGTAATTTGGAATGGGACAAAATAAAGTTGATTATTGAACTCATGTCCATAGTATTGGATAACTTTATATACTAAGGTGAGATGTTTAAACAAACCAAGGGTGTAGCTATGGGGGCAGCATGTGCCCCCATATATGCAAATATGGTAATGTTGGACTGGGAGGAGAATACCATATTTAACAGTGAGTTTTTTGGTAACATCAAATACTACTCACGATTCTTGGATGACATATATATTATATGGGAGGGTGATCAGCGTACTTTTAACAACTTTTTGGAATATTTGAACCAAAGTAGTGACTTTTTGAAGTTTACCTCTACGAGTAGTAAAATAGGGGTGGCTTATTTGGACACCTTGGTTACAAGAAAGGATAATATTTTCAAGTCGAATATACACAGAAAAGAGACATTTACTAATTTGTATACTGATTATGATAGCAATCGTCCAATGAAGTCCAAGAGAAACATCTATAAGGGACAATGTATCAGGGCAGTCAGGATGACCTCAAGTTACCCGGATATGTTAGACGAAGTGCAATATATAACTTCATTATTTAGTGAAAGAGGATATAATAAAGATATGATGAAGAAAGTGAGCTCATATGTGATAGAGCAATGGGGAAAGAAATATGTGCCATTACTAGGAATGAAATACAACATTGTTCCGGATAGTGACAATGTTAAGAATAGTAGTACAAATATTAAGCCATTTAGTAGAGCTTGCATTATAGAATATGGTCCATTTAGTAATCAGATTAAAGACATTATGAGTAAATATTGGCATACATTATTAACCAGTGATGAAATGTTAGAGATATTAGGTCCTAGATCGACTTTTGTTTACAAGATGGGTCAAAATTTGAAAAGGATGTTAGGGACAGGTTACAAAAGAGGGAAGATAGCAAATTCTACACATACAAAGAAATGTGGCACATGCCACCAATGTAGCCTGATCAATGAAGAAACAGAGATTATTTTAAAAAATTATAATAGGACGAAATTATTTTTTAAACGGGGAAGTTGCAGTACAAAAATGTTAGTTTATTTAGCCAAATGCATGGTCTGCCCTTCTTTCTATATAGGCAAAACAGAGCAAAACTTCAGGAAAATAATTTATTCTCACCTATACAGCATAAGGACGAAAGACCATAAAAATGCTTTGGCTAAACATATTATTAGTAAAGGAGATAACCATCATTTCAAGTTTGCTATATTAGAAACTGTAGCAAGCAATCTGAGGGGTGGAAAAGTACAGTTTTGTACCTACCATAAGTGTAGATGTTCGAGTGCTAATACAGCTGCAGTCATAACAGATGGGTTCTCCTGCCGTCAGGCGGGTCCTCGGTCGGCCGAATTCCAAAGTCTGGGTCTGGCGTCGGTTGTCGTCGCTTCTTCCCTGACGTCAGTGCGCCAGGGGGTATAAAAGAACCAGCAGACGCCATTTTCTTCAGTTTTTCTTGCCCCAGATGTCAGGTGCCCCCAGAAGGAAGGCAATACATAAATTTGTGTAATAAAGCAATGCAATAAAATCAAAATACAGTAGTTGCAAGCAAATACACCATAAAAGAATACCCCAATCAGGTTGTATGAGGAGGTGTTAGCCAATAGGCCTGTCCCAAGAGGGGAAGGAGGGAGGGAAACCTGGACGGCAGCTGTATTAGCACTCGAACATCTACATTTATGGTAGGTACAAAACTGTACTATGTTCATCGTGCATACAGCTGCAGTCATAACAGATGGGTAGAATCCCAAAGCTAAGAAAGGGGTGGTAGGCACTAGGTGGAACTAGGAGGAGCCAGAATGCCCTGCAAGACTGCAGTGGCAAAGCCTGCTCTAGTTTTGGAGTATAAAGGTAGGTGGTAGTGCTTGGAGAAGGTATGCACAGAACTCCAAGTGGCTGCTTCCAAAATATCTTTGGTAGGAACTCCTCTGAGGAAAGCTGCAGAGGTAGCTGTGGCCCTTGTGGAGTGAGATCTGATGCCTGCAGGTACAGTTTTACCATGAAAGGAGTAACAAAAGCGTATGCAGTGGGCTATCCATTTTGAGATTGTCTGTTTGGAAATTGGCTTCCCTTGAGCTCCTATAGCATAGGACACAAAGAGCTGTTCTGATTTTCTGAAAGGCTTTGTCCTGTCCAAATAATAACGCAGCTGTCTGTGGATGTCCAAGGAATGTAGTAGTCTCTCCCCTTTGTTTTGAGGATTAGGGTAGAAGGTAGGTAAGTGTACAGCCTGATTCAAAGCTACCCTGGATACCACCTTTGGCATAAAGGACGGGATGGTTCGTAAGGAAACTCTGTCCTGATGGAAGATGACAAAAGGCTGCACAGCCATGAGGGCTTGTAGTTCCGATACCCTACGAGCTATAGCCAGAAGGAAAGCTGTTTTCCAGGACAAATATTGCAAATCTGTTGAGGCAGCTGGCTCAAAAGGAGGCAAGGTCAGCTTTTCTAGAATGAAAATTGAGATCCCAAGCAGGTATTGGTGGTTTCCTTGGGGGTTTTAGATTCTTAGCCCCTCTGAGGAACTGTCTTAAGAGGGGGGTGAGAGAATAAAGGTGGATCAGTGTTGTATTCTGCAGAAATGGCTGAGGCATGGATTTTGATGGAGGAGAATGAAAGTCCACTGCTTAGCAGCTCAGCTAGATACTGTAATATTTGAGGTAAATTCAGTTTTCCAGGATTCTGGCCCTTTTTCTCATTCCAGGCACAAAACCGTTTCCATTTTGCGGAGTAAGCTTTTCTAGTAGACGGCCTTCTGGCCTCCAAAATGACATTCTGCACCTCCTTGGAGAGTAGGGTCTGTTGTGATGTTAAGGAATCTTCCATGCGGCCAGATTGAGTGTTTTCAGCTGACTGTGAAGAGTTTTGAAGCTGTGCTGAGTCAGAAGAAGAGGCATTAGAGGTAGGGTCCACGGAGGGGAATGAGTCAGGCTCCTCAGGAGTGGGTACCAGTGCTGTCTTGGCCAGTCTGGAGCAATGAGAATCATCTTTGGTCTGTCTGCTCTGGTTTTTAATAGAACTTTGGGCAGCAGAGGAAGAGGTGGAAAGGCATAAACTGTCATTGTTGTCCAACTGAAAGAGAGAGCGTCCACTCTCCAGGCCTGTGGATGAAAAGTCCTTGAGCAGAATTTTGTCAATTGGTGATTTTTGTGGGAGGCAAAGAGATCTATGTCTGGCCTTCCCCATGCTTGAATTATCTCTGTAAAACTTGAGGATGCAACTTCCATTCGTGTGGATCTGTCATATTTCTGCTTAGGTTGTCTGCCAGCATGTTTTCCTTGCCTGGCAAGTACTGTGCTTGAAGTTCGATTTGTAATTCCAGAGCCATGTTCCAAAGTGACATGGCCAGCCTGCATAGGGGGTATGAATGGGTTCCTCCCTGTTTGTTTATGTACCACATTACTGTGGTGTTGTCTGTCCTTATCAATAGCTGACCTGGATGCAGAAGGTCTTTGAAAGCTATAATAGCATTTATTACTGCTAGCATTTCCTTTTGATTGATGTGAAGGTGCTTTTCTTTTTGGGACCATTTGCCCTGAATGCACCGATCTGTCATGTGCGCCCAGGCGTAGTCAAGCGTCTGTTGTGATGACTTGATTTGCTTGAGGCTTGCAGAATGGGAGACCTGTGTTTGTTTGGCATGCTTGAGCCCACCACAGAAATTCCTTTTTAAGACATGGAATTAGTGGTATTATTGTTTCCAAACTGTGGCTGTGTTGAGACCATAGGTTTTTCAGGTACCACTGAAGTTTCCTCATATGCAGCTTTGCACATGGGATTAGTAGGATGCAAGATGCCATGAATCCCAGAGCCTGCAGGATTTTCCTTGCAGTTAGCCTGGTGAAATTTGCTAGTCTTCTGAAGTATCGAGTTAGTTGCCCCTGCTTCTCTGGTGTGAGGTACGCCATCTGGGTGTTTGTGTCCAAGTTGGCACCCAGGAAAATTATTTTCTGAGAGGGTAGTAGCCTTGATTTCTTTTTGTTGACTGTGTATCCCAGAGAATTCAAAACATTATTACAAAAGCCAGATGTTTCAGAAGTATGTGCTTGCTGTCCGCTTGGATCAGGCAGTCGTCCAAATATGGGTATATTTGTATCCCTTGAAGTCTGCAGTAGGCAATTACTGATGCCAGGCATTTCGTGAATACTCTGGGCGCAGTAGATAAGCCAAAGGGCAATGCAGAGAATTGATAATGGGTTGAACCTGCAAGAAATCTGAGGTATCTTCTGCAATTTTGTCTGATTGGGACATGCAGGTATGCCTCCTTGAGGTCCAATGTTACCAGCCAAGACTCCTTGCCCAGCATGGGAAGAAGCTGCTGTAATGTGAGCATCTTGAATTTTGGTACGAGTAAAAATGTGTTTAGGATGGATAGGTCCAAAATAGGTCTCCAATCTTTTCCCTTCCTTGGTACCAGTAATAGTCTGAAATAAAAACCTTGACCTTGTTCGTGAGTAGGTACCTCTTGAATAGCTTTCATGTCCATGAGATCTGAAATTTGTCTTTGTGCCTCTGCCCTTTGATTGTGTGGCAGGTTTGGCATGCCTCTCATTTTTGGAAGGGTGTGAAAATGGAATCTGTAGCCTCTGTTTATAATGTCCAGGATCCATTTGTCTTTTGTGACAATATGCCAATTTTTTGAAAATAATGCCAGTTTTCCGCCTAAGGGTGCTGCCATTTGAGCCTTGCTTGGCATGCAAAGGGGAAAGTCATTGGGCTTGCTTTCTGAATGGCTGCGAACTATCCTCACCACCTCTTTGTGTAGGAGCTTGCCATTGTCTGCCTCTAAACGATCCTTGAGATTGCCCTCTGCCCCTCGGGCGCCTGTATCTACCTCTTTGGGGTCTGTCAGTGGCTGGAAAGGACCAATTTTTGGAAGGCCAATTTCTACTGAAACGTGGAGGTTGTACCTGTAGAAAATCTTTTACTGGTTTGCATTGATTTAGCATTTTCCTCCATTTTCTTTAATACCTCCTCAGCTTTGACACCAAATAATACATCCTTTTGTAGAGGGGCATCTAGTAATTTAGCTTTGACATGATCTGGTAAGGTTTGCTCCTTGAGCCAGGCATGTCTACGTATGACTGATCCTGTAACAGCAACTCTACATGAGGCCTCTAGAGCATCAAAACCACATTGCAAGGTATGTTTACCCACTTGTTCTGCACTATGCATCAAATCCTGCAACTCCTTCAAGTCTGGTTGTTCAGGTTGTGACATTTTACTTCTCAACTGTGATAACAGAAACTGTTGGTACTTTAGCATATGGAACTGGCAGTTTAATGCCCCCATGGTTAAGGTGGCCAAGGTGTATACCTTTTTTCCCCACCTTTCTAAGGATTTGGATCAGCCGCATGGCTTTTGTATAAAAATTGGTGCGAGTCAGGAACCCGGTAGTACCTGTCAGGCTTGACTGGGGCTGGAGGTAAAGAATCCGGGTTAAGGCAGGCCTCCGAGTACACATCATCTAGTATGTCTAAGACAGGAGGTATAGCCTGAGGCCTGTGCTGGGATAGCAAGAGAAAATCCCTAAGCCTTTTCTTGGAATCTGAGTACTCTTGGCCTTCCCAGTTGAAGTGTTCCCTTAAGGTATGCAGGGTTTCCCCAAATGAGTAATCCTCTGGGGGGGGGGGGGGGGCAGAGGGAATGGACTCCTCAGCATCAGAATCTTCAAAAGGGGAGTAGGAATGTTCCTGTTCATCTGGGTGATCTAAAATAATGGAGGCCTGGTCAGAGGAGGGGGATTCTTCCTCCACTCTGGGCCTTTTGTCCGGGGGGGGGGGTTGAGAACCCCTAATAAGAGTAATCAAATCCTCAGCCATTTTAAGCATCTGTTTTTTTAGGCATGGGGCCTGGAGAAGGGCCCTGTGGAGCTTGTCTCTTAGAATGCATGGCTGCTTTAGACTTAGTGAAAGCCTTGATAGAAAAAGAAGAGGAAGGTCTGAAGACACCTTGAGAGGAGGCAGACCTGTCTACATTTTGAGATTCACCACCAAGAGTGGCTTCGGTATCTGTGGTCGGGGTGTGGGCTGAGGAGCCAGCGACCTCGGGCACAGAAGACACCGCCAATGAAGTGTCGTCGGTAGGCAGGGGCTGCGTAGGCGCCTCGCTGAGAACCGGACCACCTGTAGTCAGCTTTGGCGTGGTGTCGGTCCTTGTCTTTGCGTTTTTTTTAGACAAAACTGGAGTCGGAGTATCCGACGACATAATATAAATTTTTTGCCAAAATAGTGCTGGGCGAACTCCGCCCGACGCTTAATGGTGCGTTTGTTGAATGTAGCACAAAAACGACAGACCGAGACGTCGTGGTCTGGGCCTAAGCAAGGAAGGCAGAGGGAATGAAAATCCTTATGCTGTATTTGCTTCCCACAAGAAATACAATTATTGACTTTGTCTGACATCGGCCTGAGGCAA
This sequence comes from Protopterus annectens, assembly GCF_019279795.1. NCBI lineage: Eukaryota > Metazoa > Chordata > Ceratodontiformes > Protopteridae > Protopterus > Protopterus annectens. Next base: position 411,687,145 of record NC_056733.1, on the reverse strand, counting down.
CAAAAGTTTCCCCAACGGGATACTTAGCTTTCAAGAAGACTTCGGTTGCAAAATTTTCGTAATTTCAGGAGCTGGCCAACCGGCACTTGCGAACTGCTTCTGCTTCAGGCACCGCACGGCAAGAAAGACTGAAGAAAATGGCATTGGCTGGTTCTTTTATACCCCTGGCGCACTGACGTCAGGGAAGAAGCGACGACAAATGACCCCGGACCTAGACTTTGGAATTTGGCCGACCGAGGACCCGCCTGACGGCAGGAGAACCCATCTGTTATGACTGCAGCTGTATGCACGATGAACATCATTAAGAGTATGTTGGCATACAAAGAGACTTGTTGGCAGATATTGACGGATGCCACAACACCACCAGGATTAAATGACTATATATCAGTTAAATCATTATTAGAGATTATGAATTGACGAAAGTTGCAAATTTTATTACATATTAATAGTATTAATTGTTAATATTTTTAATATTTTTATTTGGTGTAGGTACTGTTTTCTTGTGTTGGTAAAACAGTTTTTTAGAAATTATAGGTATTTAATAGTAGCATACAGCTTTAAGAATTTGAATGTGATTTTGGCGCCAAATAGATGTATTTAAATTAGTGGGAATTACAATTTGAATGTTCTTTGGAAGCTCACGGTTTAGTGAGTGAAAGCGCTTAACTTTAAGGAATAAAATAGATTTTATGACTCATTTACTAGTTTTTGTTGCCAGTGGTTTTGTGGAACACATCATCTATTCGTGAGGTCATTGGCGTATTGTAGCGTTCTGGATTTCGCCATTTGGACAGTATAACTTTTCAGTTATAGAATTTGCACAAGTTACACGCTTGCTCTGACATTAAGGAAGTTGCAGACACATCTTAGAACTAGCCAGTCCCATAAAATTAGTTCTTTAAAACTTAATTTCACAAGTACATTTGTTACCACAAAAGCATAAGACGTACCTGCAACTTTCTTAATATCAGAATTAGCATGTAACTTGTGCAAGTTCCATAAAGTACAGTTGTGTACATTTACCATAAATGTAGATGTTAGAGTGTATTCACTGTTGCAGTCATTACAATTGGGTAATCTGCTGGCAGGTTGCACTCAGTCGGCCTGAATAACAAAGTCTTGGGTCCTGCGTCAGTTGCAGTCTCCTCTTCCATGACGTCAGGTCATGTATAAAAAATGCAGCCTTTATTCAGTTTTTCTTGCCCCAGATGTCAGGTGCCCCCCAAATGTGGAGCAAAAAAATATATATAACAGTTGTTGTTGTTCTTTGTCTTTCGGCTTTTCCCAGTTAGGGGTCGCCACAGCGGAACTCTGGTCCACTAATGATTGGCAGCAGATTTTTAAAGGTGCCAGCTCGACACCCAACCTTCAACGAAGGCACGCCCATTCACGCATGTCTTTCGGAACGCAACTCAACCGCGGGGAGGACATGCAGACTCCACACAGAAGGCACTCCCCGCACTCCAGCCATAAATTGAACGGGAGAACCTCTTGCTGTGAGGCAACAACGCTACCGGTGCACCACCGCGGATCATATATAAGTAAATAGTAAATATACAAATACACTTTTAGAAACAAACTTTACCTTCAACTAAAAGCAAATGCACCACAAAGGCTTTTGAGTATAGTGAAGGAAAGAAAAGGTATAGAAAGGGGAATGGCGGGTGGGTAACCCGGACTGCAACAGTGAATACACTCGAACATCTACATTTATGGTAAGTGTACACAACTGTACTATGTTCTTCGTGTTTCACTGTTTCAGTCATTACATTTGGGTAGAATCCCAAAGCTATGGATGGGAGGATGGAACTAAACAGCATTAGGAGCGGCTATAAGGCCCTGCATGATTGCAGTGGCAAAGCCTGCCCTGGATTTGGAGAAAAGTAAACAATGCTTTGTGAAGGTATGAACAGAGCTCCAAGGAGCAGCTTCTAGAATGTCTTTGGTTGGAACCCCTCTGAGAAAAGCTGCTGAAGTAGAGGCAGCCTTATTGGAATGTGATCTGATCCCCTTGGGCACCGGTTTACCATGGTGCAAATAGCAGAAATGAATGCAGTGGCTTATCCATTTAGAAATTGTCTGCTTTGATATAGCCTTCCCCTCTGACCCTGCAGCAAATGCTACCAGTAGTTTCTCAGACTTTCTTAGAGATTTGGTCCTATTAAGGTAGAATCTTAGTTGTCTGTGTACATCCAATGAATGCAAAATCCGCTCCCCCTTGTTCTGCGGATTTGGGTAAAATGTTGGCAGGTGAATGGTCTGGTTAAGAGCCAAACTGGATACCACCTTAGGCAGAAAAGAAGGATTGGTCCTGAGGGACACCCTGTCCGGGTGAAATATAATAAAAGGCTCCACTGCCATGAGAGCATGAGAGCCTGTAGTTCTGAAACCCTTCTTGCTGAAGTGACTGCCAAAAGAAAAACTGTTTTCCAAGATAAAAAATTTGTATCCGCAGTAGTTGCTGGTTCAAAATAAGGCAGGGTGAGTTTTTCCAGCACAAAATTGAGGTCCCATGCAGGTGTTGGTACTCTTCTGGGAGGCCTTAAATTTTTGGCCCCTCTAAGATACTGTTTAAGCAGAGGATGAGAAAAGAGGGGAGGGCTCTGTGTTGCAATGAGCCGAGATGGCAGATGCATGGATTTTTATTGAAGAAAAAAAGATAGGCCCTTGTCAAGCATCGCAGTCAAATATTGTAAAATCCGAGGAATATTGGGCTTTGCTGTGTCTATTCCTTGTGCTTGGTTCCAAGCACAGAATCTCTTCCATTTATCAGCATGAGATTTTCTAGTACTAGGCCTTCTGGCTTCCAAAATGACATCCATCACAGATTTACTGAGAGATGTTGTTTGAATAATTAGTTGATTAGCCATGCTGCAAGATTCAGAGTTTGGAGCTGAGTGTGCAGAACTTGACAGTTCTGCTGAGATAGTAGATGAGGTATTTGAGGCAAGTACCATGGAGGAAGGTGAGACATATTTCTTAGAACCGGATAACAGTGCTGGTGGGGCCAGTCCAGAGCAATTAGGATCATTTTTGTTTTTTCCTGTTTGACTTTCAGAAAGACCTTGGAGAGTAGAGGCACAGGGGGAAAGGCATAGACTGATAAGCTTTTTCCAACTGAAGGATAGAGCATCCACTTTTCATGCTTTTTTGTGATAATTTTGGGGAGAGGCAAATAGATCTATGTCTGGGCTCCCCCATTTCTGTTAATATGCTGAAGATTTGTGGATCCAGTTTCCATTCGTGCGGGTCCGTAAGATTTCTGCTTAGGTCATCTGCCGGAGTATTTTGCTTTCCTTGCAGGAATTGAGCTTGAAGATGTATTTGGTAAGTCAAGGCTGTGTTCCACAAAGCCCTGGCTAGTCTGCAAAGGGGGTAGGAATGTGTACCCCCCCCCCGCTTGTTTATGTACCACATAACTGTGGTGTTGTCCGTCTATCAGTAGTTGTGCTGGATGAAGTAAGTCCTTGAAGGCTGTCAGAGCATTCTGAACAGCTAGCATCTCTTTCTGGTTGATATGCAGATGCATTTGGTTTGGGCTCGATTTGCCCTGAATGCATCTCCCTGCCAGGTGGCCCCCCCAAGCATAATCTGATGCGTCTGTAGTTAGGGTTTGGGTGGCAGGGGGTAGAGTGAATGACAGTCCCTTGTTTTGGTGACATGTCTCTGCCCACCAAAGGAAGTCTTGTTGTAGGCAGGGAATGAGAGGAATCATTCTTTCCAGGCTGTGACAATGTTGACTCCATAAGCTTTTTAGGTACCATTGAAGTTTCCTCATATGCAGTCTCGCATAAGGAATTAGTAGAATACAGGATGCCATGAACACCAAAGCCTGCAGAATTTGTCTTGCAGTTGTTTGAAGTATGTTGTCAGTTGCCTTTGTTTGTCTAGCGTGAGGTAAGCCATCTGGGCAGTTGTATTCAAGCTTGAACCCAGGAATGTAATTATTTGTGAGGATACCAGTTGTGATTTCTTTTCGTTTATAGTGTACCCTAGGCATGCTAGAAGCCTTTTTACAAACGCTAGATGTTGAAGAAGAGTGTCCTTGTCCTCTGCTTGAATGAAATAATCGTCCAGATAAGGATAAATTTACATGCTTCTTTGTCTGCAGAATACAATTACTGGTGCCAGACACTTTGTAAAGACCCTGGGAGCAGTAGATAAGCCAAAGGGCAGTGCAGAGAATTGGTAATGCAAAAAGCCTGCTTTGAAGCGGAGGTATCTTCTGTATGATTCCCTTATTAGGATAAGTCTAAAGTTACTAACCAAGCATTCCTGCCTAGCATAGGCAGTAGCTGTTGTAAAGTCAGCATTTTGAATTTTGGATGTCCAGGAACGTGTTCAAAATCTATTAAGTCCAGTATTGGATGCCATGAATTGTCTTTTCTGGGTACCAGGAAAAGTCTTGAATAAAAACCTTGTCCTTTTTCCTTTTCTGGTACTGGTTGAATAGCCCCCATATCCATGAGGGACCTGACTTGTTTCTGGGCCTCTGCCCACTGGTTTTGTGGCAGATCCGGCCATCCATTTGGAACTGGCAAAGTATGGAAATGAAATCTGTACCCCTGGGATACCATGTTTAATACCCACTTGTCCTGGGTAATTAACTGCCAATTTTGAGCATGAAGTGCTAGTTTTCCCCCCAATGGGGGCTGCCAAAAGATAAGTGCTTGGTGATGGTAGAGGAAAGTCATTGAGACTGCTTACTGTAGGGTTGTGCTTTGTTACTGCTTTGACCTGTAAGAACCCTGTGATTGTTATTGGGAGCCTTTTGAGCACCTGGATTTGCCCTGAGTGGCTCTGCTGAACACAGGAAAAGACCAATTTCTAGTAGGCCAGTGCCTACTGTACCTGGGTGGCTGCACTTGCTAGAAATCTTTTACAGTCTGCATAGATTTAGCTTTGTCTTTCATTTTCTTTAAAACCTATTCTGCCTTATTGCCAAACAGAGCATCATGCTGCAAAGGGGCATCCAACAATTTAGCTTTAACATGATCAGGCGGATTTTGCTCCTTGAGCCAGGCATGCCTTCTAATCACAGATCCAGTAACGGCGGCCCTACAAGAGGCCTCCAAGGAATCAAAACCACACTGCAAAGCATGCTTTACAACCTGTTCTGCTGAATGCAATAATTCCTGTAACTCTATTTTCTACACGATCAGAAATAAACATAATTTTCTGTTTCAGTAAGGCCATAACATGCTATGCTGTTGATATTTAAGCATATGAAACTGGCAGTTTAAAGCCCTGATTGCCAGCATTGCAGACTTATAAACCTTCTTACCCCATCTATCCAGCTCCCTGTAATCTCTATCAGAAGGGGTAGGATTTTTGGCTGTAGAGGCCTTTACACCTTTGGGACCCTGAGAAATAGTTTCAGGGTCAGCAGCAGGATTTTTGCAAAGAAATTTGTGGGAGTCAGGAACCCTGTAATATCTGTCTGGCTTACTAGGAGCCAGTGGTAGGGAATCAGGAGCCATGCTTGATTCCGAGAACACATCATCAACAATGTCTAGTACAGGAAGTATTGCCAAAGGCCTATGCTGAGGAAGAAGGAAATCCCTAAGCCTCTTTTTTGATTCAGAGAAGTCCTGACTCTCCCAGTGAAAATGTTTCCTTAAAGTATGCAAGGTCTCTCCAAAAGAGTAATCCTCAGGAGGAGATGCAGATGGGATGGATTCCTCTGCATCAGAATCCTCATAGGGCAGAATAGAAAATTCCTGATCAGAAGAGGAATCAGAATAAATGGAAACCTGATCTGAAGATTCATAATCAGTGCCTTGCCTAGGCCTCTTAACAGGGGGGGGGGGGGTTGGGAACCCCTGATCAAGGTAATTAAATCCTCAGCCATTTTGATAATCTGTATTTTAGGCATAGGGGCCTGAGCACGTGGCTCATCCATCGTTTTTTAGACATAGAAGTTGTTTTTGACCTTGTTTTTGTTGCTGGCGTTGGTTTAATATAAAAATGTTGAGGCCTGAAAACACCCTAAGAAGCCGGTGCCTGCTCAGCAGCTCCAGACCCATCCAAGGGAGAGACATCCGCGGTTTCAATACTCTGAGAATCTCACAGCATACCAGACTCCGAATGGGTCTCAGTAGAGGCCTGCGACTCAAAATTAGCGGGTATCAGGGGCTGCGAAGGCACCTCACTGAGTACAGGCGAACCGGCGACTGGCTTAGGAGAAGCTTTGTTGTTGGTTTTGGACCTCGACGGTCTGTCTCTGTCTTTTTCTTTGCGTTTTTTATGAACTCTGGTAGTCAGATTGCTAACTGACTTTTCAGGATAAGTAAATCTTGCACCAAAATATTTAGAAGCAAAAATATACCGACGCTTAATAGTGCGTTGGTTAAATCTAGCAGAAAACCGACAGCAAGGCACGTTGTGATCTGGGCCTAGGCAAGGAATGCAGTACAAATGAAAATCCTTATGAGGTATTTGCTTCCCACAAGTAATGCAATTATTAACTTTTACTAACATCGGTAAGGAGCAAGAAAAAGTTTCCCCAATGGGGTACTTAGCTTTAGTTTGAAGACTTCGGTTCTGAAACTCGAATACGAAAATTTCAGGAGTCGGCCGACCGGCACTGGCGAACTGCTTCTGCTTCGGGCACCGCACGGCAAGAAAGACTGAATAAAATGGCGTTGGCTGCATGTTTTATATCCCTGACGTCATGGAAGAGGAGACAGCAACCGACGCAGGACCCAAGACTTTGTTATTCAGGCCGACTGAGGGCAACCTGCCAGCACATTACCCAAATGTAATGACTGCAACAGTGAAACACGAAGAACATCATTAGTTCTTTAAGTTCATAAGTACATTTGTTAGCATAAAAGCTTGCGAACACCTTCAAGTTTTCCACGATATTAACTTGTTTATTCATTCATCCATCCATTTATAGTTCATAGTTTTAATACTAAGCTAACTGCCTTTGCGAGCCATTTTAAGCCTAGCCAATTATCCCTTGTGAGACTTAAACCCTGTACCTTGTGTTTGTAAGGCAAACACCTTAGCCATTAAGCCACCTTGCATTTTACCAGGGTTAATCATGTTAGGCTGTTGGCCTGTTTTCACGAGAGACCCAAGATGATATCTGTATGAAAGAGGGGAATTTTGGCCATGACACCAGGGAAATTCCCCTACTCTTTTCAATCAATGGTGAGGGATTTTTTACATTCACATGAGCTACCACCAACTCCTGCAGATTGGGCTTCAGTTTAACATAACATCTGATGGACAGCACTTAGGAGTGCAGCACCCCCAATCCTGCACTGAAGTGTCACTAATTGAAAAAATATATATATCACTTGGGGTGGGAATAGAACCAAGAGCCTTCTGATCTTCCAGTCATCAGACAAATGTGCTACCTATTGAGCCACTGACTCTGTTGTGCTTCACTAATTCTTTTGACCATAGTTTACGTGAAACCCTTTTACACCACAAACAACTCTCTTGACATACAAGGAAAGATAAAGCCCAGAGTATGGCCCATGTGACAGTTTAGGCAGCTGACGTGTGTGTGTGTGTGTGAATGTTGTGGGCATATCTGCTCACCTCACTCTAAGGTGGGGAAAATGGCACACTCTCCATGTCAGAATTCCCAGTGGGAACCACAGACTCCTTGAGGGATACTTGTTAAGGAAGCCAGGTATATCAATACATCACAAGTGAACATTCAGATGCACTTCTCAAAGGCTCACTACAAGCCAAACCCTGAATTTCAAAAGGTATGCATAAATGATGAAGGGTTTAAACCAAAGCCACAATTGCCAGTGCATAGATAAATGACAGCACACATCCAGTTCACACAACTATCACCTCAGAGGAATGAATGGATCAAAGACCTCTTGCCCTTGGAGCCCAGGGAAGCAAATGGTTATATGAATGAGGATTAAATGATCAAGCAGACAGGTTAGAAAAAAAGAAAAAAGCCATGTTACACTCACAATATATCAAAGCATCCTATGTACAGCTATACAAACTTTTCTTTCACCGTTTCCATCTAATAGTACTATTTTACCACTTATTATGTGTTGAAATCCTGTGCAGTCTTTTAAACTCATTTCTAGGAAAGGTTTGCCTCACAACAGCTCTTAGCACAAAAACTGCTTTATATGATTTTTTTTTTTCTTAAATAACATACACAAAGCTATTATTCTGACCACCCAAATCCACGTAGTTTAATAAGAAGTCTCACAAGCAAATTTTAAACCATTCTTACACATGTATGCATTGTACAAATGGACAAAATCACATATGGTTCCCTTCTAAATCAACAATTTTCAGTTCTGTCCCTTTAATGTCTCCATTTCTGGCTGAGGAAGGCTGCATAAATTAAACTCCCCACCAGATATTTTCATTCACAGTGAATACATATTTCAAACTCTGCAATACGGTTCCTACCTCGATGTTCACTGTGCAGTTTCAGACGTTGATTATAAAGGTTTTTCTCAGTGAGGTGTTGGATATCAAGCAGACCTTGAACAATCTCAAAAACAGTGCCATCAATTAGAGCCAAGGCCAGGTCACTCAGAGTGCTGTAAGACAAGCGTTGCTGGAATGAGCTGTAAAACAGGTCAAAACTACATAAAGCCGTCACCTCAATGAAGTTTGCAACACATTACTTATATGCACTGCTAGTTTGTATTTGCTTGTTTTATCAGGAGCAAGATCTCTGCAACAAATGCTAGCTTACAAAGACTAAATACAGCATAATCAAAAGACAAAATTTGACAAAGGTAACTACCAGCAATTTTCGTAGTTGTCTCATTGCTTGCTTCTTCACTACGGGTCACAGCTAGAAGGCCATCTGTGAACAGTGTGCATTTCCTCCCAGACACTAAAGACATGCCACTTGTGAAAGGTCAATTTTCCAAGCAGACCATAAGTGTACCTGCTGTGTGCGAGTACATGAAAGTCCTATGTCAAACAGGCATCCTACTTTGGAATAGCTTCTATGCCTTGCCCACTGAGTGCTGGGACAGGATCTGAATCCCCCAACACCATGTAATGGATAAAGCAATAAATCTGAGAATGAATGAATGTATATATGTAACACATAGTGGCACTCTACATTACACAGTTTTAGTAGATGCCTACTTCCTGTGGTATAGGGTTTGATTCCCTCAGCCTTCATTTACCCACTCTGTGATTTTGAGCAAACCACTTAACCAGGCAATACTTTGGGAAAATTAAGAATTTGAGCCAGGCTCCCTAACTGGCTCCTGAACTGCAAGCCTAGTAACAACTTATGAACATAGTGAGGACAGGGGCCACAGGCAAGATTAACCTTACAGCTGTGTGTTTACATTTCTGCTACACAGCAGGTTACTAAACACCATAAGCATTTAGCAGTTATGAGCTGGTCAATCAATTTACATATTAGCCAAGAAACAGCTACATGACCACTAACCAGAAAGACAGACTGCAACCAGTCACCGTTCTCACGTCTTGCTAAACAGGCATAAACTGGGCAGTGAAGGTGGCCCTCTATTAACCACAATGGTCCATGTTGTTTAACAAAATTTTAACACCTTATAAAAAACACTACAAACGGGATCTTTACCGCATAGCTGTGGAATAAGTTGTAGAAGATCTGATGCAAACCACTTTTCGGAGGTGAACAACTCCTTACCTACTGCAAGATATCCTATTACCCTCAATATGCTTCTGACATCCTACGTCACTGGTAATCCAAATGGCCTAATCTTTTACCTTCCCCTCTGACTAAGCGGGCCTTCTTTGTTTGCTTGAGCACCTCCTTAATGACAACCAGCTCTGGTGGTGATTAAACCATGATCGAAGTAACAAAATGGAACTGAAGAAAGAAAGAGTTGTGAAACAAAGAACAGCTCTTGTTGGTCCTTTATACTTGAGTCAAACTGCCGAAGACAAAACAGTGATTTTGCTGAAAATTTCTTAACTTGGAACAGGTTAAGCTTGACCCTCAATATTTACACACGCAAGGCAGTGACCACATCACATCACCCTAAATAAACCCAGCCAGCACTGAACGCAAAGGTTAAAGATCTATGTGCTTACTGTACTGATATATGTGGATGAGCAGATCCATCTGTATCCAACAGGACTGAAACTGCAAGGTTTCAGTCAACCTGGCAACAAACTATCCTGTGTTACTACCCCTCCTCTTTACCCATAATGTTCTGCTAACTAACTTCTCGCCACATCTCAAGTGTGCTCAAAAGTGAAGTGGTCAGAAAAAACATACCCAAATAGCACACCATTTGGAAAAGTAGGATTTCCTACTAGTGGGTTTCCTGACCTCCTTCAGAACCCGAAGCAAGTCTTCAAAAAACAGTTGCTTGCAGGAAATCAAAATCCTATCACCCACAGTGTCAGTTGAAGAGTGGACAGGTGGGGATGGGTAAGAGATCCCTTGTCTTGTATGGAAGATCCACCCTGTGATGTAACTTGTGATGACTGCCCTTGGTTAAATGCAGAAGAGGGGAACCAATGCTCTCTGGGACAAAAGGGAGTCACCAGCAAGATTTTGGGGGCATCCTGTTTTATCTTGTACAGGGATTTTGGAATAAAAGGAAGGGGAGGGATGGCATAAAGAAATATCCCCTTCCATGAAAAAGATAGGACCATCCACCTTCCATGCTAGAGGACATGCTGTCCTGGCACAAAATTGAGGAAGTTGCCTGTTCAGAGGGGAGGCAAAGAGATCTACTTGAGGAATATCCCACTGGTGGATAAAGTCGAGAAACACATCCCTGTGAAGCATCCACTTGAGAGATTGCATTACAGACCTGCTCAGCGAGTCTGCCACATAATTCTGACTTGAATGAATGTACACTCCCCTGAAGTGTCACTTGGTACTGAATAGCTAGCTCCCAAACCTGAACTACCAGCCTTCAAAGAGGACAGGACCTTATCCCCCTTGTTTGTAGATATACCACATTGTTGTGGTGTTGTCTTTAAAGATCTTTAGATGCCTTGGAGAAAACAGACGATGGAAAGCCATTAGAGCCAACAGAAGATATCTCATCTCCTTGATACTGATGTGCTCCTTCTGTTGCTGAGGAGACCAGAGGCCTTGCTCCTTTAGGTTTCGGAAGGAAGCCCCTCCCCCCAACCCTCATCTGAGGAGTCTGTGAACAGCTCCTAAGAGGAAAGAGAGGGTTAAAGGAAAGCCCTGGATTCAAAGTCAAGTTTTTGAAGCCACCACTGAAATTCCAACTTGAGACATCGAAAAAAGAGGAACTGGAAACTGTGGATTAGAATACTGAAAGCCAAACTGATTTTAGTACAAATGCTTTCTCATGAGTAATTTGGCAAAGGGAAGCGTAGGAATAGTAGATGACATGAATTCCAGAGCTCTCAGAAATTCACTGGCCGAAATCAAAGCCAGAGGAAAAGGGACAGAAAAAAGGAGATCAGAGTCAAAGCCTTGGGAGGACACAGGGATGCTAGTATAAGAACAGTCTGGATCCTGCATCCCAGAGAAACATGATCCTGTGATGGGGATAGGAAGGACTTGAAAATTTACAGTAAACCCTAGGCTTTGCAACACAGCGATGGCCAAATGAAGGTGCTATAAAAGAATCTCTGGAGAGGAGGCATGAATAAGCAAGTGTTCTAAATGAAAAAAGACATGAATCCCCTTGAGCCTGCAAAAAGCAATCCATAGGAGCCACGCATCTGGTGAATATCCCTGGGGCAATAGAGAGGCCAAATAGCAAAGAGGAGAACTGAAAATGCCACAAAGCAATAGAGAAACATAAAGTGGGATGAATAAGGATATGAAGGGAAGCATCCTTGAGATCCGGAAAAAACATAAAAGCCTGAGGAAGCGGCAGAGGGAATAAAGTCTGACAGGAGAACACTTGAAAGGAAGGAACCTTCAGAAAAGTATTCAGGCGAGAAAGATCTAGAATGGGTCTCCAAGTGCCCCCTTTCCTAGGGACCAAAAACATTCCGGAACAAAACCACTTCCCCTTTGAGCAGCTGGAACCTCTTGAATAGTTCCTGGAGTCAAAAGATCCCAAAGCACCTCTGGAAAAAGTTAAACTGGTCTTGAGGTGGCTGATGAAAGGGGGAAGAGATTTCCAAACCATGAAAGCCACTTTACTGGGATAGTTTCTCTGGAACTTTGGCACAGGGGAAACAAAAGTATGTTTCAGGTCCTGTAACTACTTGCGTTTTTCCTGCAGGGACTTGAGAAAATCATTATCAGCAGCAAACAAAAATTTGTTGTCCAGAGGACCATCCATCAGCTTCAACCTCTGCCTGATGATATCAAGGCTAAAGCCATAGCCAAGAATACCTCAAGCCAGAGCCAAAAGCAGCAGCCCTAGAAGAAGCATTTGTTGCATCATAACTACATTTAATGGAATGGTGAGTTACCTGTGAAGAAGTCCCTAACAGGGACAAGGCAGAAGTGTTTCCCCTCAGAATCAGAAGGTCAGAAATAATTTGGTAATCCTGAGAAAGAAGGCCCAAAATATATCTGGTCATATGAGTCTAATAATTAACAGCCTGAAAGGCTAGGCTAGCTGAAGTATAAACCTTTTTTCCTAGCCTTTCCATAGTCTTGCTGTCCTTATCAGAAGGAAGAAGCTTGGTAGAAGGCATTAATTTAGAAGGCTTGTCGGATTCCACAGAGACCACCAAAGGATCAGCAGATGGACACTTATATATGCAGTCATCAGGCACTTTATAAAACCAATCAGGTTTTTTTAGAACAGGGGGCTGTGAGTCAGAAGTAAAGGCATCCAATAAAGCAGCCAAAACAGAAGGAACAGCACAGAGTCTAGGAGACTTCATTTGAAGGAGCTCATAACACCTTCTCTGAACTTCAGACACTGGCACAATACCATTTAAAGAACTCCTTCATCCTGGAAATAGTATCCCCAAAGGACATCTCCTCAAAAGGAGATTCAGGACTAGCAGACTCCTCTTCCACACAGCCATAATCCAAAAGGGAAGGAATATAAGTAGAATAGGCCGAGGATTATTCATCAAAACCCTGTTCTTCCTCAGAGGGATCCTGTACCCTAGTTCTCTTGAGGGGGAAGATGACCAAGGTGGAGCCAGGGCAAAGATCCCCTGAGGAGGCTTCAAGGCCATAAGGGCATTGAACAAGCCCTGTGTAAAATTTTGCCATTCACTTTGAGGGTCCTTAGGAGCAGGAGAGACATGTTTTGTCTTTTGCTTTATTTTTTTAGACGTCCGTCTTATAAAACTTAGAAGGCTCTGACCTTAGCCTACACTTCATTACTGTAGTCGGGACTTCTTCCTTCACCGGTATCTGAGGAACCCCCTCAAGCCCTTTGGTGATGATCAACTATGCTTCCCTCTGAACATCAGAAGTAGACGTCTGCAAGGCCTCAGAGGACGTGCAAGAAACCAGATCCATGCCAGCCTCCAAACCACCTGCAGCAGAGGAATCCAATACAGGAACCAGATGATACTCGGGGCTTTCACCAGCCTCAAGACAGAACAGTGGAGGCAGCACAGCCAAATAATCTGACCTGACTTTTTCTGGCTTTCTTCTTCGAAGACAGCTGACTCTCGAAGTACCCTCCTTTGGAATAAAAGCCTATAAACAATACAAGACGTATGGTTGTGAGAAACACTTTAACACAACAAGCACCGCTTGTGATGGTCTTTATGGGGAATCTGTCTCCTATACTAGCATATACCATTTCTGGATGACATGAAACCCTACAACCACACAAATGCAAAAGAAAAGTATAAGCAAAAAAAACCCCAATGGAGCACTTATCTGAAAATGGCTAGGTAAACCACCAAATGCCTCAATCAATCAGACAGATGATCAAAGATGGCATTCGGACTGGCAGCAGAGAAGTTCTGAGGATGATAAGTCCAGACGTCACCTTTATGCCCTAATGCCTAACATGGGGAGCATACGTGTGACGTACGCATATCTTTAACAACCTAAAGGCTTTGGTATATGGCCGTGTGTCAGTCCACCCTTGGCAGGGGATCCATCACCCCTTTTAACTCAAATATAAACCCCCTCATAAACAGCATTAAAATGAAATGCTAGGGGACTTTCACACTTATTATTTTATTTATTTATTTAATTTATTTTACATTTGTTAAATAAAAGGTTTACTTTGTGACGGTGTTTAATGCACTGATCCAGGACATTGTTGGTATTATTAAGTATTATTGGCCTTTTCTTTTGAAAGGGAAAAGTTGTGTTAAGAATTTATGGAATACTCCCCTGATATCCCTAAACAGGGGACAAAGTGTGAGAGGACATGGTGGTCCATAGTAAGTTTTGTGTACCGAAATTGGGGTGTAATATGTGTAATTTCGGTACATGGGCCTGTGGGGGTTGTTCTATATGCCAACATGTGGTCAGATTTATTAACAATATTAATGGTGTTAGATATAGTCCTATAGCGGAACATTCATTTAATACAGAAGGGGCAGTTTATGCCTTGAGGTGTTCCTGCAACCTTTTTATATTAGTGAAAGTAAAAGATCTTTTACAATAAGGTTGCAGGAACACGTAAGAGTCATTGAGAATAAGTATGAAAGTTCCCTAGCATTTCATTTTAATGCTGTTCATGGGGGGGGTTATACTGATTTAAAAGACGTATTTAGAACATGTTTCAGCTGAGAACGCAACCTTTTTGAAGAATAAATTGTTGTATAAAGAATCCATATTTATTTTAAAATATGGAACTCTGACACCTACTGGTCTTAATAGGGACTGTAGCTGGAAATATCTTCTATGAAAAAAAAATGTTATTGGGTAAATGCATGATTGCTGTTCATTGTTTGTAGTATTTACTGATGTATTTTGTTTACTATTCATTAACTCCTAGAAATCCTGTAGGCTGAGGCACTAGAACTGTGTGAGCAGTGCTGGTTTTGATGATAAAAATGTATTTTTATACTGATTGCTGGCCACGTTGTGGATTTTTGTTTATTTATTTTGGAGTTTATATGGCCAGTGATCCTTCTCTACAGCTACTATGAATTTTGAGAGATAAGGGGGTAGATTCTATCCAATGCACTATGGTACAGTACTTGACCCAATCAAGGGATTGTCCTGTGGAAGGAACTTTGGCTTCCAGGGGTATGAAATCTGCTGTACCCGGGGAGAGATTGCTGAAGGAAGGGAGGAATAAGAGACCAGTTAATCCTTTCCATTATGTGGGTCGAATGAATGTGGCACAGGTACCTCCGGATGTCTGTGGTGCTGTTGATTCTTTGGAAAAACATTTGTTAAAAGAAAATAATTTTCATTTTAACAATTTGAGCCTTCAGTGTTATCTGGATTTGGACATAACACCTAGAGGGCTCATATTTGTTAAAAACCCTGCTACTCCTTTCGATTCTTCGGATCCTCTAGATAAGCAGTTTGAGGCAAGATGGATTTCTGCTGCTCACAGATGTATTGGTGAGTGGTTACATATTTTAATAGAGATACAGTTAAGCACCGTAAACTGAAGGATGACATAGTTGCTGCTTGTACTGCTCTCTCTAGTCAACATGGTACTGTGCGTACTGAGCAGATGTTATGCAGTTTTAATGAGAAACTTGAGGAGGTGTCCAGGGAAACTATGCAAAGAAAAATTAATAAACTGGAAACAGACATTCGAGACTGTAATGCTGGTTTTGGCTTTAAGAAAGTAGCCAATCAAGACTGATGTAAAGAAGGAAGATGGACTTCTGCTGTGGGGAATTCAAAACGGTTTCTTTTGTTTCATCAGAAGCAACGGGAAGTATGGAGGAGCCAGAAGGAGAAGAAAATGTATATCCCCCTTTACCGCCACCTCAGTAACCAGGCTATATAAAAAAATACTTTTCACAATCATCGGAACACCATGGACTATGGGAGGAAAAGAGGTCGTTCAGAAGGTAACAGGGATGGACAATATGTTAAGTACAACAATTACAACTCGTTATTGATATAAATAATGTTTAATCTTCTTTAAAAGAAGTTGTTGAAAACTATGACAATTTTATAATAAAATTTACCTGACAATGTTCTTAGCGAAGCTGAAATGTCGGTATTAAAATGTGGTCTGAAGTTCATACCTATGGCCTTACCTATGAAATATGTTATACAAATGAAGTGATTCAGTTAATTAGGAAGCTTCATTTGTTAAATTTTTTTGATGTGGAGAAAATTTCCATTTTAATGTCATCTCTGATGTGATGGAAGGAGAAAGTGATGAAGGGGATAGTTTTTTTTTTTTTTTTTTTACTTGTGATTCTTTTCTCTCATGCAATTCTTCGTTTAATCTTTCTGGCAATGATGCGTATTGTCTGAGATACATCCAAGGTGCCCTGTAAGAGTAAATTTATTCCCCCTTTTGTTCATAAGGGAATACAACAGCTTTCTTCAATGAACAATTTTGCTATAGATAACTGTTATACGGGTAATAGAATAGTGGTGTTGCATTATTCTCAATATCTAAAAATGTGTATGGACCACCTGGTTAATGGACGTTTACAGGGTGTCTAGCTTTCTGGAGTATCAACAAGCTTTAATTAATTTAAAAGTTGATGAGGAAAGGACTCTGGTTAGGATATGTATCTAAACAAGATGTGGAAGTGAAGTTTAATGTGGAAGGTTGCTCTGTGGCTAGATTTTATTGCTTACCAAAATTCACAAAAGTTTGGTTTTCACTCCAGGTTGCCCCATTGTAGCAGCAAATAATTATTTATTGCACAATGTTGGGGTGATGTTACATTCATATTTAAAAGATTTTGGGGTGAAGTTAGACTTGTATGTAAAAGACATTTGCTTTTTTGGAAAGCATTAAGACTGTTGTATGGGGCAAAGATTTTTATTGGATAACATTAGATGTGAAAAGTTTATACACCAACATTAAACATTCTGTGGGCCTTGAAGTACTTTTTTTTAGGAGACGGCACTGTGCAAATTATATTATTGATGTGATATATTTTAGTTTAACTAATAATTTTTTGAATTTAATCAAGTGATCTATCAACAGGATGAGGGGACGGCAATGGAGGCTCCATCTGCCCCTATGTATGCAAACCTAGTGATGGGTCTATTTGAGGTAGAGTTTTTATACAATTTAGATTTTTTTTATAAGCATGTTATTTTTTATTATAGATTTATTGATAATTAATTTTTTTGTGCAAGGGGGTGAGTTATTAGTTTAAATATTTATATGTGAATTACATAATCGTTTTGGGTTTGAATCTGATGGTTTACAGACAGGTAAGACAATTACATTTTTGGATGTTGTGTTAGAAGGCTATGATAATAGTAATATAAGTACTAGGGTGCACAGGAAATTTAGTGATGGGGAACATTTTTTTAGACGGTAGAAGTCGTCATCCACCCCATCTGTTGAATGCTTTGCCTTATGGTGAAATATGTGTGTGCAGGTTGTGTAGTAATATGAGGACTTTGGAACAGGAAGTTATTCGACCTGTATTATGTTTAAACAGAGGGGCTACAGTGTTGAAGATTTATTTTATTTCTTTTTATTTTATTTTACATTTGTTGACCGGGCTAGTCTAGCTGGATATATATCCATTTTCAGTAGAGGCCCGGGGAGAAAAGCTCCACATAGATGTACAAAAGTATAAAAATATTGTTACATGGTAAATAAAGGATTAATAAACCAAATAAAACAGGAAGTTAATTACATTTCAGAGATCAAAACACTTAAGTAACAGTGAACATAATATTGCTTAAGAAAGCTAAAAACAGATATAATACAGTAAGTGTTATGTACAATAGTTCACATCAGGTTGAAGGATTTAAACAATAAGTTGATTAGAGTTTAAATAGTGTCAGTCTTAATTACAAGACTAAGCATTTAAATGTTTGGAAGTTTGGTTAGAATAGAAGAAAAACAGGGGTGAAGAGGGTTGTTAGTCAGGGTTACTACAAGGGCATAGCCAGTGCATTTGGAGGTGTTTTTTAAGTTTTTGTTTAAAGAGTGGCAGGGATGTAATTAGAGTTAGTTAATTGGGTAACAGGTTCCAGTTTTTTCCTACTGTGTTGGTAAACAGAGTCTCACCAGCTGTATTATTAGACTTTGTTAAGCTAGCAAGGAGTAGGGAGTTCAGATTATTATATGGGATTAAGAGTTTTGAGAGTATAGGGGTATTATTGGGTTGGTAAAATATCTTGTGGGCAATTGGGAGTTGGGGTATTACTAGATATTACTAGTGTCCTTGAAAGACTGTCAATTAGTGTTATGGTAGGACTGATTATGGTACAAAAAAAAAGATGTAGGTGTGAGGTTAGATAATCATCCCCTTAGAGATGGTAAAAAGAATTTATTTTGTGACCGTGTTTAATATACTGACCCAGGACTGACCCAGGACACTGTTAATGAGTATTATTGGCCTTTTCTTTTGAAAGGGAAAGGTTGTGTTAAGAATTTATGGAATACCCCCCCCCCCGATATCCCTAAACAGGGAACAAAGTGTGAGAGACATGGTGGTCCATAGTAAGTTTTGTGTACCGAAACTGGGGTGTAATAATAAGATGTGCAATTTTGGCACATGGCCCTGTGGGGGTTGTTCTGTATGTCAACATGGAGTTAGATTTTTTTGACAATATTAATGGTGTTAGATACAGTCCTATAGCATTGGGCGGCCACGGTGGTGCAGCGGTTAGCATTGCCGCCTCAGAGCAAGAGGTTCTCCGGTTCGATCCTCGGCTGGGGTGCCTTCTGTGCGGAGTCTGTATGTCCGCCCTGTGGTCGCGTGGGTTTCCTCCCACATCCCAAAGACATGTTGTAGGTGGACTGGATACTCTAAATTGGCCCTAGGTGTGAGTGCATGCATGTGTGTGCCTTCTGTGGAAGGTTGGGTGCCGGGCTGGCAATTCGACACCGTAAAATTCCACTGCCAATCATGAGTGGACAGGTGATCTGCTGTGGCAACCCCTAACCGGGAAAAAGCCAGAAGAAGATATAGTCCTACAGCAGAATATCCCTGTAATACAGAAGGGGTAGTTTATGCTTTGAGGTGTTCCTGAAACCTTTTTTATATTGGTGAAAGTAAAAGATCTTTTAAAATAAGGCTGCAGGAACACTTAAGAGATATGAAGAATAATAAGTGTGAAAGTCCCCTAGAAATTCATTTTAATGCTGTTCATGGGGGTTTATACTGATTTAAAATGATTTTAGAACATGTTTCAGCTGAGAATGCAACCCTTTTGAAGAATAAATTGTTGTACAAAGAATCCATTTTTGTTTTAAAATATGGAACTCTGACACCTACTGGTCTTAATAGGGAATGTAGCTGGAAATATGTGAAAAAATGTTTTATTAGGTAATTGCATTATTGCTGTTAATTGTTTGTAGTATTTATTGATATATGTTTTACTATTCATTAACTCCTAGAAGGCCTGTAGGCCAAGGAGCTAGAGCAGTGTGAGCACTGCTGGTTTTGCTGATAATAAAATTTTCTTTTTATATTGATTGCTGGCCACGTTGTGGATTTTTGTTTATTTAATTTGTGGTTGGAGAGTTCTAGAATGTCTGCAAAGTGGAGACTATCATATTTATATCCAGAATACTGATATGCACACCAGATAAAGCCCTCACTGCAATCCAGACTTAGTTCAATTTGCAGCTCAGGCACTTGAAAAATGAGGACAAGTCCAGAAAATACATGGCTTCCTGCTGCCAAGCCTGCCCAGGGAGGGACCGGATCCCTGGCTGTTGGCCATGCCACTCCATAGGCAGCTGGAGGCCAGTCCTCTTCAGCAAAACCACAGTTGCTGGAGGAGTGTGTGAGTGGCTATCCAAGCTGGGTCTGGTAACTCCTCTACGGATAGTGACAGAGTTCCAGCTTAGGCGTTGGTGGCCCTCACAGTGGTGTAGGTGCTTATGTCATCACAAAGGGGTAGACAGTTAGGGGGCAGGATTCCGCAGACTAGGATCCTTTTTATAGGCAGCTGCTGAAACAGCAGTATCAAGTCTGGAATGTCAACTCAGCAAGTCTAGTCCTTAGCAGGCCAGAGGATCTCACCAGGCACAGCTGGAGCAAGTGCTCCAGCATGGAGTTTTTCACTTGCAGTCCTGACCATATGATTTACGATGTTACAAACAGGGGGACCAGCCTCTAGGATTGTTGGGGTGGGTCCATTCGCTGCACCTGTACTTTTTTCCTTACATACTTCTGTGCTTTTCTCCACCTATACGTCTTCCTTGACATAACTGCATGCATCTCTCCTCCAATACTTCTACCCTGATGTGCCTGTGTATTTCTCCCTATCTTTTGAAAGTGGATGCATAGCTACCTTTCAATGTTTTGATAACTCATTTGTAATTTTAATTTTTTAAAGAGATTAAAAAAAAAAAAATCAAATTTCACACTGATAGTAGTAATACGACTTTATAAAAATGACACGATGAGTGCATCTTGTGGCAGAATCTTGTGCTCACTTCTGAAATTTGGAAGCTCCACTCTCCATGACTAAAACTGCAACAAAACAATAAAAATACACAACTACACAGAACTTCACTGGCTATAAATGTTAGTAAACCAAAAATCAACAATTTACAGTGAACACATTCCAAGTGTGAAGCTGTGGCGATAAGACACCAAGGCTTGTGGAGGAGACAAAAGCTGCTTACCAAGTAAAAAAGAACTCTCAAAATAGATTTTTTTGATAGATAAAAGGCCAGATTCAATAAAGCCGACACTAAGTGTACAGGATATGAATTCAATAAAACTCATTACATTTTTTGTGCTTTCTTGCTACTCAGTAAGATAAGTGTACATGTAATCTAAACATTGTGATAACCTTTATGAATCCCTGTCAATATTTAAGGCTGCAAGAATATCAGTAAGAAAACTAAAAGAAGGTGTGATTTATGCCTGTTGTATGTTCATTCAGAACAGTGTACACCTAATGTACACAGTGTAGGCTTTATTGAATCTGGCCCAAAGTGTTATCAAGAAAGGTGTTAAGAGAAAGCTAGGTGGCAGAGTATCACATGTGAAAGGCAGGGGCTAGCAGACAGGGAAAGTATTAGTTACAAAGCTAATGAAACTGTAGTTTCACTCCTGTCTGCCAACAAATATGAACTTCTTCCTACTAGATGAGCTCTGAGATTTGCTTGTGTTCTGCTACAACTGTCTTGGGATATTTCTAAACAGAACTTTTTGTCAAAATGAAGGCCACCCACATCTGAATGGAGTAAGAAAATGCATTCAAGTCTACCAGTATGATGTCAACTATTTTACTTAAGAGGAAACACTTACTATCCTGTCCACATAGTTTCTCCCAAGTGTATCCTTGGTATTTTCATCTTTAACATTCCTAAAGGCAATACTAGAATGCACTACAAAAACCCAATACAGTCCAAAAGACACTTCTCCAGAATGTGTTGATCATCTGTAACTCACAAATAATGGACCACAACCATTCGGATCACTTGGCAATCTAAACTTTGATAAGCTGTTCATCCCATTACACAGCACATTGTCTTGCTATATCTGAGAGCAGCAATGCTGAAATAAAAGTATAAAGACCCATAAGACTATACCGGATAAGATGAGGGAATGTAGGTTGAGCTCTGCAAAAGGTATAGAAAAACCAAGAAAGCTGGTACAAATATCAAAGGCTGTAATTTTAGAGAAGGCTACCGAAGTAGCTACTGTGCTCGTAGAGTCAGATTTAGCAAAGCCTGGTAAATATTTTTCAGAGTCAAATTAATATTATCATAGGTTGTGCTTAAAACTAAACTTGTTGCACTCTGACTAATCAAGACATTAGCCTAGAAATCACAAGAGGAGTGCCTAAAAGCACTACACTGGCAACATCAGTTTACTAGCTTTTAATTTAATTTTTTTTTGTGACATTGCTCAGAGCTGTGCATACACAAGTGTGAAACATAGGCCAAAACATCAGTACTTTTAATTGGGTCATTTAAGTTACCTGGAAAAACTTTTTACAAAAGGGGCTTTTGCATGTGATCTTTAACAGAACAAGTATTTGCTTCACAAATATTTTCCAGTGCTGCATTTTGGAAAAAAGCTAGGGATGCAGCACCTGCTCTGACAGAGTGAGTAGATGGAAAACACTTCCTTTATTTTGACTGTATTATTTAACAGGTAAGCAATTTGACTGA
Organism: Protopterus annectens; assembly: GCF_019279795.1. Taxonomy (NCBI): domain Eukaryota; kingdom Metazoa; phylum Chordata; order Ceratodontiformes; family Protopteridae; genus Protopterus; species Protopterus annectens. The sequence goes on along the minus strand of NC_056733.1, from coordinate 411,665,060 downwards.
ACAGGCTTTCAAAGCTTTATGGCTATTTTTTTTTGTACTGGAGAGAAAAAACTATGAATACCTTCTAACACAAATATACAATCTCAATCGATTGTGCACATCCATATAATGAAGGCATTCCAAATGAACCAGTACTGTGGAAAACATACAGAAGATGAAAATATAGACTGAAGTTGGATTCTGTAGTAATTCTGGCATCAAAGGATTAGTACAGTGGATAAACTAAGGTTGACCAAGTAAACTTAACTATAACACAAAATGTTCAAATAGATCACTGTTAAAGCTACTTGGGCCGTTCTGACAAGGATTAGACCAGACATTCTGCTAACAAAGCTTTACAGCTCCTGCCACACGGCCTAGGCATTGTACAGCTCGAGTATGGACTGGCATAATGGTTAAGATGTTTACTTTACAGACACAAAGCACAGGGTTCGAGTTTCACCTTGATTGGGGGGGTTGGGTATTATGGTTAAGGTGTCTGACTCACAGATACAATGTATGGTGTTGGATTCTCAACTATGGGAGAGAAACTGGCTAGGCTTAAAATGGCATGTTAGAAAGGTGAGTAGCATAAAAGCAACGACCATGGCATCAAAACTTCAGAACATTCTTGTAATAAAAGAGGGTAACTACAGCCCTGCCAGATAGGAACAGTAGTAATAAAAATTCCACAACTTGGCATAAGAAATAGCAAAAAAAAAAGGAGGGGGATGGAAGAAAGGTGCAGCTACTGCAACAGTAATCTATTTGAACATCTACTGCTATGGTAAGCTAACTTACACAACTGTACATCACTAGAGTTCACTGCTGCAGTAGTGAGACAAATACCAGAGCTCAGGAAGAAATGGAGGAGAAAGAAGGATAAGAGTCCAGGAGTCCCCTGAGAAAAAACATAGCAAAACCTGCTCTGGACCTAGAGAAGGAATCTAGTTTGCAGTGTTTGGTAAACATGTCTACGGATAAACAAGATGTAACTCTAATATATATTTTTTTAGAGACCACCCTTTTCTAAAAAAAAAAAAAAAAACAAACTGCCATCAACCTGCTAGAGTGGGCCCTGACTTTGCCTGGAAGTGTCTTGTTATGGTGAGAACAACAAAAAACAATAGCATGAGAAAACAATTTAGACAGAAAAATCTGTTTTGACACTGTGTTGCTCAGAAGTCCTGATGATTTTTGCCCAGTCACTGTAGTATCAGAGTTTCCTGTGAACATCCAGAGTATGTAAAATTATTCTCCCTAATTTGGAATATGAATTGTCTGGCTAAATATAAACTCTGAAACAACCCATAAAGGAAGGATATGGTCTCAATGGTATCCTATCGCTGTACAAGAGACGGTGATAACAAAACATAATGGTTTGCAACTCAAGATACTCATCTTGCAGAAGTCAGAGGAATGAGTAACACTGTTTTCTAACTTCAAACGGCCTCATTAGCAGTTAAGTTTTTCCAGTACAAAAATTAGATCTCAAAGAGAAGCCCCCTGCCTTCTAGGTGGACAGAAATGTAAAACATCTTTCAAAAACAGTTTCACTGCTGGTAGAGTAGAAAGAACGGATTTAAGTGCAGGCAGACAGAGATGGCTTAGAGGTGACTCTTCACAGAAGAATAAGAAAGGCCACAGGATAATCACTCATACACATACTACAGAACCAGAGTGTCAGTGAAACCAGTCCTTGTTCTTATGACACCAACCAGAAAATCTTTTCCTGCAAAGTATACAACAGCTGGCTAGGTTCCAGAGCCTCAGGGCACCCCTCCACCCATCAAACAGCCAGTCAGCTGAAGTGACTAAAAAGACACATTTGGGCACCAAGCCCTTCAGAACTTTCATGTCAACAGAGAAAGGGAAGCTGAGCCCTGAAAGGGAAATGTTAGGAACCAAAAAAAAAAAAATAAACTGTCCACACCCTGGCACAAAAAAATACCAAAAAAAATATAATGATGGAGGGAGTGGCTACTGCACCAGTGATCATGCGGATGTCTACTGTTAGGGTACGTTTACTGACAACTGTACTATGTTCAGCATACTAAGCACTGTAGCAGTAGCCTTAGCAATATGGGCAGACTACCCTAGCTTACTACATTTGGGAGGGAGAAGGGGAAGGATCCAGAAGCCCCTGGAGAATGGTCCTAACAAAGCCTGATCTAGACCTAGAGAAGGAATCAGTCTTATAAAGATTTGTAACAGTATGTACAGACAGAGATGTAGCTTCTAAAATTCTTCTAGAATCCAACCCTCTCTAAAAGCAAGAAAGGATGCCAAGACCTTGGTAGAGTTGGCTTGACTCTGCCTGGAACAGTTTCATTGTGCAGTATAACAAAAGGTAATAGCCTTAGACAACCATTTAGATATAGTCTGTTTTGGCACAGGTTGCCTCCTCTTCTTACCTTCACAAGCAATGAACAATTTGTCCAAAGATCTGAAAGATTTACTTCTGTGAAAAAGAGTACCCAAGTTGTCTGTGGACATCGAAAGTATGGAGCATCCTCTCTCTCATTTTTAGGTTCAGGAAAGAAAACGGTGAGATGGACAGTTTAGTTTAAAGTAAACTCAAGATACCACTTTAGGCAATAAAAAAGATTAGTTCTCACAGAAACCCTGTCTCTGTGGAAAATGTGATCAAATTGATTCAGCATAACAGCTTGCAACTCAGATACCTTACTTAGAGGTCAGAGCAATCAGTAAAACGTGTTGTCCATGTTAAGAACCACAGTTTAGCCATGTTAGCTGGTTCAAATGGATCAAGTGATAGCTTCTCTAACACAAAATTAAGATCTCAATGAGGGGCCACTAGTTTTCTAGGAAGTCTCTTACACAAAACCTCTTTCAAAAACATTTTGATATGAGAATCCACTGAAAAAGGAGGATCCATGGGCAGACATGCTGAAATGGCTGAAAAATAAACCTTGGACGAGTAAGAAAGGCAGTAGGATAAGTAACTCTCACAGATATTGTAAAACCAGAGAACAACTAATTCCGGGATGGGTGTAAGTTACTGTTGCTGGCATCAACTAGAAAACATGTCCCCTTTGCCAATACATCATTTTCTAGCAGCAGACTTTCTTGTCTCTAAGTGCCTCCTGCACATCCCCAGTAAACACATTTCTAAAGGGAATAAAGACCCTAATATCTAGTCAGATAAATGACATAGATTAGGGTCAGGGTTTTTCAAACACCCCTGATCCAGTCTGTGAGGAAGCTTATGTTAATTGGCCCTGGCCATTTCCAAAAGAAGGAAGAACCCGGTTGCCTGGGCCACAAGGGAGTGAAAGAAGAAGTTATGTTCTTACCATAACGTTCCATGTGAGTTGTTCATTTCGCCTTTGTTCTTTACACATGGGTTCGGAGCTGATCCATCGACTCCGAGTCGGCCGCTTTCCAAGCTCAAGATCTTTGAGTAGCTCGAGGCACAGTCCCTATCCCATGATGCTCTCCTACCAACCCCAAATCTAGTTTGCTGAACCAGCAAGCAAAAAACACACTAAGCAACCAATTACAAACAATGTACATAGTACATAACTACTTACAATAGCTAAACAATAAACTGGCAGGAAAGAAGGGCACTAGCAAGACCAACCAGACCACCAGTCATACCTGTTCTTCCATAACATGGAGGGGGAGGGTGGGAGGGAGTGTAAGAGCAAAGGCGAGATGAACAACAACTCACATGGAACGTTGGGGTAAGAACATAACTTCTTTATGTGAAGTTGTTCAATCTTGCCGTTTGTTCTTTACACATGGGTAGCGTCCCAAGCACCCTAATCCTGGACGGCTCACAGGAGTATATTCCTGAGAACAGTGGAACCAAAGGAAGCCCTGTCACTCTGTAATGAGTGATAAACTTATGAGGTTTGGACCAAGTAGCAGTTGCACAAATAGTGTCCACAGGTAGACTGGCTGCGTGGGCTAAAGACGTAGAAACAGCCCTGGTAGAATGAGCTTTCACCTCACGTTCTAAAGGCTGTTTAGCTGAGGAATATACAAATTTTATACAATCAGAAATCCATTTGGACAATGTAACTTTGGATACCGACAAACCTTTCTTATTGTCTGCATAGGAAACGAATAGTTGATCAGATTTCCTAAATTCTTTTGTTCTGTCCAAGTAAAACCTCAATTGTCTGTGAACATCAAGCTTATGTAACGTACTCCATTCTATTAGCATGATGTCTGAAAAAGGTAGGAAGGTCAAAAGACTGGTTCAAATTTGCCTCGGAGCAGACCTTAGGAAAAAAGGTTGGATTTGTTCTTAAAGACACTCTGTCGGGGTAAAAGACTAGATATGGAGGCCTGATAGAAAGTGCTTGTAGTTCAGAAACTCTACGAGCTGAAGTAATAGCCACCAGGAAAATTGTCTTCCAAGAAAGGAACTTCAAAGGACAAGATGATGCAGGCTCAAAAGGTGGAAGAATGAGTTGAGATAGCACCAAATTCAGATTCCAGGGAGTAACAGGATGTCGGATAGATGGCCTAAGGTGAGGAGTTCCTTTCAAAAAGGCTTTACATAATATCTCTGGGACATAATATTTGAACCACTGCATCCCACATGGAAGTTAGATATGGCAGCTAATTGAACCATTATCGTAGAAGATGCCACACCATCGTGAAAGAGCGAAGTCAAGAATTCCAGAATATTATGAATAGGGGCGACATAGGGATCAATACCATGCCGAGAAGCCCAATGAACAAATCGCCTCCATTTGCTATTATAAAGTTTCCTGGTGGAGACTTTGTGAGAGGAAACTAAAATATGTTGAACCACTGGAGACAAATCATGTGACCTGGCTAGGTTGGGAAGTGGAGCAGCCAAGCTGTCAGTTTGAATGAGACAAGAGAGGGATGAAGAATTGGTATCGCTGTAGGAAGGGGAACCATATCTGCCAAGGCCAAAATGGGCTATTAGAATAACAGTCCTTCCCAGGCTTTTGGCTTTCTGTACGAATCTGGGGATCAGAGGGATTCGAGGGAAGGCATAAAGGAGACCAGAGGGCCAATCGTGTACAAGTGAGTCCCTTGGGCTGTCCCCCGGAGGGGGGGGGGTACAGGGCAAAGTAGCTTCTGCATTTGGCATTCATCGAGGAGGCAAAAAATTTGCTGCAAGGCTGGCCCCATCTGTGGAGTATCCTTTCCGCCCCTCGTTCTTTGAGGGACCACTTGTGAGGCAACAGAATGGCTCTGCTCAGTTTGTCCGCTATCACGTTGGATGACCCAGGTATGTGCGCTGCTATCAGAAAGCACCCGGTGGATACAGCCCACTGCCAAAGTCTCAGGGCCTCTCGGCATAAGGGGTAAGACTTGGTTCCCCCTTGCTTGTTGATGTACCAGACTACCGACATGTTGTCTGTCTGTATTGCAATCGTCTCTCGAGGTAGAGAGTCATGAAAGTGTTACAACGCTAGAAACACTGCTCTTAACTCCAAGACATTGATGTGCAAATGAGATTCCATGTCTGACCAAGTGCCTTGGATAGTTCTTCCCTGAAACAGCCCCCCCCACCTATCAGGGAAGCATCCGTAGTCAATGTGGCGGTGGGAGGGGGAAGTACAAATGGGCGACCTAAAGTAACTGGCTGTTCAACCACCAAAGAAGGTCCTTTTTGCAAGCATTTGTCAGAAGAATCTTGTGCGACATTGGAAGCCACTGTGTGGACAGTAACCATTGGAGTATCATGTGCATTTGTCCCAGAGGGACCGCTACGAGTGCAGCTGCCATGGTGCCTAACAGCTTCAGAACCTGGAATGCCGGAACTCTCTTTTCCATTAACAAATGGGACACTTGACTTCGCAAAGATATTACTCTTTCTTGAGGCAATCTGACGGAGGTGGTGGTGTCTAGATCTGCTCCAATAAAGGAAATATGCTGCGACAGCAATAAAGCAGATTTTTCGAAATTTAAGGTTATGCCCAGCCTGGAACACAGGTTGATAGTGTAATTTCTGGCGCGAATTAGTTGATGCCTGGTGGTGGCGGTGAGGAGCCAGTCGTCCAGATATGGAAACACTCGATCCTAAACGTCTCAGGTGAGCCGTGACTGCTGCCATACATTTGGCGAACACTCTGGGGGCTGTGGTGAGACTAAAGGGCAGAGCTTGGAATTGGTAATGACTGGCCCCCAGCCGGAAACGCAAGTGATCTCTGGATGGTCTGGCCATTTTGATGTGGTAGTGCGCATCCTTGAGATCTATAGAGCACATCCAATCGCCCGTTTCGAGAAATGGAAATATCGATTGAAGCGTGACCATCTGGAACTTTTCCTTTTTGACAAAGGTGTTTAGTTTGCTGAGGTCTTTGTTGGGCCTCCAGTCCCCTGTTTTCTTTGGAACTAAAAAGAACCTGGAGTAAGTTCTGGATTCTATCTGGTCCACTGGGACTGGCTGGATGACACTTTTTTCTAGCAGCCTTTGAATTTCTATGGTTGCGAGATTACGCAGACTGGGTGAAACGTCTGGGACTACTAATGGAAGGGGATTCTGAAAAGGGAATGATGTAACCTCTGGTAATTATGCTTTTTACCCAAGAATCTGATGCAATTCTTAGCCAGACGTCTGGGTATAAAGCTAAGTGACCCCCGACTGCCTCCAGAGCAGGACGGTCGGGCTTCCTCTCAAGAGTGCTGGTAGAGCTTGCCAAGGAACTGCTCCCTGTCACCGTAGTTCTGCGGACCCCCTCTGCCACCTGGGTGGCATCTATCATTATACCCCCCTCCTCTGCCCCTGGAGGGGGGTTCACTAAATGTGTTCTGGAAAGCTCCTTGGGACTTTCGGAACCACATTTTCCACCTTTCTGCCCTTTGGGGTATGGTCCAGTGGGGGTGGAAAAACAGACTCTTACAGCAGATAGAGTCTTTCCTTCCTGCTCACACCTAGTGAGTGTCTCCTTGACTTTAGGCCCAAACAAGGAAGAGCCATCAAATGGGGTATTAACAAAGGAAGACTTGAAGGCTTCCGCAAAGGAGCATAAGCGCATCCAGGATGGTCTCTGCAGAGCTATCGCTGAACCTGCTGCCCGGCTCGATCCATCGGCTGCATAAGAAATGAGCCGTATGGACAAGCTCACAATAGAATTAAGGGTGTTAAGCTGTGCTGTTACTTTCTCAGAAACAGCATCATCTGTTTTGCCCTGTAGAGTATCTCCAAGCTCTTTGAGGACATCTCGTTGAAGACGGGTAAAGTGGGTCAAATAGTTGAGCGATCTCATTGCATATGCCGCAGAACTAAAGATGTGTTTCCCGTATCTGTCCACAGTCCTAGAGTCTTTATTAGGAGGATGAACATAAGAGGAGGTTTCTGACATCTCTTTCTTGGTGGCCGCCGCCACCACCATGACATCAACGGGGACTCCCTTTCATAAGAAAAGACCTGTCTTGAGGGGAGGTAATAAATTTGTTGGGCCTGCGAGGGACCGGCTCCATGGAATCAGGAGACTCCCACGCCCTTCGAGCGACCAAGTCCATTAATTCGTCAAAGGGCAGAGTAACCCAGGAGGTGGAAGGTTGAGACCCAAAGGCCTTCAGGAGCACCGACTCATCCTCAGTAGGGGTAAGGGACTGCCAGTCACCCCTCTGCCTTAACATTTCCAGGATGTCTGCAAATGAGACATCTTCAGAGGAGGACCGCGGGGACCCTTCTGATTCCTCTAAGTTGGTGTCTGATGTTAAAGATTTCTGAGGGGAATCTAAATGCCTCCTCTTGCACAGTCTTTTTCTGGGGACTTCATCAGTGGGGGTGTCTGGTGAAGTCTCAGTCAAGCAGGGGTCGCCCAATCGGGTTACCTGAGGCTCTGGGTCTCTATGCTTGGTGGGGACCTGTGGTGTAGGGACAGAACACGGCCCTTTAGAGGAGGAAGAGGAAAGATCCGAAGAGGTAAGGGTGTTAGCAGACATGATCCTCCTCATGGCATCGAAGGCACCGGTTTCCCGACCCAAGGAGTCCGCCAGTTCCGATGAAGACTGCAACCTCCCAGGGGCCGAGACCACGGGCTCCAAACCAGAGGACAGAACCAAGCTCATCTGCACCGAAGCCCCGAAGTCAGAACTGAAGCGTTGGTTCGATTCTCTCCCCCAGAACCAGAGAGTGTGTGTCGGCTCCAAGACTCCTCGATCGGAATCGAAGACGTCAAGGTCTACAGGGCCAAGGGCACTGGAACAGGCCTCGGTTCAGAGAGTTCCACAAGTATCAGATCCTCTCTTTCCGGCTCCGAAAGCTCAACTGGCCTCGGAGGAGGAGCAGAAATCGTGGTGGGGGGGGTCGTAGGCTTCGAAGCCAGCCGGGTCGAAGCTGAAAGCAATTTGGCCAGGGCTGGGTTTACCAAAAGTCTCTGCACCACATGGTCCACATTGATGTCGGAAAGGGTACCGGAAAAATGGATCGAAGGAGCTGAAGAGGCCACCAACTCAAGAATCGGGGACTTTAAAACTTCCGACACCGGCTCCAACACTATAATTTGGCTCAGAGGTAAGATTCCGGTGCACGGCTCCAAAGGCTGCGGAGCCAGCGACAGAGTCTTTCCAGAGGTGCTCAGAACAGAAGACTTTGCTCCGATGACACCTTAGAAGACTTTGACCCCTTCGTGGACTTGGAAGTCTGGTCAGTTTTGTCCAATGCTTCTTGAAAATCTGGCTTCAACAGCCCTCTATCCATCAATTTCCTTCGCCTCTCTAATAAAACTCTGCCACTGAAGGAATAGCAGATAGAGCAATCTTCTTGCAAATGTAATGGACCCAAGCAGTACACACAAGAAACGTGGTTATCGGTGATGGACATCTTCTGTCCACAGTCACACCTTTTAAACCCCGATTTTTGTTTCTCAGACATTATGTAAGGAAAATACACACAAATATCAGATCCCCGATAACATCAATAAAGTCGAAAAAAAAACCACCAAGAACTGCTTAGAAAGTTCAGATCGCTGAACTGCAATGACTACAAGAACGTGACACAAAAAGCATTCAAATACAACAATTCTATGAAAAATAGGGGATAGGGAATTAAATTTGACAGAGCCCTGTCAAGTAAATGCAACTCAAGAAAGGCTAAAGGCCTAGGAACAACCACTCCGAATTAGAAAGACAAAAATATAATATACAGTTAACTCACTGAACAACAATTACAAGAAATATGAGAAGTGTCACAAATATCAGATCCCAGATAGTCTAAATAAGTAATTTTAAATTCTTTTAAGAATAAAAAAAAGAATGGTTACTGGCTCGATAACAGCATCAATAAAGTCGAAAAAAAACACCAAGAACTGCTTAGAAAGTTCAGATCCCTGAACTGCAATGACTACAAGAATGCGACACAAAAAGCATTCAAATACAACAATTCTATGAAAAATAGGGGATAGGGAATTAAATTTGACAGAGCCCTGTCAAGTAAATGAAACTCAAGAAAGGCTAAAGGCCTAGGAACAACCACTCCGAATTAGAAAGACAAAAATATAATATCCAGTTAACTCACTGAACAACAACTACAAGAAATATGAGAAGTGTCACAAATATCAGATCCCAGATAGTCTAAATAAGTAATTTTAAATTCTTTTAAGAATAAAAAAAAAGAATGGTTACTGGCTCGAGCTTCCTCCGAAGGTCGTGCGATCTGTTGCAGCGGCAAACTAGATCTGGGGTTGGTAGGAGAGCATTATGGGATAGGGACTGTGCCTCAAGCTACTCAAAGACCTTGAGCTTGGAAAGTGGCCGACTCGGAGCCGAACCCACGTGTAACGAACAAATGGCGAGATTGAACAACTTCACATCAATGGTTTTAGGGGATTCCTTCTGAATATTTTGAATATTCAGAACTATCCTGGATATTAGTGGCAAAGGTAGAAAAACATACAGGAACATTCCTGTCCAAGGAAAAGACAAGGCAACTGTCTTCCAGGCCTTCTTACATGGAGTTCTGGAGCTGAATTTTTGCAGCTGACTGGATTCAGAAAGGTCTGCTTGAGGAACTTCCCACAGATGAATCAAGTCACGGAAAACCCCCAGATCTGGTTTCTATTCATGAGAGTCTGCCCTTGTCCTGCTCAGCTTGTCTGCCACACAATTTTGCTCTAACAGAATACAGGATTCCTGTAGAGTAAAGACTCTGCTGTGAAGCTATATCCCTAAAATAAAACACAAGGCGTAGCTCCGGTGCAATAAAGGCTATCTTTCCACTTAAAAAACTTCCGTTTCACCAGTAAATAAATCCGATAAGAAGTTCAATATATATGTATGTTAAACTTTTAATATACAGCTTTTTAAAATAATAAAATTAATAAAACAATGAAACACGGATTAAGCACTTTCACCTCCCTCCGCAGACTTCTTCAGAATCACAAGTAAACCATTTCCCATTCCTTTTATATCATCCCACTTTGTACATCACTGGCTGGCCATTAAAGCTTCAATTAATCAATTAACCTTAATATAAAATTTTGAAATCTTTTTCTTATTGTGTGTACACACACTCTAATACACATATGTAAAACATCATATATATTTTTTTCTACCATTCGCTGATGCATGAATGGATACAGGCATAAAGCAAATGTATTTTACAAAAATGCATATATATATATTGTGTAGATAACACTACCATCCCTGTCTAACATTACAATACATTCATCCGAACAGCATCTCTCATATTGATTTGACTACTCACAAGTTGTATATAAATAACTTTGTATATAAATATATATATAATATATGTGGTGTATGTAATCGAAATCACCATATAAAACACCATATGTATATAAAATATATATAAAAAATATACATACATGTCTAAAACAATAAATCTTTTTCTTATTGTGTGTACACGCACTCTAATACATATATGTAAAACATCATATATATTTCTCTACCATTCGCTGATGCATGAATGGATACAGGGATAAAGCAAATGTATTTTACAAAAATGCATATACATATTATGCCAACCAGGGTTAGTGTTTTCAAAAACAACCTGAGATATAGCTTTAGAAGAAACAAAAGTATAATAGAGATGAAATATAAAACAAATGTAGGGGGAACATGTTTGAGAAATGGTACCTTTAAATGTGGAAGATGTTCACAATGCCCCTTTATAGCAGGGGTAAAAGAAATAAGAATTCCAAGCTTGGAAATGACACTAAGAGCTAAAAGATATAATAGTTGTTATTCCAAGGGAGTTATTTATTTGGCATATTGCAAAACCTGTTGGAGGTATTATGTAGGCAAAACAGAACGCCACCTTAGGAAGAGAATTTATTAACATACAAGGGATATTAATAGGAAAAATGAAAATAACGCCCTATATAGACACATTTTGGTATGCAAAGAGGCAGTTTTGGGTCCTTGAAGAGGTTGACCATTTCGAAAGAGGTGGAGATTGGGAAATGATATGGCAATTAAGGTTGGATGCATGTAGTGGAAAAGGTATGAATGACCACATTTCCATTACTCCAGCTTTAAAAGTACTTTCAGAAGATCCCAAAAAGCACAATGTCAAAAGTAGGTAGACTAGTGGTTTCAAATTATACAATATACAGTATTTTGTTGGTATTAGGTACGTAAACATACACACACACACATATATATATATATATATATATATATATATATATATATATATATATATGCATGTTGGATTTTTTCTATATAAACATTTTTTATATAATACACAATTTTTTATATTATAATTTCCAAGATATTTTTAGCAAGGGAGCATGTTTATATTTAATATTTATTGTTTTAGACATATATGTATATTTTTATATATATTTTATATACATATGGTGTTTTATATGATGATTTCTATTACAGACACCACATATATTTTATATATATATATATATATATATATATATATATATATATATATATATATATATATATATATATTTATATACAAAGTTTTGTATATACAACTTGTGAGTAGTCAAATCAATGAGAACTATGCTGTTCGAAAGAATGTATTGTAATGTTTGACAGGGATGATAGTGTGATATACACAATATGTATATGCATTTTTGTAAAATACATTTGCTTTATGCCTGTATCCATTCATGCATCAGCGAATGGTAGAGAAATATATATGATGTTTTACATATATGTATTAGAGTGCATGTACACACAATAAGAAAAAGATTTTTCAAAATTTTACATTAAGGTTAATTGATTAATTGAAGCTTTAATGGCCAGCCAGTGATGTACAAAGTGGGAATGATATAAAAGGAATGGGAAATGGTTTACTTGTGATTCTGAAGAAGTCTCCGGAGGGAGATGAAAGCGCTTAATCTGTGTTTCATTGTTTTATTATTTTAACAAGCTGTATATTAAAAGTTTAACATACATATATATTGAACTTCTTATCGGATTTATTTACTGGTGAAACGAAAGTTTTTTAAGTGGGAAGACAGCCTTTAATGCACCGGAGCTACACCTTGTGTTTTATTTCAGTGATTTTGTCTCTTTTAAGCTATATCCCTAGCTAACATAGTTAGTCTGCAAAGTTGATACAACCTGGTTCCCCCTTGCTTGTGGATGTACACTATGACATTGTCTGCAACAATGATTCAGAAAGCTGAGTGCCTTGATCAAGGCAAACATCTTGTTTATATTTATGTACTTGCATCTGTCCTTGGTGTACCAAACACCTTCCACTTTTAAACATCATGAAACTGCACTCCAAGCAAAGACCACTTCAGAATAGGGAGGGAGAACAGGAGAGCCAGATTTAAGGATATTTGCTGTCTCCACCAAGTGATTTCTCTTCTGTTAAACCCCTGCACTGGGATTTGAAAAGGCAAATGATGTTGGTGCTGGGACCAAAGAAATTTCAGATAACATTGTGTCTTTCTCATGCGAGTCTTCCCAGAGGTATCACGAGAATCATAAATGCCATGAGCCCCAAAAATCCTGAGGGTTAAAGTCTGTGTAGAAAACCTTACAGACAGATCTAGATAAAAATCTATATTTTTTCCTATGGAAGAAAAGCTCCTTGAACTGAGGCTGGGGTATGATGAAGTCAAACAAAAAAACTTTGAATGTCTTCTTGTAATTCCAGCTTCAAAGAGCTCTCTCACCCAGGTGAGATATTCTTGACACTTTGAAAAAACTCTAGAAAGATAAGCAAGTTGTCTAAACATGGAAAATGTGGGTACCCTCTAGCCTGTAAAGAACTATAACTGAAGGCAAACACTTTGAGAACTCTCTTGGTGCAGTGGATAGTCCAAAGGGTAAGGCAGAGAACTAATAATGCAATCCAGACATGCAAAATCCAATGGTTGAAGTCAGGATGAATAGGGATGTGATAAGCATCTTTCAAAATCTAGTGTCTCCAGGAAATTTGAATGAGGAAGACGAGGTAAAATATTGTGAAGTGACATCATTTTGAATGTGGGCACCATCACCAACTAGTTTAGAAAAGAAAGTTCAAGAACTGGTCTCCAAGCATTTTCTTTCTTTGGCACTAAAAACATCCTCAAATAAAGACCTTTTCCCACCTGGGAAGGAGGAACTGGTTGTCTCTCTTCCTGGAACACTATATGCTGAAGGATAGGAGGAAATAAAAGAATCTGGTCTGGTGGATGAGGACTTACCCCTTGGAAAGGAGAATTTTCCTCCCACTACCATCTGTAATCTTGATGAATTATCTTCAGAACCCCTTTGCCTGAAACTATCCATTACCAAAGAGAAAAGTGGAGAGTCCGGCTTTCTGGAAGAGAAATGGGAATAGTGGTGGTGGTGGTGATGAGGAGGACAATGTCCCTTAAACAGTCATTCCGACTTGCTGGACTGTCCTTTGTTTTAGGAGGTTCCAGAATTACTTTTGGAACTCCCGTGGCATTTCTTCTTAAACATCTGTTTACCTGCATTTTGTTGAGACCATTTATTTTGCTTTTTGCAAAACTGAATGATGTTAGAGAATCCCCCCTCAAAAAGTGGAAAAGGAGGGTTGAAAAATATTAAGAGATCCCCTGAATCAACTTACCCCTTTCATCACACTTTTTGATTACCTCTGCAGTAGAGGGGCTAAAAACTAAATCTCTACCCAAAAGAGAATTTTAAATCTCATTTTTAACATCAGAGAGGTTCTGAGAATGCAGCCAGGCAAGCCGCCTCAAAAAGTACAGTTTTGTACCTACCATAAATGTAGATGTTAGAGTGTTCACCCTGCTGCAGTCATCACACTTGGGTTATCCTGCCGTCAGGCGGTCCCGCAGTCGGCCTGAATTCCAAAGTCTTGGTCCGGCGTCGGTTGCTGTCGCTTCTTCCCTGACGTCAGAGCACCAGGGGTATATATAAGAGGCATCCAACGCCATTTTCTTCAGTTTTTCTTGCCCCAGATGTCAGGTGCCCCCAATAGGTAGGCAATCAGAGGGGATGGAGGGAGGGTAACCTGGACTGCAGCAGGGTGAACACTCTAACATCTACATTTATGGTAGGTACAAAACTATACTATGTTCATCGTGTTACCCTGCTGCAGTCATCACACTTGGGTTGAATCCCAAAGCTAAGGATGGGTGGTGGAGTTAAACAGGGTTAGAAGAAGCAAGTAGGCCCTGCAAAACTGCAGTGGCAAAACCAGCTCTAGTCTTAGAATAAAGGGGTAAGTGATCGTGTTTGGTGAAGGTGTGCACTGAACTCCAAGTTGCAGCTTTCAGAATATCCTTGGTTGGCACTCCCCTGAGAAAGGCTGCTGATGTAGCTGTAGCCCTGGTGGAGTGGGACCTAATGTTAGCAGGTACCAGTTTCCCATGATGTGTGTAGCAGAAACGTATGCAATGCCCTATCCATTTAGAAATGGTCTGTTTTGAGACAGCTTTTCCTTGTGATCCTGCAGCATAGGCTACAAAGCGCTGTTCAGACTTTCTGAAAGCCTTAGTTTTATCCAAGTAGTAACGCAATTGCCTGTGAATGTCCAAAGAGTGCAGGAGTCTTTCTCCTTTGTTCTGGGGATTTGGGGAAAAGGTGGGCAAATTAATGGCTTGGTTTAGGGCCACACTGGACACCACCTTTGGCATAAAGGTAGGGTTAGTTCGTAGAGAGACTATGTCTTGATGAAAAAAGAGGAAAGGCTCCACTGCCATTAGTGCCTGTAGCTCTGAGACTCTTCTAGCTGAGGTTATTGCTAGTAGCAGGGCAGTTTTCCATGAAATAAATTTTAAATCAGCTAAAAAGGCTGGTTCAAAGGGCGGCAGTGTAAGCTTTTCCAGAACAAAGTTGAGATCCCAAGTAGGTGTTGGTGCTCTCCTGGGTGGTCTTATGTTCTTAGCCCCCTCTGAGGTACTGTCTTAGGAGTGGATGTGAGAATAAAGGAGGATCAGTCTTGTAATGAGCTGACATTGCTGAGGCGTGGATCTTAATAGATGAAAAGGAAAGTCCTTTGTGCAACATCTCAGTTAACTATTGTAGAATCTGAGGAATGTTTGGATCGAGGGGATTTTGGCCTTTAGCCTGGTTCCAGGCGCAAAATTTTTCCATTTGTCTGAATAGGTTTTTCTGGTGCTGGGCCTCCTGGCCTCCAGAATGACATCCATAACAGCTTTGGATAGAGGAGTTGGCTGGTTGTTTAGGTAATTTTTTTTGTGTGGGCGTCCCCATTTTTGAGCTATCATTGCAAATACTTGTGGATCTAGTTTCCACTCGTGTGGATCCATGATGTTTCTGCTTAGGTCGTCTGCCAAAGTGTTTTCTTTCCTGGCAGGAATTGTGCTTGTAATTGAACCTGGTAAGACAGTGCCGTGTTCCACAAGGTCATTGCTTGCCTGCATAGAGGATAGGAATGTGTGCCCCCTTGCTTATGTACCACATTACTGTGGTGTTGTCCGTCTTTATTATTAGTTGTCCTGGGTGTACGAGGTCCTTGAAAGCTGTTAGGGCATTCTGTACTGCTAGCATTTCTTTTTGATTGATATGCAGATGCCCTTGATCTGTAAGTCCATTTGCCCTGAATGCACTGTCCTGCCATGTGTGCTCCCCAAGCATAGTCCGATGCATCTGTTGTCATAGTTTGCCTGGTTGTGGGTAAGATGAAAAGCTGACCCTTGTTGAGGTGACATGCCTGTGCCCACCATAGAAACTCCTGTTGAAGGCAGGGAATGAGTGGTATCATTGTTTCCAAGCTGTGGCTGTGCTGAGTCCATACGCTTTTCAGGTACCATTGTAATTTCCTCATATGCAGTTTTGCAAATGGTATTAGTAGTATATGCAAGATGCCATGAATCCCAAGGCCTGCAGAATTTTGCTTGCAGGGAGTTGGGTCTTTGTTGCCATAGTTTTGAAATATTGAGTCAGCTGTTGTTGCTTGTCTGGCGTGAGATAAGCCATCTGGGCCATTGTATTCAAGCTGGCTCCCAGGAATATTATGTTTTGTGAGGGCACTAGTTTTGATTTCTTTTTGTTTACTGTGTACCCTAGGCAACTTAGAAGGTGTTTGACAAATCCCAGATGCTTTAAAAGAATGTCCTTGCTTTCTGCTTGAATAAGGCAGTCGTCCAGGTATGGGTATATTTGAATTCCTCTTTGTCTGCAGTATGCAATTACTGGTGCCAGGCATTTTGTGAAGACCCTGGGCGCAGTAAATAAGCCAAAGGGTAGTGCAGAGAATTGATAGTGTGTTGAACCTGCAATGAAGCGGAGGTATCTTCTGCAATTTTGTCTGTTAGGGACATGCAGGTATGCCTCCTTGAGGTCCAACGTTACTGGCCAAGCATTCTTGCCCAGCATGGGAAGAAGCTGCTGTAGTGTTAGCATCTTGAATTTTGGTACTTGCAGATAGGTGTTCAGAAATGAAAGATCCAGAATGGGTCTCCATGCTTAGTCTTTTCTTGGGACTAGAAAGAGTCGAGTAAAATCCTTGTCCTTGCTCCTGTGTAGGTACTTGCTGAATGGCTCTCATGTCCATGAGAGCTGTAATTTGTTTTTGTGCCTCTGCCCATTGATTTGGTGGCAGGTTTGGCATTCCTTTTTTCATTGGCAAGGTATGAAAGTGGAATCTGTATCCTTGTGAGACAATGTTTAGGACCCATTTGTCTTTTGTGATGATGTGCCAGTTGTCTGCAAAAAAAAAGCTAATTTTCCTCCCAAGGGAGCTGCCAGGAGAGATTTGCTTGGTAGTTTGAGGATTGAGTCATTGTGTTTGTCTTCTGCTAATTTGGGGCCTGTCTTCTCCTCCTTTCTGGGTAGCAGTACCCCATTGGCGAGGTTTGTAAGGGCCTTGTGACTGACCTCTGCCCCTTGGGTGTCTATTTGCCCCTCTCTGATCTGTCAGAAGCTGGAAAGGACCATTTTTTTTGCTGGCCAATTTCTGCTGAAACGAGGGGGTTGTACCTGTAAGAAATCCTTGACCGTCTGCACAGACTTTGCCTTATCCTACATTTTCTTTAAGACCTCTTCTGCTTTGACACCAAATAATACATTCTGCTGTAAAGGTGCATCCAATAATTTTGCTTTAACATGATCAGGCAGGGTTTGTTCTTTTAAACAAGCATGTCTACGTATAACAGACCCAGTAACAGCTGCTCTACAGGAAGCTTCCAATGAATCAAATCCACATTGTAAAGTATGCTAGCTCACCTGTTCAGCTGCATGCAACAGATCCTGCATTTCCTTGAATTCAGACTGCTCTTTATGTGTGCTCATTTTTTGCTTTAATTGAGGCATTAGGAATTGCTGATATTTCAGCATGTGAAACTGACAATTTAATGCTCTCATAGCCAGAGTTGCTGAGGGATAGCAAGTGGTCTGTGCTGGGGTAGTAAAAGGAACTCTTTGAGCCTTTTCTTAGAATCAGAGTAGTCCTGGCCTTCCCAGTGGAAATGTTCCCTCATGGTATGTAAAGTTTCCCCAAAGGTGTAGTCTTCAGGGGGAGATGCTGAGGGGATAGAGTCTTCAGCATCAGAGTCTTCATAAGGGGGAAAAGTGTAATCCTGTTCCTCAGAAGAATCTGAGGAAACTGAAACCTGGTCAGAGGAAGCATAATCCTCCTCTTGTCTTGGTCTTTTATCTGGAGGGGGATGGGAACCCCAGATTAGGGTAATCAAATCTACAGCCATCTTAAGCATTTGTTTCTTAGGCATGGGGCCTTGAACTGTAGACTGATGTACAGTCTTTTTTGGTTTTAATGGAGTTTTAAGCTTAGCATAAGACTTAATTGTGAGTGTAGTCAGTCTGAAGACACCTTCTGCAACCGAAGGTGTTTCCACTGCAACGGGGTCTCCTCCTGCTCGGGTGTCGGAAGGGCCTAATGAAGATGGCTGCGTCGGCCTAGTACACTCCGCTTGAGAATCTGCAGCTGTCTGGGGTTCCAATTCTGCAGTCTTCAGGGGCTGCGTAGGTGCCTCACTGAAAACCGGAGAACCGGTGACAGGCCCAGCAGAGGCCTCGGGGTTTGGCTTGTTCCTAGGCTGCCTCTCCTTATCCTTGCGTTTTTTATGCATGCCGGTCGTCGGCTGCTCCGACGGCATGATATAATTAAATTTCCTACCAAAGTAATGTCGTGTGAAGTTAAAACGGCGTTTGATAGTTCGTTTATTAAACCTAGCACAAAACCGACAACCTGTGACTGTCGTGGTCTGGGCCTAGGCAAGGAATACAATAAGACTGAAAGTCTTTATGAGGTATTTGCTTCCCAAAAGAAATGCAATTGTTAACTTTTTCTGACTTCGGACTGAGGCAAGAAAAGGTTCCCCAACGGGGTACTTAGCTTTACTGAAGACTTCGGACTAAAATTCGATTAGAAAATCTCAGGTGTCGGCCGACCGGCACTTGCAAACTGCTTCTGCTTCGGGCACCGCACGGCAAGAAAGACTGAAGAAAATGGCGTTGGATGCCTCTTATATACCCCCAGTGCTCTGACGTCAGGGAAGAAGCGACAGCAACCGACGCCAGACCAAGACTTTGGAATTCAGGCCGACTGCGGGACCGCCTGGCGGCAGGATAACCCAAGTGTGAGGACTGCAGCAGGGTAACACGATGAACATCAGTACCAGAGGCCATAGACCTGGTAGAATTATCAAGAGTCATGCACACATTGCAAACAATGAGTAGTGATTTGTACAGCTGAAGAAACTAAACAAAACATTCTTCAGAGTGTCACAATTAGTCAGAACAAACAATATATGAGCCTACCAATTCAAAATTCTGAAAATAAAGAAGTTTCCCATCCTTATCAGAAAAAGTAGGATATGAATTAACTAAATACATATCAGCAGAAGGATTGACTAATGATACAGCTGCCAGGTCAATTTTGGGAAGACTGTATAAAAACTTAAAGGCCTGAGGAACTTTATGTTATCTGCCATTTTAGGGGCAGTTGTAAGGAAAACTGCAGGTTATAACACACATTCTCCAAAGCTGACAGAACTGGAGAAATAGGTGAAATTTCTGGAAATTCCTTCTGTAACAGCCCATAGTATTTTCTGTAGGACTGAGAGACAACAGTTTTCTCCCACTGAAAACACTGTCACATTCTGGTGGTGGTCTCAGAGAAAGAAAAACTCCTAAAAGAAGAATCAGAAAATAATCTCTCTTCAGTGTTGATCAGAAACCTGAGGAGAAAAACTTGTATGTCTGTTCATCTTCCTGTACAGATTCAGAATCCTGAATCTTTTCAGGAAAAGTGGTATCCTTTACTTATTTATTTTATTTGACATTTGCTGACCGGGCTAGTCTAACTGGATACATGTCAATTTTCAGTAGAGGCCCAGGGAGATGAGCTCCAACATTAAGGTGATGTATCTGGACTACAAATAAAAGTAAATTGTAAATAGTACATTATTACAAAGAATTAATGCAAGATCCAATATAAGGTAATATAACAAGATTGCAAATAAAAGTAAAATTGTGAACAGTAAAATATTACAAAGAATAAATGCAGTTCATAGCTAAAGGGCGTCTATTAATGAACTAAGGTAGCTTCAATAGCAAACAGATAAAAAAATACAACAATAATGGTAAAAGGAAAAAAAATTAAGATTAAATAAGGATTGGGTTAGCAAAGAAGTAACAAACAACATTAGAGAAAGAGAGGTTAGCAAGGAAGTAAACAAGATTAGAGAAGGAAAATTTAGGGTGTCGAGTCAGTACTATTAAGTGCAGTATATACAAGAGGAATAATGATTAGCAATATTTGGACAAGAAAAAAAAGAGTGGAGGGGGTGAAAAGTACCATCTGGTTGTTATGTTGGACAAGGTTTGCTTGATAAGAAGGATCAATAGCCTAAATTAAATCCTGAGCCAGACGCAGTAAACTACTCCTGTCAAAGGAAACTTGAGGATGAGCAGATACATGTTTAGTTTTCGGTTTCTTTTTGACAGAAAAAAAGTGGGGCCAACACGGTCATTAATGGCAGAAGCAGCTTCCCCATTGATGGACACAACATTCTGAAATACAGGGAAGTGTTCCCTATTCCATCCCCAGGACCGACACGAGTGGCTGTCCCTTGCTCACTGAAGGGACCCCAACAGCAGCAGACGACATGGCTGTAGGTGCAACACCAGAGGGATCTGGAGTAAAGGACGAGTTGTCTTGGGTACAACCAATGGCCATAGCAGAATCACCCACCTGCCATCTGTGGCCGAGGTAAATAGCTAGCCTGTTGTGGTGGCAAAGGCTATTTGCTTAACATTTTCTTTTTGTGGCTAGAAGGAGGACTGACTCAAGTACTGGCAGTTTGTTCCATGGTCAAGTCAAAAATGATGCCTCTTTCCTAGGGAAAATAAGCAGGAAAAGCCAGTAAAATTTAAAAGGCTTTAAACACCACTTTTTCATATAAAAACACAGTAAAACGCACTTTAAACATTTTACCAGCCCCCCAAAAAATAAACACAATTTCTCCACAGAAAAATGGTTTTCAATTACTTTAAACAACTTTTAAACTGAAAGGAAAAAAAAGCATTCACATTTAAAAGTACAGCACAGGCTCATGACAGTCTATTAAAACACAAACCCCCAGCAAAGGGACAATGCAATCTAACATTCAATCCTTGAAAACCTCTTTAGCAGCAGGAAAGCCCTGAAGGACTTGGTACCCAAACCTGTCTTTTAGTCAAGCTTGGCTTAAGCTGACTGTTTGGGCATGTAGAAAGTGCTTTGAAGCTCTGAAAGCTATCCAGCTGCTATAGCCTCTGAAGAATATAACCCATATAGTTAAGGCAACTGCAGCAGTGATCAATATGAACATCCACTGATGCCTGAACCAAACGATGGTCATTACAATTATCCTTAGAGAATTTTCTGCACCTTCATAAGAGCATAACTTTTTTAACTGTCTGTTGTGGCTAGAAGCAAACAGATCTACTTGAAACTTTCCCCAAAAGATGGATCAATTCCTGGAAGACCCACAGGTACAATTTCCATGCAAGACAGTCCATCTTGGTGTTGCTCAGCTTGTCTGCAATATATTTTGCTCTGACAAAATGTAGGCAAGTCTGGTGGAATAGCTTGAACAAAGTATCTAATTTTTAGGCCATCTCAGCTAGTCTGCAAAGGGGAAAGATCTAGTATCCCTTTGCTCGTTTATTTTCCACATCACTGTAGTGTTGAGGGCCTGGAGTTCAAAGATGGTTCTGGGATTTAAGAGCAACTGTTGGGGCAATCACTTCTGACATTTATGTACTTAATTTGTCTTGCACGTTACAGAGGCCCTAGACTTTCACCCCCCCCCCCAAATAAAGTGTGATGCATCTGTGGTTACTACAGGCTAGAAGGTAAAAGGGAGACCTGGGTTGAGAAACAACTGCTTCACTCACCACAGCAGTTCCTTTTCACAAACCCCAACGCTGGAATTTGAAAAGAAAGGGGACTGCTGCTGTTGGGGTACAAAATGATTTGACAAACCACTGAATATTCCTTGTGTGAAGTCTTGCCAAAGGAATCATGAGAAGAGAGGCCATAAAACATTGAATTCTGAAATATTCCCTGGGAGATGCCAAAGTCTGGTTGAAACCATAGAAACAGTTATTAAAAGAGAAAGGTATTGCTACTTCTACCAGTTTTTCAATCATTAATACTACGAGTATTTCTAGCAGAGATTCAGAAGGGAATGGCATTCACCAAGATGCACCCAGTTACCAGCAAACTTTTATTACAACTTATTCAATTGATAGCCCCGAGGTTAGTAGTATCGTGAAGAAAAATCGGCAGTTCATTGTGAATGATCACATGCTTTCTGCACATTTAGGCATCAAGCCCAGAATTGTTTACAAGAAAAGGTTTAATTTCAACTGTTTATATGATAATATGGTCACTGAGACCAAAGCTACAAGGGTTGGTATGCATAAGTGTGGGGGGGGGGGCATGCTCGCAATTCCCTTTTATCACAGAGGGAAATATTTTATTATTAAAGATCGGATTTATAGAAGTCTAGGGAAATTTAATTGCGATACCAGGGGGATAGTGTACACTTCCCTTTGTCAAAAGTGTGATGTTTTCTATACTGAGAGGAGGGCTTAGAGACCGCATATACGAACATTGTTACAACATTTGTACAAACGAAAACAGCAATGCCCTAAGTAGGCATACATTAAAGAATTCCACCAATCATTTTAGTTTTTGTGTTATAGAACACAAACAGGATTCTCAGTGTAATCCTTGGAAAATCCGGAAAGAGTTATGGTGAGAGATATACATTAATGCTACAGCCCCCCCCCCCGATTTGAACAATGTTATTTCCATTCCGTGTTTATTAAAAAGAACGGCACATGTTAAGTAATTAGTTTTTATCCACAAGTATTATAAGGGAGTTTTTCTAGGTCTTTTTATATACTGATTTCACACAAAAATAAGAAGTTATGTACTCACCATAACATTCCATCTGAGTAGGTAAACTTCATTTGTCTGCAACCTGTGGGATACGGATCCGATCTCGGATCCGAGCCGGCAACTTTACAAAGCTTAGATCTGAGCTCCAAGCTCCTCCCCTTACCCATAATCCCCTGCCAACCCTGATTGACCTCAGATCAAGTTTGCCCGTAACTACTATAGCAGGCAGTTAATTACCTCCTCAAAAGGATAATAATAATATGTCCTAAACATCTGTGAACGTCAGGGGGATGGAGGGGGGGAATGGTTGCAGACAAATGAAGTTTACCTACTCAGATGGAATGTTATGGTGAGTACATAACTTCTTAATCTGAAGTAGTTAACTTCATTTGGTCTGCAACATGTGGGACAGAGTCCCCAGCTACCTAAACCTTGGGCGGCCTTCATGGAAGGATATTCCGGAGCACTGCGGAGCCAAAAGAAGTTCTCCCTCTGGAGATAATGTCCAGCTTATACTGACTTATGAAGGTATGAGGTGAAGCCCAAGTGGCTGCTGAACAGATATCATCCAAGGAAACTTTGGATTTAAAGGCGGCAGATGTAGCCATAGACCGAGTTGAGTGGGCACGAACTCCTTGAGGTGCGGGCCTGCCAGAATTCTGATAAGACGTGATGATACACTGCGAAATCCATTTTGACAAAGTGACTTTCGAGACTGGATTACCTAGATTAAATTTAGCAAAGGAGACGAACAACTGGTCGGATGGTCTGTGACCAGATGTCCTATGAATGTAAAACCTGAGTTGTCTATGCACGTCCAAGGAATGTAATTTGTACTCTCCTTTGTTCTGGTAGTTAGGAAAGAAGACCGGCAAATTGATAGACTGATTGATATTCGTCACAGAAACCACCTTCGGAAGGAAGGAGGGATTGGTCCTGAGGTAAACCCTATCCTTGTGAAAGGCTAAGTATGGAGGTTTGACAAAGAGCCTGTAATTCAGATACTCTCCTAGCTGAAGTAACAGCCACCAGAAAGGCTGTTTTCCACGATAAATATTTGAGGTCTACCGACACTGCAGGTTCGAAGGGAGGGGCCGTCGAGGCCTGCAAAACCATGGAGGTACAGCTTCCTTTATGGGAGGTCTAAGTAGGAAAGTGCCCTTTAGGAATGTCTTGCAACATTTTGAAGTAATCAAAGAACCCAGGTTCGAAGGGAGGGGCCGTCGAGGCCTGCAAAACCAAAGTCAAATCCCATGGAGGTACAGCTTCCTTTATGGGAGGTCTAAGTAGGAAAGTGCCCTTTAGGAATGTCTTGCAACATTTTGAAGTAATCAAAGAACCCATATCGCTGCCTACGTGATAATGAGAGATAGCTGCTAATTGCACCTTCACCGTGGAACAGCTAGCTCCCTCATTAAAGAGGCCTGAAAGAAAATCCAGCACCGCCGGTTAGGGGGCTGTGAAGGGATCCAATTTATGGCGTTCTGCCCAGATAGAAAAACACTTCCATTTACTACTATAGACCTTCCTAGCAGACAGCTTGTGCGCTGCTACTAGGATAGCTTTAACCGGGGAAGAGATACCGGGAGTCCTCGCTAGGAGTGGAACTGGAGCAGCCAAGCCGTAAGCTTGCGGTTGACCAGGTCGGGGACTGGGAGTCCCTGTGGGTGGGAAATCAGATCTGGTAGGGGATCTAGAATCCAGGGCGGATTCACTCGATGAGACCAGAGGTACGGGAACCAAGTTTGGCGAGGCCAGAATGGGGCAATGAGGATCATTCTGCTCCCCAACCAACTGGCTTTCTGAAGAAGTTTCAGCATCAGTGGAAGAGGAGGGTAGGCATAGAGAAGACCGGGTGGCTAAGCATGCACCAAAGCGTCCCTCGGGGCTTCCACGGGAGGGGGAATATGAGCAAAGTAATTGTTGCATTTCGTGTTTGAAGGAGATGCGAAGAGATCGCAACAGGGCTGCCCCCAGGCAGCAAACATTTGACTCGTTACTTGGGGATTGAGGGACCACTCATAAGGCAAAAGATGGTGAGGCTCAGTCTGTCTGCCAGGATGTTGGTCCGTCCCGGAATGTGCGTTGCAATGAGAAAGCGGTTGGTGATCGCCCATTCCCACTCTCTCATGGCTTCTCGAGAGAGTGGGTAAGACCTGGTTCCCCCCCTGCTTGATGACCAAAACCACAGACATACTGTCTGACTGGACTGCAATTGTTCTTACAAGCAGAAGGCTCCGAAGTGCTTGCAACGACAACAGCACTGCCCTCATCTCTAGAACGTTTATGTGCAATAATGTCTTTGAATTGTTCCACGTGCCTTGGACAGTCCTGCCCGAATAACGCCCCCCCCCACCCAAGACGAGAGGTGTCCGTGGTCACTGTGGCGAGAGGGGGGGGTCGTGGCAAAGGGGAGTCCCGTTTGGAGGTCCTGCGAGTGAAGCCACCAAATGAGAGCTCTCTTGCAGACCCTGCTCAGGGAAATGGGGTGATCCAAGGGGTACTGCAGAAGGGACCATTGAACCTGTAGAGTCCACTGCAATATCCGCATGTTGAGACGCGCCATGGGAAGGAGGTTGATTGCGGCTGCCATAGACCCTAGAGCCCTCAGAACCAATCCTGCCGGAGGGTTTTGAAGATTGAAAAAATGGCCCGCACGTGTGCTCTCAGAGTGTGCAACCGGTCGGGAGTTAGGAAGGCGAGCTGCTTGTTGATGTCCAGTCTGGCCCCGATAAATCTATCACCTGAGTCGGGGTGAGAGAGGACTTGTCTGCATTTATAGTGATCCCTAGTTGTGGAGCAAGGCTGAGAAAGTAATCCCTGGCTAAGAATAGTAGATGCCTTGTCGGGGCGGTGAGGAGCCAGTCGTCCAGGTACGGAAAAACCTGTATTCCCTGGAGTCTCAGGTAGGCCGCTATCACTGCTAATACCTTGGTGAACACCCTGGGTCTGAGGTGAGACCGAAGGGAAGGACCCTGAATTGATAATGACTGGCTCCCAGCCAGAAGCGGAGAAACCTCCTGGTGCGTTCGTCCATCAAAATGTGGTAGCATGCGTCCTTGAGGTCTATGGAGCACATCCAGTCGTTCTCCCGCAAGAGGGGGAGAATAGATTGAAGAGTGACCATCCGGAACTTTTCTTTGGTTACTGACAGATTCAGTAGGGAAAGATCGAGGATGGGCCTTAGGTCCCCCGTCTTTTTTGACACTAAAAAGAACCTGGAGTAGTAACCCGATCCTGACTGGCCTGGGGGGACGTGCTGGATGGCCCCTTTTCCCAAGAGCAGCCGGATTTCTGCGGCTGCCGCCGCCCTCTGATTGGGTGGATCATCAGGGTGGTGACTGGGGGTGTCTGGAACGTGGGAAAATGGAATTTTGTATCCTCTGGATATGATACGAAGCACCCAACGGTCTGTTGTAATGGACTCCCAAGCTGCTAGGTGCTTCGAGAAACGCCCCCCCCCCCCCGACTGCCTCCAGAGTGGAGCAGTCGGGCAAGCCCTCAGGGCTGCTGCGTGGGCCGATCAGAGAAGGCTTCTCTGGACCCAATGTTCTTCGGGCCCCCTCTGCCTCTAGGGCGGCATCCACCCTGTCCTCCTCTGCTGCGGAAGGACTGGGAGTCCAGAGCGGACTGGGATTGTTGCGACTTTCGGAACCACATCTTCTTCTGTCCCTTTTGGTTCTTGGAGAAGGACCTCAGGGGAGCAGAGAAGTGGACTCCGACGGCAGACGTCTTCCCGTCCTTTTCGCTCTGGACCAAAGTTTCGCGAACTGTCTTGCCAAAAAGGGCAGAACCATCGAAGGGGGCATTTGCAAAGGATGCCTTGAAGGGTTCCGCAAAGTCACAATGTCGGAGCCAGGCCTGGCGCCTCATAACTAGGCCTGCTCCGCTGGCTCTAGTGGCTCCCTCCGTAGCATGGGATAAGAGCCGCATAGAGGTGTTAGAGATAGACCCAAGAGTGGCCATGCGGGTGGAGTACAACTGTTTGTCCTCTCCCGACATGGACTCCGGGGGCGATGCAGCGTACTCTTTAATAAGGTCCCGCTGCAGCCAAATCACGTGTGCTATGTAGTTCAGGGACCTTACAGAGAAGGTCGCTGAACTAAAGACCCGCTTCCTGAGACGGTCCATCGAGCGAGACTCCTTGCTTGGGGGCTGGACCGAGGGACTCTCCTGGGCTAACTCCCTCTTGGTGGCTGCAGCCACCAACATGGCATCTACGGGGGGGTCCCTTTCTCCAATGGGACCTCTCAGTCGGGGGCTCAGGATCCTGTCGGGGCGTTTGGGGACTGGCTCCACAGTGTCCAGCTCCTTCCACGCCCTAGTGGTAATAAGATCCACTAAGGGGTCAGCCGGAGGGGACACCCAAGAGGTAGATAGGCCTGCTTTGAACGCCTCAAGGAACACAGATTCATCAGAGGAAGCCTTGGGGGCAGACCACCACCCACCCCCCCCAATCCCAAGCATTTCCATGTCTCCGAAGGAGACATCCTCGGGGGGTGACCTTTGGGAGCCTTCCCCCTCATCCAAATCCATGTCTTCTGTCAAGGACTCGGGGGAGTCCACGTGCTT
The DNA here is from genome assembly GCF_019279795.1 of Protopterus annectens. NCBI lineage: Eukaryota > Metazoa > Chordata > Ceratodontiformes > Protopteridae > Protopterus > Protopterus annectens. The sequence continues at coordinate 411,637,753 of NC_056733.1, read as the reverse complement.
CCTCTTACACTTCCGCTTGTGAGGAACAGCCTTGGGGGGGATGTCCGAGGATGACTCACCAGCAACGTCTTGTTCCAGTGGAACGACCTGAGACGTCAAAGCAGGCTGTCCCTGTGGCCGGGTGACGGAAGCCTGACCCAAACGAGAGGGAGTGCGGGAGCCCTCTCCACCACACTGAATGCCAAGGGAGAGCCACTCTCTCTGGGATCCAAGAGCCGACCCTCACTCGGATCCAATGGATGGATCGGAGCCGGCGCTGAGACCATCGGATCCGAAGGGCCAGTGTGCTCCGACCTGGACGGAGCCGAAGGCACACTAAACTCCTCGGATCTGAAGCTCAGAGCACGGCTCTGAGAGCTCGGATCCGACAAGGATGGATCCGGCAAGCTCGAGGGAAGAGTCGGAGCCGAAGTACCGATACTGTTGGCGCCGACCCACCCCCGGCTCCAACGCTGCCCAGCTCAGAGCAATCCAAACCCGGGAAGCGGGTCGGAGAAAGAGCCATCGGGGCAAAAAAGGGTGTTGAGCTCCCCCCCCGGAGGGGGGGAGGCAGGAGCACTCCCATCTGCATTTGGGCCTGGATGAACCTTCGCATCACCCGGTCCAAATCAGCTTCAGACAGGCTATGTGTCGATCTCGACGAGGCCACCGAGGCTGACCGGGAGTGCCGCCTCGATGACCTCAACGGAGATCAGGTCTCCTCCTCCTCGTGTCCCGGTGAGAAGCATGGAGACCGGAGCCAAGAAGGAGGAGACCTAGACCTGGAGGGAGAAGCCCGCTTAGCCGGGGGGGGGGGGCGAAGTGGAGGCCTCGGCCCGCCGCTTGTGGTGCTTCTCCCTCTTCTTTTCCTTCCTGGCCTCCCCCTCCTCCGGCGAAGTAGCGGGAGTTTGAGTCCCAGCCGGGGGGAGAGGGGCAGGAGTGGCCGCCACCGAAGCCTGGGAGGAGGCCACAGAAGTACCGGAGGCCGAAGCCGAATCCGGGGGCAAGAGTCACACTAGGATAAGCTTCGCCCTCCGGTCCTTCAGTGCCCTGGGGTTGAACGCCGCGCAAATCACATACCCAGAGGAGAGGTGTTCAACCCCAAGGCACCGAACACACGAGTGTGGCCATCCGCCGGGGAGAGCTTATGGCCACATTCTGTGCACTTCGAAAATACTAATTTTGGGGCCTCAGACATGTTTACACTAAAAATGAAACTCACTCACACAGTAGGTCCCAAACTCTCAAACAACACACACAGCTACGATACCAGCGAAGGGTGGGGAGGGGAAAAAAATTTTTAACTCAAAAACACTAAATATCTAACTAATAGGGTTAAGGAACCTAACCAAGCACACACTCACAAGTTTTAGGAGATTAGCGAAAAGAGATAAACTTATCTGACTAGGAGCTCGCAACCTAGCTGCTGTACCTAAGTGTGGCAAACTAGATCTGAGGTCAATCAGGGTTGGCAGGGGATTATGGTAAGGGGAGGAGCTAGGAGCTTGGATCTAAGCTTTGTAAAGTTGCCGGCTCGGATCCGAGATCGGATCCGTATCCCACAGGTTGCAGACCAAATGAAGTTAACTACTTCAGATGTTTTATTCACATAGCGTTCAGTTTCTTAAGAATATTGTGATGTCACTTCAAATATATTTACATTTGGAGGTGTGCCTGTCGTGATCTATTTTTGATTATATATGGCAGGTTTTGAACAAGGTTTATTATCTGATGAAGTCCAACCTTATACAGGACAAACGCGCTTATCAATCTTTACTTGTGGAGTATTAAATTCTTGATTTTACATCTGTGCTTCTCGTGCCTTGATTCTGGGTTTTGGAGCTGTTGTGGCTCATATGGCTACTGGTGTTTCTGGTTGGAAACTACCAGAAACTGCTACTTGTAACATTCCCTTTGCCCCCTGTAGAAGAAAAGCCAGTAAACATCCCAGAAACAATATGTGAAACAGGAAGAGAGAAAATTTCTCAATATTCACATACAAGTCCAGGTTAAGTTTTCTTTTTTTTTTTTTATAAACTCAAGCCAGATTGACAACCTGTGAAAGAATCAGGAAAAACAAGGCAATTGTGTAAATATGGGGAAATGTGAATGCTCTGAAACCTGCAATGGGCTGTAATGGAAGACAGAACTTTGTAAAGACTCTTACAGCCACTGACAAACTACAGGAGAAAGCACAAGACTGACAGAAAAACATAAAAAGCGCTCCAAATTTTTGAAATGGAATGTGATGGTGAGCTTAAAAAAAAAAGTCTCTGGGTTCCTTCTTTCTCTGACTACAGAATGGAGGACCATTGAATAAAATAGTTTCCCTCTTAGTTCTGGGAAAACATACACTATAGCCCCCTGACACAGCATCTGACCTAGAATAGGAAAAAAAGTATGAAAAGTGTGAAAGTAAACTTACTGTAACAGTAAATTTTCAAACAGTTCATTGTTTCTGTAGCCTAAGCTGTATGGGATATATCCTGTTAAGGATGTAACAGCTGAACAGTACTCAAAGCTTTAGGGTACCTTCCATGCTCTCTAATCACTGATGGACTCCAGGACAGCTATAGAAAAATCAGTGGTTTGAACATCAAACCATTCAGAGCTTTCTTGTCATGGATAAAGGGAGGCTACTCTGATGATAGGGTACATGCTAGGTACAAAAATTGAAAGTGCCCTTGCCATGGCAAAAAACATGCAATAAAAAAGAGGGGATGAGGGCTTCCTGCAACAGTGATCTATTTAAAATCTACCGTTATGGTATGTTTACTTATAACACTCAGCTATGTTCATAATTAGATCACTGCTGCAACAGTCCAATCTGTACGAGTAGAACAGCAGAGCATCAATACACAAGAAGGTGAAAGACTAAGGGTTCAGGAGACCTGAAGAATTGGCCCCATCAAAAGTGAACTCCGAAACCACTTATGGCATGAAAGGGTTTGTTCCCGAGGATACCCTATCTCTATGAATAATACGATAAGGTTGAACCACAATAGTTTGTAATTCAGATATTGCTCTGACTTCTGCATGAACAGTAAGTAGCACAGTTTTCTAAGTTAAGAACTTCAATTCGGCCTGATGAACTGGATCTAATGGAGATCATGTGTTAGGTTTTCCATGTCAAAATCAAGATCCCAAGTAGCCTCCACCTATAACCTACGTAGACAGATATGAAGAATCACTGAAAAAAAATGCACAACTTAAGACAAATAAAAAGGTGAGGGGGTTCTTTGGGCAGACAAAATATGGCAGAAAGTTGAATCTTGACAGAAAGAGCATGAAAGGCCAAATGATAATAATGCACACAGATACTGAAAAACAAGAGGCATGTTAACCTTGAATCACTCTACTTACCCATACATGGTGTCTAAAAGGAATTAAAATTCTATCATCCAGGCAGGTGGCATGTATCAAACAATCCCTGTCTTGTATAAGTAGGTCCAGTCTGTGTGAAGCTTGTATTAATTGCCCCTGGTCAATTTCAAAAGAAGGGAAAACCATTGTTGCCTGGGTCAGAAGGGGGAACCAAAATTATCTCTGGAAAGTCCTTCTGATTTTTTAGAATGACCCTGGATATTAGTGGAAAGGCATACAAGAACATTCCCACCAAAGGGAATGAAAAGATATCTGTCTTCCAGGCCTGTTTGCAAGGAATTCTGGTGCAGAATTTGTTTAGCTGTCTTTTGTAAATAGAGGCAAAGAGACCCACAGCTGACTCAATTCCTGGAAGAGTCCTGGGTTCAGTTTCCACTTGTGTTGGTTTGTCCTGGTCCTACTCAGCCTGTCTGCAATAATGTTTTGCTCTGACGGAATCCAAAAATCCTGGAAGGTTGCACTGTGCCTAGCTGCTACATCCCACACTAACATGGCTAATATGCATAGAGAGTAGTATCTCGTACCTCTCTGTTTATGTGCTACATCACTGTGATAACTTGTAGTGGTCTTGGAAACAAATTATCTAGATACTTGACAGCCTTTATTACTGACAGCATCTCGTCTGTGTCTGTCTGCGTGTGCGCGTCTGTCTGTCTGCGTGTGTGTCTGTATTGGGTTGCCCTGTTTGTTCTACAGACCCTGAACGTGCACCCACATGGAAGCAGCTAACCAAGCAAAGCTTGAGACATCTGTTGTTATAGACAGAATAGTAGCTGGAAGGAAAAATGGAAGACTAAGGTTTAGAAATTTCTGATCCCTCCACCACTGTAACTCTTAAATCTGTAAAGCTGTATGGTGCTGGTGCTGGGATCAGACCGATTTGAGGGAAGTACAACTGTGTAAGTTGCACTTACCACAAACGTAAATGCTCAAATCTCTCACTACTGCAGCTGTCTGGCTATTTGGATTGCATCCTGCTCAGGATACTACAATCTGCAGTCTTCAAAAAGCTCTGGCTACATCCCACAATTACACTCTGACTGCTGACTGGCCAGCCCCTCCTAGGGAAATCAGCAGTCAATAGTGTGGACAATTTCAGGACTTTCTTGCCTAAACAAAAAGATAAATCTTGCTTGTCCTGAAACCCCAAAAATAAACAATACTAGCTTTTTATCTGAACAAACTATATACAGTAGAAGGGGGATGGATGGTCAGTGTGGCTACTGCATAAGTGAGGAATTTAAGCATCTACTGTAATGGGAAGTGCAATTTACACAACTGTACTATGTTCATTATTCTCCCTGCTGCAGTAGCATTTGCCTAGTTGGATTGATTACTAAAGCAAATCCAACCAATGAGGAGGAAGGAAAAGGGCCCAGAAGCCCCTAGAGAATGGTCCAGGAACAGCCTGTCCTGGACCTGGAAAAAGAATGCAGTATGTACTGCATTGTAAAAGTAATGTACATAGGCCCATGTAGTTGCTTCTAAAATGCTTCTAGAGTCCACCCCTTTCTAATATGCCAAAACAGAAAACAAGGCTCTTGTAGAATGTTCCTTAATTCTGCCTGGAAATGTCCTAATATGGTTGGAATAATAAACAGCCATCTGGAATTGTCAATATTGGCACAGATTGTTCTTTTCCAGTCCTATACTGGGAACTCCACAACTATACAGCTTTTCTAAAAGACTTAGTACTTGCAAGATAATACCAGAGTTGCAAAAGCATGACCAGAGTATATATAATCTATTCTCCCTGCTATTCAAATTCTTAAAGACATCAGAGCGATAGATGGGTAGATTCAAGGTATAATCTAAAAGCAGTAAGGGTATATATGGGGGATTTTTTTTCTATAGACAACCTTGTATGCATAGAATAGCAAAAAGGTTAACCCACCATGAATAGTTGTTCAACTTGTAACCTGATGCTCTCTCTTGCTGATGTCAGAACAATAAACCAGGTAAGTCTACCAAAAACAGTTATTTCTGCCTATATTTAAACCAGCTATCTCCGCAAAAAGTAAAGATCCCAACTGTCACCTGAATAAGAGCAGACCTTACATATAAACAGGAAAGTATCTTTGTAAAACAGCTTAAGTAAATTCTGAAATGAAGAGGAGGCCCCATAATCAGACAAGCTGAAATGGTTGATAAATACCCCTTCCCAAAGGAGTAAACATGCCATAGCACAACAATGCACACCAATGTTTTAGGATCACAGGTAGCAATCTGGATAGGACCCTGGTTATAGAAGAGGCATCAACTAGAACATTTTCTCCACTAGTTAAGATGAGATTTCCCAGCAGCAGAATTTCCTAGCTCATTTATTACCTGCTGCACATACTCATCAAAAGGTCTCTGAAAAGGCATTAGAACTGAATCATGCAGGCAGTCAGTTGAAGGTGTTTGAGATAAGGAAGTATCAATCTCCCCCTGTCTTGTGTGACAGATTCAATCTGTGAGGAAGCTTCTGGTAATTGCCCCTTGCCATAAGAAAGGAAAACCAATACTGTCTGGTCCAGAAAGGAGTCAACAAAGCAATTTTTGGAGAGCCTTTTGAATTTTCAGAATAACCCTGGATAGCAGTAAAAATGCATACAAGAACATTCCAGTCCATGGAAATGAAAGTCCATCCATTTTCCAGGCCTGCCTGCAAGGAGTCCTATCTATCACAGAATGGTTGTGGTTTTTTGTGTTTTGGGAGGGTAAACAGATTTTTTTTTGAGCTATTCACAACTGGATCCATTCCTGGAATATTCCCTCATTCAATTTCCATTCAAGATGGTGTTTTGGTCCTACTCGGCTCTGCCACAACATTTTACTTGGACAGTATGTACAAAACAAACTGTCAAAAAGATGAAGATGGCCATCAAGTGAAGTGAAGGGGGAAAACTGAAAAAGAAAAAAAAAAAAAAAAAAATTTTTTATAACATTTACTGTGTAACTGTACTGTACAGACCATTTGCCCTTCAGAATGCAGAATGACCCACCCACACCACCACCAAATACTGATGCATGCATCTGTCCAGACTGCCACTATGGGAGTGGGTGTCTGGAAGTACTGCATGTACCAAATGAAAGACAAAGACCACTATTCTCATGGTCCACTGAAGCATCCTCATGTGATATCTGATATGAGGTACCATGGGAATGTCAGCTGCAATCAGACCCAGTGTCTCACTTCAACAATTTGCAGATATATGCTAAGAAACAGGAGTACAGATATTGTTTTGAAAGAACTGTGTTTGGAATTCGGGAAGGTGCGTTTTGTGTGCTAATGTATCTAGACTGCAACCACGACGCAGACTGCGAGGATGGATGACAACTTTGCAAGAAGTTTAACAAGAGTGCAACAAAAGAGCAACTTTATCATAACTTTATCATAAACTAATAGAAGGGTTAATGGCCCTAAGGTCCTTGCAAGGCAGAGAGCCTAGCTCAAGGTGTTAAGTTCCCATAAGTCAACAACTACTGCCCCTGTCAAAGAGGTCCACACCCTGTCCAAGAGGGTCACAGGTGAAACTCCTGGGGTGAATTTGCAGTTTCCCATTCAGTCATCCAAATTGCACTTAAACAGGTTCAACGAGGGGTCTGTTTCACCTGAACTGAAAGTTTGTTCCAGAAGAGAGGTAACTTCTGTGAAAAGGAAACATCTCTGTGAAGCTGTTGTGTCCTGTCACACTCAGTTTTACTGTTGAGAGAGAGTGCAGTGAGTCATCTAGAGAGAGTGTGGTTGCAGTTAATGTGCATTTCCATTATTGCAGCATTTCTTCCATTAGAAGAGGATCAAAGGCATAGGTATATTCTAGGCAGTGATAAGACGAAAGTGAATGCAGTGACATTTCTCTCAGTGTTATGACATATGCTTTCGAAGACCCTGGAATTTGTTGTAAGTCTGAGGTCTTGCAGTGGTTGCTGCAGGTGCCTGGGGTGGTGCACTGCAAGGGAACTGTACTGGATGTACTCTCTGGTGGGTGGAGGGTGAGAGTTGTGTACCTCCTTTTTGTTCTGGACAAAATGGGGTTAGAACCTAGGTGGAGGGGATGCAAATGCTACTTTTATGTGAGAGACGGCGTGGTGAAAGAAAGGCTGCCAATGTGGTGTTATTGTGGTCTTCATCTTGCTGTCTTATGACCTAACAAGCCAAATCTTCCCAAAGGAGATGATAATGCATTTTTTTTTTGCACCAAGTTTTAGCCCATGACTTTGACTCCAGTCGTTTGTCTGTTTTCTTCCTTTGACTGATGCTGACATAGTTTGTGACTGAAATGACTGCACCCAATTGCAGACAGACAGCAGACCCAGCCATAATTAACCTGTACATCCGTAGCAGACAGCCATCCTTATGTACCAACAGGGGCCCTGTGACACACCACTGGTTACGGGTCTGCTGGTGGAAGTAGAGTCACCTATTTTGACTGTGTGCTTTCTATCGGTGAGCCAGTGTGCAACCCACCTGACAATATACAGGTTGCTCTTCAGTTGGACAAGTTTATCAATGATACCCGAGTGGGGAATAAGTGTTAAAGGCCTTGGTCAGGTCCAGGTAGGCCATATGCATGGATTTGCCTTCATCCAGGGCTTTGCTGACTGTCTCAAAGAAGTCCACCAAGTTCAAGAGGCAGGATCTCCCAAACTGGGTCAGGTTGAGCGTTTGGAGGTCTCCTATAGCTTTGTTGATAAGGTCCATGATAATTCTTTCCATAGCTTGGCAGATTAGGCTGATCAGGCTTATGGGTCTATAGTTCCCAGGGTCAGTGGAGGCACCTCCTTTGTGTAATGGAACGACTGTTGCAGTTTTCCATTCAGCAGGTACAAAACCAGTGCTTTGACTGTGGCTAAGAAGAGTACCCATTGGTACAGCTAGTTCCTCTTTTAATCCATTTAGAACACAGCCTGGAATATTATCAAGTCCCATACAGGCTGTGTTTTTGGATTTGGAGAGTGTGTTTACGACCTGCTCCATGGAGAGACTGGGTGGAGGGCAGGTGGTAGGGATCCTTTGTGGGGATATGTGGTGGGGACGGGGGGGGGGGGGGCGGATTTTCACCAAATCTGTCAGCTAGCAGGTTGGCTATTTCCACGGGTTCAGTATATGTGGTGCCATTGACAACCAGTTCAGCTCAGATCTGGGTTTTTCCTTTAAGGTTTCTGGCACAGCTAAAGAAGGCTTTATGGTTATCCTTAGCGAAGGAGGACAATTTGGATTCATAGTTAGCTTTAGAATGCCTTACAATGTGTCTTATTTGCTTGTTTAAGCCAAGAAGAGAATGCTTCCAATTCAGAGACCATTTCTTTCTGCTCTTGGACAGCAATTTCTTTCTCTTATTATATAACCTGTTAATAGCAGATGTCCACCAGGCAGGATTGTTCTTTCTTGAGGATCTTGTTTTGGTCCTATCAGGTAAGGCTGAGTCCATACATTTGTACAGATGCGTATACAAGGCATTGATGCAAATCCCAGTATACACGTTCATGCCATCAGTGAGGGCAGAGGCTATGACGCTATTAATGTCGTCACATATTAGGTTGTAATTGGTTTTGAAGAAGTTTTTTAGTCTAGTTGCTGTTAATGGAGAGGTCAGGTGTTACTGTTACTTCTAATGAGGCTGAGTTATGATCAGATCTCACTAGGGAGAGCCGCACACAAGTGGTGCAATGATCACCCATGTTAGTGAGCACCAGATTCAGAATGTTTGGGCCCCTTGTGTGGCTGTCAACCAATTGATCCAGGGTACTGGAGTTGAAGTCCAAGAACCTCTGGGCAAGTGTGTTAGTACTCGTATAACTTACCTAGTGTACAGGTGGGTAGTTAAAGTCACCTAAAACTAGGGTGTTTGGTTGTATCTTGAGCGATTCAAGTAGATCCAAGTATGCAGTGTGGGTATCCTGGCTCATGTAGGGGGTCCTATTACTGGCAATAACTTGAAGATTTTTTTTGTACAGTCAACTGGACCTTGATTAATTCAAGGGAATCGTTTTGTTTAACCAATGTAGACATGTATTTATATCTTTGATGAATACGGATACTCCACCTCCTTTAGTTCTCGAACTTTCAGTTTGTGGTCTGAATGTGTGGAAGGCATTACAACCTGGTATGGCTGGGGTGTTTGCAGTGGCCTTAAACCAAATCTCTGACTGCACAGATGTCAGCATCCTCAAAGGTGAGGGCTGCTTCTAGGGTGTGCAGTTTTAGGTTTAGACACCTAACACTTAACAGAATAACCTTAAGGTTGCTTTTTGAAGATATTTTACGTCAGGAATTTTGTTGTTGTGACATTGCCTAAAAAAGGCACTATGGGGGATCAAGAACCTTAGCCAGTAACCGAAATCCCAGAGGTAACAGACGAAGGCCATCTCTGGCAAAGCAGCGGGGTCTATCTACCATGTCATCCCAGGCTAACAGGTACTGGATCTCCCCTTAGAACGACACCAGAAACTAAGCCAACTGTTGAAGTCGATCATTTTTTGTTTATACTGTGGTATAATCTTAGGTGAAGGTAGTATGCTGCTCAGAGCTGGGGACACACCTGCTGGAGACATATTCAGAGAGCTCAGTCATGTCTCTCTTCATATAGTCCACTGAGGTACATCTCAAGCCATTCACACCTACATGAACTATGACAGTCATAATGGTACTTATTGTGGACAGAATTGAGATGTGTGCGTGTGATCTGGTGGATCCTGGCACCCAACAGACAGCTGACTGTAACCCTTTCCTTGTCCAGCCTGGTGAGTGGGACATCTGTGCATCTCACTACGCAGTTGCCTATGACCAAAAAATTTGGCTTAGATGTGCTTTGCCTTAGGGGCTTGTTTGGTGAGCCACTTGGCTGTGAGTGTACAGAGTGCTGTAGGTACTGTATTAGTTGTAGCATGTTTGTGTTTCAGAGATCTATAGTGTTTAGGTATATTTCTGGTGAGTGCCTCCATGTATGATGGTTTATTTGTCGAGATCGTGATTTGCGCAGGAGGTGTAGCATGTGGGCTGACAACCTGCTCCGTGTCACTGTTCTGTGAACAAGAGAGCAAGGATACCAAATTCTTAGTGTATATACAAATCTCACAAATTGAGCTTGAGTGGTTTAGGAGTAGTGAGTTGTCAGAGAACATGAGGCAATTCCTACACTGCCTCAGGATACTCATGTCAATCAGGCTGGCAGGAGAAATGACCATCCATAATACTAGGTGTAAATTTGTTTACTTTAATGAGAAGGTAATGGTTTAATTGGAGGCTTAATGCAGAGTCTACACTAATGGGGCCACGAAAGAGGTATGAGACTATAAGGGATTAGGAGATTTTAGTTAAAGTGGAAAATGCTGTAGAAAGCCCAGCTGAAGTGCTCTCCAAGCAGCTAAATGCAATTTAAGGGACTCCTCAGTTGGAGCATGGAGCATGAGCAGCTTCTAAGGGAAATTAAATCTACTTTTTTGCATGTATAACTGCCTATGGCTACCTCCACTGCATGGTACTATGCAAAGGTGTGCTAGATGCAAACAGATGGCTTGGACTGCTCACAAGATAGTAGAGCAGGGGCTGGTCACCAGACTCTGTGGAGCTGTGTTAAAACAAGTGCAAACCCGCACAAATGCAGGGCTTATGTATCAACTGTAAGAACTCTTTTTTTTAAAGCAAGTCAAGTAATTTTCAAACAAGCTGGCCAATGGAAAATGCTCAATACTGAGCCTTATTCCAACAGTCTCCAACTCAGATGGGTTTTTTGCTACACTCTTCTGCCACAAGGGTGAAGGGGGCCCTTTTAATGTAAGATGGCTGGTTTTAGTGCTCAGATAATGCCAAGCAGGCTAGAACAAGCATATCTGAATCTAGCCTATGGTATAAAATACACAAGTACTAGAAAATACAAAGTCCAAGGAAAAACAGTCTGAAATGCAAACAGTTGAAACAGTGAAACAGCAAAACAGTTAAAAGTAGGCGGCAATTCAGTAATACACAGCTTAAACGTGCAGTACAGTATATAAAAATACTTAAAGGATGCTTTGGATTTCATTTAGATTCACTCCAGATATCAGAGAAAGCACACCAGTCCTAGAGCAGCTCCTGTAAACTGAGAACAGGCCTTTGAAAATGCGCTGCCTAAATACAAGCTAAGCTAGTACACACTCCCACAGATACCAAATTCTTAAGAGATGTGGCAGCTAGAAGTCACTCATCTAAGTAAAGGAAAGTTCTGGCCCCCAGCAGCCTATGGCTGGCTGCTACAACAATGTCCTAGAATGAACCAATATCCTGGATGGCTGAGATAAGACCAAACGGGAAAAAGTCCGGAACTGGTAGTGAATGGTTCCTACCAAAGAGAGAGACTCCTTGGCAATCTTGACAAGGAGGCAAACATTCTGGAGGCCCACACACCACTTCTAATCTCCACTGGATAAGCATGGAAGGAAATGACTGAACCATAACCAATGGAAATGACTCCCTCATGATAAAGGTGATTACGCCACTTTTAATTTAGTATGGCTTTGAGGGCGGTCTTTTTTTCATCATTAAAAAAAATTATGGTAATATCCTGACTCATTTGGTGGGACCTCCCACACAACTCTTTCTTTTCCCCCTGCAGGACTCTATTTATTTAATTTTTTAACGGAAGTCCAATCTTCCCTCTGTTTCCAGCTTCTTTCTGATGATGTGGAATGTCCGGCAAGAACAACAACGGAGGATGTCACAAGATAAAGACTGGAATTTTATATCCTTTTGATTTACCCAAACACAGCTACCACTGATGACAGATTTCCAATCAAGAAGGTAGAAGAAGAGACTCTCTCCCCAGTGCTTAGACAGTGGACAATCGGCAAGTCCTCAGGACTGCCTTAGCTTACTGCCCACAGCAAAATCATGGCCACAAAACTACTAGTTTAGGGGTCTCTGAAAAAAGAGATGTTCTCTAGAGAGCTGGAGAGTATGATTAACTTTCTCTTGCAATGAAGTTACTGTAGCATTTCCCCAAGCAACACTAGTAGCCACCATGACCATGTAAATTGATGAGACTACCTTGGAAGACTTCTGGGTTGACTAAAAAGCCTTCTGCTGTATCCTCTGTCATGAAGACAGTCAGTGAGCAACCCCACTCTTATTTCCAGAAACTCCCCAATTTTGGGGTCCTCGGAGAAGATGTTGGGAGTCTGCATCCTCCCTCATAAGACTACAGCAGCTACGGATTCAGCTTGAAATCCAAGTCTTTTTCTTGTACAATGTACTTTTCAGAACCTGTGAAACAAGACAGAAACTGAAGAAAGTTATCTGGGCACCAATGTCATGGAAAGAGGCTGTAGGAGGCCTTGAGCCTTTCGGCCCTGTCATATGACAGGCAGTAGGACTGAGGGCTCAGCAACTGATTGGTCTGTGTAAGTGATGCCATTATGGAGGTGGGAATGAATGTAAGGGCAACCACTGCGATGAAAACTGCAATTCTGGCAACCTATTTAATGCTAAAGATGGCTTGCCTTTGAAATTATCAGTACAGTCACAGCCAAGATTCCCCCCCCCTAAAAAAATTATCATCATCTTGGATTTCAGTAGAGGCGCCACAAATAACTTTGGCACCTGCAGTTAGAGCAGAGAGGACATCAAAACTGATGGTACAGATGACAGCAGGCACACAAAGAAGCTGTAATGCTTGTAAAAACACTAGGGTCCTGAAGCATCGAAAACATCTCCAGCACTGACATGGATGCCTAAAGGGTTGATATACAAACTCTAAAGGCAACGCAGCCAGCAAAAATGCCTTCAGTCCAAGAGGCTAGAATGAAAATACAAAAAGAGAAGCACCTACCCACAATACAAAAGGCATGGAAAGGGGCTGTAGAGAGTCTTCAATTAGACCTCAGTCGAAAGTACAGTTGTGTACACTTACCATAAATGTAGATGTTAGAGTGTCTTCACTGTTGCAGTCATGACTGTAGGGTTCTCCCCTGCCGGCAGGCAGTCCTCGGTCGGCCAGAATCCCAAAGTCTGGGCCCGGCATCGGCTGCTCAGCCATGCTCCCTGACGTCAGAGCGCCAGGAGAACAAAGCTGACAGCCGACGCCATGTTCTCCAGTTTTTTTTTGTCCCAGATGTCAGGTGTACCAAAATGAGTAAGATCCCATACCCTTTGCAAATACACCTCAAAAGAAGGGTGAAGAAGGGAACCACACAAAAGAAAAAATAAGAGGGGACAGGAGGGAGGGTAACCCAGACTGCAACAGTGAAGACACTTCAACATCTACATTTATGGTAAGTGCACACAACTGTACTATGTTCATCGTGTTTCACTGTTGCAGTCATGACTGTAGGGTTGAATCCCAAAGCAGAATAAAAGGGAGGTGGTCATAAAGCAGAGGGGGCGGCTAAAAGGCCCTGCAAGACAGCAGAAGCAAAGTCTGCCCTAGACAGAGTAGAGAGGTAGATTGTAGTGCTTGGAAAAAGTATGCACGGAACTCCAAGTTGCAGCTTCCAAAATGTCTTTGGTAGGAACTCCCCTGAGGAAGGCAGCTGAAGTGGCAGCAGCCCTGGTAGAGCGAGTCTTTATACTCCCTGGGATTTGCTTTCCATGGTGTGAATAGCAAAATCCGATTCCATGAGCAATCCATTTAGAAATGGTTCGTTTTGAAATGGCTTTACCTTGGGAACTTGAAGCATAAGAAACAAACAATTGCTCTGATTTCCTGATATCCTTGGTTGTGTCCAAGTAAAACCATAGTTGTCTGTGTACATCCAAGGAATGCAAGATCCTTTCCCCCTTATTTTGAGGACGGGGGAAAAAAGTTGGCAAGTGAATAGTTTAATTTAAAGCCACTTTGGAAACCACCTTACGCATGAAAGTAGGATTAGTCCTTAAAGACACCCTGCCTTGATGAAAAATAATATAAGGTTCCACAGCCATGAGAGCTTGCAACTCCGAAACTCTCCTGGCAGAGGTCAAGGATGGCTGTCTTCCAGGATAAAAACTTGATGTCAGAAGTGGCAGCAGGCTCAAAAGGGGGTAAGGTGAGTTTTTCCAAAACATAGTTGAGATCCCAAGCAGGAATGGGAGGAGATCTAGGAGGCCTTAAATTTTTAGCTCCTCTGAGAAACTGTCTCATGAGCTGATGGGAAAAGATAGGAGGGTCTGAATTATAATGAGCAGAAATAGCAGAAGCATGGATCTTTATGGAAGAGAAAGTGAGACCCTTATGTAAGAGGTCTGTCAGGTAAAGCAAAATCAGAGGAATATTAGGAATAAGAGGATCTGAATCCTGAGCCTGCATCCAGGAGCAAAATCTTTTCCATTTTCCTGCATAAGATTTTCTAGTGCTAGGACGTGTGGCTTCTAAAATGGCATCCATAACCTGCTTGGGTAGGAGAGAATGAATCAAAGACCCTGGATTAACCAGGCCGCCAGGCTGAGAGTTTTGACATGGGAGTGCAGAACCTGACCCTGGTGCTGGGACAGAAGGTTCGGAGTCTCTGGTAATACCCAAGGGGGCTCCAGACAAAGGTTTTTCAGTGTTGGGTACCAAAACTGTCGAGGCCAATTTGGGGCCAGCAAAATTATCATCTTGGGCTTGTCCTGTTTGATCTTTAATAACACCCATGGAAGAAGAGGTAGAGGCGGGAAGGCATACCCAGAGAGGTTTCTCCAACTGAATGATAGTGCATCCACTTTCCAAGCTAGTTCGTGGAATGTCCTGGTGCAAAAAATCTGTAGTTGACGATTGAGGTGGGATGCAAAGAGGTCTATGTGAGGACATCCCCAGACTGCTGTAATCATCCTGAATATTTCAGTGTCCAGCATCCATTCATGTGGATCCGACAGGTTTCTGCTCAGAATGTCTGCCAGGAAGTTTTGCTTCCCTGGTAGAAACTGAGCTTGAAGGTCCAGTTTGCAAGCTAGAGCTGTGTTTCCATAGATTCATGGCTAGTCTGCACAGGGGATAGGAATGAGATCCCCCTTGCTTGTTTATGTACCACATAACTGTGGTGTTGTCTGTCCGTATCAGTAGCTGTCCTGGTTGTAGAAGATTCCTGAAAGCCAATAGAGCGTTCTGAACGGCTAACATTTCCTTTAAATTGATATGCAGGAGCTTCTGATCCTTTGTCCAAAGGCCCTGCAGACAGTTGCCCTGAAAATGGGCTCCCCATGCATAATCTGAAGCTTCCGTGGTTAGTATCTGAGTGGCTGGAGGCAGACTGAAGGGTTTTCCTATGTTTAGAGTACAAGCCTTGGACCACCAAAGGAATTCCTTTTGAAGACAAGGCAGGACGGTGATCTGTATGTCTAAACTGTGGCAATGCTGAGACCATACACTTTTTAGGTACCACTGTATTTTCCTCATATGTAGTCTTGCATATGGTACGAGAAGGATGCAGGAGGCCATGTAACCCAAAGCCTGCAGGAATTTCCTTGCAGATAGCCGAGTTAAAGTTGCCAAGGTTTTGAAAGCTGAAGCCAGCTGTAATTGTTTTTCGGATGTCAGAAATGCCATCTGGGTTGTTGTGTTTAAAAGAGCACCCAGAAAAGTGATCTGTTGTGAGGGTGTCAAATTTGACTTTATGTTTACAGTGAATCCCAGGAACTTGAGAAGATTCTGAACAAATTCTAGATGCTGGAGTAAGACATCCTTGCTGTCTGCCTGAATTAGACAATCGTCCAGATAAGGGTAAATTTGAATTCCCTTGAGTCTGCAATAAGCTACTACTGGAGCCAGGCATTTGGTGAAGACCCTGGGCGCAGTAGACAATCCAAAGGGCAGCGCAGAGAATTGATAGTGCCTCGATCCGGCCTTGAACCTGAGGTATTTTCTGCATTCCTGCCTGATGGGAATGTGTAAATATGCCTCCTTTAAATCCAAAGTTACCAACCATGCATTTTTGGTCAGCATTGGAAGTAGCTGCTGAAGAGTAAGCATCTTGAATTTTGGTATCTCGAGAAAGGTGTTAAGACTGACAGATCCAGAATAGGTCTCCATGAATTTTGCTTTCTGGGGACTAGAAAGAGCCTTGAGTAAAAACCTTGACCCATCTCTGAAAGTGGAACCAGTTCTATGGCTTTCATAGCCAAGAGAGCCTCCACCTGGTTTAAGGCCTCTAACCATTGATGTTTTGGAAGATCCGGCCATCCGCTTGGTCTTGGAAGGGTATGAAAATGGAATTTATAACCTCTTGAAACCACATCCAAAACCCACTTGTCTTGGGTTATATACGAGTCCAATTTAGGTGAAAAAGAGAAAGTTTTCCTCTTAGAGGGGCTTCCAGGCAAGAAGTTCCTGCAGCCCAACAGAGGGAGTCATTGAGCCCGTTTTCTATGAGCTTGTGACCTGTCCTCTCCTCCCCTAGGGGTGGAAGCAGTCCACTGTCTTGGTCTACAAGAGGCTTGCATTTGAGGCCTTCCTCGGGAGCGTCTGTATATACCCCTCTGAGGCCTGTCTGAATTGGGAAAGGACTCATTTTTTGTAGGCCAATTCCTACTAAATCTGGGTGGCTGTACTTGTAAGAAATCTTTAACCGTTTGCATGGATTTTGCCTTGTCCTCCATCTTCTTTATCACCTCTTCAGCCTTAGGTCCAAACAAAACATTATGCTCAACAGGAGCATTCAATAACTTAGCTTTACTTGATCTGGCAAGTTTTGTTCCTTTAACCAAGCATGCCTTCTTATGACTGTACCAGAGGCAGCAGCCCTACAAGAAGCCTCCAAGGCATCAAATCCACAGTGTAAACCATGCTTCCCAACTTGTTCAGTGGCATGCATTAAGTCATGTAATTCCTTATCATCTGCACAGGCAGAAATGGAAGTTAGCTTTTGTTTCAAAACAGACAGAAGAAACTGCTGGTGTTTCAGCATATGAAATTGACAGTTTAAAGCCCTAATAGATAAAGTAGCAGAAGTGTACACTTTTTTGCCCCATCTTTCTAAAGATCTGGAATCCTTCTCAGTGGGAATGGGGTTTTTAGCAGTAGCGGTCTTAACCCCCTTAGGACCCTGAGAAATGGTTTCAGGATCAGCAGTAGGATTCTTGTATAAAAACTGGTGGGAATCAGGAACTCTATAATATCTATCTGGCTTAACAGGAGCTGGAGGAAAAGAGTTAAGTTAGCCTCCGAAAAAGCATCATCCACAATATCCAAAATAGGAGGGATAGCCAGGGGTCTATGTTGGGGAAGAAAAAGAAAATCCCTAAGTCTTTTCTTAGATTCCAAGTACTCCTGTCCTTCCCAGTGAAAATGTTCCCTCATTTCATGTAAAGTTTCCCCAAAAGAGAAATCCTCAGGGGGAGAAGCTGAAGGAATGGATTCCTCAGCATCAGAATCCTCATAAGGAGGGAAAGAATATTCCTGGTCAGAAGAAGAAACTTTTAGTTATGTACTCACCATAACTTCAGATGTTTGGGATCCATCTCGCCTACATTCTGACTGATGGTTCGGAGCCGATCCCTCGGCTCCGACTCAGCACGCTTATGCCAAAGAGCGAAGTCTCTTATTGGCTGAGCTTACTATATCCCAGGATGCACCACTACCAGTCCCCCAGATCTAGTTTGTCCGCATATATGCACACACGCATGCACTGCTTATATAACATCGACAGATGATAAAAGATAAAAACAGTAGAACTCAAACCGTTCAATCTCTTCTGATCTCCAAGGCAGGGGGAAGGAGGGTGGGTATTAGGAATGTAGGCGAGATGGATCCCAAACATCTGAAGTTACAGTAGAACTCAAACCGTTCAATCTCTTCTGATCTCCAAGGCAGGGGGAAGGAGGGTGGGTATTAGGAATGTAGGCGAGATGGATCCCAAACATCGGAAGTTATGGTGAGTACATAACTAAAAGATGTTATGTGATCCTATCTCGCCTACATTCTGACTGATGGGACAGCGTCCCTAGCACCTAAATCCTGGGTGGCTCACTGGAAAACACTCCTGAGTACCGTGGAACCAAACGATGCTCGCCCTTTAGATGCCACATCCAATTTATAGTGGGAAATGAAAGTGTGCGGGTTGGACCAAGTAGCCGCAGCACAAATCTCAGAAATAGCGAGCTTGGAATGAAATGCAATAGAGGTAGCCATAGCTCTAGTAGAGTGAGCTTTGACAGATGTTGTAAGTTGCTTATTTGAAGAGGAATAAGCCTGAGTTATGCAATCTCTAATCCATTTGGCAATAGTAGCTTTAGTGATGGTTTTACCCAGTTTATTATCTGAAAAGGACACAAACAATTGATCTGTTTTTTGAATTTGTTGAGTCCTGTCTAGATAGAAGCGCAATTGCCTGTGAACATCCAATGTATGCAAGGTGTATTCCGCTTTGTTTGAAAATTTTGGAAAGAAAACTGGTAGCTCTAGAGATTGTTGGAGACATAGATTAGAACAAACTTTTGGAACAAAAGATGGATTAGGTCTAAGTGATACTCTATCCTTGTGAAAAATCAAGTACGGTGGTTTGATAGATAGGGCTTGAAGTTCTGAAACTCTTCTTGCAGAGGTAATTGCAATTAAGAAGGCAGTTTTCCAAGACAGATATTTCAACTCACATGTAGCAGCCGGTTCAAAAGGGAAGATGTTAAGGCACGGTACCAAATCAAGATCCCACGGAGGCGCAGGATGAAAAACTGGGGTCTTAAAAGCACAGCACCTTTCATGAAAGTTTTACATAATCTGCTGCTCATCAACGGTGGGTCTATGGATTCGTGAAATTTGGAGATAGCTGCTAGTTGGACTTTAATAGTAGAGACTGAAGATCCTTGATTAAACAAGGATGTTAAAAATTTCAAGACCTCTGGTATCGGGGCAGTAATAGGATCTAAGCCTCTGAGTTGAGCCCAGATAGCAAACCTCTTCCACTTACTGTGATACAATTTCTTAGTGGTGGGTTTGTGGGCTGAAGATAAAATGTGAATAACTTCCGGGTCCAAGGTGTGATTTCTGACTAAAGTCGGAAGTGGAGGAGCCAAGCTGTTAATTTCAAAGTGTGAAGGGACTGGTGCTGTTGTCCCGACTGATGAACCAGAAGGTCCGGAGTTAGATCCAAAACCAAGCACCGTCCAGAGTATATTTCTGTAGGTAGGGGAACCATACCTGACGAGGCCAGTGCGGAGCAATTAGAATCATTGTGGACCCCAATTGGGAAGCTTTCTGGATGACTTTGGGGAGGAGTGGAACCGGAGGGAAAGCATAAAGCAGTCCTGTTGGCCAAGGTTGGACTAGAGCATCCGTAGCTGCCTCTCCTTGACGCGGGGTCAAGGAAAAGAACCTTTTGCACTTCGTGTTTTGTGGTGTTGCAAACAGGTCGCAGCACGGAATCCCCCATCTTTTGAAAATCTGAGCTGCTACTCTTTCGTTCAGGGACCACTCGTGAGGAGAGAGAATAGCCCTGCTCAGTCTGTCTGCCAATACATTGGATTTTCCTGGAATGTGGGTCGCTACCAGGAAGCAGTTGGTAGCCACTGCCCATTCCCACACCCTCATGGCCTCTCTGCAAAGGGGGTAAGATCTGGTCCCTCCTTGTTTGTTTAGATACCAGACCACCGACATGTTGTCTGTGTGGATAGCGATAATGCCCTGAGGGAGAAACTTGTGGAGGGCTTGTAGGGACAGAAGTACAGCCCTCATTTCCAACACATTGATATGGAGAAATGTTTCGTTTGGAAGCCAAGAACCCTGAACTGACCTGCCCAGACAATACCCCCCCCACCCCGTCTGGGAGGCATCCGTTGTCAAGGTGGCCACCGGAGGGTATAACAAAAGGTCTTCCCTGATTCAGATTGGATGGCAGAAGCCACCAGCGGAGGTCCCGTTTGCACGTTTCTGTAATCAGTATGTGATGATTGAGGGGGAGATCCTGAAAAGACCATTGTGTCGATAACAGCCACTGAAGAATCCTCATGTGCAATCTTGCCAGAGGAACTAGGAGAACCGTGGCAGACATTGAACCTAAAAGTTGCAGGACCATCCTGGCTGGGGCTTTGGATCTTAGAAGCAGGGCTCGGGCTTGACCTTGTAATGTTTGTATCCTTTCGGTAGGAAGGAAGATTCGCATTCATTTTGAGTCTATCTCTGCTCCTATGAATCTTATGCGCTGAGAAGGCAGCAAGACAGACTTTGACCAGTTGAATGTAATTCCCAGGGAAGCACCCAGGAGATGGTGGCTTGTAGGTTCTCTAGTAGTAGATGCCTGGTGGTGGCAGTCAGGAGCCAGTCGTCCAGATAGGGAAACACTTGGAATCCGAGACTCCTCAGGTGAGCAGTCACTACTGCCAAACACTTGGTGAACACCCTGGGGCTGTGGTGAGACCAAAGGGCAGTGCACAAAATTGGAAATGACTGTCTCCCAGGCTGAAGCGCAGATACCTCCTGGACGCCTGATGTATCGGTATGTGATAATAGGCGTCCTTGAGATCTATGGAGCACATCCAAACATCTTTTTCCAACAATGGGAGAATGGATTGTAAAGTGACCATTCAGAATTTGGACTTCATGACGGACTGGTTTAGTTTGCTGAGATCCAAAATGGGTCTCAGGTCCCCTGTCTTTTTTGGCACTAAAAAGAACCTTGAGTAATTTCAGGATCCGATCTGGTCTGTGGGGACCGGTTGGATGACTCCTTTTCTAGCAGCTTTGAAGCTTCTACGGCTGCAATTTCCCTTTGACTGGGTGGTGGGTCCGGGATTTTTTTGGACGGTGGGGGTGAGTGTGTGAAGGGAATGGTGTAACCTTCGGCAATAATCCGAAGCACCCATCTGTCCTGAGTAATAGACTCCCAGGCTTTTAGGTGCTTGGCAAAACGGCACCCGACTGGCTCCGGAGCAGCACAGCCGGGCAATCCCTCATGAAGTGTGGGAGGCTGAAGAGCCACGAAAGGACTCGCGGTCTCCAGTGTTGCGGGGGCCTCTGCCGCCTCTGGGACGGCGTCTCCCAGAAAAATTTCTCCGTCCTCTGCCTCTGGAAGGGGAATCTTCCTGCTGTTGGGGAAAGAATTTCTGTGATTTGCAGAACCACATTTTCCCTCCTCTTTTAGCCTTGGGATAAGGCCGAAAGGGAGTGGAATAACGTGCTCCTACGGCAGATAAAGTCTTTCCCTCCTGCTCACAGCGGGTAAGTGTGTCTTTTACCTTAGGTCCAAACAAAGAGGACCCATCAAAGGGAGCGTCAGCAAAGGAAGACTTAAAGGCCTCCGCGAAATGATACAAACGGAGCCAGGCTTGTCTCCGTAGAGCCACACCTGTGCCTGCCGCTCTGCCCGCCCCTTCGGCCGCATATGAAATGAGCCTCATGGACGAGTTAGAAATCAAGTTAAGGATAGCCAACTGAGAGCTAACCGACTGGGCTAGCTGCTCAGGTAGGTTACCTGAGAGGGAGTCTGAGAGCTCCTTGACCAGATCCCTCTGTAGTCTGGTGAAATGTGCCAAATAATTCAGGGACCTCAGAGTAAAGGCCGCTGAAGTCAGGGTGCGCTTCCCGTACCGGTCCATGCTCCTAGACTCCTTATTAGGAGGATGGACGGACGTTTAAGCCTCTGCCACATCCTGCTGGGCAGCAGATGCCACCACCATGGCATCTACAGCCACACCTTTCGTTAAGAACTCCTTCTCGGGTGGGGCAGACAAAAATTTGTTAGGGCGAGAAGGCACTGGTTCCACAGTATCTGGATGTTCCCACGCCCTCCGACAAACCAAATCCAGGAGCTCGTCGAAGGGCGGAGACACCCAGGAGGCGGAGGGCTGAGCCCCGAAGGCCTTGAGAAACACCGACTCATCAGCGGAGGGGGGTTTGGAATTCCAGCCGCCTCGTTGCTTAAGGATCTCTAGAATGTCTGCAAATGAGACATCCTCAGAGGACGACTTTGGGGACCCCTCCGCATCATCAAGATCAGTGTCCGATGTAAGAGACTCGTCGGGGGAGTCCACGTGCTTCCTCTTGCACGATCTCTTCCTTGGGGGCTCCTCCGAAGACAACTCCGAAGAACCCTCAGGAGGAGGGAACCCCAGTGGGGTAACCTCAGGCCCCGGGGCTCCGCTGCCTAGAGACAGGGGAACTGCCAAAGACCCAGTCTCCATGCCCAGGGAAGGTGCCGGTAAAGCCGTAGAGATGGCCGAAGAAGACTTGGCCAAGGCACTCCTCATAGCTCTGAAAGCCGGACCCCCAGAATCCTGGGAGGGTCCGGTCCCCGGAGCCATGATAGCAGACGGAAGTCCCGCGGCCGAAGCACTGAGAGGGAGGCTCGGAACCGACAGCATTGGTCCCGAAACGTCACTCCCGGGTCCGGCCGAAGAAGTCAGTGTGCTAAACTCGGACCCGAAGGCCGGGGTTGGAGTAAGGGTCGGAGCCGACCCTAGGATCTCTACTGGCTCCATCAGCACCTGCTCCGACGGAGCCGACGCGGTCGGAGGAATGGCAATGGAGTGGGCTATCGGCTCCGAAGCCAATTGGGTCGGAGCCGAAACAAATTTCTGAAAGACTGGGGACTGGAACAGTCTTTGGAGCACCCTGTCTATGTCCGAATCTGACATCCTTGATGACCTGGAAGAGACCGAATGGGTCCGAGTAGGTCTTTCCAACGGCTCCAAGGGACTAGGGGACCGGCTCCGAGGCGACTCGATAACTATCGGCGCCGAAGGAGTGTCCAAACCAATTTCCATCGGTGCCGAAGATGACTTCGGCGCCGAGGAGGAAGTGTCTGAGCGGACAACCTTCGTCGGCTCAGAGATCAGTGGAGCCGATGAAGGTGACCCGCCTCTCGATGCCCCAGCCGTCGGCTCCGAACCCAGAGGAGTCGAGGCTGGAGGCATCGAGGCAGACCGTTCCACCCTCGGCTCCGAAGTCCGTGGAGCCGAAGGAGAAGCCTGCCTATGTCTTTTGGCGGTCGGGTCCGACGGACTGGTCGGAGCCGACGCCCTTTTCTTCTTAGCAGGAGAAGGAGAGGAAGCTAATGCCTCTTCAAAAGAGGGTTTTATAAGGCCTTTTAAGATAAGTTTATTTTTCCTCTCTTGGAGGACCCTCGAGGAAAACGCGTGGCACACGCTACAGGACTCCTGTAAATGTTTGGCGCCCAAACAATACACACAGAGAGAATGGTCATCTGTGATTGAAATCTTAAAGCTGCACTTAGTGCACTTCTTAAAGCCCGAAGGCCGAGGAGCCTGTGACATTATGATAACCAATTCAGTGAACTCTAACTATCACAGAAAAAAAACTTTTCTTCTTTTTTTTTTTTTTTAACAAAAACTGTCACAACAACAGAAAAAATTAACTAAAGGGATCCAAGAACCCCTAAGGACTTGAAAGACAATCAACTGACAGGGAAAGGCCCTTGAACTCAAAGGGGCTTCTAGTCAGAAAAACGCGCAATCACCACACAATTTCCACAAAAATATAACCACTCATACACAAAAACCACTAGTTAGCCGTTAAAACAGCTTTTTGTTGAAGAATTAGGAAATTCCTGACAGAAAAAGAAGTGAAAAACACTACTTAGCTCAGCCAGCTCGAGACCACGTCTTTGCTTGTTAGCGGCAAACAAGATCTGGGGGACTGGTAGTGGTGCATCCTGGGATATAGTAAGCTCAGCCAATAAGAGACTTCGCTCTTTGGCATAAGCGTGCCGAGTCGGAGCCGAGGGATCGGCTCCGAACCATCAGTCAGAATGTAGGCGAGATAGGATCACATAACATCTGAAGAAACAGAAGCCTGATCAGAGGAGTCATAATACACTTCCTGCCTTGGCCTTTTATCTGGAGGGGGATGTGAACCCCTAATCATAGTAAGTCAGTCCTCCGCCATCTTAAGTAACTGTTTCTGAGACTTGGGTGCCAGATCAGAAGAGGCCTGGGCTGTAGTCTTTGATTTGGAAGGAGTCTTTGCCTTTGTCTTTGGCTTTGCCTTTATTAGAAGCTGAGTAGGCCTGAAAACCCCTTCGGAAGCCGGTACCTGCACAGTGGCTCCGGACCCATCCGAAGGAGCATTGTCCGAAGGTCCTGCAACAGAAATATTCAAAGGCCTAGTTGGCTCCTCGTGGGAGTCCGTTTCGGCCATCGGTTCCGAAATGGCCGACGACAGGGGCTGCAAAAGCGCCTCACTGACGACGGCCGAACCTGAAGCTGGCTCTGCTTGTACAATATCATCCAATTTGGACCTCGGAGGCCTGTCTATCCTTGCGTCGTTTGTGAACTCCAGTAGCCGGAACCGAATCAGACGACAATTTGTAATTAAAATGCCTACCGAAGTAATGAAATGCAAAATTGTACCTTCGTTTAATCGTACGTTGATTGAATCTAGCACAAAACCGACAACTATCTACGTCGTGGTCAGGGCCTAAGCAAGGAATACAGTAAGAATGAAAATCCTTATGAGTATTTGCTTCCCACATGAAATACAATTATTAACTTTTTCTGACATCGGACTGGAGCAAGAAAAAAGTTTCCCCAACGGGATACTTTGCTTTGAGTAGGAGAAGAAAGTCTTCTGACTGAAGTACGTTTAGAAAAAATTGTCAGGAGTCAGCCGACCGGCAAATGGGAACTGCTATCACCGCACGGCAAGAAAGACTGGAGAACATGGCGTCGGCTGTCAGCTTTGTATTCCTGGCGCTCTGACGTCAGGGAGCATGGCTGAGCAGCCGACACCGGACCCAGACTTTGGGATTCTGGCCGACCGAGGACTGCCTGCCAGCTAGGGAGAACCCTACAGTCATGACTGCAACAGTGAAACACATTGAACATCTGCCATAAACCTTTTGTACTACAGCTGCTGAACAAGAAAGCATGAAGCAGACTGTCAGCTAAATTTGTAAAACTCTTAAGATGCAGGTTCCCATAAATGTTTAGATTTTGACTCGATAACTTGTAATCTCTAATTGGACATTCTCATCCCCTGCATCAGTAAGTCTCAAACTGCAGAGGAAGAAAGTGGTTGAGACTTCAAAGTCACTAGCCTTTCCCTTTTAGGGGGGGCCTGGTTCCCACAAATATCAATGTGCCAAAAGCAGCTTCATAGACAACCTCATTGACTCTTATTTAAACAAAACAAGAGTAGATCCTGCAAAATTAATGATCAATGAGTCCATCAGAGGTATCACAACCCTCACCTAAATATAAACTAATCGTTCTGCTTATTCTAGTGTAGAATTCTGTCTGCATATGTTTACTTATGGAATGAACAGCTCATGATGAAATAAAGGGCAGAAGCTGAATAAAGAGGCTAAAGTTAGCTAAGCTACTGGGGGGGGGGGGTTAAGTCACTGAGGTACAGGTGAGAAAAGGTCCATCAACTTTTAATACAAAATGAAAAGTAATCAGAAGTCAAAAAGAGATCTAGAATGCACTTAAAAAAAAAAAAAAAAAAAGATTACTTTACTTACAGAAATTGGAAACTTTAGAACAGCAAGAGGTATCCTATGACAGTTTTACAAATGAACAGAACTGCAGCAAGGAGCTAGAGTGGATGGGCACAAGTACGTTATGGGAAAGGAAAGACACTATGGTAGAATGGGAAAATTTTACGTGCCAGGTAGTCCAAATGCCTGTCGGACTTAATCCTATTGCTGTGGAGAAACCCATGGTTCATTCCACATAAAGCACTAATGAGATAATGGAACTATACAAGGAAAAAGTACCCTTACTACAGTGATCTACAGCAGGCCTTACCTGACCTTAGAAAAGCTTGCATAATAGGAAAAACTTGTCAAACATTATTTTCAAAGCAGACTGGCTTCATTAGCACCCACCACCAAGTACATTCTGGAAAACACTAATGTCTAACAGGCCAGATCATTATGGTGTACAGCGATAAGCCCCTACTATGGCTTAGGTGATCAGAGTTTGATCAGTGGTCCAGCTGTTTGATGGAGCTGGCACAGGAAGAAAGTGACAAGATTCTGCCTACTAGCAGAATCAAGTGAGGGGGGAGAAGGGCATGACATGCTGGCTATGGGCAGGCCACTGCTGTGGTGCTCTAGTCATAACAGAGGCTGGAACTACAAACAGCAGCCAGGTTAGGTAAATGGGTACGCCTGGGAGTACACCTAATGGATTCCAAATGGCCCATCAGTACAAGGCCAGCACACTGGGAAAAAAGCCTCCTTGCAGCATGACAAGCCCAACTCATTATGAGCAACAACACTCCTCCCACATCTTAAATGGCTGCAGTCTAGTGAAAAGGCAACCCCAACCCAGGTGGGTTACACATCCCCCTACCAGAGGAGGACAGACAGGCAGGAGCCACACTGTAGTAGAAGATTAGACACTTCAGTCATGAACTACAGAAAAGAAAAAAAAAAGAAAAAAAAAGAAAAACGGTCTACTGCACCTGGAAAACATTTCTATGCTAATACAATTTACATTAATTCAAAAGTATCCACCTCTATTAGCAAAATCACCCCACCAGCCAAGTACATTAAAAAGTTCTGCCCAAAAGACAAAATGAACTTGGTCTAACATTCCCCTTCAGAGAAATCCTTCCAAAGAGAAAGGAAATGTGGACCTTAATGCTAGTCTAGTAAATCCTGCACACCTGAAAATGGTGCCCTACTGACATCTAAGCTCTTAACCCTCCTTTTCATTCTCTCTCTTCCCTTTGCCTACACCTTGCAAACATGCATTTCTTCATAGCCCTAATTTAGGGCCCTCCATCTTCAAACCCACAGGTCTTTGGGTCCACATTAAATTTATGCCCTGTCAGTAAGATCTGACAAACTGATTTACACCCAGATTTTAATATAACAACTATAACCCAATATCAGATGCACAGCATAGATTTTAGAGATGTTTTAGCACAATGACAACCTTATATATACTGTCAAACGCTCAACTTATGAACAATGGTCTTTTCATAGGCACTAACTTTACTGCTTTGAAGAGGGCCTTTGAAAATTTTGACTGCTCACCAGTATCACAAAGGCAATATATTGGTTAAACATATGTTCAAACAAGATGCATAGTGTGTGCACAATCTTCTTTTTTTTCTGTATAGTGTGTGCACAATCTTCTGTTTTTCTGATACTGGTACTTTCTGTTGTGGTGTACCTCAAAAGTCAGTGGTATGGCCTATGTTATTCTCTTCAAGTTTGTTAAAGTCCTAAAGTGAACTCCTCAAGCTAACCCTCATTATATAAACAGATCACATTCTAAAAGTGAGTTCCTCAAGCGAACCCTCATTATATAAGCAGATCACATTCTATTATTAAACTTTTCCAAACTCTTACAGTGATCTGTGGTAAAAACAAAATACAACCCAACCTGATATAAGGGACCTATGGCACTGAAATTCCACATATATTTCAACTAAGTAGTGGAACTGCCATTACTAAAACTGTACTGAGGTATCTTTCATAAGTTGGAAGGGCACACTCCGCCAAGAGACAAGTCTACCTACCCCTCCCATCCTACATCCCTGTAAAAGTCCCACCATATTTTTGTTCTTTCTAAAGTTCTGATAAGGTTTTGAGTGCTTTTGCTACTGGAGTTTACTTTTCCCCTCTGCCCTTTCTTTTTAGAAGGATGACTTACAGCATTTTGCTTCTGAAGCTAATAAATACAGGTCATCTCCCTAAAACGGGAAACTTTTGTTCAGAAAATAAGCTCACCTGATAGTTTTTCTTGTTATTGCTCAGTCAAGGTCTGGGTTCATCCGCTCTCCTACCCTACCCTCATTCCCACCCACCCCCTCTTCCAATACATTCATACACACTGTAACCCCTCCCCTTCCTACTCATCATCCACGAAAAAGACACCTCATTAGGAACTCCTCCCCTTCTTCCTCAACAACCATCGAAAAAGCCCTCCTAATACTATTACTCCTCCCCTGCTCCACTCCTACATTTTTAACTACTCACCTTACTATCACAGTACACCAGATACACCCACTACTCTCCTAATTTCCACATAATAATTAGTTTCAAAACCTTATTATTACACCTGTACCTTCTCACTGTTTAACAGGTCCAATATTACTTTATCCTCTTTCTCACCCTCCCCACTGCTCTCCTCACACTTTCTCAGGCCACATCCTCTCCCCATACTCCCTTGCATATATTACCTCCAAACCTTTTGACTGTACCAACCCCTGCAAGAAAATACTGCAATAGCTACTCTCATCCTCCTTATTCGCATGTAGTACACTGCATCTACCTAAAGTAAAACACTCTCCCACACCAATACTAAATTCAAATTGACTCCCCACTTCATACCTACAACCCTTTTAAGAACCCACCAGATAAATACAGTAATACTTTATCTCTTCAAATTATCTCAATGCAGAGATATTCATCCAAATCCTGGTCCCAACAACCTACCATCACCCACCCAACAGCCTACAAACCATAACTTACATATAATAACTCTAAATGTACGTAGCATTTGCAATAAAATCACTTAATTCCAAGTTTGGCTCTCCCAATATACCCCAGATGTTGCAGCAGTAACAGAAACCTGGTTAAACCACACATATCTGACACTGAAGTTCTCCCACCCAGACAATATTCTTCACAATGACAGACTTCACAAAAAAGGAGGGGGTGTAGCTTTAATATATCGTGACTTGTACACTATTACTATCTGGCAAAAACCAGTCCCTTCCTTTGGAAACATTGAATTACTTCTAACAACCCTTCATATTAATAGTAACAAGCAACTATGTATTCCCATGCTATACAATCCCCCTGACCAGAATATCCCTATCCTGGAAGCCTTTCTTTCCTCTGCTAATCACAATATCTCCCATGAAACTATCATTCTGGGTGACACAAATATCAACTGGCAAAACGTAATCTCCAACTCCCCTACAAATAGTATCAACCTGCACAGTTTTACATAGCTTATTACAAGTCCCATTCATATTCAAGCTACCCAAACATCATCCTTAGACTGGATCCTAGTCACTCACCACCAAATACTCCAACAGTGGTACCCTTTCTAACACCTTAAGTGACCACCTGCCAGTCTTCACCCATAGAACACAAATTCAAATCCCCACAACCCACTCCTACAGAACATCCAGAAACCTTACCAACTTCAACCAAAACACATGTATAAATACCCTAAAGACTCATAACTGGACCACACTAAAATATTGCCACTGGATGATGCTGTTAATTATTTCAATAAATAATTTATTGATGCACTTGATAGCTTAGCCCCCATTCACATCAAACAGATAAAACAATCATGCCACTTGGCTAACAAAATATACTACACAAGCTCTCCTTTCTAGAGATTGTGCATGGAAAGAAAGACATAAAAACAAGACTCCACTAAATGAAATTACTTGCAAGTAACTTAGAAATAAGGCCAAAAAATTAGTAATCAATAATAAGAAAAACTATTTCTCTACACAACTATCTGGTCAAAAACACAACCTAAAAAAGTTCTGGAAATCAGTTTTCCCCCTCCTCAATCCTGGGAACTCACAGAACCCGTCACCTTTTCTTGACAGGGACAGACAACAAACTGCTAATTTATTTAACTCTCTCTTTATAAACACTATCCTAAATCTACAAAAACACTCCTTTCCTAAAACTGACCTTAACTGTCATAAACCACCAACCCCTTCAAGTCTCA
Source organism: Protopterus annectens (assembly GCF_019279795.1). Classification (NCBI taxonomy): domain Eukaryota; kingdom Metazoa; phylum Chordata; order Ceratodontiformes; family Protopteridae; genus Protopterus; species Protopterus annectens. The sequence goes on along the minus strand of NC_056733.1, from coordinate 411,607,869 downwards.
CCCAGGATAACCCCAGCTCCCTTCCGTCACCCACCGGCAACACATTGCCTATTGCTCCTTCTACTCTTTTCTCTATGCAGCCAGTACCCACCTCACTAGGACACAAACTTCTCAACAAACTAAAACCCTGCTCCCTCTCCTCAAGACAATTTTTCTATCTGAATATTACAACTCGCAGCCAAAGTTATAGCACACCCACTCCGTATACTCATTAATCACTCCATCTCAGAAGTCTTATGTCCCCACTCTGGAAAAAATCCATCATTACTCCACTATACAAAGGTGGAATTATCTATGATCTCTCTAATTATCGTCCTACTTCTATACTCTGTCATCATAAATTTTAGAAAAATGCATACATACCCAACTTCTAAAATATCTCTCTGATAATAATCACTTTTCACCTACCCAGCATGGATTTCATCTCCCTCACAGCACTAGGACAGCCCTACTCTCTTTTACTGATACTGTGAATAAAGCCCTGAATGCAGGCCTACTTACCTCAGTCATCTTATTAGATCTATCCAAGGCTATTGACACAGTGTCACACTCTAAAGTGCTGTAACAATTAGAAAATCTAGGATGTTCTGCAAACTCCCTAACATGGTTCTCAAGCTATCTAAATAATAGAAAACAATCTGTTGGGTGGCAAAACACACAATATGAATATCTGCCTGATAATACAGGAGTCCCACAAGGATCTATTTTGGGGCCACTGCTTTTCAATTCATTCATTAATAATGTTCACAAAGCATGCCAACATAGCATACTCATTCAATATGCCAATGATTCAAACAATCATCTCCGCCTCCACAACTCTCTCCGGTCTCCAAAACATTACTCAGAATGCCCTTACATTGATTGAGACTTGGCTAAATAATGCACAACTATTACTTAATCTCAAAAAATCCAAACTTCTCCTTTTCTCAACAAAACCTCCCATCTCAGACTTCAAAATTTTCTCAAAAAAACACAAAAATTGAAATAGTGAAGACAGCAAACTTATTAGACATAACTATTGATAAATTCACCTTTGAGCAGCATATTCTTAATAAAATAAAAAAACTCACTTTAAGCTACAGAAACTCTACTGTAACAAACTGTACATGGATAACTCGACTAAATTGAAACTTGATAACACTTTGCTTATGCCTTCCCTCCACTATGGAAGTCCCATTTTTACTAACCTCCACACATCCCTCTCCAACAAACTTCAATCATGCTACTACAAAATAGCTAAATTTGCCTCAGGAATGAAACTGCTCACACCATTGCCAAGCCATCTCCAAGTGAAATGACGAATTCCCCCACTACCTACAGTGCACCCAACTAACTCTTGCTCATAAACGAATATTCAAACCTAACAACTGCCCAGCACTCCATTCTATCCTACAATCATACATCCCAGCCCATAACCTACCATCTACTAATAAGCACCAATTAAGTGTAATCAAACCCAACAAAAGAACTGGTCAAAGTGTACACTCTCACAGCATTGCGAAAAGTACAGTTTTGTACCTACCATAAATGTAGATGTTCGAAGATCCACATTGCTGCAGTCCTTACACTTGGGTAGTCCGCTGTCCTCGGTCGGCCCGAATATCAAAGTATAAGGCTGACGTCGGTCAAGGCGCATTAGACTGACATCAGGACGTCAGGGAACAAATGCGCATGACCGACGTCATATCCTCAGTCTTTTCTTGCCCCAGATGTCAGAAGACCCTAAAAGAAAGGTCAAAACCAAAAGACAGCAAACAACCAACCAACCACCCTAGCACTAATAATATATACCATATATACAATATACACAATATATACAACCCAACCCACACAACCGCCTCTAACTACAGAGGGGAAGGAGGGAGGGTAAATTGGACTGCAGCAATGTGGATCTTCGAACATCTACATTTATGGTAGGTACAAAACTGTACTATGTTCTTCATCTCACATTGCTGCAGTCCTTACACTTGGGTAGAATCCCAAAGCAGAGGTAAGGGAGGATGGCAAAACTATAGAGAAGCAGGAGCTGCCAAAATGCCCTGTAAAACAGCAGTGGCAAAACCAGCCCTAGATTTAGAGTAAAGTGGAAGGTGATAATGCTTAGAGAAAGTATGCACTGAACTCCAAGTAGCTGCCTCCAAAATATCTTTAGTTGCCACCCCTTAAAAAGCTGTCAGTGGCAGTAGCCCTAGTGGAATGAGGCCTAATCCCAGCTGGAATCTCCTTGCCATGATGGGAATAACAGAAAGCAATGCAAAACCCAATCCACTTAGAAAAAGTTTGTTTTGACACAGGCTTGCCCTGAGAACTCAAAGCAAAAGAAACAAATAACTGCTGAGACTGCCTGAACCCTTTAGTTCTGTTCAAATAATATCGCAGCTGCCTGTGTACATCTAAAGTGTGCAAAATCTTTTCCCCTTTATTTTGGGGATTTGCATAAAAAGTAGGCAAATGAATAGTTTGGTTTAAAGCCACACTAGAAACCACTTTAGGCATAAAGGAAGGATTAGTACGCAAAGATACCCTATCCTTATGGAAAATTAAGAAAGGCTCAACTGCCATAAGGGCCTGCAATTCAGAAACCCTTCTTGCAGAGGTAATGGCCAACAAAAAAGCAGTCTTCCATGATAAATATTTCAACTCGGTAGTAGCTGCAGGCTCAAAAGGTTGTAGAGTGAGTTTCTAACACAAAATTGAGATCCCAAGCAGGAGTAGGAGCTCTACGTGGGGTCTTATATTCTTTGCCCCTCTAAGAAATTGCTTGAACAAAGGATGAGAAAACAATGGTGGGTCACAATCATAGTGAGCCGAAATTGCTGCAGCATGAACCTTAATAGAAGAGAAGGACAAACCTTTGTCCAGTAACTCAGTAAGATATTGAAGAGCCATACTTAAATTAGGCTCAGAAACATCAAAATCCTTTGCTGCACTCCAAAATAAAAATCTCTTCCATTTATCTGCGTACACTTTCCTTGTACTAGGCCTTCTAGCTTCCAAAATAACATTCAAAACTTGCTGTGGAAGTTGAGACCTTTCATGGTTCAAAGCAGAATATGCCAGGCTGTTAGGTGAAGAGTGTGAAGCTTGACATTGAGTAAATGACTGTCCTCCTGAGACAACAGGTGTGGAATCGAAGGCAAAGGCCATGGAGGCTCCCGTACCAGACTTCTCAGTAATGGGTACCAGTGCTGTCGAGGCCAATCTGGAGCTATTAAAATCATCTTTGGCTTGTCCTGTCTGACCTTTAGAAGTACCTTTGGGAGGAGAAGCAGAGGTGGAAAGGCATACACATGAAGATTGCTCCAATTGAAGGAAAGAGCATCCACTTTCCAAGCTGTGGGATGAAACCTTTTCGTGCAAAACTTTGGCAGCTGGTGGTTTAGTGGAAAAGCGAACAGATCTATGTCTGGAGTTCCCCATGACACTGTCAATTTCTGAAATACATGAGGATCCAATTTCCACTCGTGGGGATCCATAATTCGTCTGCTCAACACATCTGCTAAGGAGTTCTGTGCTCCCGGCAGAAACCTTGCCTGAAGATGTAACTGTAAACTGAGAGCAGTCTCCCACAAAATCATTGCTTGCCTGCATAGAGGATAAGAATGTGTTCCCCCTTGCTTGTTGATGTACCACATGACAGTTGTGTTGTCTGTTAGAATCAACACCTGCCCTGGAAGAAGTAAATCCTTGAAAGCTATTAATGCAAACTGGACTGCTAACATCTCCTTCAAGTTGATATGTAGATGTTGTAGTCTGGCAGGCCACCTGTCTTGTATCCACTTTCCATTTAGATGAGCTCCCCAAGCTTTGTCTGAGGCATCTGTCGTTAGAATCTGACTCGCCTCTGGCCGGGTCACAGAGAGTCCCTTGTTTAGGTGACATTCCTGAGCCCACCACAAAAATTCCTTTTGAATGCAAGGTATTATTTGAATGACAGTGTCCAAATCCTGGCAGTGCTGTGTCCATACGTTGTTGAGATACCATTGTAGCTTCCTCATATGCAGTTTGGCATTGGGAAGCACCAGAATACAAGATGCCATGAACCCCAAGGCTTGAAGGACTGTCCTTGCAGTCAGCCTGGACTGATGAGACAATTGATGAAAGTAAAGGGAAAGATTCTTTTGTTTGTCCGGGGTCAAAAGGCCATCTGGGATGCTGTATTCAGTCTTACACCCAGAAAGCACATGTCCTGAGAGGGTACTAGACTGGACTTTATTTCGTTCACAGAATACCCCAGGCATCTTAGCACTGCTATCACATATTCCAAATGATGAAGAAGCTCGTCCCTTCCTTGAGCCAGAATCAGGCAATCGTCCAAATAAGGATAGATCTGTATTCCTTTTAGCCTGAAGAAAGCTATCACTGGAGCCAGAACTTTCGTGAACACTCTGGGCGCAGTAGATAAGCCAAAGGGCAATGCAGAGAACTGATAATGAGAAGTACCAGCCCGAAAACGCAGATACTTTCTGCAACTCAGTCTGATAGGAACATGAAGGTAAGCCTCCTTGAGATCCAAAGTTACCATCCAATGATCTTTACCCAGCAGAGGTAAAAGCTGCTGTAACGTCAGCATTTTGAACTTGGGAATGTCCAGATAAGTGTTGAGGATAGATAAATCCAAAATTGGTCTCCACGTGTTCCCCTTCTTTGGTACTAGGAACAGGCGAGAATAAAATCCTAGGCCCACTTCTGGTATAGGGACCGGCTGTATGGCCCCTATTTGTAGTAACAGAGAAATTTGTTTGTGAGCCTCTATTCTTTGCTGAGGAGGAACGTCTGGCATGCCTTTGAAAGGAGGCAAGGTATGGAAATAAAACCTGTAACCTTGGTGTATGATATCCAATACCCATCTGTCTTGGGTAATTAAACTCCAATTTTCCTTGAAAAGTGCCAACCTTCCTCCCAAAGGTGCTGCCAGACGAGAAGGCTCTGGCAGCTGAAAGGGTAGGTCATTGGGTCTGTTTACGAAAGGACTGACCCCTGCCCTCACCCGAAGACTGTGCAGGTGAACTCCTGTTCTAGGCCTGAAAGAGCCCTGAGCTCTGCCCCTACCACGTCTAGATCTACCCCTAGACTGGGAATCATAAGAAGGATACGTCCACCCCTTGGTAGGCCAATTTCTACTAAACTTCGGAGGCTGAACCTGCAAAAAATCTTTAACAGTCTGCATAGACTTAGCCTTGTCTTCCATTTTCTTTAAGACTGCCTCAACAGGTGAACCAAACAACACATCAGATTGTAAAGGAGCATCTAAAATCCGTGTCTTAACATGGTCAGACAAATTCTGATCCCTCAGCCAGGCGTGCCTGCGAAGAACTGACCCAGTGGCAGCCACCCTAGACGAGGCCTGTACAGCATCAAAACCACATTGCAAAGAATGCTTACCCACCTGTTCAGAAACATGTACTAAATCTTGTAACTCTTTACACTCAATACCTTCCGCCAGAGCATCTACCTTAGACTTCAATTGAGAAAGTAGATAGTTTTGGTATTTCAACATGTGAAACTGGCAATTCAAAGCCCTCATAGCTAGGGTGGAAGAAGTATAGACTTTCTTTCCCCATCTATCCAAAGCCCTGGCTTCTTTATCTGGAGGAACCGGATTTTTAACAACAGAAGCCTTAACACCCTTAGGCCCCTGACTAACAGTTTCTGGGTCCGCCCTAGGACTCTTAAAAGATACTTATGAGCTTCAGGCACCCTGTAATACCTATCCGCTTAACAGGAGCAGGAGGCAAAGAATCAGGATTAAGAGAAGCCTCTGCAAACACATCTTCCACAACATCCAGAACAGGAGGTATAGCCAAAGGCCTATGCTGGGGTAAAAGCAAAAATTCCCTAAGCCTTTTCCTGGAATCAGAGAAGTCCTGACCTTCCCACTTAAAATGCTCCCTCATGGAATGAAGAGTCTCTGAAAAGAAAAATCTTCAGGAGGAGAAGCAGAAGGAGTAGAATCATCCACATCAGAATCAGAATAAGGAGAATACTCCTGCAAGTCTTCAGCCGAAGACTCTGAAACATCCGAAGCCTGCTCAAAACTCCCCAACTCAGGTTCCACCCTAGGTCTCTTATCAGGAGGGGGCAAAGAACCTCTAATCAAAGTAATCAAATCTTCTGCCATTTTAAGCATATGCTTCTTGGGCACAGAACCTGAAGAACTAGGGGTAACACCAACTGAAGCTAAACCTGGCCTGCCTCTGGGAGAAGCCTTGGAAACAGAAGGAGAGGGCCTAACCACCCTAGGAAGGGAAGGGAGTACAGTAACCTGGGAAGCCCCTTCAGCCTGACCTGCCTCCTGAGAGGCCACATCCTGCAATAACAAAGTCTCCCCCTGGGACTCCAGAGAAACCTCCGGCGGAACCCCCGGCTCCACCGACACCTCTAAAGAACCGGCGTCCGGTACGGACGGTTCTTCCTGCCAAGGCTTAGCTGCTTTGTCCTTGCGCTTCTTCGAAGAAGCGGGCGTCGGAGCATCCGACGGCATATTATAATTGCACCGCTTCCCGAAGACTAACCTGGCACAATCTAATCTTCTCTTAATAGTGCGCTTATTGAATCTAGCACAAAAGCGACACCCAACAACGTCGTGCTCAGGCCCTAAACAAGGAATACACAAAGTATGATAATCTCTATGCGGTATCTGTTTCCCACAAGAAATACAGTTATTCACTTTTTCTGACATCCGGTAAACCACTGAGGCAAGAAAAAACTAAAATATGCCCCAACGGGGTACTTAGCCAACTTTGACTCGGTCTGAAACTCCGAATTCGAAAAATTTCAGAACGCCAACCGGCACTTGCAACGCTGCTTCTGCATCGGACCATGCGGCAAAAAAGACTGATGATATGACGTCGGTCATGCGCATTTGTTCCCTGACGTCCTGATGTCAGTCTAATGCGCCTTGACCGACGTCAGCCTTATACTTTGATATTCGGGCCGACCGAGGACAGCGGACTACCCAAGTGTAAGGACTGCAGCAATGTGAGATGAAGAACATCTCTGGAATGCTCTGCCTCCCCACATCTCTCAACTAGACTCTTTAAAAATCTTTTAAAACTGCACTTAAAAACTCTCTCAACATTCCAATCTGTTCCTGCCTAATGATGTCCAAAGCACCTTAAACACTATTCCATACTCATCTTATCTCCCCCATTCATCCACTGCAAGCACTCCATTACGGAACTTACATTTTGCATTACTATATTTTGAAATTGTACTTGTATTTTGAATTTTGTATTATTGTATTTAACCTTGTTGATATTTTCAAGCTCTCAGTAAACACACCTGCTCAGTGTTTTTTTTAACCTCTGCGTCATACTTTTTGTGAAGCTTTTCTCCCCCGGCCTCCACTGAAAATGAGTCTCTGGCTCAGTGGACTTTCCTGGTCAACAAACGTCAATGAATAAATAAACAACCCAATGAAAATCAACAGTAATGGTATTTGCTACCTCACAAAGATGGTTAGAAACCACTTCTACACTCCTCAAAGACATCTAACTAATATTGTCAGTGGATATAACACACCCCTGTTAAAATGCCAGGTTTTTGAGATGTAAAAAAAATGAGACCACAATACATTTAAAAACTTTTCCCACCTGTAATGTGACCTATAACCTGTACAAGTCAATTGAAAAACAAACAAATCTGTTAAGGGAAAATATAAAAAAACATACAATACGCTGTGGTTGCATAAGTGTGCACACCCTTAAACTAATACTTTGAAGCACCTTTTGATTTAATTACAGCATTCAGTCTTCTTGGGTAGGAGTCTATCAGCATGGCACATCTTGACTTGGCAATATTTTTCCACTCTTCCTTGCAAAAGCGCTCCAAATCTGTCAAATTGCGAGGACATCTCTTGTGCACATGCCCTCTTCAGGTCACCCCACAGATTTTCTATTGGATTTAGGTCTGGGTTCTGGCTGGGCCATTCCAAAACTTTAATTTTCTTCTGGTGAAGCCATTCTTTTGTTGATCTGGATGTATGCTTGAGGTCACTGTCATGTTGAAAGGTGAAATTCCTCTTCATCTTCAGTTTTCTAGCAGAAACTTCAAGGTTTTGGGCCAAAAGAGACTGGTATTTGGAACGGTTCACAATTCCATCCACGTTGATTAAAGCCCCAGTTCCAGCTGAAGAAAAGCAATCCCAAAGCATGACACTGCCACCACCATGCTTCACCGTGGGGATGGTGTTCTTTTGGTGATGCAAAGTGTTGTTTTGGCACTAAATGCACCTTTTGGAATTGTGGCCAAAAAGTTTAACCTTAGTCTCATCAGACCATAATACATTTTCCAACATGCTTTTGGGAGACTTCATGTATTGTTTGCAAATTTTAGCTGGGTCTGGATGTTTTTCTGTGGAAGAAAAGGCTTCAATCTTGCAACCCTACCCCATTGCCCAGACATATGGAGAATATGGCAGACTGTGGTCACATGTAGTACACAACCAGTAATTGCCAGAAATTCCTGCAGCTCCTTCAGTGTTGATGTAGTTCTCTTGGCAGCCTCCCTGACTAGTTTTTGTCTTCTCCCTTTCATCAATTTTGGAGGGACGTCCAGTTCTTTGCAACATATTTTCTCCACTTTTTCATGACGGTCTGCACTGTGTTCCATGGTATAGCCAATGCTGTGGAAATTTTTTTGTACCCTTCTCCTGAATGATACCTTTCAACAATGAGATCTCTTTGATGGCTTTGTAAGCTTTCTGTGAACCATGGCTTTTGCTGTAGCAGGCAACTGAATAAATGTCAGGAAAATCCGACTAGGGCAGCTGAACTTTATTTGGGGTTAATCAGTCTCTCTTTAAATTGATGGCAGGTGTGTACCCAAGAAGACTGAATGTTGTAATTAAAAGGTTTTGTCAACAAAGTATTAGTTTAAGGGTGTGCACACTTATGCAACCAGCGTATTGTATTTTTCACCTAACAGATTTGTTTTTCAATTGAATTGTACAGGTTATAGGTCACATTAAAGGTGGGAAAAGTTTTGAAATTATGTACTGTGGTCTCATTTTTTATATCACAAAAACCTGGCATTTTGACAGGTGTGTGTAAACTTTTTATATCCACGGTAGCTCAAATTTCACTTAATACTCCTCCTGAACCAATTATTATTTAACTGTGGTACACATGATCTTTGTCACATTCTTAAATCTGATGGCCCTGCATTTCAGAAAGTTGTAGTAAAGCTCTATCAGAGATAGGCTCTGTGGCCAAAGCTGAATACAGACTTCATTACAGTCCTCCACTGTACATCAAAGATTCTGACCTTCTACTGACTAAAATAAAATATGCAGGTTCAGCTTTCTAGCAAAGCCCCTATTTGTGTTACTACAAAACTTGCATGGGCTATCAGTGAGAGCCACAGTAACCTCTGTTGGCAATTTGCATGTTGAAAACAAACAGTACTGCCCAGCTCTATGAACAAGCTGCAGCACTGTCAGCCCTTGTTACCAAATTAATGAACCAGCATATTTCCCTAGAAATAGTAATAACGCACCCCCACTGATCAGACCTCCCCATTTTGCTTAGTGAATGAAGACGGAGAGAGAGAATTCTCTAAACAAGGTCTAGCATGATGGACTCTCCTAACTGGAATTCATCACACCTCAGGACGGTAAGACTTAAAAAACTGGTGAAAATGCATGCACTTGCCGGAGAGATAATGGGCAATGTTAGGAATTACACTGTGGAGTATACTAAGATGAATACGCAATACTGATTGCCACATGAACATCTCATTAACAAATTGTTTTCACTATGTAAACTGCATACAACAGACAGACTCAATCAAATATCAAACATCAACATTTGTTTTGTTTTTACATTTCTGTTTAAACTCTTCATCATTATATGCATTACATTTATTTTTTAAATTCCTCAGTGTGTAGCAAAAACAAATGATCTACAAGGTAGCCAAAATATATTAAAATTTTCAGAGTACCAAAAACAGGAAGTTAAAGCACAACTGAATTTAACTGAAATCCAGGTGCCAGGTTACGACAGTTCTATGAAAATTTGATGTAAACATCTCCATGATGCTTCCCAATCAGCATTTTTTCTTGAACTTGAAGCTTATTAGCTCTACCATACATAAAGTAATGAATGTGTATCAAGTGTTGAATGAGATTTTGCTTTATGTCTAACTCAGTCTGTTTGTCAACTATCCTAAGTAACTGAGGGAATAACTGGTTTAATTGAACTCGTCTGCATGTGCTGCACAGCGAGTTTGGGTTGTGGTTGAAAGACCAGTTATGCTGTAAATCACATTTTGTAATACATTTCTGCAATTTCAAACATTTTCCTGGTACTCCAAAATAAATGCATCCAAAATGCAGGCAAGCTGATTTTTTTTTTTTTATTTGTTATTTTATTCACCAGGTAAGCTCACCAAAATTATCCCTTTTCAGGGGTAATCCAGAAGCACAGCCTGGTTAAGTAATTTGCTCAAGAGTCGCACATCAGGCAAATATTTATTTTATTTAATTTTATTTAACATTTGTTAACTGGGAAAGTCTGACTTGGAACAAGCCAATTTTCAGCGAAGGCCTGGGGAGAAACGCTCCAGACGCATGTCTTTGTAATGTGGGAGGAAACCGGAGCACTCGGAGGAAACCCACACGAACGCAGGGAGGACATGCAAATAAAGGTGGAAGGAATCAAATTCTGTATCTGGACACATGAAGCAGCTCAGAGCTTTAGTCTTCTACATTAACAGCCAGATAATTATTAGGGTGCAGTGCATGGCCATGAAAGGCTGAGCACTGACATACAACTAAAATAATACACATTTCAAACAACCATATTTTTGCATACAGATGATAAAAACTTACCTAGGTAAATCTTTAACCAGTGTCTGTAACTCAGACAACAACAAATAATGCTTTTCTTGCTGTTTGGTGCGGTCACAGAGTTCACCGTACATCCCCAAGTAGCTTTTCTTGTCTCAAAGAATGCCAAGATAAATGAATGGAGCTCTTCTGTATGTTATTCTGTATTCAGCGGGTACATCCTCTAGCAAAGAGAAAGCAGGCTTGCTTTATTACACATTCCACAACTAATCTTATTGGAAATCACATGACCATATACAATTATCATTCGCTTTGAAAGTATAGCAAGACAGCCTTCAATTCAAACTTTAGATAACAGAATGAAAAAAAGCCGATCCTTATCCTTAGATACACATTCAGGATTTAACTAAAAAAATCTCCTTCAGGTACTTAGCCACTACAGAACTCTACAAAAGCACCACCTTCTGTGAAATGGAAGTTATGTGCTTACCATAACACTGGATCCTTTCATTCCTGTCCATATAATAAGACTCTTGGGTACCGGCAAAGCGAGTGATTCAGCCCTCGAGTTCTTCAAACATTTTCCTCCCATAATACATCTGTCCCTCTTCAGCTGATTTACCTCAGATCAAGTTGGCTGCTTAGACATGAAGACATCCCCTTGGTATCCTCCATCAAGAAGGAAGGGGAATGACAAGAGGATTTGTCGTAAAGGATGGACAAGAATGAAAGCATCCAGAGTTATGGTTAAATATACAACTTCCATGTCCTTTGCATTCCATCCATCACATACAGCTGTTGGGACAGAGTCCCAAGATACTAGACATCTTGGGAGGTATGACAAACATCGCTTGAGTATATAAGGTCCAAACAAAGACCCTGATCAGGATATCAAGTCAAGCTTGTAATGGTGCGCAAGTTGGACCAAGTTGCAGGTGCACAGAAACAGTCAATGGAAGAATTTCTAAAAAATGCTACAGAGGTGGCAAAAGAAAGTGATGAATGACCCTGAGGCAGTGCAGGTAAAACCTTTGTTATCTATAAATAGTACAGTTGTGTACACTTACCATAATTGTAGATGTTAGAGTGGATTCACTGTTGCAGTCATTATCTGCTTGCAGGTAGCCCTCAGTCGGCCTGATTAACAAAGTCTTGGGTCCTGTGTCTGTTGCTGTCCCTTCTTCCATGACGTCAGGTTGTCAGGGGTATAAAACATGCAGCCGATGCCATTACATCAGTTTTTCTTGCCCCAGATGTCAGGTGCCCCCCGAATGGGGAGCAATTAAGTATAAAAGTACAAAGATACACCTCCAACAAAAAGCAAATACACCAAAAGGGCTTTTAAGCATATTAAAGGAAAGTAGAAGTATAGCCAAAAGAAGTTAGGGGGCTGGAGGGAGGGTAACCAGGACTGCAACAGTGAATACACTCAAACATCTACATTTATGGTAAGTGTACACAACTGTACTACGTTCTTCGTGTTTCACTGTTGTAGTCATTACATTTGGGTAGATTCCCAATGCTATGGTTGGGAGGAGGAATTTACATAGCATTAGGACCAGCTTTAAGGCCCTGCAAGACTGCAGTGGCAAAGCCGGCTCTGGATTTAGAGAAAATTGTCAAATGACAATGCTTGGTGAAAGTATGCACAGAACTCCAAGTAGCAGCTTCTAGGATGTCCCTGGTAGGGACGCCTCTGAGAAAGGCTGTAGAGGTAGATGCAGCCCTGGTGGAGTGAGGCCTGATCCCCTGGGAGATAGGTTTTCCATGGTGCTTATAGCAGAAATTAATGCAACGGCCTATCCATTTAGAAATGGTTTGCTTTGAAATGGCTTTCCCCTCTGCCCCTGCAGCAAATGCCACCAGCAGTTGTTCAGATTTACTTTGAGGTTTAGTCCTGTCCAAGTAGAATCTTAAGTTGTCTGTGCACATCTAACAAATGCAGTATCCATTCCCCTCTGTTCTGTGGATTGGGAAAGAAGGTTGGCAAATGAATAGACTGATTAAGAGCCACATTGGATACCACCTTGGGCATGAAGGATGGATTGGTTCTTCTGAGGGATACCCTGTCCGCATGAAAGATGATGAAAGGCTCCACTGCCATAAGGGCCTGTAATTCAGATACTGAAGTGATTGCTAAAAGGAAAGTTGTTTTCCAAGAAAGAAATTTTAAGTCTGCAGTAGCAGCTGGCTCGAAAGGAGGTAGAGTGAGTTTCTCCAAAACAATGTTAAAATCCCAGGCTGGGGTTGGAGCTCTCCTGGGTGGTCTCAAATTTTTGGCCCCTCTGAGGAACTGCTTGAGCAGTGGATGAGAGAAATGGGGAGGTTCATGTTATAATGAGCTGAAATGGCTGAGGCGTGGATTTTAATGGAGGAAAAAGACAGGCCCTTGTGAAGCATCTCAGTTAAGTATTGTAAAATCTGAGGTAAATTGGGTGCTGCTGTGCTCATCCCTTGAGATTGGTTCCAGGAACAGAATCTTTTCCATTTTTCAGTATAAGATTTTCTAGTAATAGGCCTCCTTGCCCCTAAAATGATATCCATCACAGGTTTACTGAGGGATGGTAGAGAAGAGATTATGTAATTAGCCAGGCTGCAAGATTCAGTGTTAGAAGCTGAGTGCGCAAAATCTGGTTCTCCTGCTGAGACAACAGGGAAGGAGTCTGAGGCAGGTGCCATGGGGATAACCGTGACCCACTATGCAGGAGGGGGTACCAGTGTTGGCGTGGCCAGTCTGGAGCAATCAAAATCATCCTTGGTTTGTCCAGTTTGAATTTTAGTAGTACTTTGGAGAGCAAAGGCAGAGGGGCGGGAGGCATAGACTGATAGGTTTTTCCAGCTGAAGGACAGAGCATCCACTTTCCAGGCTTGCTTGTGGGGAGTCCTTGTGCAAAATTTGGACAATTGGTAGTTCTGAGGAGAGGCAAACAGGTCTATATCTGGGCTCCCCATTTGCTTGTCAACATGTTGAAAATCCTTGGTTCCAGTTTCCACTCGTGTGGGTCCATGAGGTTTCTGCTTAGTCCGTATGCCAGTGTATTTCAATTTTCCTGGCAGGAATTGAGCTTGTAGGTGCACTTGGTAGCTCAAGGCTGTGTTCCACAATGCCATGGCTAGTCTGCAGAGGAGGTAAGAATGTGCACCCACCCCCCCCCGCTTGTTTATGTACCACATAACAGTGGTGTTGTCCGTCTTTACCATAAGTTGTCCTGGAAGAATGTGGTCCTTGAAGGCTGTCAGAGCATTCTGTACAGCTAACATTTCTTTTTGATTGATATGCAGGTGCATTTGACTTGGGTTCCATTTGCCCTGAATGCACTTCCCTGCCAGATGAGCCCCCCCCCCCTGTGCATAGTGTGATGCGTCTGTTAGGGTTTGGGCAGCAGGGGGTGGTGTGAAAGGTAGTCCTTTGTTTTGTTGGTAGGCCTCTGCCAACCAAATGAATTCTAGGTGTAGGCAAGGTATGATAGGAATCATTGCTTCTAGATCCTGAGAATGTTGACCCCCATAGGCTTTTTAGATACCACTGTAGTTTCCTCATATGCAGTCTTGCATATGGAATTAGAATAATGCAGGAGGCCATGAACCCCAAGACTTGCAGTACTTGTCTTGCAGATAGCAGGGTTTTTGTGGCCACTTATTTGAAATAGGTTGTCAAATGAATCTGTTTCTCTGGCGTGAGGTAAGCCATCTGGAAAGTTGTATTCAAGCTTGCTCCCAGGAATATAATTTGTTGACAGGGTACCAGGTGTGATTTCTTTTCATTTATGGTGTACCCCAGACAAGTTAGAACCCTTTGTACAAAGACAAGACTATTCAAAAGGATGTCCTGGCTTTCTGCCTGAATTAGACAATCGTCCAGGTATGGGTAAATTTGAATATTTCTTTGCCTGCAAAATGCAATAACTGGAGCTAGGCGAATACCCTGGGCGCAGTAGATAAGTCAAAGGGCAGTGCAGAGAACTGATGTGTAGCCTGCTTTGAAGCGTAGGTATCTTCTGCAAGATTCCCTGATCGGGATTGTGCAGGTATGCTTCTTTTAAATCTAGAGTTGCCAACCAGGCATCTTTGCCTAGCATAGGAAGTAAATGGTGAACAGTCAGCATCTTGAATTTTGGAATTTCCAAAAAAAGTGTTTAGCGTAGACAGGTCCAGTATAGGATGCCATGAATTGTCTTTTCTGGGTACCAGGAAAAGTCTCGAGTAGAAACCTCGTCCCTTTTCCTCTTCCGGTACCAGCTGAACAGCCCCCATGCTTGAGAGAGAAAGTACTTGGCTTTGGGCCTCTGCCCACTGACTTGGGGGGTAGGTCCGGCCACCCGCTTGGTGTTGGCAATGTGTGGAAGTGAAATCTGTATCCCTGGGACACTATATTTAAAACCCATTTTTCCTGGGCAATGAGTTCCCAGTTCTTTGCATGAAGAGCAATCTTTCCCCCAAAGGGGCAGTCAGTTGATAAGTGCTTGGAAATTTTAAACGGAAGTCATTGAGACAGTTTACCATAGGGGGGAGTCTTATTACTCCCAGATTTGGAAATAGAGGCTCCCCCCCCCCACTGCTTAGTCCTGTGTGTCCCCTGGGACTGAAACCTGGGGCTTTTGCTGTGTCTGGGTTTGGCTTGAGAAGACCTGGAAGGGGCTGGAAAGGACCAATTCTTAGAGGGCCAGTGCCTACTAAATCTAGGAGGCTGAATCCAATGCTTTTTTTAGTTTGAGCATGAGGCTTAATTGTTTTTCACTGCTACTTAATCATTGTGTGATTTTTATTGATTAATTGGCATTTTAGAATCTCTATTTAAACCTGTGCATTTTTTACTGTGGTATCTGATGAAGCAACTTCGGTTGAAAGCGCTTACCACTTTGTACTTTGCTGTGATTAAACGTTTGCTGTGTGTTATCTTGGTGCATTTTTTACTTTTTACCTTTCATTTGGATTTATTTCTGCACCAAGGTTTTACCCAACACGGTCACATCTGTGATGTAACAATCTTGGTTTCAGTGCAAAGACAGCACTCCCTCTTTACACAGGTTCAGCATCTATCACACATTCAGACCAGCTGGAAACAGGGAGTATCAAAGTGTCACAGATTCAGTTATAGATTCATAGGTAAGTGCTAGGCTATCTGCCAGAAGGCATCTATAAACCTAGCCAGAATAAGTTGGCTTTCGCTGCCCCCTTAGATTAGTTCCCTATGCCTCGGTCCAGCAGAGCCATTAGTTCCCTGTGCCTCTGTCCAGCAGAGCCACTACAGTGATCCCAGGGGTAAATTTTCTGTTTCCCATCCACTTGTCAAAGTTTCTCTTGAAAAAAGTATTAGTGAGGGGCTCTGCCTAATGTAGATTGGAATCCTGTTCCAATGCACAGGGAGTCTCTGGGACAGGAATCTATCCCTCCAGCATGTCCTATTTATCGTTGTGGTGAGGTTTATATCCCTAGAGCGTGTGGCTCTTGGGGATTTGTTTTTTTTTTTTAGGTGGAACATGCCCATCAATTCTGGGTTGGACATGGCCTTGTAGGTCAGGCAGAGATCACCTCTGAGTAGGAAGTATATGCAACAGAGTACAGCCTAGTTTCTTCAGTCATGCTGCATAGGGAATATGTTTGAGGCCAGTAATCCTCTTGGTGAGGTACTTCTGTGGTCTTTCCAGCTGTTGCAGGTGTCTTGTAAGGTACATCCCAAATGTGGAATTGTACTCTATGATGGGTCTAATGAGCGACGAGTAGAGGGGCACAATAACCTCCTTTGTTCTAGATGCTAACCCTTTTGTGATTAGGTGAGCCACATAGAAGGATTTTCTAACCACCTTGGCAATATGATTATCAAAGGAGAGATTACTATCTACTTGGGTCCCCAGATCCCTTGTTACATTTTCTGTATTTAGGGGACAACCACATATGTGGTAGTTCACGGGAACTTTGTTTTTTCCAAAGGGGATGACTATGCACTTTTTGGCATTTAGCTTGAGGCCATGATTTTGACAACAGATATCAGTCTCAGTGAGACCCTTCTGGAGGATGTCTGTATCAGCTGGAGTCTCAATTTTGGCCTCCAGTTTGCAGTCATCTGCAAACTTGGTCAGCCATAGTCCTCCTGTGCTTGCCTGTACCTCTGAGAAGTATATACCGAACAGGAGGGATCCCAGGACTGAGCCCTGGGGGACGCCACTTGTAACTGGTTTAGAGTCGGACCTAGAGTCTGCAACTCTCACTGTGTGGGTTCTATCCGTGAGCCAATCGAATCCATCTCGTGACGTAGGGGTTTATGTTCAGCCTGGTGAGCTCACCTATAATACCAGAATGGGGAATGGTGTTGAAAGCTTTTGCGAGGTCTAGGTAGGCTGTGTAGACCTAATTTCTCTTGTCTAAACCCTTGGTAACTGTCTCAAAGAAGTCCACCAGATTTAGGAGCCATGATCTGCCCTTAAAGCCAAACTGGGCAGGGTCCAATGTTTGAAGGTTCCCAATGTCTCTGCTAATGAATTCCATGATGAAGCGCTCCATAGCCTTGCAGCCCAGACTAGTGAGGCTTATAGGGCGAGAGTTCTCGGGGTCTGTTGTGGCTCCACCTTTGTGGAACGGGATAATGGTTGCTGTGTGCCACTCTATGGGTATGTAGCCTGTAGAGAAGCAGAGTTTGAACAGTGTGTTTAGGTGAGGGGTTAGTTCATTTTGGAGCTCATGTAAGACACAGCCTGGGACACCGTCTGGTCCCACTGAAGCTGTATTTTTGGCTTTGGATAGGGCTGTTTTAACCTGTGTGTTAGTGACTGCCGGGGCACTACACTCTTCTGGTATGGTTATGGGCCCTTTAGGGGATGAGAGGGGGGTGAAGTTTTCACTAAACCTGTCTGCCAGAATGTTCACAATATCAGTTGGTTCACTGTATTTTGTGCCATTCTGCACTAACTCAGAGAATATCCGAGAGTTTCTACTTAGGTTCTTGATATAGCTAAAGAACGCTTTGTGGTTAATCTTTGGAGTTCTTGGTAATTTTTCTTTGGAAGCTAGCCTTGGATGATTTTATGAGGGAACGTAGTTTCTTGCTGATACTGATCAGGGATTTCTTCCCTTCTTGGGATTTTACTCTTTTCTGTACTAGTTTCCTCCTCCTATTGTATAGCTTTGTTTATGGCAGGGGTCCACCAGACTGGTTTCCTTTTCTTGGAGGAGTGAGTCTTGGTTTTGCTTGGGATAGCACAATCCATGCATTCTTGCAGGTGCTCATAGAGTGCCTCTGTAAGTGATTCAGCAGCTTGGACAGCATTGTCCTTTAGCATGGGGGCTGTGAACCTTTCCACCTCGGTCTTAAGTAACATGAAGTTTACTTTTGAAAAGTTTTTCACGGTGGTTTCCTTGATTGGGGGTGGAGGCAGAATGTGGATATCCAGAGTGATTAGTCTATGGTCTGATCGAACCAGCGAGGGTTTGACCTCTGGTGTAGAACACCGGTCACCCATGTTGGTGATGACCAGGTCCAATATGTTGTCACCTCTAGTGGGAGTGTTGACCAGTTGATCCAGGGCATTCAAGTTTATAAATTCTAGGAAGCGTTGGGCAAGAGAGTTAGTACTCAAGTAGTTCTTCCAGTTAATATTTGGGTAATTGAAATCACCCAATATTAGGGAGTTTGGTAGGACCCCCAGAAACGGAATGGGGGTCCTAGGTCATGGTGGGTGATCTGTAGCAAGCTACAATTTGAATTGAAGTTTTGCCCATTGTTAGTTGCACATGGATGATCTCTGAGGCATTGTGCTGTGCCACTAACCTGGAGGTGTGGGCATCCTTAATGAATATGGATACACCCCCACCTTGTGTGTTTCAGTCCGGGTTCTGTGGCCAAACATTTTGGCATGAGTTATAGCCTGGTAGTGCTGGGGTGCTCTCAGGAGCCTTAAACCAGGTTTCTGTTACTGCACAGATATCGATGTTCTCCATACGGAGGAGTGCCTCGAGTGCATGCATTTTGAGGTTTAGACTTCTGGCGATGAGTAGCATAACCCTCAGTTTTTGGTTACTTGTGCTATTTATGGTGGTGTGTTTGTCTTTTGAGCCTTG